>NW_027397063.1:73983161-74583161 GCF_003265705.2 Callorhinus ursinus
ATGAGAGAACAAAATGCTAACAGGTTTACAACGTCCCCAGCAAATATACTGTATACAAATCAGAAAAGACCTGAAATCAGGGGAAAAGAAAGGGAAAGAAAGAAAAAAGAAAGAGAAAAAAAAAAGAAAAAAAGATAAAAACAAAAGCAGAACAATACAAAAAAAAAAGCAGAATATGATCAAATATGATCAGGCTAGTGCATAGATCAGTGCCACACACTAGATTTTGGGCGTATTTTGGTCTGTTAGAAAAAAGTGCCTCCTAAAATCTTAAAGGAAGAAAGACATATATGTACAAAATAAGGGTTGATACAATGAAGGGATGGAAGATGACTGTAAAGATGAAAATTATAAAAGATTTTATAAAAGGAATTGATAAGATAAGAAGTTGTTTGAAAAAAGAAAGAAGATTTAAGAAAAAAAAAAAAGGGAGAGAATGTGATCAGGCAGGAGACTAGAACAGAGCCATACACTAGTGATTTAGGGTATATTTTGATCTGTTAGAAGAAACTGTATCTCAAAATCTTAAAGAGAGAACAACTTATATATATATGCCAAAAATAAGGGTAACTATTATGAAGGGATAAAATATGACTCTAAAAATGAAAAATAAAAAATGTTTTTTTTTTTAAAAAGAGATTGATAAGATGTTGGTTGAAAAAGGGAAAAAGAAAAATAAAAAAAAAAACAGTTAACAAAAATTAACTTTGATGAACTAATGAATCATGGTAAAAAAAAGCCATGAATTCTATGTGCAGTATTCCCCTAGCGCTGGAGTTCTCCCGTTCTCCTTGATCGGTAAACTTGGTCTTGGCTTGCTGGCTGTTCGTGCTGATCTTCTGGGGGAGGGGCCTGTTGCTGTGGTTTCCAAATGTCTTTGCCGGAGGCTGAATTGCCCCGCCCTTGTCGGTCCGGGCTAAGCAAGCTGCTCGGGTTTGATCTCAGGAGCTTTTGTTCCCTGCAAGCTCTCGGTACAGCCTTGGAGGACCAGGGCGAAAATGGTGGCCTCCCAGTCTCCACCCGGAGGAGCTGAGAACGCGGGGCCCCGCTCCTCAGTGCGCCCCCAGAAAAAAGCAGTCACTCCCGTGTCCCCGGTCTCCGGCCACACTCCGTGCTCACCCGGCCTGTGACCGAGCGTTGCTATCTCTGGCACCTGACCCCGTGTGGAGTCTCCAAACCCAACAGATCCCTGCGGTGCGTTCCCGCGCCGCTCCTCCCCAGGAAGGAAGGGGAGTCTCCCCGGCTCTGCCGCTTGTTGGGTCCCTGCTGGAGGAGCAGTGGCCCGACTGGGCTGCGGATCACAGTTTATGGCCACCCCGAGCTGAGAGCCCGCGCCTCGGCTCTGTCTCTGCAGCCGGCTTCCCCGCTCCAATACCTGGGAGCTCTGGCACACTCAGGCACCCCTGGTCTTTCTGTGACCCCAAGGGTCCTGAGACCACACTGTCCCGGGAGGATTCCACCCCCTGCTTAGCCACTGCAGCGACGTCCCTCAGAGGAGCTGACTTCTAACAGTTCCGATTTTGTGCTCTGCGGCTCTATCACTTGCCAGAAGCGGCCGGCGGAGTCCCCTCCCCCGCCGTCTATCCTCCCGAATATCGCCTCGGATTCACTTCTCCGCACGTCCTACCTTCCAGAAAGTGGTCGCTTTTCTGTTCAGAGTGTTGTTACTCTTATCTTCAATCTCCTGTTGAGTTCGTAGGTGTTCAGAATGGTTTGATCCCTATTCAGCTGAATTCCTGAGACCAGACGAAATCTAGGTCTCCTACTCCTCCGCCATCTTGCTCCGCCCCAGCCTGCTCATTGTTTTATTATTAAGTTTTGAGAGGTTTATTTTTATATACCCTAGATAAAAATCCTTTGTTAGGTTTATGCTTTGCAAATATTTTCTTTCAGTGTATGGCTTATCTTTTCATACTCTTAAGAGTATCTATTGGGGGAGCCATGCTGGCTCAGTCTCAGTGTCTTTCAGGATTGGTGAGTTCAAGCCCCATGTTGGGCATGGAGCCTACTTAATTTTTTTTTAAAAAGAGTGTCTTGAAAAACGGAAGATTTCAATTTTGATGAAATCCAAATTTTAAAAAAATTATGGATTATATTTTTGGTGTGTGCCTAAGAAATCTTTGTCTAAAGTCACAAAGATTTTCTCTATAGTTTTACAGTTAGGTCTCTAATCCATTTTGAGATTTTTGTTTGCTTATTTTGGTATATGGTGTGAAATGTGGATCAAAGTTCAGTTTTTTGTTTATTAGTGTCCTGTTATTCCATTACCATTTCTCCAATTCACTATTTATATAAATGCATCAATTTCTGGATGCTCTATTCTGTTCCATTGATCTGTTTGTCTGTCCTGACATCAATACCTTACTATCTTGATTACTGTAGCTTTATAATAAGCCTTAAAATCAAATCCTTCAACTTTGCTCTTCCTTTTTAAAAATTTTTTTATTTACATTTCAGTTAGTTAACATACAGTGTAATATTAGTTTAAGGTGTACAATCTAGTGATTCAACACTTACATGCAACAGCTGGTGCTCATCACCACAAGTGCACTCCTTAATCCCCATCACCTATTTAACCCATTTCCCCCCACTTCCCCTTTGGTAACCAAACAAAGTCTGTTTCTTCGTTTGCCCCGCCCCCCCTTTTTCCTCTTTGCTCATTTGTTTTGTTTCTTAAATTCCACATATGAGTGAAATTCCATGTATGAGTGAAATTATATGACAAATTATATTTATCTTTCTCTGATTAACTTATTTCCCTTAGCATTATACTCTCTAGCTCCATCCATGTCCTTGCAACTGGCAAGATTTTATTCTTTTTTATGGCTGAGTAATATTCCATTGTGTATATATACTGCCTCCTCTTTATCCATTCATCAGTTGATGGACATTTGGGCTCTCTCCATAGTTTGACTATTGTTGATAATGTTGCTGTAAACATCGGGGTGCATGTACCCCTTCCAATCTGTACTTTTGTATCCTTTGGGTAAATACCTAGTAGTGCAGTTTGTGAGTCATAGGGTAGTTCTATTTTTAATTTTCTGAGGAACCTGCATACTGTTTTCCAGAATGGCTGCACCAGTTTGCATTCCCACCAACAGTGCAAGAGGGTTCCCCTTTCTCCACATCCCCACCAACACCTGCTGTTTATTCTGTTGTTGATTTTAGCCATTCTGACAGCTGTAGTCTTGATTTGCATTTCCCCGATGATGAGTGATGTTGAGCATCTTTTCATGTGTCTGTTGGCCATCAGATGTCTTCTTTGGAAAAAATGTCTATTCTTGTCTTCTGCCCATTTTTTTTATTGTTTTTTGGGTGTTCAGTTTTAGAAGTTCTTTATGTATTTTGGATATTAACCCTTTATCAGATGTGTCATTTACAAATATTTTCTCCCATTCCATAGGTTGCCTTTTAGTTTTGTTGGTTGTTCCTTTGCTGTGTAAAGGCTTTTTATTTTGATGTAGTCGCAATAGTTTATTTTTGCTTTTGTTTCCCTTGCTTCAAGGAACATGTAGAAAGAAATTGCTGTGGCTGATGTCAAAGAAGTACTGCCTGTGCTCTCTTCTAGGATTTTTATGGTTTCAGGTCTCACATTTAAGTCCTTAATCCATTTTGAATTTATTTTTGTGTATGATATAAGAAAGTGGTCCAGTTTCATTCTTTTGCATGTTGCTGTCAGTTTCCCCAACACCATTTGATGAGACAGTCTTTCTCATTGGATATTCTTACCTGCTTTGTCAAAGATTAATTGACAATATATTTGTGTGTTCATTTCTGGGTTTCTGTTTTGTTCTATTGATCTATGTGTCTATTTTTGTGCCAGGACCATATTGTTTTGATTACTACAGCTTTGTAATATAACTTGAAGTCTGGAAGTGTGATGTCTCCAGTTTTGCTTTTCTTTTTCAAGATTGCTTTGGCTATTCAGCATCTTTTGTGGTTCCATACAAAATTTTAGAATTGTTTTTTCTAGCTCTGAAAAATGCTGGTGGTATTTTGATAGGGATTGCATTAAGTGTGTAGATTGCTTTGGGTAGTATGGACATTTTAACCATATATGTGCTTCCAATCCACGAGCATGGAATGTCTTTCCATTTATTTGTGTCATCTTCCATGACTTTCATCAGTGTTTTATAGTTTTCAGAGTATAGGTCTTTCACCTCTTGGTGGTTTTGGTGCAATTGTAAATGGCATTGATTCCTTGATTTCTCTTTCTGCTGCTTCATTATTGGTGTATAGAAATGCCACACAGCAACTTCTTGCTAGACATGTCTCCAAAGGCAAAGGAAAGAAAAGCAAAAATAAACTATTGGGACTTCATCAAGATAAAAAGCTTTTGCACAGCAAAGGAAATAGTCAATGAAACTAAAAGGCAACCTACGGAATGGGAGAAAATATTTTCAAATGACATATCTGACAAGGGGCTAGTATCTAAAATCTATAAAGAACTTACCAAACACAACACCCAAAAATAACAAAAAATCCAGTTAAGAAATGGGCAGAAGACATGAACAGACATTTCTCCAAAGAAGACATACAAATGGCCAACAGACACATGAAAAAATGCTCAACATCACTCAGCATCAGGGAGATCCAAATCAAAACCACAATGAGATACCACCTCACACCAGTCAGAATAGCTAAAATTAACAAGTCAGGAAACAACAGGTGTTGGTGAGGATGCAGAGAAAGGGGAACCCTCTTATGCTGTTGGTGGGAATGCAAGCTGGTGCAGCCACTCTGGAAAACAGTATGGAGGTTCCCCAAAAAGTTAAAAATAGAGCTACCCTATGACCTAGCAATTGCACTGCTAGGTATTTACCCAAAGGATACAAACATAGTGACCCAAAGGGCACCTGCATCCCAATGTTTATAGAAGCGATGTCCACAATAGCCAAACTGTGGAAAGAGCTGAGATGTCCTTCAACAGATGAAAGGATATTATGGTATGTGTATGTGTGTGTGTGTATATATATATATATATACACACACATATATATACATATATATATATATACATAAACATATTATGGAATATATATATTATGGAATATTACTCAGCCATCCGAAAGGATGAATACTTACCATTTGCATCGACATGGATGGAACGTGAGGGTATTATGCTAAATGAAATAAGTCAGCTGGACAAAGACAATTATCATATGGTTTCACTCATGTGGAATGTAAGAAACAGTGCAGAGGACCATAAGGGAAGGGAGGGAAAACTGAATGGGAAGAAATGAGAGAGGGAGACAAACCATGAGAGACTCTTAACTATGGGAAACAAACTGAGAGTTGATGAAGGGGAGGTGGGTTGGGGGATGGGATAACTGGGTGATGGGCATTAAGGAAGGCACATGATGTGATGAGCACTGGGTGTTATATGAAACTGATGAATTGTTGAACACTACATCTGAAACTAATGATGTAATATGTGTTGGCTAATTGAATTTAAGTTTTAAAAAAGAGAGAAAAAAGAATAAAAAAGAAATGCAATAGACTTCCATATATTGATTTTGTATTCTGTGACTTTACTGAATTCATTTATTAGTTTCTAGCATTTTTTTTTTGGTGGAGGCTTTACGTTTCCTATATATATAGTATCATGTCATCTATAAATAGTGAAAGTTTGACTTCTTTCTTGCCTATTTGGATGACTTTTACTTCTTTCTGTTGTCTGATTGCTGTAGCTAGGACTTCCAGTACGAGCTTGAATAAAAGTGGTGAGAGTGGACATCCCTGTCTTGTCCTGACTGTAGAAGAAAAGCTCTCAATTTTTCCCCATTTAGGATGATATTAGCTGTGGGTCTTTCACATATGGTCTTTATTTATTTATTTAGAGGATTTTATTTATTTATTTGACAGAGAGAGACACAACGAGAGAGGGAACACAAGCAGGGGGAGTGGGAGAGGGAGAAGCAGGCTTCCCGCCGAGCAGGGAGCCCGATGCGGGGCTCGATCCCAGGAGCTGGGATCATGACCCGAGCTGAAGGCAGACGCTTAACAACTGAGCCACCCAGGCGCCCCACATATGGCTTTTTTTATGTTGAGGTATGTTCCCTCTATCCCTGCTTTGTTGAGGGTTTTTATCATGAATGGATGTTGTACTTTGTCAAATGCTTTTTCTGCATCTATTGGACTGATCATATGGTTCTTATCCTTTCTTTTATTAAGGTGATATATCATGTTGATTGACTTGTGAATACTGTACCACCCTTGCAATCCAGGAATAAATCCCACTTTATCATGGTGAATGATTCTTTTAATGTATTGTTAGATTTGTTTTGCTAATATTTTGTTGAGGATCTTTGCATCTATGCTCATCAGAGATATTGGTCTTTGTGTGTGTGTGTGTGTGTGTGTGTGTGGTATCTTTATCTGGTTTTAGTATCAGGGTAATGCTGGCCTCATAGAATGAATTGGGAAGCTTTCCTTCCTCTTTTATTTTTTGGAATAGTTTGAGAAGAATTTGTATTAACTCTTCTTTAAATGTTTGGAGAATTCTACAGATAGCTGTCAAGCTATCTGGTCCTTGACTTTTTTGTTAGGAGTTTTTGATTACTGATTCAATTTCTTTGCTGGTTATTGGTCTGTTCAAGTTTTCTATTTCTTCCTATTTCAGTTTTGGTCATTTATATGTTTCTAGAAATTTATCCATTTCTTGTAGGTAGTCCAATTTGTTGGCATATAGTTTTTCATAATATTCTCTTATAATTGTTTGTATTCTGTGGTATTGGCTGTTATTTCTCCTCTTTCATTTGTGATTTTATATATTTGGGTCCTTTCTCTTTTCTCTTGGTAAGTCTGGCTAGAGGTTTATCAATTTTCTTAATTTTTTCAAAGAACCAGCTCCTGGTTTCATTGATCTGATTTTTAGTTTCTATACCATTTATTTCTGCTCTGATCTTTATTATTTCCTTCTTTCTGCTGGCTTTAGGCTTCATTTGTTGTTCTTTTTCTAGCTCCTTTAGGTGTAAGATTAGGTTGTTTATTTAAGATTTTTCTTGCTTCTTGAAGTAGGCCTTTATTGCTATTACTTCCCTCTTAGGACCACTTTTGCTCTACCCCAAAGTGCTGGACTGTTGTGTTTTCATTTTCATTTGTCTCCAGGTGTTTTGTTTTGTTTTGTTTTAATTTCTTCTTCGTTTCCTGGTGGACTCATTCATTGTTTAGTGGTATGTTGTTTAACCTGTGTGTATTTGTGGTCTTTCCAGATTTTTTCTGTGGTTGACTTCTAGGTTCATAGCATTGTGGTCAGAAAAGGTGTATGGTATGACTTCATTCGTTTTGCATTTGTTGAAGCCTGTTTGTGACCTAATATGTGATCTATTCTGGAGAATGTGCACTTAGAAAGAATGTATAGTCTGCTGTTTTAGGATGGAATGTTCTGAATATATTTGTTAAGTCCACCTGGTCCGGTGTGTCATTCAAAGCCATTGTTTACTTGTTGATTTTCTGTTTAGATGATCTGCCCATTGATGTAAGTAAGATGTAGGGTGTTAATGTCTCCTACTATTGTTGTATTATTATTGTTATTTCCTATATGTTTGTTGTTGTTTTATATATTTGGGTGTTCCCATGTTGGGTGCATAAATATTTAAATTGTTTTATCTTCTTGGATTGTCCCCTTTATTATTATATAGTGCCTCTCTTTGTCTCTTGTTACAGTCTTTGTTTTAAAGTCCAGTTTGTCTGGGTCACCCAGGTGGCTCAGTTAGTTAAGCACCTGACTCTTGATCTCAGCTCAGGTCTTGATCTCAGGGTCGTGAGCTCAAGCCCTGCATTGGGCTCCACACTGGGCGTGGAGCCTACTTAAAAAACGAATAAAGTACCGTTTGTCCAATATAAGTATTGCTTCTCCAGATTTCTTTTGACATCCATTTGCATGATACATGTTTTTCCAACCCCTCACTTTCAATCTGCATGTGTCTTTAGGTCTAAAATGAGTCTCTTGTAGGCAACATATAGATAGGTCTTTTTTTTTTTAATCCATTCTGACACCCTATATCTTTTGATTGGAGCATTTAGTCCATTTACATTCACAGTAATTATTGATAGATATGTATTTATTGCCATTTTATTGCTTGTTTTGTGGTTGTTTCTGGAGTTTTTCTCTGATGCTTGCATATCTTTCTGTCTTTCATGTTTTGCTGATTTTCTTTAGTGATATATTTGGATTTATTTCTCTTTATTCTTTGCATGTTTATTAGTGTTTTTTTTATATATGGTGACCATTAGGTTTGTATATAACCTCTTTGCAAATGGCAGTCTCTATTAAGTTGATGGTTGTTCAAGTTTGAACCCATTCTTTTCTCCTCTCCTACCCATGTTTTAGGCATATGTTATTATATTTTATATCCTTTTTTGTGTGTGAGTTCCTTGACTGATTTTTTTACAGAAATATTCATTTTTACTGATTTTGTGTTTCCTGGCTTTATGTTGTTACTTTTTGTCTCTTCTTTCCACTTAAAGGGTCCCCTTTAATATTTCTTGCAGGGTTGGTTTAGTGGTCACAAGCTCCTTTAGTTTTTGTTTGTCTAGGAAACTATCTCTCCTTCTATTACAAATGATAGCCTTGCTGGATAGAATATTCTTGGCTGCAGATTTTCCCCTTTTAGTACTTTGAATATATCATACCACTCTCTTCTGGCGTGCCAAGTTTCTGTTGAAAAATGTCCAGCTAGCCTTATGGGTTTTTCCTTATAAATTAATGACTTCTTTTGCTGCTTTTAAGATTTTTCCTTTATCACTATATTTTGCAAATTTCATTACCAAATGTCTTGGTGTTGGCCTGGTTTTGTTGATTTTAATGGGAGTTCTCTGTGTCTCCTCAATCTGAATGTCTGTTCCCTTCCCTAGATTAGGTTAAGTTTTCAGCTATTATTCAAATAAATTTTCTGCCCCCTTTCTTCTCTCTTCTTCTTCTGGGACTCCTATAATATTAATGTTATTACATTTGATGGAGTCACTAAGTTCCCTAAGTCTATTCTCATTTTGCATAATTTTTTTCCCCTCATTTGTTCATCTTCCTTGCTTTCCATTAGTTTGTCTTCTAGCTCATTAGTTCATTTCTCTGCTTCTTTCAGCCTGCTTTCACTGCATCAAGCATGTTTCTAATCTCACTTATTGCACTCTTCATCTCTGATTCTTTCTTAGCTCTTTTATCTCTGTGGTAAGGGTCTCACTAATGTCTTCTATTCTTTTCTCAAGGCCAGTGAGTATCCTTATGATCATTTCTTTAAATTTTCTATCAGGCATGTTACCTATATCTGTTTCGCTTAGATCTCTGGCCATGGCCTTATCTTGTTCTTTCATTTGGGATGAATTCCTCCATCTTGGCATTTTGTCTAGGTGCTCTGTCTTCTTCTCTATGTTAGAAAAAACAGTTATATCTTCTGCTTCTGAAAGTAATGGCCTTATAAAGAAGAGGTCATGTAGTGCCCTGGGCCTGGTGCTTCAGGTAGTATCTTCAGTGTGTGCCACATGCATTCTGCTATTGTGTTCTGGCTGCTCTATCCTTCAGGCCAGTCATCTACAGAGGCTCTCCTTGCCTTCTGTGAACAGTGTTTGATCCCTAGCCTGAATGTAGCAAGTGTTAACGAAGTGTGCTCTGGTCTGCTTGTGAAATGAGACCTGTCACCACCTCCACCAGAACTAAGGTCCTGCAAAACTCTCTGATTGGGAGATGTGGTGTGGGCAAGGGTTTGTACTGGTCTGGGAGAGGGGCCCAGCGAGCTGAGACTGAGGCAGGTGTGCCTGAGAAGAGTAGTTCCACTGGAGTGCAGGGGTTGGGGCTTGGTGTAAGCAAGTTAGGCAGCCAGCGTTGGAATTGCTTCCTGCAGGTGGTTCTGTGTTTATGCTGAGGGGCAGAGGAGGGAAATGACACCAACTATCTCCTTTGTTCCCAGAGAGGTATCTCCATGAATGTTGCCTCTCAGGAACACACTCCAAGAAGAGCAAATAATCTCCCCACTGTGTGCCCCAGGCACTCTTCAGATCATTGTTGCCATGCTGTATGGTCTGGTGTTGTTTGCCTACCTTCTCTCCAGGAGCAGCTCAGGGCCCTCCAGGCTCTATCCCAGACAAGCCTGCTGATCTTTAAAATTCCAGGCTTTAAGCCCTGCTGGTTGCAAGAACTCATGAAAATTCAGCCCCTCTCATTTTACAAGCCAGTGGCTATGGGGAAATGTTCTCCTTGTGCATTCCCCTTGTGCTCCTCTCTCTCACACCCTTCTCTTCGATCACAACTCCCTTCCCCCTGCAGCAGCTGTGATCTCTTTCTCCCCTAAGCCACATCTCTGCACTTTCTTTTTCGATGTGGCCATTTCTCTCCCTTTAGTTGTGGAGTTTGTTCTGTCAGTCTTCAGGTCAATTTCTGGAGTATTTAGGGTGATTTGACAGTTATCTAGCTGTATTTGTGGGATGAGGTGAGCCTAGGGTCCTCCTACTCCACCTCCATCTTCTGTTCTTCCTTTTTAAAGTTGTTTTGGCTATTCTACATCCTTAACATTTCTGTATGTATTTTAGAATCAGCTTTTCAATTTCTACAAAAAAGCTTGCTGAGATTTTGCTTGGTATTGTGTAAAATCTATAGATCAACTTGGTAAGAAAGGGCATCTTACCAAAATTGTTCCTAATTGACAATTTAGATTTTAACTGAATCACCCTACCCTGCTCTGCCTCACACAAAAAAAGACACGTGTTTGTTATGAGGACATGACATTTATTCAGTTAACAATTCAGAAATACATTCTCAAGCCCTTCTCAAGTCCTAGCACTATGCTCCCTAGGTTGTGACAGGAATGTAAAATCTAGATAAGAAGCAGAACCCCACATGGAATATTCTCCAGAACAGATCACATGATAGGCCAAAAAACAAGTCTCAATGAATTTAAGAAGATTGAAATCATATCAAGCATCTTTCCAGCCACAGCAATATGAAATTAAAAACTCAAGTGGTGCCTGGGTGGCTTAGTCAGTTAAGCATCTGACTCTTAATCTCACTCAGGTCATGATCTCAGGATTGTAAGATTGAGCCCTGCATTGGGCTCCATGCTGGGCGTGGAGCCTGCTTGGGATTCTCTCTCTCTTATTCCTCTGCCCCTCCCCTCCCTAAAAAAATCAGTTACAGGAAGGACACCTGGCTGGCTAGTCAGTAGAGCATGCAAGTCTTGATCTCATGGTTGTAAGTTTGAGCCCCATGTGCAGTGTAGAGATTACTTAAAAATGAAAAAAATTGGGTGCCTGGGTGGCTCAGTTGGTTAAGCGTCCAACTCTTGGTTTTGGCTCAGGTCATGATCTTGGGGTCAGGAGATCGAGCCCCACATTGGGCTCCATGATGGATGTGGAGCCTGCTTGAGATTCTCTCTCTGGCCTCCCCATCTCCCAGCTCACGCATGTGTGCATGCACTCTCTCAAAAAAAAATAAATAAATAATAAATAAAAATCTTTAAAAGTCAGTTTCAGGAAAAAACTAGAAGAAACACAAAAACATGGAAGCTAAACAACATTTTTCTAAACAACCAATGGGTCAATGGAGAAATCATAGTGAAAATGAAAAAAATACCTGCAGACAAATGAAAATGGAAACACTATAGTTCAAAATCTTTGCAACACAACTAAAGCTCTTTTAAGAGGGAAGTTTATAGTGATACAGATGTACCTCAAGAAAGAAGAAAAATCTCAAATGAACAATTTAACCTCATACATAAAGGAACTAGAGGGCACCTGGGTGGCTCAGTTGGTTAAGCATCCCACTCTTGGTTTCAGCTCAGGTCATGATCTCAGGGTCATGAGATTGAGCCCTGCATGGGGCTCCATACTCAATACAGAGTCTGCTTGTCCCTCTCCCTCCCCCTCTGCTCCTGCTCCCACTTGTGCATGCATGTGCTGTCTCTCTAAATGAATAAATAAAATCTTAAAAAAAAAGGAACTAGAAAAATAAAATAAAACCTAAAGTTAGTAGAAGGAAGGAGGTAATACAGATCAGACTGGAAATAAATGAAATAGAGACTAAAAAACTAGAAAGGAACAGTAAAACTAAGAGTTGGCTCTTTGAAAAGTTAAACAAAACTGATAAACCTTTAGCTAGGCTCATCAAGAGAAAAAGAGAGAGGACTCTAATAAAATCAGAAACGAAAGAGAAGTTACAAGTGACACCAGAGAAATACAAAGGATTATAAAAATTATGAAAAATTATATGCTAACAAATTGGACAACCTAGAAGAAATGGATAAATTCCTAGAAACATACTATCTTCCAAGGCTGAATCAGGAAGAAATAGAATTTCTGAACAGACCAATTACTAGTAACAGAATTGAATCAGTACTTAAAAAAACTCCCAACAAACAAAAGTCCGGGACCAGACGGCTTCACAGGTGAATTCTACCAAACATTTAAAAAAGAGCTAATACCTATTCTTCTCAAACTATTCCAAAAAACAGAAGAGGAAGGAATGCTTCCAGATTCATGCTATGAGGCCAGTATTACTCTGATACCAAACCCAAAGATACTATAAAAAAAAAAAATTACAAACCAATATCCCTGATGAGCACAGATGCAAAAATCCTCAACAAAATATTAGCAAACTGAATTCAAAAATACATTAAAAGGGTCATTCATCACAATCAAGTGGAATTTATTCCAGGGATACAAAGATGGTTTAATATATGCAAATCAATGTGATGCATCATATTAACAAAATGAAGGATAAACATCATATAGTCATCTCAATAGATGCAGAAAAAAACATTTGACAATATTCAACATCCATTTATGATAAAAATCTCAACAAAGTATATTTAGAGGAAACATACTTCAACATAATAAAGGCCATATATGAAAAACCCATAGTTAACCTCATACTCAACAGTGAAAAACTGAGAGCTTTTCCTCTAAGATCAGGAAAAAAACAAGGATGTCCACTCTCACCACTTTTAATCAACATAGTACTGGAGTTCCTAGTCATCAGGCAAGAAAAAGAAATAAAAGGCATTCAATTTGGCAAGCAAGAAGTAAAATTTTCACTATTTGCAGATGACATGATACTATATATAGGAAACTCTAAGGACTCCACCCCCCCAAAAAAAACAAAAAAACTATTAGAACTAATAAATGAATTCAGTAAAGTTGCAGGATACAAAATCAACATACAGAAATCTGTTGTGTTTCTATACACTACTAATGAGATAGCAAAAAGAGAAATTAAGAAAATAGGGGCACCTGGGTGGCTCAGTTGGTTAAGCGACTGCCTTCGGCTCAGGTCATGATCCTGGAGTCCCGGGATTAAGTCCCGCATCGGGCTCCCTGCTCAGCGGGGAGTCTGCTTCTCCCTCTGACCCTCTTCCCTCTCATGCTCTCTATCTCTCATTCTCTCTCTCTCAAATAAATAAATAAAATCTTAAAAAAAAAAGAAATTAAGAAAACAGTCCCATTTACAATTGCATCAAAAAGAATATCTAGGAATAAATTTAACCAGAGATGAGAGACCTGTACTTTGAAAATTATAAGACATTGATGAAAGAAATCAGAGATGACACAAATAAATGGAAAAATATATGAAGTTCATGGACTGGAAGAACAAATATTGTTAAAATGTCCATACTACCCAAACCAACCTATAGATTTAATGCAATCCCTATCAAAATATCAATAGCATTTTTCACAGAACTAGAACAAATGATCCTAAAATTTGTATGGAACCACAGAAGACCCCCAAATAGCCAAAGCAATATTGAGAAAAAAGAACAAAGTTGGAGCTATCACAATTCCAGATTTAAAGATTTACTACAAAGCTATTGTAATCAAAACAATATGGTACTGGCACAAAATAGACACAGATCATTGGAACAAGATTGATAGCCCAGAAATAAATCCATGCTTATATAGTTAATTAATCTATAACAAAGGAGGCAAGAATACACAATGGGGAAAAGACAGTACCTTTCATAAATGTTGTTGGGAAAACTGGACAGCTACATGCAAAAGAATGAAACTGGACCACTTTCTTATACCATACACAAAAATAAATTCAAAGTGGATTAAAGACTTAAGTGTAAGACCCAAAACCACAAAATTCCTAAAAGATAACATAGGCAGTAATCTCTTGGAAATCAGCCTTAGCAATATTTTTCTGGGCAAGTCTCCCCAGGCAAAGGAAGCAAGAGCAAAAATGTAAACTATTGGGACTGCATCAAACCAAAAAGTTTTACACAGCAAAGGAAGCCATCAGCAAACCAAAAAAGGCAACCTATTGAATGGGAGAAAACATTTGCAAATGATATATCCAATAAAGCATTACTATCCAAAATATATAAAGAACTCATACAACTCAATGCCAAAAAACCCCAATCTGACGAAAAAATGAACAGAGGACCCGAATAGACATTTTTCCAAAGAAGACATACAGATGGCCAACAGACACATGAAAAGATGCTCAACATCACTGATCATCAGGGAAATGCAAGTCAATACCACAATGAGATACCACCTCATGCCAGTCAGAATGGCTAGCATCAAAAAGACAGATAAGAAATGTTGCTGAGAATGTGGAGAAAAGGGAACCCTTGAGAATAGTGGGGTTGTTAAATGGTGCAGCCATTATGGAAAACAGTACAGAGATTCCTCAAAAAACTAAAAATAAAAGTGCCATACTATCCAGTAATTCCACTTCTGGGTATTTACCCAAAGAAAAGGAAAACACTAATTCAAAAAGATATATGCACCCTTATGTTTAATGTAGCATTATTTACAATAGCCAAGATATGAAAGCAACCTAAGTGTCCATAGATAGATGAGTAAATAAAGAAGATGTGGTATATGTACACAATGGAATACTACTTAGCCATAAAAAAGAATGAAGTCCGGCCATTTGCAACAACATGGGATGGACCTAGAGAGTATTGTGCTGAGTGAAATAAGTCAAAGAAAGACAAATATTCTATTATTTCACTTACATATGGAATCTAAAAAACCAACAAACCAATCAAAAATAACAAAAAAGAAATAACTGGTAAATATAGAGAACAAACTAGTGATTGCCAGGGTGTGGGGGTGGGGAATGGGGATTATAGGTGAAGGGGATTAAGAGGTACAAACTTCCAGTTAGAAAATAAGTGAGTCACTGGAATGAAAAGTACAAAAAAATAAGGTCCTAGAACCAGGTCCTAGCTTGTAGATAAAAAGAAAAGCCCTACTGAACTCAAAGACAGGCCCAGAGGCATTGTCCAGCACCTTCCTTTTACAGACTGGCAAACAGAGGGTCAATTCCACACAAATTTTAGGCGGCAGACCAGAGCAGGGCCTTAGGCTCGTCCCTGAGAGAAGGTGAGACTTCCCAAACAGAACACAGAGACTTCCCAGACAGAACACTTTAGGCAATGGGGGTGGGAGGTTTCAGGATCAGGAATATCAGGACCTTATGTCTGTCTAGCATTTTTCAAAGCTCTGACAGATACCAGATTATCATCCCAGTCCATTCCTATACCACCTTGAACCCTTGGGATTGCTGAGCCTAATAGCCTTGTACGCTCTGGGCAAGGCACCCACACTCTCGCAGAGTACTCTATCACAGCATCTACTATTAGAATTTTATGATGTGTTTATGTTTTTCTCCCCACTAGGCCATGAATTCCTCTAGAGCATGAAGTTTGTCTTAGTAGTTTTAGCTTCCTTTGGGCCTCATATTAGACAAGGGCCTGGCACTCATAGGTGCTCAGTAAATGTTTAGTGAATAAACAAATAAAAGAACTCATTGAATAATCACATCAGGCTGGCAAACTACTCTGCAAGCAGAGTCAGGGGTGATGAGGTTTAGCTCAGGACACATCTCATTCATCTCAGACCTCCAGGGCCTAGCAAGTGTTTATTTGTTGAGCTAGACTAACACAAAGGAGTTACTATTAATAGTCGGCATTTCAGGACAGGGAAGAGGGAAGGAGGGAGCTAGAGTGAGCCAATAAAACAGCTTATGAGAGGATGAAAGGGCATTCCTCCCCCTCACCTCTCCCACTTTAAGACTGGTACCCAGGGGCTCCTGGCTGGCTCAGTCAGTAGAACACACAACTCTTGACCTCAGGGTTGTGAGTTCAATCCCCACGCTGGGTGTACAGATTACCTAAGAATAAAATTTTAAGAAAAAAAAAAAAAAGACTTGCAGCCAGTTAGATGTTAACTGTATAATCCAGCAAGTGGTGTCCACTGACACTTCCCTTGTTGAATATCATGCACAGAGCCGGGCCAGGTCTTAGACTAAAGTGAGGAGGAAGATAAAGCAGGTCCTTGAGACTTTAGGAGAACCCAGGTGAGCCAGCACAACTCCACCTGGTATAGGGAGGAATGCACGTGCCATTCTTTCCTATGGTCCAATGTTCATGTATATTTCTCTAAAACAAAGGCATTGGAGTGGAATTTGTACCCTGGATTGAAAATATGGAAAGAGCTACCAGCAGTAAGGAAGACCCAGTCCCCAGCATACATGGGATTAAAGGTAGGATCCAGTGGGAGAGTGGGGTAGCAAAGGGTGATACCAGCTGCTGAGAAGCTGAAGAAGACATTGCCTTAGCCTTTCCTGAATTATGTGAGCGAGAAGAAAGATATATCAGTTTTCTGCTATTCATTTGTGTAGATTTAACTAGGCTTGAATTAAAATGAAGGGCAAATGTTTCACATTGAAAGTGACTCCCTCTTTGGAAAAGCTGTCCTTTTAAGGAAATGCTTGTAGAGATACGAGCATTCATTGCCAGAATGTCTGTGCTTGGGAATAAAAAGACACCAGGTTGTGGCAACTTTACTTCTTGCTCTATCCAAGATTTATGGATTTCACCTCCTCTCCAAGCTTTCCATGGAAAGGCTAGGAGCACTTGATCCAGGTGCTTCCCCATAAGACTTCAGCCCTGACTTCTTCGTGGGTCAGTTTTCTGGTGGCCAGAATTTGGTATGGGATCACAAAGAAAAACACGTGTGGAAGCTTTTTATACTTTATATTTAATGACATAATAGATTATGGTTTATGGGGTTCCAAATGTGCTGCTTTTGTCGTCATCTTGTCTTTCCCTGCCTGTTTAAACTGGAGATAACCTTTTCCAAAAGACCTTCTACTTTACGCTTTTACCACTGCCCATAATCAAAGTCTTGGGAATTCAGTATTTGAGATTTTGGTTTTGGACTATCATGTAATTACTTTGATGGGACATGAGGTATGTATTCAGGCCTACGATTTATTTAGAAAAGGCCTTTGGAAGGAATTTTAGTTCAAAACACATTTATTGAGTGTCTACAAAGTACAAAATTCATTGAAGAAACACACACAGATCCCACACCCCCACTCAGGGGCAAAGCTAACTTATGTTTCTTGGTCAGACTTCTAGACCTTTGGATGCTAATGAGCATGAAATGGCAAATTAACAGGAAGATGGTTACATAATAAGTAACTGGATGTGCAGTCTTGGTCGACAAATATTAATGGCAATGCCATTTAATAAAGCAGTGATTGTCAGGGCACCTGAGTGGCTTAGTCAGTTAAGTTTCTGACTCTTGATTTCAGTTCAGATCATAATTCTCAGGGTTATGAGATCAAACCCTGCATTGGGCCCCATGCTGGGTGTGGAGTCTGCTTGGGATTCTCTCCCTCTGCCCCTCCCCTACCTAAAATAAATAAATAAAAATAAAAGAGTGATTTTCAACTAGGGTATATATGTGCATTCTAAAATTTTGTATTTGGAAAATACAGACCAGGAAAAGTGAGGCTTGAGAAAAATCTTGGCTGGTGAAAGTTCATAGACTATAATATAGTCCCTAAATTTGCTTTGCATGATAAGGCCTATCCCTCTATGGGATGTAGCAGAATCTCTAGGAGGTGTGAAATTTTTATGTTTTGTTTTCCATGGGTATTTTGTAATGGCTTGTGAAAAAAACATTTTTTAAGAAAAGATAAAATCAGATTTTTATATCCTAAATAATCGGTTTTATCCCCCAATATTGTCTCTAATCAAGTCACATCCTGGCTTCCTTTTCTACTTTGAAAAGTTCAAAATGAAGGAAGACCCCTGATATTGGACCCCCTTTCAGCTGGGGCCGTACAGATGAGTAAAATTTGTGTTGAGAATTCCATTCCAGGTTATTTATTTAACAGGCAACTCTTCAGATTTTCAAGGACTATTAGAAAATTGAGCCTATCAACCTTATCTGGTCCTAAAGTTTATTTTATTCTTGAAGCCTTTAACTCCTTTTTTCATGTGCCAAGAATCTCTTAAAGAGATCTTTAAAAGCCCCTTTGCTTGAAGATATTGGCATACATTGGTCAACACAGTGGCATAATCTATAAATTTACAGACATGAGCCATTTGATAGAGTTATAACTCCTTCACCCAAAGCATAAGTCTGTGAATTGTCCAGGTGCCCTTCTTTTTTTTCCTTCTATCTATCCTGCTAATTCAAAGTGATCAGACTCAAAAGTGTGAGATGAGCAGAAGAATGGATAACATTTAGTTGTGTCTTAGTCTAGAGTTGGCTGTAGACTGTTTATGTTTATGTTATCTGGTGTTATCTGGCGCATGCATGTATGCACTTCAGTGCTAGGAAAGCAGGGTGGTTTCAGAAGTCAGAAAGATACAAGGGAAAAACTGATGTCCTTGTGAACTTACAACTTTTTCACAAGTTAGTTTCACAAAAACCAGTCAGCTCTTCAGAAGATTGGCTGACACCTCAAAACAAAACAAAACAAAGCAAAAAAGACCCCAAAACAAGAAGCAAAACTCAAGAGTTACATTGTGAAAAGTAGTATATAGTGCACTGACAGCACCAAATGCTGGTGATGATAGGAAGCAACAGGAACTCTCATTCACTGCTGGTGGCCATGCAAAATGGTATAGTTTGATAGTTTCTTACAAAAGCTAAAAATTGTTTTACCATACAGACCAGCCATCATATTCCTTAGTATTTACCCAAATGAACTGCAAACTATGACATATCCATATGATGGGATATTACTCAGGAATAAAAAGAAATGAGCTATCAAACCACAAAAAGACGTAAGGAAACTGAAGTGGCAAATTGCTAAACAAAAGAATCCCATCTGAAAATACATACTGCATGATTCCAACTGTTTGACACTCTGGAGAAGACAAAACTATAAAGACAGTAGAAAGATCAGTGGTTACCAGGGATATGGGGGAAGAGGGGATGAGCAGGCTGCACACAAGAGATTTTTAGGGCAGTGAAACTATTCTGTATGATATCGTAATGGTGGATATAGGACATTGTGCACTTGTCAAAACCCACAGAACTGTCCAACACAAAAAGTAAACCCTGATGTAAACTATGGACTTTAGTTAATAATAATGCATCAGTACTGGTTCACTAATTGTAATGAACGTACCACACTAATGCAAGATGTTAATAATAGGAGATATTGTGTAGGGAGCCAATGGAGAGGGGCTATATGGGAACTCTGTATTTTCTGCTCAATTTTTCTGTAAACCTAAAACTGATCTAAAAATAAAATCTGTTCATTTTTTAATAAAAAAAATCACACACAGTAGTGTCACAGGGGCTTTAGACACCTTGCCTACATCATTTTTGTCAGGTGCGTGCACCCACTGCCCAGTTGCTATGAGGTTAGCTGCTAACAGCTCTCAGTTGTGCCCTTCGGAGGAGTGCCCTCAGCTGACCAGAGCTGTCTAGCCAGGAAATGCCTGACAGGTTATGGCCTCCCTCAAGGGCAGCTTTTGGCCAGCCAGCCAATGGCTGACTGATTCGGGGTACAAAATGGGACACCTGTGGTACCATCTATGGTCCAGGGTTTCCCAGGAGATCAGGCTGGCGCTAGACTAGAGCAGAGCCCACTTCTTCCCTGCCCTGTCTTCTGTCCTCAGTGCTCTTACAGGTTTCCTCTGAAAGCCCTTTCTCCACCACTCACTTGTGCAACCTGCTGCTGGGAAACCTGACCCAAGACAGTACCAGGAAAGGTCCTAGAAAGAATGGGATTCTGGCGTTATTAGGTCACTTGCTGGCCAGGTGGCAATGAGGATTCCATTGCTGCTGGTTAGGTGGCGTGTGGAAAGCCCTAGGCCCTGGTTTGTGGTAGCAGTTCAGTTGCTAAGATCTTCACCTGTGGTGATACCTGGGGTCAGACACAGGGGGACAGGGATGCACCAGTTGGTGCAATGTCTCTAGGATTTGAGAAGTTTGGGGAAAATATTAAGTATCAGGACCACAGAATTGGGAGGCTATTGCTAAGCACCATGGATGCACTGAAGAGAGTGAAGAAAGTGACAGCCTCAGATTAACCACCAATTTAAAGCCCCATGTGAGAATCAGAGGGCTTCCTTGCCAGTGTTCAGCCCCTCATCTTCTACAGCATGGCACTCTGTGAGAGAAGGATGAATTCTCAGCCTAGGCAAATGCGCTGCCTGATCATTTGGGGCTCCTAGTGCTAGTAGAAGAGCAGGCAGGTCATGCCCTGATAGGGAAGATGTGGGACTGTAAAGCTTGAGATGAGAACATCTAGGTCTAGCCCCTCTATCCCCCTGGGCTGGCGTAGTGGCCTACCCCCCCCTTGTTGGGAGGGAGACTCTTCTCCCCACAAAATTATGCAGAAGCCTCAAATGAGATGTACATGACAATGCTTGCCCTTCTCAGGATGTGTCCCCACCTTCCTTCCAGAATAATAATTAGCATCTAAATATAACAATGATCTGACTGGGGAAGAGGCACGGAGACCTAGAGACTTAAGCTCAAAATGTGAGGCTCTTTGTATTGTGTTCATGCCCATCAGAGAAGATCCATTGCAGAAAAGGTGCCTAACAGCTAAACCGACTGGATGACTTGGCCAGCAGGTGTCAGCTGGCTTTTGCCTTGGTACCCCAGTGCCTGCACAGTGGGCTCATAGAGACACCTTCACAGCAGAGTGGGAGGCTATGCATGGGCCCAGCAGCATGGGCTTCCTGTTGTCAAGACCGACATAGCTTCTATCACTGCTGACAATCAACTGGCCGGCACAGATGGACACTGAGCTCCCAGTTGGATACTATCCTTTGAGGAGAACGGTCGATGTCATCAGACCCCCTCCAGGCTGGAAAGTACAGTAATTCACTCTGAGCAGGAGTGACATGTGTGCCTTTCCTGCTCACAGGGGCCTCCACTGTTCGAGGACTCATGTAGCATCTGATCAACCATAAAGCATTGCTTTAATGGAGAGACTTGGCCGTCGGCGTATCACCACAGGACTGACCTACAGTCCTACCACACATCACCCCATTTAGAAGCTGCCGGCCTGATAGAGCTGTGGAATAGCCTCCTGAAAGCGAGGATGTGCAACAGTTTAGACATGGCACTGTGGGGTGGGGGCTAGCCTTCAGGATGCAGTATATACCTTAAACCAAGGCCATGTCATGGTACTGTGCCCTCAGTAAGCAGAATATATGAATCTGGGAGGCAAGAGGTTGAATGAGTTGTGACCTTATTCATTATCATGCTCTAGTGACTTGCATAGGGCATTTGTCTTTCCCATCCCTGCAACGTTCGTTAGTCTCAGTGAGTTTAGAGGTCTTGGTTCCCAAGGGGGGAGTTTCCACCAGGGGACATAGTAAGAGTCCTACTTAACTTGAATCTATACCCCCTGCTGCTGCAATTGGTTTTTAGGTTATACCGTTATCATCTCCCTCCCATTCTAGATACCCCTCCTTCTCATCTTCTGCTGGTGGTGTGCCCAGGGGGTGTCCCGGACTCTTGTCTGGCTACTTCTTTTACTTGCCCATTTAGAGTTACAGCTGGGTGTGGAGGTGTTGGGGGATGTTCCAGTGGGTCACCTGAGCATCAAGCACATTCCTCTCTGACGCTGTTAGGTAACAGCCTGAGCTCCTCATGAGGATTAGGATCAATTGCTTCCTCCAGTGTGGCAACCGCTTTTTTTGCCTGTGTGTCTAGTGGCATGAGGATGGAGTGGTGGGACTCCCTATGATGAGGATGCAGTGTTGGGACTCCTCACAATGAGGATGGAGTGGTGGGACCCCTCACCATGAGGATGCAGTGGTGAGACTCCTCACGATGAGAATTAAATGAGATGAAGCTTTCAGATTAGGGCCTAGATGGCTGTTTGCATATTATCATTAGCAGCTAGTTACCCACATTTGTTCCTCCAGAGAAGGAAAAGAAAGGCTTACCCCTAATTTAAAGGCATGTCTCCACCCCACTACCCCGCCCCTGCTTGTGCGCGCGAGCCCACGCCCTCTCTCTCTCACAAAATAATAAATCTTTTTTGAAGTTTTGCATATTGTAACAATAGAGAAAAATCTAGTTTGAAAGAAAAAAATAGTTCGATCATTTGAAATCTGAGCGGTAAGGAGTGGGTGGCCTCCGAACAAGTGAGCTCTACAGTGGAGTGGTCCTGTTATTCCATCTAGTGGACAGCACGGGAAAGGCATGATTTTATCTTCAAAGGTTGTAATTTACCAAAAACATGTATCCTGATAAAAACTCACGGGTTCACTTGTTAATAAGTTTCATTCAGTTTTTAAACCAAAATGAAAGATCAGAATTCCAACACTAAGTTTGGAAACTAAATTCCCAAAAACATTTAGGATTTATGTGATGTATGCTAGAAAGATCATCCACTGAAGGAAAAGAGAATATACACCAGTTCTTAACTAGCATGAATTTTCACAGCCCACCTTTCCCATTCTTCTTATCCTTCTCCACCAACATTTTTATGCTTATTCTGGTACATGGACTGGGAGTGCCCCAGAGACTCAAAGTATACCTTCCCAACACACCACTAGACCTTCACTGGTACCAGAGCCATTCTGCTCATTTTCCAAGTATGCAACTATCACACGGGGCGCCTGGGTGGCTCATTCGTTAAGTGTCTGCCTTCGGCTCAGGTCATGATCTCAGGGTCCTGGGATCGAGCCCCGCATCGGTGCTCCCTGCTCTGCGGGAAGCCTGCTTCTCCCTCTCCTGCTCCCCCTGCTTGTGTTCCCTCTCTCGCTGTCTCTCTGTCAAATAAATAAATAAAATCTTTAAAAAAAAAAAAAAGAATGCAACTATCACTTAAAATTTTGTTGTAATCAAATTGAATATTTTTCAAGGACCTATGTATTTGTGTGTGTATATGTGTGTGTGCGCATACGTGCACACTGTTTCCTTTTACAGCCGTTTATTACCTTTATAATTTGTTTCCTCCTCCAGATATTTATGAGGGTGAAGACAATGGCAAACAAATCTCCCCCAAATGTGAGTAATAATAGCATACTTGGAGTACGCACAGCTGTTCTGAAACCTTCCCTTTAGTATTATTGTAATCACTATTAACAATAATAACAGGTATTATTTATTAAATTCCTAAAATGTACCATTTTACTTTATAAGCCCTTTTGCTAATCTTTATATCAAAACTGCAATAGATATTAATATCCCCATTGTTATAGACAAGAAAACTGGTGCTCCGAGAGGCTAAGTGGCTTACCCAGGACCACACAGCTAGCGAATGCGTGACAAACTCAGAACTGTACTCAGGTCTCACTGACCCCAAAGCCTCTGCTCCTACCCTTGGACAATGGGCCTTTCATTTATTCACTCATGGCATCTGCCAGACCCTGAGCCCAAGATTCTGGGGTCTCCTGAGTGTTGTCACCCCTATAGGACCTAAGACTTAGTCCCTAAGGCCCCTAAGGGCCCATGGCCAGTGAATCCAGGAGGAAGGGATTCAATATGCAAATGACAAAGATGCAGCCGCCTCAGACTGGGAGCTGCGCTTTCATCCCCTGCACTTCCAGCTTGGACTGACGGCCGTTCTCCAAGGTTTGCTGGTTCTGCGAATTCAGAGTCTCTTCCAGGGGGCGGGGGGAGGGGGGCAGTGGGATACTGGGTGAATAGGGTATAGTCTCTGCTGCCAAGAGCCCCAGGACCCTCGGGGGAGACATAGGAGGGCTCACCCGGGGCAGCTGCAGTTTGTGTCCCTTCAGGGGTCTTATGAGGTGATTGTGGGTGAGCCCACCACCTCCACAGCCCCTCTCCTCCTCTGTCTCCCAGAATAGAATGGGACAGAATAGAATAGAACCCAACAGAATAAAGTAGAACAGAATAAAAGACTAGAATAGTACAGATCAGGTGAGCACATCACACCCTGTAAGGGGACTATTGTTCCATAAACTTGTTTTCATTTTAGAGATGTGTTATGTGTGCACGCTGTGTTGGGTGTAAAATGGGCATCTCTCTGTGGCTGCACCCCAAGGAATATAGACAACTTTGGTCTAGGCTAACTGGGGGCCTGGGGGACCCCAGGCATCCCCCACCCTCACCTGTGGTACCGGGAATGAAGGAGGCCATGTGTGGTGACAGTCCCCAGCAGGGAGGTGGCATTTGGGTATTGTCAGCGCTGGGAAGATCATTTCTCTTCCCAGGCTCAGGCCGTTCCTCCCTGAAGGCAGGGAAAGGCCCAGATGACCTCGAAATAATGCAGTCAACCTGTGGCCAGGTGTGTGAGGTCCTGTGTGGCAGCCCTGTGCCAGGCTGAGGGCCCCCTCCCCCTCCGGCTGGGCCCACAGGAGAGGGGCAAGCCGCCACCAGTGCCTGGTCATCATTTTATCCCAGGTGCCACTTCCCTGCAGAGCGGCTGCAACTGGCTGTCAGGTCTCTCAGTTCCTGCACTGCTCCCCAGCCCTGCCGCCCCGGGGGCCCTGAGTGCTCCACGGCTGCCAGAGGCCTCAGGGCCAGGCCCCACCCCTGGCCTCCCAGCAGGTGGCTCTGGGACCCCTGTCCCCCCCACCCCCGCTGTCTCTGGGCCACTGAGGCCATGGCCCCCAGAGGAGCAGCCCTTCCATTCACACAGTGCTGTTGGGGGTGCAGGGGGTGGGGAGGGGGGTAGACTTTACCTCCAACATAGTGTGCACACATAATACATCTCTAAAATGAAAACAAGTTTATGGAACAATAGTCCCCTTATAAGTATGCTGTCCTCATCTGATCTGATCTGTTCTATTCTGCTTTATTCTATTGTGTTCTTTTTTTTTTAAAGATTTTATTTATTTGAGAGATTAAGAGAGCGCAAAGGAGGGGGAGGGGCAGGGGAGAGGGAGAAGCAGACTCCCCGCTGAGCAGGGAGCCTGACCTTGCAGGGCAAGGTCTCCGTTTCCTGCCTTATAGCCTCGCAGCAAGACTGCCAATCCACATCCTCATTGTCTGGTCCCCAGTGTAAGGGGGTCTGGGTTGGATGACTGCCCTAGAGACGAGTCTCTGGGTGTTACTGTGGATGTCCCTGAGTCCCATCAGGAGGGGGGCAGTGGGAGGCACCTCTCTGAGCCAGTTTCTCCTACGCCCTCCACCCCTCACCCTACCACGTGCTGTGCTGGAAATTAAACCAGGTTTACTGCAATCTGAGAGCACTGTGTCCAGCTGCCTTACAACTGTCCAACATCAGGCGGGGTCCCTGGAGGCCTCTGGGAAGGGGCTGCCTGGCCGCTCCCTGTTTTGCTGGCACAGCCCCCACTGATCTGCTTTGGGGAGAGCCCTCGGCCCCAGAAGGCAGCTTGGGAGGCCTCTGAGCAGCAGGTCACGAGAGTTCCCACGTGTGTGATTCCTGCTCACTGCTATAACTGTGCCATCACCCCCAAATGTAGGCTCCTCTGGGATTCCTGTGTCCAGAAAGTCCTCGCCCCCATGCCCTGCTTATGCCCTTCAAGGCCTCACCCCAACCCTGCCCTTGAATTGTCACCTGAACAGAAACTTCGTCCTGCACTCAGAGTCTTGTGGGACTGATTACTCGGCTGCCGCTCAGCCACTCAGCCAACGGAACTTGGTCAAGTGATTATTCCTCTCTCGTCTCAGTTTCTCATCTGTATACTGGAGCTAAAGCTCTTACAGGGTTCTCTGAAGCGTAACTTTTGGCCAACTGACACCCCAGCAGGCACAAAGCAGGGCCCAGTGTCTGGTGGAGGTTGCTGGCATGACTGGCCAGTTAATGAAATCAATTCACTGGAGAGAGAGGCAGGATGTACTTGCTCCTCTGATTTCCCATGGGGAGAGCGGTGACAGAGGCTACCAAGGGAATGGGAAATGGGCCGTAATCAGGGGAGAGAAAAGAGGGCAAGGGGAAAAGAAGGGAGGGAAGAAGGGTGGAGGGCAGGAAGGTCGTCAAGCACAACAAGACAACCATTTTCTTGGAGGACAAGGAAGAGAGCTATGAACACCATGTAGACATGTCTTCTCAGTCACAGTTACAGAATTTTGAGCTGGAAAAGGGAACCTGGAGATCACAGACCTCCACCTCCCCCCAGGTGAGGCAGTACAGGTCCTGGGAAAGTATGAGTTAAAGATGGGGGAAAATGGGTTCTTGGGGACAGGCACTGCCTGGGACATCTGGCCATCCCGTATCCAGCACAGCTGGCCAAATTCTTCCCTTTCTTTCTCCAAGGCTGCTCCAGCAGAGAGTTTATCTCCATGGCAACCTTTGAGGAGCCTGAAGGTGCAGAAGAAATGGAAAAGGAGAGCAGTGCTCTGAGTGTAATTTATTTTCTTCTTACCTCTTTCATTTTTTCCCTCGTTCCTATTCATCAGCTTCTCCTGCCTCTTCCTCTCCCCGTTTCCTCTCCCCTTTCTCTCTCCCCCCTTTTCATGATTCTCACCCAGAAGGACCAGGCCTAACCCAGGAAGCTGAGGTCACTGGGTCTGCAAAGTGCCTCAGACCCTCTCAGCCTAGCATGGCCCCTGTCTCCTTAGCAATGCACTGGTTTCTGGCCATAAATATGGAGCTCCTGCTGGGATCCCGAGTGACCCTGTTTGAGAGCTAGGGTGGGCCCCAACCTGCCGGCGGGAATCACCGGTTGCGCCTGGCCCGGGCTCGGGCACTCCTCGGCACTGCCAACTCTGAGGGTGCACCACTGTCCTCTCCCTTACAGCTATCCGGACTTTTCCAGTTGGACGACAGTTATGAAACGTGTTCCTCCAAATCTGTCCTGCAAACGAGAGAAAGCATCCAGGGTAAGAAAGAAGGTGGCGATGAGGACATGTGAGTGTGAAAGAGGAAAGAACAGTGAGCGAATTGGTTAGCCATCGCTCCCCTGACTCTTCTTGGAATTTCAGACGACAAACAAAACTAAGCCAGTGTGCACCGGCTTGCTCGCCCCGGCGGGGGAGACGGCTAATCTGCGGGCAGAAGCAGTGCGGGCGAGGGAAGGATGCCGGAGGACCCTCTTCCCCAGAGAACTGACACTGGTTCCAGACCACAGCGGCTCCCGGCTCGGCCGAGCCGCCCCAGGCCGCCTTCGTTCCGGGCACAGGCTGCGGCGGGCGCCGGGGGCCGGGCCCACCCTTAAATAGAACGCGGCCAAGGGGCCTCGGACCCTCCGAATCTGCCGCGCTGGCGCGGGGGGAAGGGCCAGGACCACCTTCCAGAGGCCTGAGGAAGGGTCCACCGCCTACCGGCGGAGCCCACCCTCCGGCTGCCGGCGGCGGCGAACCTGGGAGCTGCTCCCCACGCGCCTGCGCGAGCTCCGGGCACTGGGAGCAGGCGTCCGCCAACTCCCGGGCTGCTCCACACGCGCCTGCGACTGCGCCTGCGCCAGCGCCGGGCCTTGCAGACGCCGGCGAATCCCCGGGCTGCTCTGCGCGTGTCTGCAGAGGTTAGTGGAGCCCAGCCCTGGAGGGCTTTGCCCAAGGTTTCCCAGCGTTGGCGCTCTGACTTTGGGGGCTGGATAATTCTTTGTTGGGGAGGGGAGGGCTGTCTAGTGCATTGTAGGCTATTTGGCAGCATCCCTGGCCTCCTCCCACAAGATGCCAGTAAAATCCCTCTCCCACCCGCTCACCCAAATTATGACAATCTTTTTAAAAATGCCTTCAGACATTGCCAAATTTTTCCTCGGGTGGGATTGGGGAGATCTGTTGAGAATCTCCTATCCGAGCCTCGGAGGAGCCGAAACTCTACAGGGGCAGCCCTGTGCTCCTCTTGAATCCCCACAAAAATGTTCCTGTGGTGTTTGTGTTACTTTGTTCCAGGATTGTGTCCTTTCAGAGAGGGTTGGTTACAAGTTAATGTCTGAGGTATTTCGTTTTAGATTTATTTGTTTTAAAATTAGTTTGTTATCTACAGCTATTTATTTTTCGTTTTGTTAATTTTTAGTTAATTTCTATTTTTAGTTTTCTAGTTATTTAATTTTATAGCTTTAAAGTTACTTTGTTTATAAATATTTTGTTTTCAAGGTTATTTCGTTTTTGAATTATTCATTTTCAGTCTCTTATTTACAGCTATTTTAAGTTATACATTTACAAATTAGCTTTAGAATTATTTTAAATTATCTTCACAATTATTAATATCTGAGTTATTTATTTTTATAGTTATTCTGTTTTTTAGTTATTGGAGTTTTTTGAGTTATTTATTTTTACAGTTACTTATTTGACTACTAAAAATTCACTGGAAGTTTTAAAACTATTTTAGAATTATTTTCAGGATAAAGTGTTTTTAGTTATTTTAGAGTTTTTTCCCCTTGTTAATTTTAGAGTTACTTATAGTCACAGTTACTTATTTTTAGTTGTTTTAGATTTGGGCTTGTTTATATTCATTTATTATCTTTTAGTTTTTTGGTTTTAAGTTATTTTCAGTTGTTGCATTTTTGAGCATTATATTTCCTGAATTTTTTATTTTCAGTTTTTGAGAGATTTAGTTTTGAGTTATTTTCAGTTATTCTCAATTATTACTTTTCATTTACATCTTTGCCACTTAAAATTTTTTTCTGTTCTGTATTTTTACTTATTTCATTTTCAGATTTATTTTCAGAATTATTTAGTATTAGAATTACTTAGTCTAGGGGATCCAAACAAAAGAGAGACATGACATCGGTAATTTTAATGGAGAGAATTTAGTATAAAGAATTGTTATGCAGCTATTGGAGATTTTAAGAAGAAAAAAAGTGATAAGGTGATATCATGGAGACGGTAACTGCAAGGCGCAGCTACCAAGGGCTGAGGGAGCAAAGGGAGGAGGTTGGAGGTGGCCCCGCAGAGCTGGGCTTAGCCCTCTGAGGAGGAAGTGCTGCTTCATCGGACAGGTGTCCCAGGAGCTGGAAGTTGGTCTGGGAGCTGCCAGCTTGGTGCTGGTATCTTTGAAAGGGGGGGGTGGGTGATGAGGCTGGTTATGGAAGTGTTGGGAAGATGGCCAACTGCAGCTACTGGAATCAGCTGTTGCTCTCAGGGTGCAGACCAGTTGCTAGGAGGATGCTGACAGGAACTCAGGCACACAGAGGTCCCCCTCTCCCCTCTTACAGCCTCTGGTCAGTCTGCTCTCAGGGTGCAGACCAGTTGCTAGGGTGCTGAGGCACACAGAGGTCCCCCGCTTCCTTCTTACTGCCTCTGGTCAGTCCGCTGCCCTCTTACTGCCTCTGGTCAGTCCGCTGTCAGGGTGCAGACCAGTTGCTAGGGTGCTTAGGCACACAGAGGTCCCCCGTTCCCCTCTTACAGCCTCTGGTCAGTCTGCTCTATTGGCCGAGCCTGACAGACAGTAGCTGGCAAAGGAGGTGAGTGGCCCCAGGCCCCAAAGCAGAGATTAGAAGGGTGGGCTGAAAGCTGAGAAATCATGGCTAATAACCAGCACACTGACCTCTGGAGTTGTTTACTTTTAGAGTTAGTTTTGGAATTGTTAGCGTGATTTGATTTTAACTTTTCACAGAACGTGGGATCTGGCTAAGTTTTTGGTTCCCAGATTTGTTTCTGGAACGCAGTGGGAACTTCTTAAACACCTGAGGACTGTCTCCCATGTGACTCAAGAAAATTACTTCAGAATCAAGAAAACAAAAATAAGTATCTCACTTTGTTCATAAAGAAGCCCTTTGACTTTGTGGCCAAAAAAGGGCAGAGACTAAGGGACAGACCATTAGGGAGAGGCTCTTCAGCACAATTGTCCAACAGGGTGTTCTTTGAAGATTTTCAGAAAGCTATGTTGTGGAGCTACCCTCTTGTGCCCCTTTCCTAACAACAAAGTATCTTTCTCAATGGAGTGTGTTTCACATTTGTAGACTACAATATTGATTATTTGAACACTAAAATAAAGTTATTTCCAAATCCATAGGAAATCTTATCTCCTTCTACTTGCATTTTTTTTCCAACACATATTATTCCATTTTGGCCATAAAACATTTACTTGTTTATTTGTTCATTCTAATCAATACCTATTTCCTGACCACTCCTGTCCTCAGGAAGGTGCTGGCATCAGGAGAGAACAGGAAGGCATGATGATGAGTGAGAAACTCTCAGTACAGTTGGGGGAGACAGATGAGGAAACATCATCACAACACAGTGTGACAAATACTATGGGGGCACGAAATCCTGCCACTGACTTCCTGATGTCATCAGGGAGGGCGTGACATCAGGGCTGGGTCTCCTGGAGCAGGCGTTTTCTTCAGGTGGAGGAGAAGGACATCCTGGTCATGCACAGGCACAGAGGCGTGGAGGAGCTATGTATGGCAGGGAGGATGCATTGACAGAGGCCACTGGGCCACAGGGTTCAGAAAAGTACTAGCGTAAGGGCTGGCCAAGTGCTGGCCCTGGTGCTTGACAGATAAGACCTCATTTGGTCCTCACAGCCAGTCTGCATGAGAGTAGGAAGCAACCTCAAGAGTCAATGCTTTTCCTAAATAGAAAACCTGAATAGACCTATAACCACTAAGGAAATTGAAGCAGTCATCAAAAATCTCCCAACAAACAAGAGCCCAGGGCCAGATGGCTTCCCAGGGGAATTCTACCAAACATTTAAAGAAGAATTAATACCTATTCTTCTGAAGCTGTTTCAAAGAATAGGAATGAAAGGAAAACTTCCAAGCTCATTTTATGAGGCCAGCATTACCTTGATCCCAAAACCAGACAAAGACCCCATCAAAAAGGAGTACTACAGACGAATATCCCTGGTGAACATGGATGCAAAAATTCTCACCAAAATACTAGCCAATAGGATCCAACAGCACATTAAAAAGATTATTCACCACGATCAAGTGGGATTTATCCTGGGCTGCAAGGTTGGTTCAACATCCACAAATCAATCAATGTGATATAATACATTAATAAAAGAAAGAACAAGAACCATATGATCCTCTCAATAGATGCAGAAAAAGCATTTGACAAAGTACAGCATCCTTTCTTGATCAAAACTCTTCAGAGTGTAGGGATGGGGGGTACATACCTCAATATCCTAAAAGCCATCTATGAAAAACCCACAACGAATATCATACTCAATGGGGAAAAACTGAGAGCTTTCCCCCTAAAGTCAGGAACACGGCAGGGATGTCCACTATCACCACTGCTATTCAACATAGTACTAGAAGTCGTAGCCTCAGCAATTAGACAACAGAAAGAAATAAAAGGCATCCAAATTTGCAAAGGAGTGAAACTCTCACTCTTTGCAGAGGATATGATACTTTATGTGGAAAACCCAAAAGACTGCACCCCAAAACTGCTAGAACTCATACAGGAATTCAGTAAAGTGGCAGGATATAAAATCAATGCACAGAAATCAGTTGCATTTATATACACCAACAACAAGACAGAAGAAAAAGAAATTAAGGAGTTGATCCCATTTACAGTTGCACCCAAAACCATAAGATACCTAGGAATAAATCTAACCAAAGAGGCAAAGGATCTGTACTCAGAAAACTGTAGAATACTCATGAAAGAAATTGAGGAAGACACAAAGAAATGGAAAAACGTTCCATGCTCCTGGATTGGAAGAACAAATATTGTGAACATGTCTATGCTACCTAGAGCAATCTACACATTATGCAATTCCTATCAAAATACCATCAACTTTTTCAAAGAAATGGAATAATCCTAAAATTTGTATGGAACCAGAAAAGACCCCGAATAGCCAGAGGAATGTTGAAAAAGAAAAGCAAAGCTGGTGGCACCACAATTCCGGACTTCAAGCTCTATTACAAAGCTGTCATCATCAAGACAGTATGGTACTGGCACAAAAACAGACATGTAGATCAATGGAACAGAATAGAGAGCCCAGAAATGGACCCTCAACTCTATGGTCAACTAATCTTCGACAAAGCAGGAAAGAATGTCCAATGGAAAAAAGACAGTCTCTTCAACAAATGGTGTTGGGAAAATTGGAGGGGCACATGCAGAAGGATGAAACTGGACCATTTCCTTACACCACACACAAAAATAAACTCAAAATATATGAAAGACCTAAATGTGAGACAGGAATCCATCAAAATCCTTGAGGAGAACACAGGCAGCAAACTCTTCGACCTCAGCCGCAGCAACTTCTTCCTAGAAACATCACCGAAGGCAAGGGAAGCAAGGGCAAAAAACTATTGGGACTTCATCAAGATAAAAAGCTTTTGCACAGCAAAGGAAACAGTCAACAGAACCAAAAGACAACCGACAGAATGGGAGAAGATATTTGCAGATGACATATCAGATAAAGGGCTAGTATCCAAAATCTATAAAGAACTTCTTAAATTCAACACCCAAAGAACAAATGATCCCATCAAGAAATGGGCAGAAGACATGAACAGACATTTTTCCAAAGAAGACATCCAAATGGCTAACAGACACATGATAAAGGGCTCAACATCACTTGGCATCAGGGAAATCCAAATCAAAACCTCAATGAGATAGCCCCTCTCACCAGTCAGAATGGCTAAAATTAACAAGTCAGGAAACGACAGATGTTGGCGAGGATGCAGAAAAAGGAGTACCCTCCTACACTGTTGGTGGGAATGCAAGCTGGTGCAGCCACTCTGGAAAACAGTATGCAGGTTCCTCAAAAAGTTGAAAATAGAGCTACCCTATGACCCAGCAATTGCACAACTGGGTATTTACCCCAAAGATACAAATGTAGTGATCCAAAGGGGCATGTGCACTCCAATGTTTATAGCAGCAATGTCCACAATAGCCAAACTATGGAAAGAGCCAAGATGTTCATCAACAGATGAATGGATAAAGAAAATGTGGTATATATACACAATGGAATATTATGCAGCCATAAAAAACCCGAAATCTTGCCATTTGCAACGACGTGGATGGAACTAGAGGGTATTATGCAAAATAAGTCAATCAGAGAAAGACAGGTATCATATGATCTCACTGATATGAGGAATTTGAGAAACAAGACAGGATCATAGGGGAAGGGAGGGAAAAATGAAACAAGATGAAACCAGAGAGGGAGACCAACCATAAGAGACTCTTAATCTCAGGAAACAAACTGAGGGTTGCTGGAATGGAGGGGGGTGGGAGGGATGGGGTGGCTGGGTGATGGACATTGGGGAGGGTGAGTAGTATGGTGAGTACTGTGAATTGTGTAAGACTGATGAATCACAGACCTGTACCCCTGAAACAAATAATACATTATATGTTAATAATTTATTTTTTATTTTTTAAATACTATGTATTCTATTTCTCATTTGGTTGATCCCAGTTAGTGAATTAAAGGATCTGAGAACTCTTTCATGAAGGAAGTCTGTATTTTTTTGTTAAACTCATGATTTCCCAAACCTGTTTGACCACAGAATCCTTTTCTTTGTGGAATGTAACATTCCTTGTATATTAGTAAGGGGAAAGCTGCTGTAACAGAGATCCATCCGTATAGTGCCTTAAAGAATATTTCTGTCTCACAGAACAGCCTGGATTGTGTATGCAGCCTGCTCTGCTCCACAGTCATTGGGTGTCCCAGGTCCTGGTTTTTCCACCATCCTCTAGAACTTTGTCCTTGTATATGACTGAAAGCATGTCTCAGGAATGCCCAATTTCCAGCTTGCAGGAAGGAGAAAGAACTTGGAAGATTGCAGTGTTTTAAGGCCTAGCCTACAAATGTCACACAATAAACACTTAAACACCTTTAGGGGGCTGGTAAATCCAACTGCAGCTCAGGAAAGACAACAGAGTAAAAACCAAATCTCTGATGCTGAGGGAGGGGCAGGAATATGTGCCAGGCCCAGAGCTGCTGGGGGAGGAGGTACTGTGAAGACCACACACAACCTCCCACCCCAAGACCTGGGGGCATAGTGCCTGCATGACTGAGATTCAGTCAGAACTGAGCACTTACCCTTCAGCCCCAGGCCAACTGACAAGCACTGGGCAACAAGCAACAGTGGGCTACTGTGGGGAGAGCCACAGTGCATGCTGAGAGGTTGTCTGACAGACACCAGGGAAGACCTATATTGAGGATGGAGCAGACACTGAGGAAAACATTTGGGCAAACAAGTCCATACCCTAAACACAGGTAACACTTGAGGAGTTGGAAGTGTGTGGTGTACCCAAGGGTAAGTATAGCAACAAGAAACCAAAGATCTACAAGGAATGAAGACTGCAAGAAATCATAATCACATGAGTAAATGCAAAAGCTTTTTTCCCCTATTATTTATATCTCTAAAAAGATAATGGATTGTTTAAATAGAAAATAATAACAATATGTTGTGGAATGTATAATAAGTGCAGAATTAAAATGTATGACAACAACAGAACTGAAGCCAAGATGGAAGACATTGAAGTACACTGTTGTAAGGTTCCTGTATTATATGTGAAGTGATATTGAATCATTTGAAGGTACATTGTGATACCTTAAAGTTATATACTATAAACTCTAGAGCAAACACTAAAATAACACGCAGTTATAACAAATAAGCCAACAAATGAGATACAATGGAATTTTAAAAATGCAACTAATTCAAGAGTTGGTAGAGAAAGGAGAAATGAAACCCAGAACAGATAGGAAAAATAGAAAACAATTGCCAAGATGGTAGATAGAATTATAACCAGTCATATGATATAAACACCTCAATGAAAAAGGAGAGATTGTCAAATGGATATTTAAAAAAAAGACCAACACTGTGACCTGCTTTAACAAACCCACTTTAAGTATTGTTAGATTAATTAAACAAGGAGGCCATCAGCCTGGGGTGGCTTTAGTGCCTGAGTAGCTTAAGCAAGGAAACCAAAACCTATGCCTATAATGCTTCAAGTTTAGGAAACTGAAACCTAAGTACAACCAATCACAAACAGCCAGCTAGATTTTCTCAAAGAATGCAACCACTTAGGTTATAGCCAATCAAATAATTTCCTTGCTTTGTTTCCACCTCTTCTCTATAAAAGTCTTTCCACTAGCTCCTGAAAGTGGAGTGTTCCTAATCACTTCTGGTTTGGCACTGTCCTATTTGAATTGATTTTTACTCAAATAAACAAAAATTTTAATATGCCTCAGTTTATCTATTATATAAAGACACAAATAGATTAAACGCAAAAGAATGGAAAAAGATATACCATGCTAACACTAATAAAAAAAAAAAAGCCAGAATAACTATGTTAATATAAAACAAAGTGGGTCTCAGAATAAAAAATATGACCAAAATAAAGAAGATCATTAAAAAATGATAAAGTAGCTAATCCATCAAGAGGATATAGCAATCCTAACTGTTTACACATCAATAACAGAGCTTCAGAATACACAAAGCAAAAACAGAACTGCAAAGAGAACAAATCCATAATTATAGTTTGATATTTCAACTCCTCTCTTGCAAGAATTGATAAAACAATAGAAAAATGGAAGAATATAGAATACTTTAACACTATCAACCAACTTAACCTATTAACATTTATAGAACACTGAATCCAACAACAAAAGAATATAAACATTGCTCTTAAGTGCACCCAGACAGAACATTGTTATGGGCTGAACTGTGTCGTCTCCTCTCTACCCCACCCCCTCCATGTTGTGTTGGCCTTAGCCTATTGATAGTGATGCTATGGGCTAGAAATGCCTGAGGCACCCACCTGGGCCATATTACTCATAGAGAGCCCCCACAGACATTTCTCTCCATAGGGTCAATGTTGTGACTGGACAGGCCTTTCTGATTCTTATTATGACTTTAAGTACTTCGGCAAGAAACCATTAGGGAACTTTGAGGAACAAGATTTATTACTCACAAGTCCTGGAGGTTACATGGCATATCTGAGAGCCACAAAGTGAGGTAATGGGTAGAGAGAGGCAGAGAGCACAAATCTGGGGCTCTGCTTTGATTAGGGTCCAAGGCTAGAGTGCCTAGATTCACTCTTTATTAGCTAATTTTAAGCATAGAGAGAGAACTAGGGAACAGGAAGGGAGAAAGCAAAAGAATGTTGAAGAAGAACCAAAGTTGGAGGGCTAACAATACCTGATTTCAAGGTTTATCATAAAGCTACAGAAATCAAGGCAATTTGATCTTGACATAAAGACAGAAAATCATATCAATGGAACAGATACATATGGACAACTAATATTCAACAAAAAAACACAGGCAATAGAGTGAAGAAAGGATAATCTTTTCAATAATTGGTGCTGGAACAACCAGTTTTCTATATGCAAAGCAATGAACTTGCATCCACATCTCAAACCATATGCAACCCTCAATAAGATTAATAGTTTTCGCATCAGGAATCACTGAAGCCATAAGGTAGTGAGATGATATATTTAAAGTGCTAAAAGAAAAAGTCTGTCAACTAAAAATTCTATAGCCACAAAACTATTCTTCAAACCCAAAGGAGAAATTAAGACATTCCACATAAATGAAAAATGAGATACTTATCACTAGCAAACCTGCCCTACAAGAAATAGGAAAAGGAGTCCTTTGGGCAGAAATGAAAGATTACTAGACAGTAACTCAAAACCACATGAAGGAAGTACCAGTAAATGTAACTCCATAGGTAAATATAAAAGACATAATAAATATACTTTTTTGTTTGTCTTAGCTCTGGCTGCGATAACAAATTACCATAGACTGGATGGCTTAAACAACAGATTTATTTATCAGTTTTGAAGGCTGGGGAGTCTGAGATCAGGCAGCCAGCATGATTGGGTTCTGGTGAGGGCCTGCTTCCTGACTTGTAAAAACAGCTAGCTGCCTTCTTGTTCAGTCTTCACATGGTAAAGAGCAGTGAGAGGGCTAGCCTTCTTCCTCTTCTTATAAGGACTCTAATCCTGTCATGGAGGTTCCCACCACTGTGAGCTATAATTACTTCTCAAAGGCCCCACCTCCAAATACCATCACATTAGGCCTTCAGTATATGAATTTGGGGGGAACGCAAACATTCAGTTTATACCATTGTTCGCAATTCTTTCATCTGATGCAAAAGACAACTGCATAAAGCAGTTATTATAAACCCATGATGACAGATGTACAATGTATAAAGAAATAATTCATATGGCAATAACAGCAAAAAGTGTGGGGGGCAGGCAGTGGAGCTATATAGAAGTAAAGTTTTTACATGCTGTTGAAATTAAGGTGGTATTCGTACTACAGGCTGAGATGTTCACAGTGGTCTTCAGGGCAACTACTAAGAAAGTAACTTTAAAAATATGGTAAATAGGACAAGGGAATTACAATTGTACACCAGAAAATATCTATTTAATCCATAAGAAGACAATAATGAAGGAGTGGAGGAACAAAAAAAGACATAGAAAACACAGAGCAGGGGCACCTGGGTGGCTCAGTCAGTTAAGCATCTGCCTTCAGCTCAGGTCATGATCCTGGGGTCCTGGGATCAAGCCCAGCATCGGGTTCCCTGCTCAGTGGGGAGCCTGCTTCTCCCTCTCCCTCTGCTGCTGCCCCTGCTCGTGCTCGCTCTTTCACTCTCTCTCTCTCTGTCAAATAAATAAATAAGTGAAATCTTTAAAAAGAAAACAAAGAGCAAAATGACAGGCATAAATCTTACATTTAATGTAATCACATTAAATATAAATGGATTATACACACCAATTAAAGTGCAGGTACTGGCAGAATGAGTAAAAAAACATGATCCCACTATATGCTATCTACAAAGACACACTTCAGACTCAAGGACACAAATAGATTGAAAATAAAAAGGTGGAAAAAGATATACCATGTACAGAGTAACCAAATGAGAACTGGAGTACCCATAATAATATTAGACAAAAGAGATTTTAAAACAAAAATTGTTACTAGAGACAAATAAGGACATTTTCTAATTATAAAAGGGTCATTCTATCAAGAATATATAAAAGTCATTAACACAGAGAAGCCTAACAACAGAGCCCCAAAATACATTAAGCAAACACTGACAAAATTGAAGGGAGAAATAGACAATACAACAACAGCAATTGGAGTTTTCAATACCCTACTTTCAATAATGGATAAAACAATTAGACAAAAAACCAAACAGGAAATAGTCTCGAACACTACAGACTAACTAGAACTAACCAACAACTATAGAATGCTCCAATTTTAACAAAAGCAAAACATGCATTTGTCTCAAATGCTCATACACCATTCTTCAGGATAGATTGTATGTTAGGCCATAACAGATTAACTTGTTGCCTCAATAAATACGAAGCAATTGAAATCATAAGTAGGTTCTCCAATCCTAATGGAATGAAACTAGAAATCAATAACAGAAGGAAATTTACAAATGTGTGGAAATTAAACAACAAACTCCTAAATAACCCTGATAATGGGTCAAAGAAGAAATCACAATGGAAATTAGAAATTAGAAAATAATTTGGAATGAATTAAAATGAAATTATAACATACCCAAAATTATGGAGTACATCTGACACAGTGCTTAGAGTTTCCGGTGGCTTCTGAAACACTCAGCTGGGGCATCTCTTCTCTAGTCAAAGGCAGGAATCCGGATAACTGGAGGATGTCTGAAACCACTCTCCTGAGTAGGTCTGATCCTCAGACCTACTCAGGAGAGTGGTTTCAGACATCCTCCAGTAAATGTTGACTAGATCAATGGTTAAGTCTTCTCCCCTGAAAACCACAGGGCCCTTACCATGTGTCAGGTTAACTCCTGCTTCCATGTACAACTTCCTTCAAAATGTTCAGTGGCCCCATGTCCTCTAGGGTTGAGGCTGAACTCCTCAGTCTGGCTTTTTGGCCTTTCCAAAATGACACTAACTTGACCTTTCAACCATATTCCCCTCTTTTTCTCCAATATTCTCCAGTCAGGGCCATAACCAGTCAAGAGATTTTGCTCCCTGTGTGCTAGGAGAAAGGACACAGACTTCAGGGCTAGGTAGGCCATGATGCAAATCTTAGCCTATTGTATGATGCTGGGTGGTTCAGTTTCCACATCAATAAAATTGGAATTTAAAAAATCTACCTTGAGGGGCGCCTGGATGGCTTAGTTGGTTAAGTGTCCGACTCTTGATCTCAGCTCAGGTCTTGATCTTAGGGTTGTGAGTTCAAGCCCTGCGTTGCAGCCTACTTAAAAAAAAAACAAACCTACCTTGAAGAGTGCCATATGTGTTACACAGTGCCAGGCACATAGTAAAGATTCCTTATATGGAAATAATAATAATAATAATAGCAATAATAATCATAACAATAATATTGCTATTCTCCAATGATCCACATCCTCTATGACCTACAAAGTCTCTCCAAGATCCAACAACCACCAAGTCATCTCTGACTGTACCTTTCCTCATGAATGTAGTTCTAAGCAACAAACATTTGATCAGTCTAGCTATTATTGTATATTAATAAATATTGTTTCTCATCTAGGCATCAAGCAACTTGAAAGTTTATATTATATTCTAGTTTAGAACACCTCGTCAGCAGTAGTACAGCATAGTGCTTAAAATCCTAGACTCTCAAGCCAAACTGGATTCACAACCCAATTTCTTCATTTATTACCTAAGTGACTGGGCAGGTCACCTAACCTCTCAGTGCTCAGTTTCCCCATCTGTGAAATGAGACAGCAATGATAACAGTGCCCACATAGGGTGGCTGTAGGACTTAAATGGAGTAAGAAAAGTGTCTGGCATATGGTATCTGCTTAATTATTGTCTGTAGAATAAATTGACTCAAAGTCCAGAACATTAGGCAGGTAGTTGCTAAAATTAGATCAACCCACACACATTAATCTTCACCTTCCACCATAAAAATCCAGTTTGGAATTACACTACTCACTGTGGTAAATTTGCTTGATTAGAGTGTTTAGGGCAACATAGTAAGATCAAATCACTGTAGCCAAAGTTGTTTTTCAGGAAATTGTTTTGAGACTAAGCTGAAAGCCCTAAACCTAGTAATCAGGAGAGTATCCTAATACACTTCCTAAATGTGTATTCCTCACTGGGACTCACAGTCCTAAGAGATAGACCATCGTTGTTTGGTCTGATTAGTAGAGGAAGGAGAAAGGACATGGAAAGGTTGCCTTTCCAGGATATTGAGTATTTTTTTGTGTTCCAGATAAACAACCTGGGAGTAGGCAATATCATCCCTGTTATACAACAGAAGAAACTGAGGCTCAGAGACATTACCCAAGGTCATACAACTGGTGACCAGATTCAAACCCAGCTCTCCCTGACTCCTAAGCTCGGACTCCTTCTGGTCCCTACAAGGTGAGGTGGCCACGGGCATAAAGCAGGGTTACCTCAGACTTTTCGAGACAGTGCTCTCGCCACTGAGTTTTCAGACTCCTGCTCACCTTCTTTACTCAGGGGTTGCTTTTCTCCTGGCTGAGGAGAAAGGTACTCAAGATCTTAAAGAAAAATGGAGACCCAGCTTCTCAAAGAAGCTGGCACCACCACCGATCCTCCATCTCTTGTGGAGAAATGGTCTCAGATGCCCTTCCCGTTGGCTGGAGTAGGGAGGGGAATTGCCCACCCCTCACAAACACTAAAGGCGGAGATGAATGTGGCTGCTTTCACACAAGGGCCACTTCTGGTTTCTGGTTTCCCTCCCCACTCAGCCTACCCCTTGGGAGGGCGTTTCAGCTACTCGTCATAATGAAAGTGACGTTGGTTTCTCTGCCACGAGTGAATAAGGGGCGAAGAGAGGTATCTTCTTTGTTCCTGGAGCCTGCCCTGGAATTGACCTCGTGCTCCTCAGAAGACCGAGGGGTGCTGAGCGCACCAGCGCAGTGGGAGCAGAGCCGGCCCCTGGTGAGGCAGCGGCTATCTTGGTTCCCCAGTCATGTCCTGGCAGCTGTCTGCAGTGGTGGTGCTTTTCGTGTCCCTGGCTGGTGAGTGACACCCGTGGCTTTCCATGGTGACCCTGCCAACTCTGGTCCGATTTGATTCAAATGCATTCTAGTGCCACGGACCAAGGGAAGACAGGACAGCCTGGAGAACAGCCATGTGGCTTCAGCTAGTGTGGGTATTTGGCTTGGGGAGACCTCCTCCTTATTACCTTAAATACAGGGAGCACCCTTTCCTGTTTCTCCCAAGGGCTTTCACAGTTTAGACTTGAGTCAGGCAGAGTAGGTATCAACTCCAGAAGGCAGTGACACTATACCTGGTTCCCGGATGGGTTCTGGGCACCTTATCAGGGAGAGTTTGGGAAATCACGTAGATTTAAGAGATGGAGAACTGAGCCAGACTTCAGAAATGGGACTCTTGTTAAGCGCATTACGTGTTGCTTTTCCTGTTTTTCTCGAACGGAAGCGCTATGTTTGCATTATATGAACAGTGAATTGTGAAGAGGAATGAGATGCGGTCTGGCAAGCTGTGCCATTTCAGAGAGGTATAAGCTAAGGAGTCAACTATTACACTTCAGGTCAGAGAAGCTGTCTGGGAAACTGGGCTTTTAATGATTCTTTTATGTGCCCACCCCCTGCTTTCACAAAGAGCATTTTCTCGGTAGGACATTGAGTCCTCTTGTGTGTCATTACCTAGTTGCTAGTTAATTCACAATTCCTTCCAGAAGCACTGAGTTGAACATGTGAGGGAACTGCACGGCCCCACTAACATGCTCCATGCAGGGGATGCAGAGGCACTTGATTGTGACATGAATTGTCAGACAGTTGGGTGAAGGGTCAGGCCAGTGTCCTAATCTGTGGCTGTTTTACTTCTGCCACATTTTCAGAAATAGAATTTCACATTCTTCTGGAGGCAAAAGGTGAAATCTAAGCTAATAAAAAGGCAAAAGATCTCAGTCTAGCGGTCACCCTCAGTGACCTGTGAGCAGATGACTAGCAGATTCAGAAATGAAATGAGTGCTCAGTAATTCCCAGGGAGGTAGACAGGAAATACCCTGCTGCCCTCCTCTGAGCTGCAGATTCTCCAGGGTGAACCGAGTGAACAAAGTGTGTGAAGGGTCCCCATTTTCCAGATTAAGGAATTGCTCGTGGTCCCTCAACTAGCAGGGGGCAGCCCTGAGATTTGCATCCAGGAAGCCTGGTTTCAGGGCCTTGCACGCATAGGTTCAAGACATACTTGAATTGGAGATGAGCAAAAACCATTGGACATTTTGGTAAGAGAGACATAGCTTCTAGGTGAACTAGCTCTGTAATCTTTATCCACTCACTTTGCTGCCCTGGTCTCAAATTCCTCCCCCACAAAATGAGGGGATTTAAATTTGTATCAGTTACGTTTAGCTTCAGCTGCTCCTAATAGACAAATAGGAGCAAAATAAACAAGATAAATATGTGTTTCTCTTTCATGTGAAAACAAGTCCAGAAGAATCCATCCCAGGTCCGGCGTGGGAGCTCATTATCGTGGACTCTCCCTCCTATGTGTGACTCCCACCTGCAAGTTCTTTTCATGGTTCTAAATGTCTGCTGGAGCTCCAGCCATCACATGCAATTTGCAGGCTGGTTTGAAAAGGAAAACATAAAAGCAATAGAGTGGTCACGTAGGTGATGGAGTCCCCTTCAAGCAGCATTCCCAGAAGGCCCACATAACCCTATGTTATGGGGTTTGGCTCAAATGCAGTCACACATTCTCACCCAGATGGAAAGGAACCTTGGAGGTAGGGTTCTTTGTTCCGGGCAGCAAGTGCACAGCTTAAATTTGTGGTTCTGTTACTAAGGAAAAAGGGGAGGCTGGATTTGGGAGTAGTTAACCAGCAGTCTGTGCCACGGGACTGGAGCCACTTCTGTATGAGGGTTCTCTTTGAATCTAAAGTCCCACAGAAAGTAACAGGTAAGATTTATATCTTTTTACTAAAAGATTGAAGGTTAAATTGTGAAACTGTAAACAGAATCTTAACTAAGGGCCCACCCCTGTTGCTTCACACATCCAGAAACCGTCTTCCTGCTGCACCCAGCTGGGGCTGCTTCTGCTCCCTGGGGAGGTGCCAGAGAAAGCATTTGGGGGCTAAAATTCAGTTCTCTGCCCCTGGGTGTGGCCACGGGGCTACATTTACTTCCCCAATGTGTTCCCAACTGCAAAGAGTAGCCTCCAAGACCTGCCAGGCCAGTTCCCAGCTGGCCCCTTACCTCACCTCCCTCCTCATGTTCCCATCATGCTTTACCCCCTTGCTATTCTCCAGACCTACCAGACTCTGAAGACCCTGTGTCTTTGTACATACTTTTCCCCTGTCTGGGATACCACTTAATTTCTTGTCCGCCTAAAGAATTTGTCTTGGTGTTGGATTCCCCACCCCACCTCATAGCACTCAGGGCTTCCTTCTATAATAACGCTTGTCACACTGAGGAATGGGGTCCACTTATGTGTCTGCCTCACAAGGCTTTGAGCCCCTGAAAACAAAGACCCAGTGCCTGGCAAGGAGCCAGGCTCAGAAGAAGCTCCTACATATCTGTTGAATTGGGTGTGGCAGGGTAACTAAAACAAAGGCTATCTGGGAAGGACCAGCCATCCGGGAAGTACCTAGAGAAAAAAACCCTTGCATGGTCACTGAGTTTCCCAGGGCTGGGCTGATGAGTCATCTCTCAGCTCCTTCTATAGGTTGTAGGCGAATCCAAACCCTCTCGCACCTCTTCCTGCAGCGCATCATCTAGAGGAGTCCAAGCAATGGGTCTAGGTTCTAGGGTACTTGTTTGCTGAGTCTCCTGAATCCTGGAGAGAAGATGCTAGGGGATTTGGGTTGTGGGTTTGACAAATCAGCATGTGAACTCCAGGGCTGTGTCCTTTTGAGTAGAGGAAGGGTTGAGACAGAGTCTGAGCTATGTCCTGCCCCCTGCCCTCTTTGTGGGTGTCAGACAGACTGGTGAACTTAACTAAACCTTTACAGAGTCAAAGGTCCTGTTTAAGAACTGTGACCCAATTTTGACAAAGATTGGTCATATACTGTGTGGTCATATACATAGACTTTATAAAATAGAGTATTTTTCAGAGCCTTATTTCTATTAACTACCTAACATATGAACTTTCTAGAATGTATTATAATGCACAGTGTACCTACTCCTATCAGTTTTCCATCTAATTACCTGCCCATCTTTTATACCCCACACTTCTACAGGGAGATGGGAAGGGGAGGAGAGAAGCCGCAGAGGGGAAGGAGAGGACTATTAGAACAATATTTCCCAGTTCTATCTGGGAACACACTCTGGTTCAATCTGTAACACACTCTGACACTTGGTCCAGCCACCTGCTGGCCCAGCTTTCTGCCTACCACAAAGCCACACACTATATCAAGACAGCATGATTGCCATCACCTTCAGCCACCCCATAAATACTTCCTGCACACCAAATACATCTTGATGGGTACCATGAGTCATCTTGTCCTGTTTTGGAGGCTGTGTGCTACCCAGTTGAGGATATTCTACTCAGCTGAGAAAGGTTTGCTTTAGTTCATAAGCATATACCATGCATTGTGAGATTTTTTGAAGGATCTAATGATCCCCACCCCCCAAGAGAACAAAAGGCAAGTGGTTTCCAGTCTCCCAGAGTTCTCTGCAGCAATCTTTGCTTACCACTACAAGATATTCCTCAAGAGTCCCTCTGGGAGTGAATTCTCTTTCTCCATAGTAACAGTGTAAACTTAATGGGGTTTCTATTAGGGTCATGACTGAGGAACCAGCAACTCAGATTTAGCCCAAATGAATTGTGAAAATAAATCTTTCACAACTGTCAACCTTCATAACAATCTTGAAAGGAAAAATCTTGCTCCAAGTCCTACCATGCAGGCATAAAGTGTCCACATATAGTGATTTTATGAAGGCTTACAAGGAAAACCTACAGTCCATAAAAATCCACAACTCTCAAGTATCATACATTTCAAATTCTCCAAATGAACATTTTAGATACAAAAAAAAAACCCATTTAGTAATAGTTTCACGTAACTTAATGTCATTAATAAGCCTTTCTTTTTTTTTAAGATTTTATTTATTTATTTGACAGAAAGAGAGAGAGACAGCGAGAGAGGGAACACAAGCAGGGGGAGTGGGAGAGGGAGAAGCAGGCTTCCTGTGGAGCGGGGAGCCCAGTGCGGGGCTCGATCCCAGGACCCTGGGATCATGACCTGAGCTGAAGGCAGACACTTAACGACTAAGCCACTCAGGCGCCCCTAATAAGCCCTTTTAAAGGTTATTCAAGGCAATTTGAACTGGTGCTTTTGTCTTTCTCATTTTTCAAGCCAGCTGTGCAGAAATAATTTATAAGCATTACTACTGGGCTTGAAGTTAGAACTTTTCTTCTGGAAAATAATCACTATTTTATCGTATAAGCTTTTGAAACCCTCACCAAAGACCATCATTATGAGGGTCTGGTGATTTGGCGTCCCTGGAAAGGCACCCTGCTCTTCTTCTCTTCTCTGTTTTTGTCTCCTCTCACCATTCTTCCCAGTGATGCACACCACCTCCACCCCACACCAAATCCAAGGGCAGGCTTTGGTTCAGACAGGGGCTCAAGTCTCACCTCCAAAATTTACTAGGTGTCTCACTTCCAGAATATACTAGTTGTGGGATTATGGTCAAGTTGATGGGATTTTTCTAAGCCTGAGTTTCCTCATCTGAAAGGTTGATAAAGATAGAACCCATCAGAGGGTTTTTGAGAGGAGTCGGTGAAAGATGACCCTTGACCTGAGGCCTGCCATGTAGTAAGTGTCCAATAACTTGGACATTTTATTGCTATTATTATAGTAAAAGTAACCACTTAGAAATATAATGAATGAAAGAGGGAGATAGTAAAGGAGTTTATGGATGATTTTGATTAGATGTGAATTTCAGGATTCTAAACACCAGCATAGAATGATTCCTTTCCGTTTTACCCATGTTTTCCCAAGTCACTGGCCAGCATTGGGGAGCTCCAACTCCAGTGAGTGTAAATACAATGGGCAAATACAATGAAACCAAAGCATTGAAGAGACAGAGCCATCTCTCAGTGTGCCTGATTCCAAACTCTCAAGGAACATCATCTGCATTTTGCTCAGCTTTCGGATTTGCTATGTGCTTGGGACAAGGCAAGGATAGAACTATTCTGGTTGAAAAAGAGGCAGAACCCTTCCACCCTTAAGGAATGTCCCAGGAGAGAACCTGTGACAGTAACACACACTATAGGTACGCTTGATGGTCCAGGAAGTCTTCACTTAAACCAACTTGTTTGAGCCTTACAATAATCCTAGAAGGTCTACAATGTTATTATCCTCATTTACGCATCCACTTATCCATCCAATTCATATGCACTGAACACTTTCTGTGCATAAGTACTGGTAGTGAAAAAAAATACAATAAAAAATACAATCTCCACCTTGAGGTTGCTTTTAATCTAGTGGGAGAGATGCACAGTCTAAATAAATAAACCAATAAATAAACATATAATCAGAGCTATTATTCTGCTGGAACACACTGTGTGGGCAGGCTTACTATTAAATATGTTAATACCATCCCCTCATATCATTACAAGTTGTGATTAGTGCAGTGCAGGCAATGAATATAACACGTGATGGGGAATTGTGGGGTGGGGAGCTATTTTATATAAGGATGTCAGGGAAGACTCTCTGAAGATCTGGCATTTGAGCCAGATGAAGGACTATGAAGGACAGCCCACCAGATGCATCAGAGCAATTATGGCTTAATTTTCTTTTCTACTTGAGAAAGCCTGGGCCATTCAAAAGGTGAAGTAAGGGGGCGCCTGGGTGGCTCAGTTGGTTAGGCGACTGCCTTCGGCTCAGGTCATGTTCCTGGAGTCCCGGGATCGAGTCCCACATCGGGCTCCCTGCTCGGCAGGGAGTCTGCTTCTCCCTCTGACCCACTTCCCTCTCGTGCTCTCTATCTCTCATTCTCTCTCTCTCTCAAATAAATAAATAAAATCTTAAAAAAAAGGTGAAGTAAGAAATGACAAGAACTGGTCTGTCTTTACAAAAACTGACAGCAAAATAAAAAATAGAAGGGAAACAAATCTCCCATCATTGGAGGTATTTATGCATCGATTGGATGAACACGTGGCAAATATTCGTAGGTACAATTCACACACCAGATTAGGGTTTGGACTAGATGATCATTAAGACCCCTTTCAAACCTGGGATTGTATGATTGTATGCAAACTACACAGCTCTGTGTAAGTCTTTATTACCACCATTCATGCTGTCCAGCTCTATCAGGGCATCACAGCAGTACCCCACCCAGGACCACTCTCCATTCGGAGCTGTCTGGATTCACACTAGAAGATGGGGAATGAGGGGGCATCCACACTTAGATTAAGCATGACCACTTTGCGGTGTTAGTACCACACCCTGTACAGACAAAGGGGCTGGACACAGAAGAATATCTGCAGTATGATCACAACCCTGTAAAAAACATGGGTGCAACCCAAACTTTTAAGTTGTGGCCTTGTGGTAGAATCTTTGGTGATCTTCACTTCATTGTTATATCCTTATAAATTTCACCCAAATCTAAATATATGCATATTCCTCATGAAAAGTAAATGAGCATGTTTGGAAATAAAATAAATCATGTTTATCTTCAAAAGAATTAAAAGTAGAACTACCATGTAATCCAGCAATCACATTTCTGAGTGTGTATGTTTATGTGAAGGCAATAAAGTCACTACGTCAAAGAGAAAAGTAAATAAATGCATGTTAATTTGTTGTGCAGAAACATCAAAATGGGGGTGGGGGAAGGAGGCACCAATGTGAATTCTTAGTGTGGTAACACTTTTATTTCCTAATTTACAGGGATTTTGCATTATGGCAGTCAAATAAGAGCAAAAATGTTTCCAGAAACCTCCGACTATCAATCTACAGTAGCAGCAACAGCAGAGGCCACAGCAAAGCCTTTCCTGCAACTAACTCACCAAGTCCCTGGCCAAACTTCAGCAGCCAGATCAATGGATGGTCACGTCCCCTCTCAAAGAGCTGCCCCAACCTCCAGCTCTGAGCCCCCAACCACACATACAACAGTAAAAACTCTGGTAACAACTTCCTTGATAACTACAAACAGCACCCCAACTACCAGCCCAACAACCCACACCCTAGTCACAACCTTGGCCACACCCAATAACTCACACACACCTGCTCCAGTCACTGAGGTTACAATTGGCCCCAGCGCAGCCCCAGGTTCACCGCCAACCACCGTCCCTCCAGCGGCGCATATGACAGGAACCAGCCCACCAACTATCAGCCACACAACTAGGAAAACCACCCAAACCAGTCACCAGACTGCCCTTCCAGCAACTTTGTTCACTCCACCACATAACAGCACAACCAGTCACAAGTCTGCTCAACCCAGTCATGCCCCAGGCCCAACCACAGCTGCACACAATACCACCCAAACGACCTCACCTAGTACCACGGCTTCCGGACCCACTCTTGCACCTCGGGCTTCGTCAGCCAAGACTGGAATTTATCAAGTTCTAAATGGAAGCAGGCTCTGTATCAAAGCAGAGATGGGGATAGAGCTAACGGTTCAAGACACAGAGTCGGTAAGTTGGGGCCATAGGACTGTAACACTGTCTTCAAAAAGTGTTAGTACAGTGTGTCTTGCTGAGAATAGGCATTCCCCTGCATCTTGTGTCTTTTAAGGAAATAAAGGGCTGCAAGCTCGTCTTTCTCCAAGGTGCTCCATTAAAAGATGAATCTGTTTGCATTTAGAAAATGCAAAAATAAAAACTGATAGAGACTGGCTAGAGGAAGGCACACACTAAAACTGTAACTATGCACACCTCTCACTTTTAGCCAACACGGACAGAGTGTTGAGGTGTCCTCCATGTTGACCTCAAGCCTCAGCAACTCTGATGACTTCAAGCCTCAGCAAGTCTCCTGTGAAGTGAGGGGTTTGGCTTACATGGTCTCCATGGTTCCAGCCAGCTGCGACATTAGTATCAAAAATCCAGGTTAACAAGAAGATTAGAAGGGGTGGCGGTGGGGTTAAGATTATTCGATTTACTAAAGGAATCACCATAAAAATAATACTTTCTTTTTCTGCACAGGTTTTATGAAACTTCCACATTCAGGTTTTCATCTGAAGCAGAAGTACATTACATAGCAAGATCTTTCCTGTAGTACCTTGTAACATGTTTAACAAAAATTAAATTCTATGCAGTATGTCAGGAGAAGACTGGCTATAAATGATCTATTGAGGACTCTTACTATGGGAGAACTCCTTTAAAAAATCTTTGAGGGAGACAAACCATAAGAGACTCTTAATCTCAGGAAACAAACTGAGGGTTGCTGGAGTGGAGGAGGGTGGGAGGGATGGGGTGGCTGGGTGATGGACATTGGGAGGGTATGTGCTATGGTGAGCGCTGTGAATTGTGTAAGACTGATGAATCACAGACCTATACCTCTGAAACAAATAATACATTATATGTTAATAAAAAAATTTTAAAAAATAAACAATCTTTGAACGTAGCAGTTTGGGAATGAGAGGTGTTTCCTGGGGACTTTGAAGTTTTTGAGCGAACATGCACTAGACTTGAGTTTCGGGCTCACTTACTAGCCTGTGCTTCTGGTTCCCTAGCTAGAGTTTTCTTTGATATCTCATTGATCTGATCTATTTTATTTGGTTTAGGTGTTTTCACCTCAGAGATACTTCAACATCGACCCTAACGCAACCCAAGCTTCTGGGAACTGTGGCTACCGAAAATCCAACCTTCTCTTGAATTTCCAGGGCGGTTTTGTGAATTTCACATTTACGAAGGTGAGGGCTGAGCTCCTTCATACTAACTGGCTCTAGCATCACTTTCCCTTTCCCTCACCCTGGGGTCCGGTGGTGCAATCCCATACTTCACTTTAAGTTCCAAAGGAAGTAGATCTCAGAGCCTTTTGAGATATTCCCCGATAAGAATGAGGGGCATGGAGATGGAGAAGAGGGAAGTGTCGACATCTTATGTTTGCCTCCTAACCCCTTAAGCCTACTCCGTGCAACCCAAGAAGGCCTTCAGTGCCTCTGAGGGGAGACTTGGCCTTGGGGAACCCAGCCACAGGTGCCCTTTGCAAACCACCCAAAGGAGGAAGTTGTACAGATCAACAGACCCGTTGAAATTCCCAGTGGGCACACAGAAATAGGATTATTCTCAGACCAAAATCAAATGTCACCATGGGTTCTTTCCAACTGTGGCAGGTAAGATTCAGGGACTAACCGGGCACTGGGTTTTCCAGACCATATTACAAAAGGGATGGACAACAGAGTGGAGCAGAAAGACGATGGACATGAGGTCGGAGAGTCTTGGCTGAAATCTGACTTTGTCACTGTTCTCCTTGTGACATCAGGCAGGCAACCTAACCTGTCTGAGCTTTATTTGAACACTTAAGAAATGGGGGAAGGGAATTAAAGACCACCTCTGTAAAGAGCATTGTCCAGTACTTGGAAAATAGATGTTCAAGAGCCAGTAGCTATGATTACAGTGGCTCAAGTGGGTAAATGTCTTGGCGATAAAATGTTGGTCATCCCACTCTCAAAGGAGAGACTTATCCCTGCTTCTCCCAAAGTGCCGTTCAAATAGGCCAAGTAAGAGCTGGCCGGGGTGGGGCGGGGCGGGGGGGGGGGTTGTTGCCGAGAGTACATTTGCAGCTGGGACTTGGTATGGGCCTCCTTCTTACCTGTTGAATGTGACCCCTGAGGTTAGAGGGGTCTTGGGTGGCAGAGCTTGGAGAGGAATGAGCATAAACATAGGCATGAAACAAGTTAAGATTGGCTCTCAGCCATGACACTGATTAGCCACATGATCTTGGACTAGTTGGGGCATGTTTTCTCATCTATAAAATGGAAATAATGACACCTCCTTAGTGGGACCCTTGGGAGAATCAGAAATGGTATATGTAAACTGTCTTGCACAGTGCTTGGTATATAACAATGTTCAATAAAGGGTGTTGACATTCTTAACTTGGTGTCAAAAGCTTTATCCTCCTTGTGCATATGGTTCTCCTTAAGGTGGAGATGCACTGGAGAAGTCAGGGGTTTCCTTTCAGTATCAAATGGGAAAAACATATTCTTTCACACCAGAACATTCTAGGAAGAATATGTGCTCTACTTCTGGACAACTGGGGTTAAACCTACAGAGGGGTCAGGAATTCTTTTAAAGTCACTTCAGCAAAAGGGTAGAGGGTACAGGCATAAGCATCTCTGCTTTAGTTCAGGGCTTGATTCCACCCAGACTCCTGCCTGTGTGAGTAACTGTCTGAAGGAAGGCATCAGAAAACCCCAGCGTTTTTCTGTAGCACACAGTGGCCACTGCCTTAGGCAGGCCTGCAGGAGTTTCTTTGGCACCTTTCAATGTCTCTTTTTGCTCCTTTCCTCTGTCTCTGGATGCCCTCTCTGCCTGCCTTTCCAATGCCTTCAGACTGGATTCTGTTTGATTAAACTCCACCCAACAGTCAAACCCCTACCTTTCTGGAATTCTCTGTGCCGCCAGAGGTATGGGTAGGAAATGAGTACTGAGATAGAGCTAGAAGGACCAGCAGGGCCTCTCTCCCCTCCACCCCTCTTCTGGAAGAAGCAAGGAGAGCCACTGTCCTTGGCCCCAAGTTTGCATTAGCTGCTTTGCCTGAGTCCTGCCAACCAAATTCACTTTATTCATTTCATTCCCCAGCACCAATTCCTCAAGCAGCTGACCTTAGCTCTACAACAAGAGGGAAGCAAAAAAGCTTATAGAAAGCAAAAGTTCCCACCAGACTTAGTCCTTCAGGAGAATTTCCACATTTTAAAAGAGAACTTGTTTAAGCTAAAATAGTGACCACAAATTTGAAGATCACAAGGGCTAAGTATAGAACTTAAGGAGAGAAGTAGGCTAGTAAAATTTTTTTCCCCTTGAAACACGCCATCTTTCTTTTTTATTGTCCCACTTTTGCTGAAGACTTCATCTTCCCATTAAGTCTGTGTAGGAAAAACCCTAGAGGAATGAGATGACAGAGGCAAGCCTCAGAAGTGAGGAAACACAAGGGAGGGGTAGGAAGTGCCCGTCCTCCCCAGAGGGGCAGCCACTCCTCAGCTCCGGCTGGTAGGTGCCAGTGGCTGGGCTGGCCTCCCTCCCTGGGGACTATCACTCTCCTTTATGGTGGACATTCATTCTGGATGACCGGGTACACATTCTGAGTGGCTACGGCCCTACCATGTCAGTTGTTAGATATTTTAGATATCACCTCTCTCAGGTGGTCACAAGAAACCAGTGTTGTCAGATCTTCTGACTATTCAAGACAAGACAGAAATCCAGATCTTTTTATTTTTAAATGCTGGCAACACATTTTTTTTTTTGAAAACTTGAACAAAGCTGGCCAAACAGAACACAGTTGTAAGCCAGATTTGGCCTGTGGACGCTCTGCCCTAACAGGTGGTCTGTGCAAAATGTATTTAAACAGGGAAGCCATCTTGTTTCTTCCACAGGAGAAATGGCCTCAGCAATTCTGTCAGCAACTTTTCCAAATGTGGTTAACCTCTAGACCACATTTCTCAACAGCAATAGTATTAACATTTGGGGCCAGATAAGTCTGTGATGGGGATTGTCTTGTGCCTTGTGGGATGCTGAACAGTATCCCTGGCTTCTCCTTACTGGATGCCAGTAACAACACTCAGCCCCATTGGTGACAACCCCAAATGTCTCCAAACATTGCCAGATGTCCCCTGGGGGGCAAAAATCACCTCTGGTCAAGAACCACCGCTCTAGAGAAAAAGAAAGTCTTGGAAAATAGTTTATGTTAGTTATGACATCATAAGTGTTATAAATGAGAACCAAGTTGGAGAATGGTAAATGGATGCTGGTAAGCAAGCTTGAATTAACAATTTATTAATAGGAGTTTACTGAGCACCTACTGCGTCCTGAACACTGAGCCAGACATTATGGGAGAAAATAAAAGAAATATAGGCTATAGTTCCAGGTTTCAAAACATGCACCATAATACGTAATTTTTTAAATTGAAATACTGCCAATGACAAATGTAAAGAAAATTCTGCCTCCCAAACTGTTCCTTGATGTTGTTCAATCAAGACTTAAATTATCCATGTCATTTATATGTGACCACGGACAAGTCGCTAGCTCTCTTTCTGAGCCTGTTTCCCCCTCTGTGAGATGGGGCCAACCACCACCTATTTTGTTGGGCTGCTGTGAAGGTGAGCCAGGTTAGTGTATCTGGCAATGCTGAGCATGGTGTCTGGCCTGTAGCGTGGTTAGGAGAGGTGGGTTTCTTTTCTCATTTCTCTCATTTCGTTTTTTATTTTTTACTTTTTTTAATTTTTTTTAAAGATTTAATTTATTTATTTGAGAGAGAGAGAGAGAATGAGAGATAGAGAGCACGAGAGGGAAGAGGGTCAGAGGGAGAAGCAGACTCCCTGCTGAGCAAGGAGCCCGATGCGGGACTCGATCCCGGGACTCCAGGATCATGACCTGAGCCGAAGGCAGTCGCTTAACCAACTGAGCCACTCAGGCGCCCTCATTTCATTTTTTAAAGAACTGAGAACCTTTCCATGTCAGTGTCTCGTTTGATTAAGGTGACAAACTAAAAGTTGTTCAGGCTCTCCAGGTGCAAGATAAATAGACCTCCCTTCCCCCACTCCCCACAACTTCCTTCCTTGTTTTAGAACATCTTTTAGTAACTTTGTGTAGAGTTTATTTTTCCATGCTCAACACTACCCCTTTCTCATCCACCTGGCTGTCAGGGCAGTTCAAGGCTTCCAACCCTAACTCAGGGATGGGACATAGGAGAAATCAGTGGGGTGGGGGTGGGGTTGGCGGGGCAAGGGGGTGCAGTACCAGGCCAGGTGGTGTTCTGGCCAGCCAAGGTCTGGAAAGCTAATGCTGCCCACTGCCCTGCTGTTTACCCAGAGCCTTGCAGGGGTATTTGGAGCCCTGTTAACTGAGAGACTCCTGAGAACTGTTACCAGGGTTCAAATGCAAACACCCTCAGAGTGCACTATTTAGAGCTTCCCCAGTATGCTCTATTATTTCATGTCCCATTTTCCCCTATGCTTTCCTCTCTGCCTGGAATGCCCCTCCCACCCCTCACCCCTTTTGCACTCATGCTTTAAGATGACTCATATATCTTCACCCTGTGAAGTCTCCCCACTGCCCCAGCCCCCACCTCCATCCCCGATAAAACTGGGAGGCTTTCTTCTTTTGGTTTCCTGACCCTCCATTGATTTTTCCCGACCTCCATTAATGTACTTATCACACATTTTGCTGTCTTGAAGGCGTGTCTGTGATTTATTCAGAGTGCCCAGCCCTGACTTTGTACATAAGTATATCTTTAGCAAATTATTTGGTGAGGAAATGAATCAATAAAGGAATGAATCTAAATTTCACAGACTCTTGGCCAAGCTGCCAAGAAGTAGATCAGCAGCTCCAAAGAAATAGCCTCTTTGGCTTCCCTTTGCTATATACAGAGCAAAGGTTTCTTGACATAGTCACAACAATGCTGAGCAAAAAAAGGCCTGATTGATGTTGAAGACAAAAATCCACATCCTGAACATCTGGGACTATGAAACTCCCACAATGCATTTTGCTAAAGTTAGGGAGAGGACCCTGGACTTCAAGGTCATTGGTATGCCTTCCAGGGCAGATTGATTGGCTGGTTTGCTCTGGACCTGGTCCTTTGCTAAGAAGGATGTTTAGGTCCCTTGGGGAATTAGGTCCCTTCTGAGGAGATACTGCTGAGCTCTTAGATACTGGTGATGAGGAGCCACTGTGTCCAGCACCCAATCGGTTGAATGGGGGAATGGGACTTGTGCAAGAGGTCCATTCCCATGGACACACCGTAAAAGCTGAAGTACCACAGCTAGCTGTTCAGAGTCCTTAGCCCCTTTTGGCAATGCTGATGGGTACACAAAGGATTTTCACTTTGTTTTCAAGAATCTGGCAGGGTAGATCTTTCTCACTTTCCAACCTGAACCCCAAATGCAGAAAACATCTGGCAGAGAATCACTTTATGGGTATCAAAGGAGAAAGTAGATACTATAAACTATATAATGTGTAGCATGTAATCTCCCTTGCGTTTTGGGTTCACTGTGAATCTGCTTGAAGTTCCCAAACCCTCCACCCCTTCCTCTGTACCCACCTGTCTCCCATCCCCCAGAGCTGAGGTTTCAGCTCTGTTTCTTTGATGAGTAGGCTGTTGAAGCTTAACTTGCTTGCTCTCTCTCTCTATTTGTGGTAGATCTGAGCTCTAAGAAATAGACAAAAAAGGATCATTTGAGCTCAGTGAGAGAGGTTTACTGGGAAGGGGCAATCTAATTTATTGTCACCATGGTGAATAACACCGGTTAAAATTTGAGTGAAGACTCTTAAGTTTTTTACATGGATTCCTTCATTTAATCTTCACATTAAACTAAGAGGTAAGTCCTGTTATAATTTTCCCCATCCTACTGAATAAGGAAAAAAATAAAATTTTTGGAATGTTCACAATGATTTGACAACTCAAACTAGGTTACACGGGAACAAAAAGGTATTTTTTAAATTGGTATTAAAAAAGTCTTAGCAAAGCTTTGTTCTCCCAAATAGGAGGTTAACCGCTCTCTTTATAACATTTCTTTTTTCAAAATTTTTTAAATTAAATTCAATTTAGCTAACATATACTGTATTATTAGTTCAGAGGTAGAATTTAGTGATTCATCAGTTGCATATAACAGTGCTCATTACATCAAGTGCCCTCCTTGATGCCTGTCACCCAATTAACCCATCCCCCGCCCCCCATCTCCCCTCCAGCAACCCGAAGTTTGTTTCCTAGAGCTTAGTGTCTCTTATGTTTTACCTCCCGATTTTCATCTTATTTTATTTTTCCTTCCCTTCCCCTATGTTCATGTTTTATTTCTTAAATTCCACATGAGTGAAAGCATATGGTATTTGTCTTTTTCTGACTGACTTATTTCGCTCAGCATAATACCCTCTAGTTCCATCCATGCCATTGCAAATGGCAAGATTTCATTGTTTTTGATGGCTGAGTAGTATTCCATCGTGTATATATACCACATCTTCTTTATCCATTCATCTGTCAGTGGACATCTGGGCTCTTTCCACAGTTTGGCTATTGTGGACATTTGCTGCTATAAACATTGGGATGCAGGTGCCCTTCGGGTCACTATGTTTATATCCTTTGGATAAATACCTAGTAGTACAATTGCTGGCTCGTAGGGTAGCTCTATTTTCAACTTTTTGAGGAACCTCAATACTGTTTTCCAGAGTGGCTACACCAGCTTGCATTCCCACCAACAGCGTAAGAGGGTTCCCCTTTCTCCACATCCTCTCCAACACTTGTTGTTTCCTGATGTTAATTTTAGCCTTTCTGACCAGTGTGAGATGGTATCTCATTGTGGTTTTGATTTGTATTTCCCTGATGAGAAGTGATGTTGAGCAAAAGTGCTCATGTGTCTGTTGGCCATTTGGATGTCTTCTTTGGAGAAATGTCTGTTCATGTCTTCTGTCCATTTCTTGACTGGATTTTTTGTTATTTTGGGTGTTGGGTTTGATAAGTTTTTTATAGATTTTAGATACTAGCTCCTTATCTGATATGTCATTTGCAAATATCTTCTTCCAGTCTGTAGATTGCCTTGTAGTTTTGTTGACTGTTTCCTTTGCTGTGCAGAAGTTTTTATCTTGATGAAGTCCCAGGAGTTTATTTTTGCTTTTGTTTTAACCAAGTGATTTGTTCTGCAACTTGGTTTTTCATTGATGGTGAGGACCAGGAGTTGACAAGCTGTGGCCCCCAGACCAAATTCAGGCTGCCACCAAAAAATGTACAGTCTTCAGCCTAAGAATGACTTTTACCTTTTTAAATGGCTGGTAGGGGGTGGAGGAAATTGTGTGGAGCCTGGAAATCATATGAAATTCAAATTTCAGTGTCCATAAATGAAGCTTTCTGGAAGGTGGCCACACTCTCTTGTGTATGTGTTGGTCTATGGCTGCTTCTGTGCTACAATGACAGAATTGAGTGTCAGCTACACAGAGCCATGAAGCCTAAAATATTTACCATCTGGCTCTTCACATAAACAAGATTGCCAACCCCCTTTATAGAATAAACTTCAGACCTACTACCATTCAAATTATGACAAATTCTGAACTCCTGAGTCGAAAAAGAAATTTGTTCTAGTTTAAATAAAAGACAATTTCAGAGTGCCTGGCTGGCTCAGTCCGTGGAGTGTGTGACTCTTGATCTTGGGGTTGTGAGTTCAAGCCCCACATTGGGTGTAGAGATTACTTAAAAAGAAAAAGACATTTTTATTTCTATTCTCCTATTTCCATTTCTATTCCAAAACTCTACAGAAAAAGTGGGCACAATTGTCTAGATAAGACTCATTTGGTATCAGTAGCATAAATTATATAAAATTTGGAATCTCAAGGAAACTAAACATCTGTCTGTGCTTTTGTTTACTTGAGTTCACCTAACAAATGCTTTTCCTTTATCCTAACCATGGACATAAGCTCAGGCCCAGGAAACATTTGGCTAATAGAAGGAAACCTGGATACGAGCTCCGGACTCTGTCCTGTTATGTCATTAAGGTGAACTCACAGCAGGGCACCTGGGTGACTCAGTCGGTTAAGTGTCTGCCTTCGGCTCCGGTCATGATCCCAGTGTCCTGGGATGGAGCCCCGAGTTGGGCTCCCTGCTCAATGGGGAGCCCGCTTCTCCCTCTCCCTCTGCCACTCCCCCTGTTCATTCTCTCCCCCTCTCTCTCTCAAATAAATAAATTTTTAAAATCTTTAAAAAGGTGAACTCACAGTGAATGTGAGCACTCTGCCATCTGCTTTGGAAGGACTCACTTTTGGCATTACCCTAGACAGTACTAGTTCTTGGGAAGTAGGAATGGCCCTTCCTATCAGGGCTGGCTTCATGAGCATGTGACTTGTGCAGTCAGCGAGGCCCATGCTTGGTTTAAGCTTTGCTGTCACCTCTTGAAATTCTTCAATGATTTTTGAACAAGAAATTCTACATTTGGGGGACGCCTGGGTGGCTCAGTCGGTTAAACATCTGCCTTCGGCTCAGGTCATGATGTCAGAGTCCTGGGATCGAGTCCCGCATCGGGCTCCTTGCTCAGCAGGGAGACTGCTTCTCCCTCTCCCGCTCCCCCTGCTTGTGTTCCCGCTCACTCTCTCTCTCTGGCAAATAAATAAATAAAATCTTTAAAAAAAGAAAAGAAATCCTACATTTGGGTTTTATATCAGGCCCCACAAATTGTGTAGCGGGTTCTGTTTCCAATAGATGGTTAAATACAGACAACTGCATTTCAGGAAATGTGAAAGAAAGTTCTTGCACAACGAATTTTTTGTCCATACCCACATATCCCATGGAGGTAAATGTAGGGCAGGATCCTGTAGACCAGATTTTGCTTTGTGTCACCTACAAACAATGTGAATTAGAGGTAGATGCCTAACTCCTCTGAGCCTCTTTGTTCTCAGCCGCAAAATGGGGTGATAATATTTATTCTGTCTCAGGGGGCTGTTCTGAGGATCAAAGGAGGCAATGTAGGTGACAGCATGCACTTAGTAAACTGTGAAGCCTTTGTAGAAATACAAAGCCTTTCCTTATGTGAGGATAGATCAAGGAGATGCCACAGGAAGGGGAAGATTCCAGGAGGTACCCTATGGAGCTCAGAGCTGACCTTATCACTGTTCTCCTGCTGTTCCTTAAAGCAATCTCACACTGCAACCCATGCAATTTCAAAAAACCAAGTCATGCTCATGTCACTGTCCTGCTTAAATCCCATCAGTGGATCCTTTCTGCTCTTAGGATAGGGCAGGGGTCTTGCATCAGTGACCTGGGGCCCTGAAGTCTAGGTCTCCTATATGCTAAAAAGGACCCCAAATAAAGAATAACCTGAATAAATGGTTTGTGAAAACAACCGAAGAAGGGCCTGGGTCACAGATGTTCTCTCTAAATCAAATGGATGGTCCAAGCATATTGTTCACCTTGCCTTTGAGACCCAAGAAGGAAGGAGCCAGGTCTTATTCCTCATCTAGGACCTAGAGCAATGCCTGGTCTAGACTGGACATAAGAGAAGTTAAATGCTAGACGTGGAAACAAGAAGCTTGGGGTCATATCTTCCCCTGCCACCTATTAGGGCTGGGACCTTGGGCAAGTCAGTGAGCCTCTAATTCTTCTCCAAGTTGCTGTGAGGATTACGTACGGCATGGCAAAGAAGTGTCTGCTCCAGTGCCTGGCATGAGGTAAGGAGCCAGTATGTGGTAGGTGCTATTCAACAAATTATAGGATCTAGAGTTGAGTGTGTCAGTAGCAGTTACCTTACTAAAGCAGTTTGTATTTTTAGAACCCTTATATTGTGTAGGGAATCATCATTTTACCTATAAATAATACACAAATGTACTTGAATATAGTCAAGATTATTATTGTTAAATTTCTTTACGGCTAGACCTGGAACTTCTAAAGGTAATTCAATTTCAGATTCTGATTTTTGTTGCTCTATCATTTTTTTGCACCTCTTACTTGTGGTTAGTTTTCTAATGAATGTTTATAAATAATAACTAAGTCACCTACTTTTAAAAACCCCAAAATCTCCTTTTTCAACTTACCCTTCTATATCTCAATTCAATTCCCTTTAATATTTCACACCCTTAGTCTCTCAGGAGGTTATAGGGCTGTTTTGTAATGGTTTGTTTTGTTTTTCCAAAAGGGCAATCCCTGAATAAAATGGGGAACACTGCATAATATTTCTGAACACACCTCCTAGGGTCCACTTCTAGAGAACACCCAGTGATCTCAGAGTAAATCATTTTTTTCCAGAATCCCTTATGGTGGCCCCATCTAACCATTTTGGAGACATGAACCCTTTAATCTATTTAAAGCAATTGATACCCTCCCCAGGAAAATGCATGAAAAATTTTGCATGCACTGTTTTTCCCAGAGAGTTTATGAGCCCCATGAAGTCCACCCATGGTAGCCTTAAAGATGAGTGGTCTCGGGCGCCTGGGTGGCTCAGTTGGTTAAGCGACTGCCTTCGGCTCAGGTCATGACCCTGGAGTCCCGGGATCGAGTCCCACATCGGGCTTCCTGCTCAGCGGGGAGTCTGCTTCTCCCTCTGACCCTCTTCCCTCTCATGCTCTCTATCTCTCATTCTCTCTCTCTCAAATAAATAAAAAAAAAAAATTTTTAAAAAAAAAAAAAAAAAGATGAGTGGTCTCAGGGTGCCTGGGTGGCTCAGTTAGCTAAGAACTGACTCTTGGTTTCAACTCAGGCTGATCTCAGGGTTATGAGACCGAGCTTAGCTTGGAGTCTGCTTGGGACTCTCTCTCCCTCTGCCCCTCCCCTCTGCTCTCTCTCTCTAAAATAAATAAATAAATCTTTAAATGCTGAAGTTCTTCCTTTTTTTTTTTTTTTAAAGATTTTATTTATTCATTTGAGACACAGAGATACAGAGAGAGAGAGAGCATGAGCAGGGAGAGAGGCAGAGGGAGAAGGAGAAGCAGGCTCCCTGCCAAGCCAGGAGCCCGATGTGGGGCTTGATCTGACCTGGGATCATGACCTGAGCCGAAGGCAGACGCTCAACCATCTGAGCCGCCCAGGCGCCTGAAGTTCTTTCTTTAAAAAAAAAGATGAGTGGTCTTGGTTTTAATCTCTACCCTAAGATATTCATTACTAGTAAAAGTTTAATGTATACCCCTCCAACCTCTCCACCTTCCAGATGTATATGCATTTTAACAGGAAGAAACTTGGCCTAACTGAAGAGACTTTGGACTGGTGGAATGTGATTTTTAAGCTCTAGCAACAAGTATGCAGGAGAAAAATTTGGGACCAAGAGCAAGCCATTACTTATTATTTATTTATTGTGTGGTATATTTACTTTTTTGAAGTTTTCAGACACAATTATGGTTCCATACCAACACACCCCCAAAGCCCCATATCAAGGATTGAATAGCTAGAATCCTGCCTAAACAAAGTTTGTAAACCAGAATCATAAATGTAAAAAAAGATTGCCCAAAGGTTAACACGCTGCTGTTTTACAGGATGAAAACTCGTATTATATCAATGAAGTGAGAGCCTATTTGACAGTCTCAAATCCAGGTAAGTCGTTAGAGAAGGCCATTCCACCAGCAATGACTCTGTACCTCGGGTTAGCTCATTTTTCAGCCCACTGAATTTGCTAATCTTTGATGCTGCTTTGGAGAAACAGACTGAGAGAGGAACCAGGAAAATGCACTCTATCTTTGTATGCTTCCGTTTGCTCATCTGCTCATGAAGGAGGCGGACTACATTATGTCAGAGATCATTATCAGCAACTCTAGAGAGTTTTGTGACTTTGGGACAGATTTGCTAGTGATGGTGCAGTCTCTTCTGAGCTCCTGGAATCATGCATTCATTCTACAAAAATGTGGATAGTGCCAGCTATGTGCCAAGCCCTGTAAGAGGCAGTAGAAATCCATATTATCCAAACATATGGTCCCTGCTGTCATGGAGCTTACATTCTAGAAGTGGGGAGAGGACCACAGACAGGCACATTAAATTATAATAGACAGTTAAGTAGTGTTAAGTTCAATGAGCAAACACAAGCAGGTTTGGGGGTCGGGGAGGACTGGAAAGATATTTTTAGGTAGGGCCTTTGGGAAGCCCTGAGGAGAGGAAGGCCTCTCTGAAGAGGTGAAGTTTGAGCAGAGAGATAGCCCCATTTGGGGGCATCTGGGTCTGGGGATGCTTTTTTCAGGTGGCAGGAACAACAGATATACAAGTCCTTAGAAGCGAACATGCGCGTGTGTTCGGGGAGCGGCTAGTGCCACGTGTGCCCGAGAGAGTGAGCAGAGTAGCAGATGAGGTTTGAAGGGCATCCAGGCCAGAGCATGTAGGGCTTCTGGGTAAGGCAAGGTGAGGACTTTGGATTTGAGTTTAAAGTATGAAAGGATGCCATTGGAGGGTTTGGTGTAGGGAAATGGTATATCAAATTTACATTGATAAAGATTCAGTTTGGTTGCTGTATAGAGAATGGTCCACAGTGGGGCTAGTTGAGAGAACTCCTGTTAAGGTTTCCATCTAGGAAAGTAATGCTCCCAGTCAAGTTGGGGGAATTTCTCAGAGGGCTCAAATGTTTCTCTGGAAAGCCCAGCCTTTGATAATAAACCATTGCCAGGCACCTTCTCTGTGCCAGGTACTGTACGAAGAATTTTCATGTCTGTTTTCTCCTTCTTAAAATTCTCTTTTGACTGGCTTAAGCTTATCTTATTAAGGAGCCTATACTAAAGAAACTTGCCAAGAAATGAAAACGTGGAGAAATGTCTATTTAAAATACAAGATATATTTTATTGATATTGTTCAAGAGGATGCTGCCCATGATTATTGGTTAAAAGTAAGTAAGATGTCATAGTTGACAACTTATTTTCATATATAGTACCTCACTTAGACAAGTGTACTCATAGAGGCTGGGGAATAAAATATTGTGAATGCTAACATAAATTAGCTAATGTTATCACAAGACATGGCCTAAATTTTAGCCAGGAGTAGGGTAGTAATGTCTCAAGAGGAGGGGAAGGGAAGGTCAGACCAGCTAAGTTAGAGGCTGAGAAAGGGGATAAGACAATTCTAGGTCCTAAAAATCCAGGCTCAGCAGTAGCAGTAGGAGCTATAGGAATCACAATGATGATAATTTGCACGTCAGTGGTGGCGGGGGCGGCATTAGTAACAGTAGTTAGTTGTAATTACAGTGGTAATGACTGTTGTAATGTTAGCGGGAGTGATTGTAGTAGGCCACCCTGGGATATAACACATGATATAGTGGTGTAGATGGATAATTCAATGCATCACGTAGGACATTTGCACGTACATATGCAAGAGTCTACAGTAAATAGTACAGGGATGGGTGGGAAACACAATAGTGTATTGGTTAAGATAGCAGGCTCTAGAGTCAGACTGCTTGAGTCCCAATACCACTTACTAGCTGTAGGCTCTTAGGCAGATGTTTTGAATTCTCTGACTCTCCATTTTCTTGTCTGTAAAATGGAAACAGCAGAACAGATCTCAAAAGATTGTATGAGAATTAAACAGGACAGGGGTGCCTGGGTGGCTCAGTTAGTTAAGGGTCTGCCTTCAGCTCAGGTCATGATCGCCGGGTCCTGGATTGGAGTCCCACACCCGGCTCCCTGCTCAGCGGGGAGTCCGCTTCTCCCTCTGACCCTCCCCCTTCTTGTGCTCTCTCTCTCTCTCTCTCCGATAAATAAATAAAATTTAAAAAAAAAGAATTAAACAGGACAGTGCCTACAGAGTACTTGCTTGCTTCCTGGCACATAGCAAGCAGACACTTAATGTGGGAGGGAGGCTACCTTAGATACAAGCAAACACACCCACAGAGACAGGAAAGGAGGGAGACTTTCAAGCTCCCTCATTAAGAGCCCATGGGTATTCCTTTCAGGCACAACTTTGGTGAATTCATGAAGGTCCATAGTCTGGTCCTCAATCGCAGGAGCTGTCAGCACTCCCTTATATATTGTCTGTCTCTTCAAGGAGACATTTAAACCAAAGTCATGAAACTGATGTATAAAATCAAAATGTAAACATGTACATTTATTGTGCAACTATTTCTTACAGTAACTGCCAAGGGGACTAGACAGTTGGGTCCTCTGGCCAGTGAACTTTCTCCCATTCAAAAAGCCAAGGTATAATCAGAAAGGTGTGGGGTGAATGTAGAATTAGAGCAAATGGAGTTAATTATATGATTAAAAGGTTTACCCCATCTGCCTTGAAGCATATGCTTCCTTGAAAAGGGTGTACCTGTCATAAAATAGCACCAGTCCTTGAGCAGGTCTTTCACTCCCCAACAGCACTCTGGTGGACAGAGATGGGCCTCTCCCTTCTCTGTGTCCCTATGGATGGATGTAACAACCCCTCCTAATGATGGGATCAGCCTGTCCTTTTGCTATATTAATACAGTCTGGTAACATGCAGATGTTCCACTTGGTGACTGCGTATGTCTATTCTGATCCAATAAGGGTTCATGTGACTGTCACAGAGAGCAATCTTACTTCTCTTATTTCTGAGGTTTTTGTGGGCACGTCTCTGTAGTCCCCAAGCACTGACAATAGTACCCACCAACTCTGCCCCCAATGACTCAAGACAACTGAAGAAAAAGTTCCTAAAAGTTCTCACTTCAAAGTTATCACATTCTAATTTATGTAAGTTTGCCCCCATATACTACATAATACCAGAAAAAAGTCCCTAAAGAGCACCAGAGTGGGTCTTCATGAAGAGAAGGCAGAACCCCCTGAAAGCCACATCTCAATGAAGGCCATTTAACTGCACATGGGCCACCCAGTAACAGTTGATACTCAGTGGATATATGCCAAGTGTCTATATTTCATCCTTGTGTTTTCAGAGAAAATTTACCAAGGAATGAAAAGTTCTGTGGTGATGTTTGAGACTGTGGTTGGGCATTCCTTCAAATGTGTGAGTGAACAGAGCATCCAGCTGTCAACCCACCTTCAACTGAAAACAATGAATGTCCAATATCAAGCCTTTGATTTCGAAGATGACCACTTTGGAAATGGTAAGTCAAGTCTTCATCATGTCACAAACAAAAACTTCAGAGACCCAAGGGTAGTTTCAAGTTGTTTTTTGTGTGTGCAGCTGTCAAAAGGGACAAGAATCACATGAGCTTCCTACAACAGTATGGTTCCACAAAGTTTTTAGGGCCAAGTTTCTCTGGCCAACTTTCCCTCCTGCCATTCCTTTGAGTCAATACCAACCTCAAAATCGGACACTAACTCGTTCATGTCCACGACTCTCCCACAGTAGGATACATTCTCCTGGTATGTAATTCTGACTCCTCAGGAATATTTGGAGACTTTAAAGATCCTAAATAGTAGTCATATCTAAAATTCAAGATTTCAGAATAGATTTTTTCCCACGTGCAGAGGGAAAAAAGAAAGTTGCAATAATTCAAGACAGAAATGTACTCTGTTGGGCCCCCTCTTCTCGATTATGAGCTCAATTCCCCTGGCTAGAGCTTCTTTGTAGTTGGTGTTAGTTTCTATGCAACTTCTGCTTTGAGTTCTAACCACTGCAGAGGGAAGCAGGTCCTAGGCAGAAGGCCAGGGACAGACCAGGGTGACTTTCTGAAAAAGCCCTTTTTTCCCTTCTGGGAAAATGGGTTATAAAGATTCCTAGATATGTCCAGGAATTGAATTTCAGTTTCTAAAACATTCTTCTCATAATAACTAAGAACATTATGTATATCTCTCAATTTTCATAAATAGATTTAGCTAGAAGTTTAGCTGTAAATTAAATTTCTGTAATGTGAATCCAACTTCTCTTTGAGTTCCATTATAAAGTCGAAGATGTGCCTACAAAAACCTTCTGATATACTTGCTGGGAAGCATTGAGCAGAGGAAGGATTAAAGTGTTGCTGGCCCGGATCCCCTGATTTCTGTAGATTTTGTCTGAGTCTTCAAATCTCTGCCTCCGTTTTGGACCTTTACCACAGTGCTAAGACAAAAATACTAAAATTTCTTAGTAGGTGTGGCACCCACTTTGTCATCTGGTCTCAAAACTTCCAATTTGGGGAAACTTAAAAATTCATGATGAAGGTTTGAAAAGCATCTGTAATTCATCATGTGATCTAAAAAAATAAGGTATACACTTGCTCTTCCTCCCCCTCTGAACCTCTGTGAAACAGGAAGTGAGCAGGTGGGAAACCTTGTAGTGGCAGAGGTGAGAAATAAAACCTTTCAGCAACATACACTGGCCTCTCTTAGCAGTGCCCATAGGGACATGTAGAAAATTTATCTTTTCATTTTTTCCCTGCCCTTCCTCCCCTTTTCATATAATTATCAAACTTCCACATTCTCAACCCATTTCAAGGAGCTAAAATCCCAGAGCCTGTAAAATGTTTCTCCAGTACCTGGAGCCCCAGGCTGTCTAGCAGCAACCTTTAAGAAGCAGAGTCTGGCTAGAAAACTTTGGCCATGCAATTTGACACAGGTCTCTGTTGCCAGAGTTGGGAAAACATGGCCCCAGAACTTCCACGGGCTTACGGTTCTGATCCTGACTCTCTAGACCAAACCGATGTTTCCCAAAGTTGGATCTGCCTCCCAGCTACAACAGAATCATCTGGGCCCCACCTCCAATGCACTGAATCGTAATTTCCTGGGTGTGGGGACAGGGTATCTGCAATTTAAGATAGCCCTTAAGTGATCACAAGCACTGCACGCTTCAGATCATCGCATTGACCTTCCCTCGTTTTCACCTACCCGTGTGTCTGAGGCAGCAGGTGTGAAGCCCAGCAGCTCCACTCCACCTCTCGCTGGGTTTCCTTCTCTGCGCGGCTGAGGCAGGCAGGCAGAATCAATTCCCAGCCTTGCGGCCAGCTTGTAACACCTGTTACTCTGACTTCAATTGCAGCGGATGAATGCTTCACTGACAGAAACAGGAGAGAAAACCCTGTGGCCGTGGGCCTGAGTATCGCAATACTGCTTGTCGTTTTGCTAACAGCATGTCTGGTGGCCAACAAGAGGCCCAGTACAGGATATGAACGCATGTAAAGCCCCACCTTCTTCAAAATGTGCTAGGTTAAGGCCTTGGGAATTCTGGCTTCATATTCAGCCTGAAGTAAAGGGATCAATTTTTCTAGTTGCCTATCCCACCCTCCTAATCCGATTAGCAAACCTGGCTTTCTACCGAGGGGCCAACGGAAGGCTACGAAAAGGTAGCCCCCACGGCACTTTCTCCTGTTGCACAGGGAGACTGTGCCGTATGGGCTTGAATTCCACTCTCCACACCTGATAATACAGGGCTGGCTTCGAGAATTAGGGACAAGAGGCGGGGACATGAGGAAGGTGCTTGGGGGAAGGAGAAAGCAAACACCTAAAGGGAGAATTGTAAGAAAGACATTTTCAAACTGCACTGATTTTTCTTACACATTTTTAAGAGTCTCAGTATCCAGTTTTTAAAAAAATTTTAGTTTTAAAAAAACAATCCATTTCGAAATAGAATCTAAAGTGATTTTAAACTCTCGGATTTTGCCCAATTCCTGATTTACTTGAATTACAGAATGGTGTTAATAGACTATTATTTTTAAAAAGACATTATATGCTATTATAATGCATTACTAGTAAAAAAAACTAGATAACTTCCCAACATTTCATTTTTTAAAATGTAAAGCACACACCAAAGATCTTGGCAAACAAAAGAGGCTCCATAAATGTTAGTTCTCCAATTTCTTCACCTTCATTTGTTCTCTGTCTCCTTAACATTTTTTTTCTGCTTTGTCTCTGTTTTTCTTTGATCCTTAGTCTATCCTTGTAAATTCGCTAATTTGGGCCATTGTGGGGAGGGGATGAAGGCAAAGCATCAAAACAATCAGGAATCGCAAACAGAACAGGTAGATCTACCCCAGATTATTACCACTTTCCTCTTAAGCAAACATTACAAAAAAATCATAAACCAGGAGATTCCTGATTGGGAAAGAGTGACATGTGGAGGAAAAATACTATCAAATATGGCTTGGGATGTTATTCATGCTTTTCTATTACATTGTTTAAAGAGGAGAATTGAGACACCTGGATGGCTCAGTCTGTTGAGCCCGTGACTCTAGATCTCACCTCAGATCTTGACCTCAGGGTCCTGAGTTCAAGCCCGGCCTTGGGCTCCTCACTGGGTGCAGAGCCTACATTAAAAAAAAAGTAGGAGAATTGAGGTTTTTATTTCGGAGGAAAGGGAGGGTAATGGGCTTCTGGGTGTTTTTAATTGCTTTTACTAACAGAAGTGTTCTTGTTTTTCTGTATTTGCCAGAGGTGCCATTCATTGTTTTTTGGTGGTTTTTTTTGTTTTTGTTTTTGTTTTTAACAGGAAGTTTATGAAACTTGGCAACAGCTCTATAACCACTGCTTATCTAGGGCATGTTCTGGCTCTCCCTGGAAAGATTTTAGCTCTCTCCACTTTCTCAGAAGTGAGAGGGTGGGGAGGGCACACAGCAGCTTCAAGAGAGCTTCAAGAACCCCTAAGATGTTTGGAGTGTCAGGACATTCCTGTTTGCCCCGTACAACAAGAGATTTTGACGATAATCTAGGCTGTGAGGACCCGATGTTCCCCAGAGGGACTCAGGTTTGCCAGCGAGGGTTTGCTTTGGAGAGATGCCCTCTCTCCCCATCTCCAGCAGGCCCTCCAGCAGGTCCCTCCAGCAGGTCCCTCCAGCAGGCATCCACAAATACCCCGCTCCCCCTCCCGTTTCCAGCTCCGCCTCAAGTGTACTCAAGAGCTTCTATACGGCAGAGCATGAGTTGTTTATTCACCCTGCCACTGACCAGCCTGTAGAATGGACTAAAGAAAGGTTACTCTTCTAGTGTGGGGGAATTTCCATGGGAAAAGACGTGGAGTTAAAAATCAAGAAGAGGGGGATAAGGCAGTTCACATAAGTTCAATTTTCCTTTCTACCATCTTCGGTGAGTTCTTTGGAGTGACAGCTGCTGCTTAGAGTCCTGTTATCTACCCCCACCCCCTACCGCCCCATCCCCCACCCATCCCCGCCGCCAATTATCTTTTAAATTACCGTGAATTAACATTCTAGTAAGCAAAAAGAGCAAAGGTTTCATTTGGAAAACTAGTACCTAAAGCCCGACTGCGTTCCTGCCCCGCAGTTCTGCCCACCTACTGCAATGACTTCCGGGGAGGGTCCCGGATTGCGACTACCACTAGCTGCTGGTCGGGAAGTAGCCTCCTCCGCCCCTGGGTTCCTCTGGTGCTGCCTCCGAGTCCTAGTCTCACGGCTGCAGTTCCAGGGGTCCCAGGCTTACTGCAGAGTGCTGCAGGTCGCTTTCCGGGGCCACCTCTCCCTCCCCGCCCCGGGCAGCCCTTCGGGGGGCCTCAGCGGCGGGCAGTGCTTGCCCCTTGCCTTTAGTGCACCTGCTGCTTGCCCGTCCAGCGGGTTTCAACTCCATTTTTCTCTTCTGCCGAGGGTAGAGCATCCTGAATTCACCCCTCTCTCTACAACCCACCCAGAGATAATAGAAACCTTCACGAACGCCCACCTGGAGATAACCTATCCATTGTTAATTTTGATGTATTTCCCTGGCATGAATATTGTTTTACAAAACTGGAGCATACAGAGTACACAATTTGGAATCCTTTGTTACCTGTGCATCATAAGCATTTCTCCATGCTATTAAAGGTGCAAAGTGTCATTATTACCGCTGCTATGAATACGCTATCAACATTATATAATAATTTACTTAATTATTGTGTTGTTGAGAGTTTTTATTGTTTTTAGGTTTTCACAAATATGTTGTGATTAAAGAATTACATATGAATTACAAAACAGACAAGACATTGATTAACAAATGTGTATAAATGTGTGCCTGAATTTTGGTTTTGCCTCATAAACTGTTAAAATGGTTATAATTTATTCTGCAGTACTGATTCTTAATTTTTAACTGATCTCAGACATGGTGGGAAGAAAGGCCCTAATTTACCCAAATGCTATTAAAGGAAACAGAATGTCATGGATGAGATGCTCAAGAACGAGCAAGATGAGGGCTGTGCCTGGCTGGTTCAGTCCGTGGAGCGTGCAACTCTTGATCTTGGGTTTGTAAGTTCGAGGCCTACATTGGGTGTAGAGATTACTTAAAAATAAAAAGTCTTAAAAAAAGAAGAATAGGCAAGATGAAAATAAGCTCTATGACCACTATGCAAAATTACTGCAGCAAAATAACATAAGAATAATATTAGAGCAAAATATGGCTCCAGAGTTTTAGTTTTGCAAGATGAAAAATGTTCTGGAAATGGATAGTGGTGATGGTTGCACAAAAATGTGAATGTACTTAATGTCACTGAAGTATACACTTAAAAATAGTTAAAATGGTAAATTTTATGTTATGTTACCTTTTACCTCAATTAAAAGAGGGAGAGTTAGAAAGGAATATAGTTGACAAAATACAAAGAAAACATAACTTAAGGAACAGAGAGAAATCCCTGCCAACTGGTCTTTGCTGAGAATCAATAAGAGTGTGAATTCCATATAACCAGAGCTCATGGATGAAATGTTATAATGAAAGAGTAAGGTGAATGGGAGTGAACTGATGGACACTTCATTTGTTTTCAGTGTTTTGCTATTACAAATGATGCTGTTGTGAGTAACCATGCACATAAATCATTTCATATACAAGAAGGTGTAACTGTATGATAGATTTATAGACCCATAGTTGTTTAATGCTGTAATGAAAGAGTGAGGTGAATGGGAGTGAACTCCTGCAAGTGAACAAATTGAGTATCAAAGCAACACCCAATAATATATAGAAATAGTAAGAGGCAGAATTGATAGAGCTGAAAGGTGAATTATCTTCATGGAGAGAATAACTGAAATAAGCAGTTAATGCAGATAAAAATTAAGATTATGACATTATAGGGCAGCTGTTAGGTATGGAAGATATTCAGATCAGCTAACGTAAGGATAATTGGCGCCTCTGACGTAGAGAGTTCAAAAACAGAAGGAAGATAAATTTGATGGTTTCAGAGATTTTCCTTAAGATGAATAACTGAAGTTGCACATTGAAAGAGCATAGTGTGTACCAGGAAAAAAACTGACACAGAAAGTTTAGCATTAAGACACATCCAAACTGAGCTATAGAACTTTAAAGATAAAGAACTCTTTGGACATATGAATTCTCCCTCCCCTCTCAAAAGAGCAAATCACCTATAAAGGGGAAAGTTAAAGTTGGTCTCAGATTTCTTTACAATAACATCTAAAGCCAGCAAATAATAGACCAATATCTCTAAAGTCCTAAGGGATAGAAAATGTGACCCCAAAATATTATTTATTAAGGTAATAGGCAGATAACCTCAAACATGAAATAATTCAAAGGATACAACACCCCCCAATGAGCTCTTCTTCAAGATAGTGCTTGACCGTGAAATTGGGTAAGATCAGAGAGAAGCCACATTATAAACAAGGATATAAACAAATCTTTCTCAGGAATAGAGAAGCCACATTTAAAAAAGGCATTTTATCTATTTAAATAGTTAAATATAAAAAGCATTAAACAACTATGGGTCTATAAATCTATCATACAGTTACACCTTCTTGTATATGAAATGATATATGTGCATGGTTACTCACAACAGTATCGTTTGTAATAGCAAAAGACTGAAAACAAATGCAGTGTCCATCAGTCTGGGACAGATACATCCCACAACAGGATACAGTTATAAGTAAGATTGAAAACATACATATTTATGTATGTATAGGAAAGTTACCCAAAATATATTACTGGGGCACCTGGGTGGCTCAGTCGGTTAAGCACCAGACTCTTGGTTTCAGCCCTGGTCATGATCTAAGTGTGGTGATTGAGCCTGGCCTCTGACTCCACCCTCAGCTCAGAGTCTGTTCAAGATTCTCTCTCCCTCTCCCTCCCCCTCCCCCTCTACCCCTCCCTCCACTTGCACTCTCTCTAAAATTAATAATATCTTCAAAATGTATTGTTAAATGAAAAAAAAGCATAATGTACAATGATAGTGAGAAAAGGAGGGAAAAATATTTTTTCATTTTGCTTATATCTGAAACATTGGAAATACATATAAAAAGCCAAATGGTTATGACAGGGGCGCCTGAGATGGGACAAGGGTGAAAGTAGAACTTCCCAATGTACAGCACTTTGTAGTATTTTGACTTTGAATTGTGAATGTGTTATGTGTTTGAAACAATATTTTTTAATCATAGGAATGACAGTTAAATAGAATTGAAATAATGTAAAACCAAACAATGATTAAAAAAATAACTTATCTATTCAAAATTTGAGTTGGGAAGAAGAGAGATAGAAGGGAAACTACTCGTGCTCATCTTTCAAAACACTATCAACAGATAATGTCTAAATTGGAAACACAGAAGATAGAAAACACAGAATGTCTGTCATTTACTTCATAACCCTCTTAATGCATTTCATAATCCTTTAGTGTGTATTTATAATCTCTTTTTTGAACCTTAAGGGGATCTTTTATGAAACAATACTTCTTGTGACAAAGATACATTTATTTGAAGTTTGGTAGCTGTCCCAGTTTTGTTTTAGCTTTTTTTCTTCTATGAAATCAAGTTAAATGAAAATCAGCAATTTTGGTAAAATAGCACTTGCATGATCCTGTATTAATACAAGTACTTGTATTTATTTTTCTACCCATCTGTCCTTGTAGTTGTAAAGAAAGATGCCTGAAGTTATATTGGTTCATGTTTTAGCAAGGATAATTTCTGGGTGGGTGGTTTTCAGGTGATTGGTTTTGTAAGGAGCCCAGGGGAGGGTGGCCCAAAAGGTACCACAATGGCATATTGATTATTTTGAATTGAAGCGTCTTGGGAAACAAGGACATTCATAGATCCTCCTCTGTCACCCTGAAAGCAGGAAATAAATCTCCCATATGAAAGCTACCCTCCCTGTACTAAGAAGTAAAAAGACATCCTTATCACCCGAGAAAGGATCTTTAAAACCAAGAAAGCTATAGAAACAAACCCTGTTACTTTTTACTGATCTGCCATATCAACACAAATTCCACTTAGAATTCTTATTAATTAAAACTCCCGACATCTGTTTTCTTTATCCTGTCAATTCCTCACAAATGTGTTATCTCTTTTGTCTAAAATGTATCAAAACTGCCTGCCTTGGTCATTTCTTTGGGTGTCAATTTCATTATTGGCCCTCTGTGCACACATAATAAAACTTAGGTTTTTTTCTCCTATTAATCAGTAATTCTTAAACCAGTTGGAGGAATCTTGGAGGAAAGAAGAAATTTCTTCCTCTCCTACAGTTTTTACTTTTTTGTGAGCTTTCGTAAATCATCTTAATTATCTATAACGAGAAAATACCATTTTAAAAAAAATGGAATAATGTTTCTTTACGCATACACGTGAGCACGCATATGTACAGAGGAAGCAAATGCCTTCAAGGTTTGCAGTGATTCATTCAAGTGGAAGGACTGCGGTGATTAGATAATTATTTTCTTTGTGTACTTTTTTCTACATTTTAAAAACATTTAAGCAATGTGACATTAAATAGTATAAAACTTTACAGAGAGTAAAAGTTGCTCTCTATGCCCACCCCACCCCTTGCCCAGCATCTTGCCTCTTTTCCCTTCAGGCTCACACGCACATTTGTTTGGGTTCATGCAAACCTCCGCAGATCTTAGCGAACCTCTCTGTCAGCACACTGAGATCTACCACCTTCTTTGAAGTGTCTACTTTATATTCTACTGTATGGATATGCCATTTAAAATCCTGGATGGATATCAAGGTTGTCCACTTCGTTCTCATAAAATGAGATTATTGTAACATTTCTTTGTGTAATTACATGAATATGTCGTTAGTGTAAGTTCCTGGTGGAATTACTTTAGGGTATGTGTTTCACATTTTGTTTTAATATTTTTGTATTTTTTTCAAATCATTTTAATCAAATTAACTTCTTAATTTGTCAATATTCTTTTTTATCCAAGAAATACACATTTATTAATATGTATCTGTAACAGGGGCGCCTGGGTGCCTCAGTCAGTTAAGGGTCCAACTCTTGATTTCAGCTCAGGTCATGAACTCAGGGTCGTGGGATTGAGCCCTGTGTGGGGCTCTGTGTTCAGCGGGAAGTCTGCTTGAGATTCTCTCTCTCTCTGCCCTGCCCCCACCTCATATGTGCGTGCTCTTTCTCTCTCTTAAGTAAATAAATCTTTAAAAACTATATATGTAACAAAATTGTATACTCCAAAAGGGCTTATCATGAAAAGCAACATTTCCCTCTCCTTCCTCTAAGAGACAAAGTACTTTTAACTAATTTTAATAATTTCTTATGGTAACTATCTCAAAAATTCTTTTTAAAAATGTTAAAAAGCTTTCTTATCTCTTAATATATTAGCTTTAAACTACTTATTACGGCAGATAAGGATTTCATTCTTACACCATTCCTTTTATGGTTATATCACTGTTTTTTGCTAAATTAATAAGGTATATAGTATTATAATTATGAAAATATTGTCCACTGCCATGTCAAATAGTGTAGGACAAGCACAGTTCCTGTCTTGTACAGATTTGTTGTTTCCTGGAGTCTCTACCATTCCCTTTCCCCTGGTCCTTCCTGGTTCTTTTTTCTCTGACCTCAGATGAAAATTGATCCTTGGTTCATTTTGATATTGGTTTATGCAAGGATCTCATGGATATATTCTCTTATTTATCCTTTTTCTTTTTCTTATAAAATGTTATTCAAATATTTGAAATTTTGATTAAAAATTTTCTTTGCATATGGTTTAAAACTAAGATGATATGAAGTTTTACCTTACAAATCCTTGCCCTCACCTTGCCACCCATAGGCAATTACTTTTATTGGTTTATCATGCATTCTTATCCTTCCAGGTTTTCTTTAAGTAAATGCAAGCAAATATATCTTCATTTCTTCTTTATTTACACAAAACATTGTAGTACTATATTCATTTTTCTTTGCATTGCTTTTTCCCCCTTGACATATACTGGAGATTTTTCTTTTTTTCTTTTTTATTCGAATTGATGCACAGTGTTACAGTAGTTTCAGGTGTACATCATAGTGATTCACCATCTCCTATGCTATGCTGTGCTCACTGCAGGGATAGCTCCCATCTGTCACCAGACAATGCTATTATAATATCATAGACTATTCCCTGTGCTGTGCCTTTCATCCCTGTGACTTATTCATTCCGTACCTAGAAACCTGTATCTCCCACTCCTCTTCACCTCTTTGTGCCCAGCCCCCCAGCCCCCTTCCCTCTGGCAACCATCAGTTTGTTCTCCTTATTTATAGGTCTGATTCTGCTTTTTATTTGTTTATTCATTTGTTTTTTTTTTTAGATTCCACATATGAATGGAAATCATATGGTATTTGTCTTTCTCAGTCTGACTTATTTCACTTAGCATTAATACCCTCTAGGTCCATCCATGTTCCTGCAAACGGCAAGATCTCATCCTTTTTATGGCTGCATAATATTCCATCATGTGTGTATAGTGCATCTTCTTTATCCATTCATCTATTGGCCCTTATCTATCCTTGAATAAGATATAGATACAGTTCTCTACTTATTTGTGTTCAATCACATTCCCTCGTTTCCTCAGGGCTCTCCATCTTTCTCCAACTGAGACTGATTATATTTTAAATGAACTGAATAAGCACTCTAATGAAATAAAAAGTTTTGACAAATTTATAAACTTTCATTCTTAAGCTCTCATGAATATTTAGGTCTGTTTTCTAATATTTTTAGCTCATTAAAAGCACGTTAAGTGTAGCAAAAATGTTTTACATTTTTTAAAACATGGATAAACATCACATGTTTTCAAGAGATCATGTGTAATCTAACAACAGTCTCTTATGTAAACACGGTCTACTTTGCAGAGAGCACACCTGGAAGAAAACGGGTCTAACAATTATTAAATATCTAATAATTGCCGAGAAGATAAGTTTATCTTATTTAATCCTTCAACAGTTTTACATATTATTTGCTTACTTTATGAATGAGGAAATTGCAAGATTCAAGAACTCATCCCAGTTCACACAGTCAGTGGTGGGATTAAAAGGCAAGGTGCATTGTGTGTCAAGTATACTCCAACTTAAAGAGACCAGTCATATCCTTCCCACTCTAGTCTGCTTTCTGGTCTGTCCTCACCAAACGTTACCCGCTATATTGTATTTTCTCTCTCTCTCTCTCTCTCTCTTAGTGGACGAGTGTTCATCTGACTACACAATTGTGCTTCCTGTGATTGGGGCCATTGTGCTTGGTCTCTGCGCTGTGGGTTTGATTGTCTATGGACTCCGCCTAAGACACGAATCATCTGGATACCAGAGAATCTAATTGGTGCCCTGGGGAAAAGAAAACAATGGGGTTTAGAGAATTCTTTCATCAGTTCCAGGATGTTGGGACGTCCCTTAGAATTAGTCCTTTCAACGACGTAAACCACCATCTTTCACAAAACCCAAGTCATTTCTGATTGAAGTTCAAGCAGCAAATCAATTTCTGCATATTTTTTGTTCATTTTATGAAAGGCCTAGTGAGCTGTTTCAGAGTGAATTCCTGTTTCACAGAGAAAATTTCCTTCAAAATATTTTAACCATTCTAAGTCAACATTTGAGATATGTTAAATTAACATAATGTATGCAAAGTGGTATATGCTTCCAAACTATAAACTAAAATGTCATTTGTAATTAATGCTACCTGTGTACATTGGGGATGTTATTTTATCCTTCATCTTTCCCATTAAAAAAATGCCTCAGCTTTGTCTATAAAATGGACTCCTAGCGCTTTTATTTTCCATGTTTTCTATGATATACATATGTCTGATGACCTACTTGCCTCTTCTTCCACTTTAATTAAAAAAAAAAATCATCAAAAAACCCACCATATCACAGGTTGTCTAGGTTTGATGTGACACCAACAAGAGGAACAAATCAACTTATACTCTTGATGACTCCTGCAGAATCACTAGAGACTAAGAATTCAATGGCTATGGACAACAGAATTCACTAATCAGCAAGAAACAATAGCCCTTAATTTTTGTACGCATCTATGCCAGACACTAGGCTAAGTTTAGATCCATCCCATATAATTCTCACAACTTATAGATGAGTAAAGTCAGACTTGAGGAAATTAATCACCTCCATGTCAACCAGCTCACAAGTGGCAGAGCCAGAATTTGACTGCCAGTTGGTCTGATGGCAAGATCTCTGGCCTTTTCACAGCACGGGTGCACTAAGTGCTGCCTGAAGCCTCACACCAGCACAAGCTCCTTTTTCACAGAGAAATGAATTTCTCCAGAATTATGAGCGATTAGGAGACACGAAAGGAGGACTTGGTGGGTAGTGAAAGAGCTGATCTTTCATAAAGTTCTCTAGCTCCTTGAAGGAGACTGAGGGGCTCTATAAAACAAGGGTTTTTCATTTGTATGGGATTGTGCGGCTGTGGCTCTAAAGATGAAGGAATGGAGGAAACTTCTCAAGTCATTTTTTATTTCTTTGAAAAGAGAGACATCTTCCAACCTCCAACCAACTTTTCTTTCTTGAATGTAGATCCCCCCCTTGTGGTAACTTGCTTCTTCTGCACTGTTACAGCCACATTTTCTATTCTAATTCACTTTATTCTGTAGAGCAACCTGCCAAGAATTGTACTCCTGCTTGTTTTTACAACTAAAGGAAGGAGCTGAGTCTTCTAACAGAAAAGACCACATACCCCTAGCATTCTTTAGGAAAGGAATAATTCAGGTCACCCTAGAGGACATGTTGACTTTGCTGGCTTGTTCTCTTGTGAGTCAATAGGGTTAGCAAGGTCCTCAGTTTAGTCTTAATAGAGTATTGAATTGTAATAAAAGTTTTTGTAATAAAAAAACTTATTTTGGAGGGGAATTTATGTCATTCGTGTCTTATAATTTGATTTTTGTGCTATAAAAATTTTTGTTTACCAATGTAGTGGAGGTTGTTGCTTGAATCAATATGTTAAATCATCTTTCTATAGTTCATTTTGTTCTATTCTCTACTGCCACTTTATTACTAGCTAGGAAGACCTATTTGAGAGAATCTGAATTTTTGAGAAGGAAACCACATTAAAGTTATAAATTAAATCTCCCAACTCTTAGACCAGACTAACTGACTAGATTACTGGTTTACTTAAGTGCTGCCAGTTTATTCATCCATTTATTCATTCATTCAACCAACATCAATTAAGGACTTACTAAATGCCAGATACTCTGGTAGGGGCTCAGATAAATAAGAAGTCCTATATTCACTGTATTAGTCCTGTACAGCTATATAACAAGTTAACTGAAAACTTAGCAGCTTAAAACAACACACATTTATGATCTCACGCAGTTTCTGAGGGTCGGAGATCCTGGAGCAATTTGCTGGGTGTTTCTGGTTCAGGCTCTCTTACTAGGAGGCAGTTAAGCTGTTGGCAAGAGCTGTAGTCATCTGAAAGTGCAACTGGAGGTGAAGGATCTGCTTCCAAGTTCACATCATGTGGCATATCTATAGGAATGCTCACAACATGACAGCTGACTTTCCCCGGGTGAGTGATTCGAGAGAGACTGACCACCTACTCACAAAAGTTATATACCATCACTTGTGTTGAATTCTATTGGTCACACCAACCATCTCTGGTACAATGTGGGAATGAAGACCAGAAGAGGTGGAAATCAATGGGGGCCATCTTGGATGCTGGCTACTCCGGGTCCATTGTCAAGGTTGAATTACTGGTTTACTTTTTGCGGGCAATTCAGGTAAGTAAATTCCAGTATGTACACTAAGAAAAGTGGCTTAATAGGAAACTATACAAAAGGCAATAGGACGGGGCACTTTCTAGCCTGCTACCAACTCTGCCACAAGTATAGCACCTCCCCAGGAGAGCAGCCCCTCAGCCCCTCGTGCTAACAGTCTATTGACCAGCTGCTGCTCAGGCAGACTTGCCTTTTCACCAAGGCTGGTTGTTGGCTTATTGCTCTACAATGTTAACTGATAGCTTTGCCTCAAGGATTTGTTAACTCTTTGTCATAATATAATCCAAAGAGATCTGGACCACACAGATATCCCACCAGGATATCACACTGAACCATTACTTTGATGCCATTATGCTAATTAGACAGGACAAGCACAAAGCAATTATTATGTTGGAAGCCTTGCCAAGACACGTGTATTCCAGGAAGTAGGAGGCAAACCCGATGAAGATTAGGGACCCAGGGGATCAGAGGCATGCCAGATATCCCCTCCAAAATAAAATACAGATAGTTTGCATCTTGTAACCTTTCCACAAAGAAGAAGCCATAGAACCAGGTAGGCCTTTTTAGGGTCTAGAGGCAACATTCCACAGCTAGGAAAATTCCTCTGGCCCATTTACCGGGTGGTATAGAAAACTATCAGTTTTGGGTGGGGCCCGAGGGGGAGAGGGCCCTACAGCAACTCCAGGCTGTAATGCAATCAGCTCTGCTACTTGAGCTACACAGTCAGGCAAACCTCATGTTGGAGGTATCAGTGGTGGGTAAAGGTACAATATGGAATTTTTGGCAGACTCCAGTGGGAATTTCATAACACAGGCCCTGAGCATTCTGGAGGCCATGCCATTTGCTGCAGAGAAATAGATGCCCTTTAAGATACAGCTCGTGGCATGTTCCTGGGTCCCAGAACACTTGACTTCGGGACATTGTTACCACATATCCAGAATTGCCCATGTTGAGCTGAATTCTGTCAAATCCACTAAGTAATGAAGTCAGTTGTAAAATGGGTAACTAGGACAGAGGTCAATAAATTACAGCTCGTGGTTTGGCCACCTGTTTTTGTAAATAGTTTTGTGGAGTATAGCCATGCCCATTTGTTTATGTATTGTCTACGGCTGCTTTATAACAGCAGAGTTGATTAGTTGTAACAGAAACAGGTCCCCAAAACTTAGAATATTTACTTTCTTCCCTTTTACAGAAAATTTGCCAAGCCTCTGGGTAGTTAAATGTTATAAGAAACTGCTGAAAAGTTTTCCCAAAATGGTGTTTGTCTTTCTCTATCTGGCTAATTTTACTTAGCATAATGTCTTTCCAGGTTCATCCATGTTGTCGTAAGTGGCAGGATTTCTTTCTCATAGATGAATATTATTTCATTGTGTACATTTATACTGCATCTTCTTGGTTCATCCAGTTGATGGACATCTAGGTGGTTTCCACATCTTGGCTATTGTGAATAATGCTGCAATGAGGGTGGAAGTGCAGGTATCTCTACAAGGTACTGATTTCCTTTCTTTCAGATATATACTCAAAAGTGGGATTGCTGGATCATATGGTAGTTCTATTTTTAATTCTCTAAGGCACCTCCATACTGGTTTCCATAATGGCTATTTTACATTCCCACCAACAGGGTACAAGTGCTCCCTTCTGTCTACATGCCCACCCACATTTGTGATCTTTTGTCTTTCTGATGGTAGCCATCCCAACGGGTGTGAAGTGATATCTCATTGTGGTTTTGATTTGTATTTCCCTGATGATTAGTGATATTGGGCACCTTTTCACATAGCTGTTTGCTATTTGTATGTCTTCTTTGGAAAAACGTCTATTCTGGTCTTTTGATAATTTTAGGTTGGGTTATTTGGTTTTTGCTATTTTTTATAATTAATGAACAGCTTGCATCACTTCATTTTATTTTTTTAAAGATTTCATTTATTTATTTGTCAGAGAGAAGGAGAGAGAGAAAGCACGAGCAGGGGCAGCGGCGGGCAGAGGGAGAAGCAGGCTCCCTGCTGAACAAGGAGCCCGATGTGGGACTCGATCCCAGGATCCTGGGATCATGACCTGAGCCCACAGCAAACACTTAACCGACTGAGCCACCCAGACATCCCTATTTTTTGCTATTGAGTTGTATGAATTCTTTATACATTTTATGTATTAACCCGTTGGTTTGTAACCCTCCTGGAAGCTTCCCAGGTGCAATCTAAATTCAGCCCCCAATTTTCTCTTGCATTACAGTTCTATTTTTCTTATTTGTGAGAGTTACTTATATATTAAGGAAAATAGCCCTTCATCTGTGATAAGAGTTATAAAATTATTCCCAGTTTACTGTTTGTTTTTTCCTATGTATGTTTTGCTGGGCAGAGTTAAAAAAACTGAATTTGATTAATTTTCTTTTATAGTTTGAGTACTATGTTACACTTAGAAAAACCTTCCCTCTTTTAAGATTTCCCATGGTGGGGCGCCTGGGTGGCTCAGTTGGTTAAGCGACTGCCTTCAGCTCAGGTCATGATCCTGGAGTCCCGGCATCGAATCCCGCATCGGGCTCCCTGCTCAGCGGGGAGTCTGCTTCTCCCTCTGACCCTCTTCCCTCTCGGGCTCTCTATCTCTCATTCTCTCTCTCTCAAATAAATAAATAAAATTAAAAAAAAAAAAGATTTCCCATGGTGTTTTCTAGCCTCTTTTATGCTTCCATCTTTTATATCAATCTCTTATTCTTTTAGAACTTATTTTGATTTTAGGTGTGAGAAGTAAGGATTCAACTTCATTCCCCAGAGAGCTAGCTACTTGTCCCAATACCACTTCTTGAATTATTGAGTCTTAAACTCTAGAATGTATGTTGAATTTTACTAATGACCTGTTAAACATCTATGAATATAAGATTTTTTGTTTTAAACTATTAATAAGATATTAATTATATGAACATTGAATCATTTCTTGTAACATCATCCATTTCATCCAAGTTTTCAAATTTATTTGCTTACAGTTGAACAAAATTAGTCTCCTACAAATCTATAATTTGTTTTCTGTATCTGTGACTTTTCTCCACTTATTTTATCATGACAAGTGTGCATTTTTCTCCATTTACTTTTATTAAATTAGTTAACTACATTATTAATTTCTTTTCTAAACCTCTAGATTTATTAGTTCTTTAGTATTAGTTTCCTTAATTCATTAATTTCTTCTTTTATTGTTACTAATTTCTTTATTCTGCTTTCCTTATGTTTATTTTTGCGTTTTTTAGCCCTTGAATTGGATGATTATTTTACTTCCATTATGAATTTGCTTATCAGCCCTGCTTTAACTATCAGTCCAAATAAGCATCTGTATGTAGTGTTTTCAGTGTTTTTATTTTCTAGATATTTTGCAGTTTTGGTTTTGACTTCCTCTATTTCCCAATAGTTCACTAAAATACTTATTATTATTATTATATTATTATTATTATTAGAGAGAGAGAGCACTCCCAAAGGACAGGATTATTATTATTATTAGGGAGAGAGAGCACTCCCAAAGGACAGGAGGGGGTAGGGGGAAAGGAAGAGAGAGAGAATCTCAAGCAAACTTCGGGCTGAGCCTGAGATCATGACCTGAGCCAAAATCAAGAGTCGGAAGCTTAACCCACTGAGCCACCTAGGCGCCCCTCAACTAAAACACTTTAAAAAAAAAAAACTCGGGTAGTTTTAACTTTTTAAATTTTAGGTTATTTATTTCAGGTTTTTTTATTTTCTCCTTTCTTGAGAATACTAGAAAATATGTGTTTTGCTCTTCATCCCGTTTGACTTTTCCCCCAGGACTCGGCCTCCACCACCTTCTCCAGCCTTTAATAATAAAGGTCAGGAGGCGGGTTCTCCTTACAGCGCGAAGAGAACGAAGGAACCCCGCGGGCCAGTAGAAGGCGCAGCAACCCAGAACCCACAGGCGCCAAGGAAGGTAAGGGCGGACACTGCGTTCCCCAGGCGCCACACCCAGGGGGCCCGAAGAAGCGGGGACCACACGCCCGCGGGTTCGTGGCCGGTTGGCCAATCGCCGCCCTCGACGTCCCGCTCTGTCCTTTGATTGGTTTTGATGGAGACGCCCCCCACGCCAGAGAGGCCTAGAGCTTGACTCAGAGCTGGACGGTGGCCGGTGGAGGACAACAGGCTTGCGGAGCGGAGGCAAGGTTTTGCAGCGAGTAGAAGCACCTGATATACCAAGGAGTCGGAGAGGGACCGTGCTGTGGGGATATGGCCGCAGCCTCTGCGGTGTCGGTGCTGCTAGTGGCGGCGGAGAGGAACCGGTGGCTGCGAGTCCCGAGCCTGCTGCTGCCGCCTAGGTATCGTGAGGTGGAGGGGCGATGGATCTGTGTCTGGGGCAGGGGGCGGGCAGGGCTGGCGGTAAATGGACTCCTGCACTCGGCGAGAGGGGCGCAGGGACCGAGGGTGGAGGGGGTGGGGCGGGACCAAGGGAGGACGGAAGGAAAACCCCAACCCCCTTCGGGGTGTTCTGCTTTCAGTCTTGGCATCAGGAGGGAGACTTCTTCACACCCGGCTCTTCCATTTCCTCCCCTTTTCCCATATCCACCCCGCAGCCGTCTGCCTCTGTTTTTCCATTTTTTTAAAAGAGTTATTTATTTTTTATTATTATTTTTTAAGATTTTATTTATTTATTTGAGAGAGAATGAGAGACAGAGGGCATGAGAGGGGGTTGGGTCAGAGGGAGAAGCAGACTCCCCGCTGAGCGGGGAGCCCGATGCGGGACTCGATCCTGGGACTCCAGGATCATGACCTGAGCCGAAGGCAGTCACGTAACCAACTGAGCCACCCAGGCGCCCCTGTTTTTCCATTTTTGAGGCGTGGGGGAGGGATGGAGCTGGGGCGGCCACATCCACGGTCCCCTCACTATCGCGGCGAGAGCGACGCCGGCTCAGCTGCTAGCATTAACGTGGTGCTTTCACTGCGTTCCCTGCGTGGGAGTGTTGATAAATCCCGGCTCTGGGAGAGGTCAACGACTTGCCCAAGTTTACACGTAGTAAGAAATGGAGCCAGGACGCCCTTAAGCGCCTTTTGGTTCGGCTAGCCCCGGTCAAGTGTCCAGTTCAGAGACTCTTGGAGTTCTTTCTCATTGTTGGAATGGATCAAGTTAAGAAAAGCAAATTTATCTTCCAGAGGGCCGAGAGGCTGTTTTGTCGAAAGTTCTGGGAGGCAAGTTAACTAACCTGACTCCAGATCAGTTTCAAATTGTGAGCTGTAAGCTTCAGTGACGATAACTTTGGCAGTGAAGACACCCTCAGGTTTCCAGGTACCAGGCTTCCCTATCTTGCTTTGCTTCTTCACCCTCCTCCTCCTCACCTCCTTCTCCATTCTGGAAAGAAGGCATAGCTTAGGGCTGAAGGGCGCTCGGGCTGCAGTCAGAAGCCAGGGATCTCAGCTTTGCTACTCACTAGCTGTGTGAGCAACCTAGGGCAAGTTAATGTCTCTGTGCTTCAGCTTACTTACCTAGGAGGAGGTGATGATACTGTTCCTAGAGGAGATAATATTAGTACCTAGGATTGTGTGAGTTAAATGAATTAATACATGGAAAGAGGCTCAAACAACCTTGTGCATATGAATCAATCCATAAATGCAGCCTTTGCAGATTTCCATTTGGGTCAAGTTTTTACTTGCTTTTGTTTTCCACAAGTTACTGTAGAGGTATTTAGATTTCAGTTACTTAATTGTAGGACTAGCCCCAGAGTATAAAATAAGACAGTTGGTAAAAGCAGTGTTAGTGCTCCTTTATCCTCATTTTTCTTTTCTTAGGTTTCCAGGGCTCTTCAGGAGATTACACAGACCCATTTTCTTTCTCTTCCCTCTCCTCAAATCTTCCCTACTGTGTATAGAACTGTTCTCAAGTACCTGTGATCCTGGAAAATGTTAGAGTTGTTAATGGCATAAGGAATTACAAATCTTACCATGATAGAGGGTGGTTACATGTCTTGTAATGATTCTCTAGTATCTCAGAGAAAAGAAATCTGGTGGTGGGATTTTAGAAATGAGAATAAACTGATACAGAAGTTATCTTGAATTAGGGTGGAATTATCTCATGGAAGGAACTTCTTAATTTTGTTTTTTAAGCCGTTGATTTAAGTTGTAGCTTAGATAATGGTGAAAAATGGAATAGCCCAATCAAAACATGGCTGGGATGGAGGATTATGTTAAGTGGTGTGTATGTATGTGATTGTCTGTCTTGACTAGAATGGCAGAAGAAAACTTTAGTTCAGCTGTGGCCTTGAAACTTAATCAGACTTTTAAGCTGAATTTACCAAGAAGCAGCCATTTTATAGATACATCTGTGCAGGACAGGCCTTGAATCTTATTAAAGAAACACGAAAAACCTATCTGAAGAATGTGATGGGAGGATGCTATGAACTAGAAGATACCTTTTAAAGATAAGGAAAAATGATATTTCTCAAAGATCAAGAGAGTGAGGTCAGTGGAATTGGAAAGATGTGGGAAAGCAATAACCTCCTGAGGAAGCTGTCTTGTGGAACTCAAGTGCCATAGCTGTGGGTCTTCCCCCTGCCCCAGCCCTTGATGGATGTCAGTGTCTGATTGAGTGTGCGTCAGAGGCCAGACTGCCGGCCCCACTGTATAATCCCACCTCCTGCACCTCCGCCCCAGTGAAATGCTAGTCCTGTTCAGTTACCTAGATATATACACAGCATATACATGCTACACATACATAGTTGCATAGTATCTAATGTAAATTACGCTTTTTATCACCTGCTTTGTAAATGATCTAAAATGGTTAGTTCTTTATAACCATAGTTTTGCCAAATCTTCCAGATATGGATGGAAAAGACGAAAATGGAATTCCTTCTGCAATTTGTCGTTTTTCCAGTGTATTCTTTTTAGCTGACACCTGATAGGCATTATACTTTTTGTTCCCAAAGTGAATGTGGCCTGCTTTCTGTCAGCTCTTGGTTACAGTTTTGTAACTTACTGTATCAATAGGTATCATGGAACTTAAAAATTGTCTTAGACCTTAGCGAACTTCTACCTAGTTAAGATACCTCAAACAAGTCGTTTAGCCTCCCTGGTTCTCCATTTCTTATTAATACAAGGACTCAGCTTAAATTATATACTTTGACAACTGAAAAGTATCTTCAAGAGCACCTGTTGGAGTCTCCTATCTTCTGTGAGGACACTGAAGTCTGAGTTGTAAAGTGAAAATTGGGTCTTGAGAGAGGGAAAAAAATCTTAGATGTTACCATAGTTACCATACTCTCCAAGGCTCAACCCCTCCTACAAAATCTTAGTATTCATGTTTTTGCATTAGGGGGCCATAATGAAAAAAGCCTGGAGAAACACTGATGTAAAGAGACTTGCCTGGGGTCACCAGCAGCTGGTCGGTGGGGGCTTTCCCAGCCCCATAGCCAGCATTCTTTCTGCTGCCCTTGATCAACTCTCAACTCCTCTTTACTTCTCTGGGCTTAATTGTTCAAACCTGTCTTACCAGTTTTCAGGGGTTGAGTTAGATCGGTATTTTTCAAGCCGTAGTTTGACCAGCGTATTTTATTTAGTAAACTGGAATAGAACAGAGAGTATCAAAACGCAGGGAAACTCTTTTGTCATGAAACTTCTGTTTTGCATGTGGACCAACTTGTGAAGTCAAATATAGTTTTTACTTTGGATTCTAGTCAAAAGGGTCTGAAAAAGCTGAACTGGATGTTCTTGAAGTACCTTGACTTTCTTCTAATTGTGGTGACTCTGTGGCCATATGCCAGCCTCTGGAATGAGCAGGTTAGGTGATCCAGCCCCATCTCAAGGACACGCGGTGCCAGGGAAAAGAGCCAGAACTGTAACTTCCGGTTTCTAGAGGAATTTTCTTCCCACAAAGAAAATCTTATTAAGTTACTTTGTAGGCTTCAGGCTTAACGAAGGTCATATCTGGATTTGGTTTCAAGTTTTAAAAAATTTTGATTCTTTTGGAACTGATCTTGTGTATCCTGTTTAATTATAATTCCATCTGGATTCACTTGATAGGAGTTGGACTTGGAAGCAGAGAACCATGAAGTATGCAACAACCACAGGTACAGTCTCTGCTCTACTTGGCTTTGCTTCAGATTGTGAAATGTTAAATTCCTTAATTTGTGTGTGTAGAATTAGTTTTCATATACTTTTGAAGTTTGGGATTTTCATGATCATTTTCTTAGTGAGTATTGAGTCATGGTTTCTATCTCTTTTTATGTCAGATCTCTCTTGTTCTTGAGTCTAAAACATATACAGAAATAATTGAGAACTTTTTTTTTTAAAGATTTTATTTATTTGACACAGAGAGACATAGCGAGAGAGGGAACACGAGCAGGGGGAGTGGGAGAGGGAGAAGCAGGCCTCCCGCCAAGCAGGGAGCCCGATGTGGGACTCGATCCCAGGACCCTGAGATCATGACCTGAGCCACCGAGGCGCCCCAATTGAGACCATTTAAGTATATGTTGTTATTTCTGCCTCTTTGATCATCTTTAGTGAGGTGAACTGCAAAGGCATAACTATGATGGTCTAAATCAGTGCTTTACAACAGTTCTGTTAAGTAGCAGAATGTTTTTTCAAATAAAATGTTACATGGAATTCCCAACTCTGAAACATATATAAGTGTAACTTGTGGTTGATTGGATGCAGCTTCCTCCCCACAAGACACATACACGCATACGTCATCCTAGCAGCTCTTGTGACAACTCAGGCTCTATAGATCCCCAAAGAAAGACCTTGTTTTAAGTTATATAACTGTACTTTTTGAGAAAAATAGTTATTATAAACTGCCAGGGAACATTTATTTTATGTGTGATGATGGAAGTGCATTTTACATACTGATACAACAAAATGTCCTTATGGCACCGGTATCGGTGTACTGGTACGGTCCTCACTTCCGTTGCGAGAGAGCCACGCATCTCTGTGTATGTGTAAGGGCCAGAGGCGGTGGGCAGAGTGACTGAGACTTCAGATTCTGGAGTGAAGCTGACCTGGGTTCCAATCCTGGCTCCACCATTTCTTTTAGCTATATTATTTCAGGAAAGTTGTATCTCTTTGAGTTGTAATTTCTTTATCTTTAAGATTGATATAATAATAATAGTATCTACTTCATGGGACTATTGTGAAGATTTAAGTCCAGAGTGAGTCTTTAACACAGGTCCTGAGGCATAAGTACTTATGAAAGATTCATTACTGATGGGGGCTTGGGGCTATTGTAATTTGACCTTTGGCATTATCAAAGCATCTTTTCATTTTAAAGTTGAAAAAGCTGAATGATTTAAGAGTTGATGTTAATGAGGGCATCTTGAATTTCAGTGAAGAGGAAAAAAAGGCACTAATATTAGTTAAAACGGTTATTTGCGGCTCTGCTGTGTTGATTTTACCAAAACAAAACAAATGTTTATCGGCTGGTTCATATCATGGGATGTTTATTTTGCTTTCTCATTCTTTGCTCTCTGGTAACATTTGTGTGTGATTTTCATGGTGTTTTAAACAGGACGAAACATTGCCAAACTCCTCATTGCAAACAGAGGAGAAATTGCCTGCAGGGTGATACGAACAGCCAAAAAAATGGGTATACAGTCTGTGGCTGTGTATAGTGAGGCCGACAGGACCTCCATGCATGTCAACATGGTACGTTGTTAAAAACTGAAAGTCAAATTTTGTAAGTGATTGGCTTTTTTTATTGTGTTGGTATTTTACTTCTTTATGTTGACAGTTTATGTTTGTTGTGTTAACAGGGCACAAGTGGGTAAATTCTCTCATCCCTGTTGGGAACGGTTTCCAAACATAACACCAGTTGAACGAAACAGTGTGTTTGGGTTGTGTAGTTGACTTACAGGCAAAGTCCTATCTCATCAGGGGTTGGTTAAGACAGTTCACAGAATGTGGCCACAGATCATACTTTTGAGTGGCACATATCTGGATCCCCCACATACAAGAAGGATCCAGGTTCCAGTCTTAGGAACTACCACTTACTGGCCAAGGGATCTTCGACAAGTCACTTAATGTTTCTGAGCCCTGGCTTAGCTATAAGATTATAACTAAAAGGATCCTACTCCCCTGAGTGTTACCACTTGTTACTAGCTGTTGTTCACCAGCCAGAACCAACCATGGATGAATTCAACTCTCCGTCTTCCTTATGCCTGTGGCAAGACTGAGCAGTGACAGAAGTTCGTGGCAACTGGCCGCCGCTGGACTTTCAGCATTGCCTGGCAGGCCCATGGGCTCCCTGGCCACTTTTCTTCCGCATTCTGTGTAGTGACCAACTCAAGCCTGCTTTGCTCCATTCCAGCCTCTGATTCCCTCTACCCACCTATTCTCATCTGATGATCTTGATGCCCAGAGGAAGAGGAAGTGCACTTCTTCTGTTCGCTGCGTCAGCATCTATAACTCGTCCCGTCCAAGGCTAGGTGTCTTCCTGTGCTCTGGAGTCCTCCTCTTAGCTTTTCAGACATCTTCTGGCTTCTTCTTTTCTCGCTGTGTGCTCTCACTCTAGATCATTTCGTCTCCTAGGGCTTTGCTAACCCTTCCAAATTTCTATTTCTAGCCCATACTCTTTTGAATGTGCTGCAAGTACACCCAGCTGCCCACACGACATCTCCACGTGGATGTGTCACAGCTACCAAACCAGTGTGCCTGAAATTGAACTCCTGACTTTGTTCTGTAGTGAAGCTGCGTTTCCTGCAGACCTCCCTAACCCGGCAGATGGCAATACTGTGGCCCATAAAAGCCATAATGCCAGAGATCTGGGCGTCTTTGAACATCTTCTGTCTTCCCACCACTCTACATGACTTCGCCTTCCCCATTTGGGCATCACCTGGTGCGGTTTATTCTGTTTCCCGAACACTTCTTTCCTCTTCTTTCTGCCCTCTCCCATTGGCACCTTAAGTCATAGCCACCATCACCTTTGCCAGTCCGGTGCCGCAGCCTCCTAAGTGGTCTCCCTACTTGCATCTTGACCACTTCCATGGTATGTTCTACGTTGCAGCCAGGCCAATAGCCTAACAGCAGATATTCTCATCGTGCTCCTCTGCTTTAAACGCCTTAAACCTTTTTTTTTTAATATTTTATTTATTTAATTGACAGAGAGAGACACACACACAGCAAGAGGAAGAACACAAGCAGTAGGAGCGGGAGAGGGGGAAGCAGGCCTCCCGCGGAGCAGGGAGCTGGATGTGGGGCTCGATCCCAGGACCCTGGGATCATGACCTGAGCCGAAGGCAGTCGCTTAACCGACTGAGCCACCCAGGCGCCCCTAAATGCCTTAAACCTTTGATCATCTACTGGATTAGCAAGAATTTAAGAGACGGGTAGTATTGTTGGTTATAATGTGGTTAAAAATTAGTATGTTGATGAAATGTATGTCGGTGATGCCATTTCAAGGGATGATTAACTGGGAGCTATTAAAATGTCATATCCTTCACCCAGCCCTGCAAACGTGCCTCTAGATCTCAGTCCAGATACATGCTCACACGTATATGCAAATAAGGCATTTATGGGAATGTTGCCAGCATCCAGCTTTTTGCCATTATGACCTAAATGTCTGTTCAGAGCTACATGATTAAATCAACTGTGGGACCTCCATCCTGTGGAACGTTGTGCGATTGTTATAAAAAAATGAGGTAGACACATGTGCACTAGCAAGGAAGGAGAGCTCCCAAGACATACTGTTAGTGAAAAAAGCAATTACAGAAGTTTGATCCTGTTCATATAAAAACAAAAACTAAAACTGTATGTGTTTATGTAAATATATACAAATAAATAGGAATATGGATATGGAAGAATATGTCCCAAATTGATCATAGTAGTTCTATCTGGAAGAGGTTTGAAGTGAGGGAGAGGGGCGGTACCAAAAGGCTCCTTTGCCTTGGTATCATTGTTCACGTTCTTTAGAATAAGAATGGATTTGTGTTTTTGTGGAATTAAAAGTTTAAAAACAAAAAAACAATACCCAGAGAACTTCATTATATGTTCCCTTGGGAGAAAATCCAAAGCTTCTGGAGGCCCAGGAGGCCCCCTGAAACCTGTGCTCCCTGGTCTGTCCAGCCACATCTCTGGACCGTAGCCCCTGGCTCACTGGGCTTCTGCCACACAAGCCTGTGTCAGTCCCTCCAATGGACCAAGTTTCTTCCCAGCTCAGGACCTCCATATATGCTGCTTTCTTTGTGTGGGAGGCTGGCCCCCTTCTCCATTCCTGTTCCCAACTCCACATCCTCCAGCCACTTGCCTGGCCAAGTCTTGGTCCTCCCAGAGGAGGCCCTGACCTTCCCTCCCAGCCTTTCCCTGAGCACCCTCAGGCCTGATCATCGGTCTTCCTCTTCACCTGTGTCGTGTCCTTTGTTTTTCCTTCATGGCCTTTATTGCAGTTGTCACTACGTGTGTGGATGTATGTTTGATGTCTGTCTCTCCCTCCAGGCAGGGACGTGTATTTAGTGTTGTGCAGGCAGCTCCTACCTCAAAGCATGCACGGTACATAGTAGGCATTCAATGAGTCTTTGAATGAATGAGTGAAGTTTTCTCTCTGGTCTGCTTCGAGGGCTGCTGTGATTATGTGGAGCTTTTATTTTTTTTTAAAGATTATTTATTTATTTATTTATTTGGGAGAGTGAGAATGAGAGAGAGAGAGCACATGAGAGGGGGGAGGGTCAGAGGGAGAAGCAGACTCCCCGCTGAGCAGGGAGCCCGATGTGGGACTCGATCCCAGGACTCCAGGATCATGACCCGAGCCGAAGGTAGTTGCTTAACCAACTGAGCCACCCAGGCGCCCTTAATGTGGACATTTTAAAGGACAGTGTAAAAAGTAGTTCACCCAAAGTAAAGAGCATTATCGTCATACTTGAATAATTATATACACTTTAGTAAACTTCATAATTTTATTTCTTGCTGCATACAACTGTCATTTTATCTAGTCAAATTGTACACTTTTGGCATTAGATACATTTAAGGTTATTATTGTTACTAGTGATGATACTGTTGCTTTCTCTCCTAAAGACATTTCACTTTAGTGTTTGGTTTATACATAAAAATCAAGTTTGGGCATCCTCTTCATGCAAAAGATTGCAAACTGGCTTATTGTTATAGCAGGCATGAGCTGGTCCTTCTGTTTCTTAATTCTTGCATTGTTCTTGGGGAGCCAGTCTTTTTATTTATAATAATCAAATGACCCTGAAGCCGTTCTGTCGTGTATTAGTGTGTGCTAGCTGTGAGATCTTTTAAGCATGTAATATTCCTTAAACAGGCAGATGAAGCATATTCCATTGGCCCTGCTCCCTCGCAACAGAGCTACCTTTCTATGGAGAAAATCATTCAAGTGGCCAAGATCTCCGCTGCCCAGGTAAGAGTCGTGAAGAGATTTGCAATGTAAAAGGAGTAAATTTTGTACAGTTCACACAAAATTACTTACCATTTTCAGAACTCATTCTTTGTTTTTAGCCATTCCCAAGATTTTTACATTTGATTATGGGGTTGTTGTATACTAGACATGTCCCTTATTCCTCAGTCACTCCACCTTCTCACTGAATCCTGTGCACTTTAGATCTTTTGGAAAACAGGTGGGGAAGGGTTTATATTACAAATTAAAATTAAGAGGGAATTCTGTCCTTCTACCATTAAAACCAGAGCCTAGGAACATCAGATCCTTCGTGAGAAATAGATGGTGCTATAAATTCCGAGAAAAAATAAAATCAAGAAAGAAATCTGTTGCCCTCTGACTTCCCAGTCCCATTCTAGGCCCCACTCCCAAGTTTTCCAGTCTCCCAGGTTCAAAACTCCAATATTATTACATCAAAATAAAATAGGAACCAACTGTGTGGAGTCTTTGTTTGAAATTTCTTCAGAAGTAGTTCTTTATTTTTGAAGATTTTATTTATTTATTTGTCAGAGAGGGCGTGCACAAGCAGGGGGAGCGGCAGGCAGAGGGAGATACAAGTTCCCCGCTGAGCAAGGAGCCCGATGTGGGACTTGATTCCAGAACCCTGGGATCATGACCTGAGCCCAAGGCAGATGCTTAACCGACTGAGCCACCCAGATGTCCCAGAAATAGTTCTTTTTTATCACACAACCAGACTTTATGATTTCTCATCTAGATTTCTGATTCTCAGCTGGTTTCCCTCCTAAGTCCATTACCTATCCAGTGAGTTCTCCATACTATTTAGACAAGTGGTTTTTTTTTTTTTATGTTATGTTAGTAGCCATACGGTACATCATTAGTTCTTGATGTAGTGTTCCATGCTTCATTGTTTGCATATTAACACCCAGTGCTCCATTCAGTACGTGTAGACAAGTGTTTGTTAAACACTAGTTTCATTATTATTCCTTGCTCTTTTTTTTTTTTTAATAACCTCACCCTTTTTCATCCTATCCCCTAGTGAGTAATCTTCCTAGGTTCCTATGGTTACAGGTTAGAGTTCAAACTTGTTAGCCTAGCATTTAAGAGTGTCCAGTATTTGTCAAAACTTTATTCTCATTGCCAGTTCTTTTATTAGCGCTACCATGAACTTTTCTCAGTCTCCTTTATACACATGCTTATTTCTTCTTAGCATTTGCATGTATTATTCACCTGCCTGAAGTACTCTGTTCGCCCTTCTCTGACCCTTCACGGCTTTATTCTCAGCAAGCATTCCTTGGTCTCCTGCTTTGTGCCAGCTTCTAAGCACGGATGCAGCAGTGGATAAGACACATAGTTCCTACCCTGTGAAGCTACACTCTAGTAGGTGGGGCAGACAATAAATAGTTAAACAGGTAAAGAAATAATACAATTAAGAATGTTATAAGTGGTGGAGAAAAGTAAAGCAGGATAAGGGGATAAAGACAGGTTAGGATATACTTTAAAATCGGGTGGTCAGGAGAGGCCTTTCCAAAGAGGTGACAGTTGAACAGAGACCTTGACTGATGAGCAGCCAGCCATATGAAGAATCTGAAGAGCGAGATTCAGGCAAATGCAGTTGCCAAGACTCTGAGATTCAAACAAGCTTGGCATTCAAGGGAGAGTAATATTCAGTGTAGATGGAGTGAAGGCAGTGAGGGGCTGTCATTCAGGATCCAGTCAGGAACACTGAAATTCCATTACATATTTCTTTTTTTTTATTGTTTTTAGGAGAGAGTGTTACTACCTTCATTTTACAGATGTAAAATCTAATGCACAGAAGGTTACCTGATAACCCAAATTATCTAGTCTCCGTAATCAGAGCATGGCCCATGGCATTGTTTGGGAGCTCAGTAGAAATGCAGACTCTTAAGCCTTACCCCAAACCACTGTAATTTACATTTTATGCATAATTTGCATTTTTATTAAAATCCCCAGGTACCTTGAATGCAAAACTTATCATTGAAAGAGAGGATTAAATACAAGTCTCCTGACTTCCAGCCCTATGTTAGACCAGGCTGAGCAGTAGAACTTTGTTGTCCTGCATTTTGGTAAAAGGGAAGGTATTATTTAATCAGAAATTTCAATTAATTAAAAATAGTTTCTTGTAGGGGCGCCTGGGTGCCTCAGTCGGTTAGCATCTGCCTTCGGCTCAGGTCATGGTCCCAAGGTTCACAGGTCTGGCTCCCTGCTCAGCAGGGAGTCTCTTTCTCCCTCTGCCCCTATCCTTGCTCATGTTCCCTGTCTCTTTCTCAAATAAATAAATAAAATCTTAAAAAAAAAAGTTTCTTGTAAGCCAGCCAGCTTTCTTATTTTATCACTGTTTTGTACTCTAATCAGTTATTTCCTTAGAGGTGAAAATCTTCCCCCCCCTTTTTTTTGAGAGAGAGAGAGCAGGGGATGGGGGCAGATGGTGGGGAAGGGCAGGGGGAGAGGGAAAGAGAATCTTAAGTAGACTCTGTGCTGAGTGCAAGCCCTAGCAGGGCTCAACCTCGTGACCCTGAGATCACGACTTGAGCGGAAACCGAGAGTCAGACACTTAACTGACTGTGCCACCCAGGCACCCCTAAAATCTCCCTTTTTAGTGATAGTTTGCTGAGACCATTTTTCAGTTTAAATAACAACCCTGTAGCAAATGAATGATATGCTAATGGGGAATTTATTAACTGTGTCTATCTGGACTAGTATTCTATTAGATGCTATACTAACAAACAATGAAGAAAGAATGAGTAATTTTCACGCACTTTGCCTGGATATTCAAGATTTGAGATGGCTTGTAAACATTACAGGTAGTAATTAAAACAAAGAATAACATCAGAAAAATGAGTAATATGGGACTATTATTGGGTATAGGGGTTGGAATTAAGTCAGAAAACTGAGGCCAAAGAAACCTACTTCAGTTCTTCCTGGAATCCTGATTGAAAAGGAAATTTGGTGGGTTACGATTGAGGAGGCTCTCTAATAAAAGGATACTTGTCAATTAGGGAGTAAACCTCGCTTTAACTTTGAAGAAGAAACTTACTGATCTTTCTGATACAGGACTTTGAATAACGTTTGTCTAATGATTTTGAAAGAAGGTTGCCCAGAATGTAGAATTGTTAATGTAGCCATTTTGACATAGGCATTTTTATGCATGCTAGAGTAACATTTGCATATGAGTTAAATTTCTCGTGATTTGCTGGTGACATGGCTAACTTGAGAGAATCTAGAAAATGTAATGGTTCTGTAGTTCTCTTGATTCTCATTTGTCTCAGATCTTCGCTGCATGGGAAAGATCAGGTAGTAAGTGCTGGTTGAAGATTAGAATCCCCTGAGGAGCCTTTTAAAGAGACTCTTGCCATAGTGCTTTGGGGGCGGGCCCTAGAGTTAGTTACTGGAAGAGAAGCTTACAGGGGTCTTGTGGAATACTAGTGATACTTTGTTTCTTGAGCTGAGTGCTGGTTACACAGGTATATTCAGTTAATGAAAACTATGTTTATAAAAGCTGTATGCTTACGACATGCACTTTTCTGTATGTGTATTATTCTTTAGTGAGAGGTTTAAAAAACTTTTATCCCCTCAGTTGACAGGATTAGTTCCTGAGCATTAATATTTTGTGCAGTGCTCCAGTTTCTTTTAATGTACCACCAGGAATGAATAACTTTATTACAGGCATTTTGAAATCACCGATAAGTAACTTTAATGAATATTGCAAGTTATTTAAATGCTGGTCATCTGTGTAGTTGACCAGAAGGAAATCCATATGTTTAAGTATTGGAGATGTGGATAGGAAATTTTTGCTAATAAGAGTTTAAAGAGTATGACTTGTTCTCTCCATCAATAAAGGACACCTCTCATTTCTGCTTGAAGGCAGAGCCAACAACAACTTTGGACCTGTACATATGCTTGAAAAGTGCAGCAGAAAGGTTACAAAGAATGGAATAAATTATTTTGGCAGAGATTTAAGGGTAGGAGATGACAGTTTCTGTCTTTATTGTTAAAGGCATATTAGTACTATGGAATGAAGGATCTAAATAAGCTTAAAATCCTAGGACCCACCAGGGTGAATTGGTGGCTAAATACAAGCCTGATGGCTAGAGAAATTAGCCCCCTGGTAACAGTAATATTACTGATTTTTCCTTTTTAATATATTCAAATGCTCAAGAATACTGTGATTTGGATATATTAAATTGTTATTCCTAAGAGAAATTAGTTAAAACTTCTTGAGGTCATTCCTGTAATGTGTGGTTGGACTTTTTTTTTTTTTTGCAAGAAGATAGGTACTTTTCTTTTTAGTTCTGAAGGAGAATATTTATCTGGTTCATCAGAGTTCTTTTGAATTAACTATCTGTTCAAAAGAAGGGAAGCTAGCGACACTTTGAAAATGAAATTAAGGAAACAGTTATATTCACAATGACATCAGTAAAAATCAAATACTTAGCATTAAAGTTAGCAAAATTGGTTTAAGATCTATGCATGAAAACCATAACACATTGCTGAGAGGAATTAAAGAAGTTCTAAATAAATGGATAGATATATCATTGGAAGAATCAATAGTGTTAAGATGGCAGTTCTTTCCAAATTGATCTGTAGATTTAAGGCAATCTTGATCAAAATTCCAATAGGCTTTTTTTGGTAAATGTTGACAAGCTGGTCCTAAAATAGCCCAAAGGTCTGGCATATAGTTAAAACAATTTTGAGGGACGCCTGGTTGGCTCAGTCAGTAGAGCATGCAACTCTTGTTGTGAGCTCAGGCGCCATATTGGGTGCAGGGATTACTTAAAAATAAAATCTCTAAAAAAAACAATTTTGAAAAGATGATAAATTTGTAGGGTTTAGACTCTCGGATTTCAAAACTCATTATAAACCTACAGTAACCAAGACAGTATGGTATCAGAAGGAAAAAATACATATGTCAGTGCAACAGAATAGAAAGTCCCACAATAAACTCACACATGTATGGTCAATTTATTTTTGAACAAAAGAGCTAAAGTAAATCAGTGGGAAAGATAGTCTTTTCAACAAGTTGTGCTGTAATGATTGGATATTTATATACAAAAAGATAAACCTAAAATCAGCAATAAACAGGAAAGAGGTGCTGATACATGCTAAAAAATGGATGAACTTTGAAAATATTGTGTTCAGTGGAAGAAGGAAGCCAGTCACTGAAGACTGTATGTGTTGCATAATTCCATTTATATGGAATGTCCAAAATAGGCAAATCTAGAGAAACAGAGTAAATCAGTGGTTGCCTAGGGCAGGGGCTATGTAGGGAATGGAAAATAACCGCTAATAGGCATGGAGTTTGTTTTGGGGGTGATGAAAATTACGTTATTAGATCTTACTCAGTATCTTAGATTATGGTAATGTTTGCCAACTCTGTGAATAATACTAAAAGTCATTGATTTGGCTAAGTTTATGGTACATCAATTATATGTCAGTGAAGATGTTTTAAGAATGCAGTATCACTATGTACAGACTAGAAAGGCTAAAATCAAAAAGACTGTTAATACCACGTGTTGGCAGGGATATGGAGAAACTTAGAACCATTCATACATTGCTGATGGAAACGCAAAATAGTACAGCCACTTTAGAAAACTGGCTGGTTTTAAAAAAGTTAAATATATACTTACCATATTTGACCCAACAATTGCACTCCTGGGCATTTACCCAAGAGAAATGAAAAATATGTTCACATATGTTACTTGTACATGAGTTGTTCACAACAGCATTAGTCATAATAGTCTAAAACTGGGAAAAAATCCAAATGAATGGATAAATAAAATGTGGGCTATCCATTCAGTACATCAACAAATATAAAAAGATCTATAAAAAATGAACTACCCATGCACACAACGAGGATGAGCCATTAAGCATTATGCTAAGCTAAAGAAGCCAGACACATAAGACTCTGCACTGTGTGGTTCCGTTTATATGAGATTTCTAAAAAAAGGCAAAATTGAAAAAGACCAAAAGCAGGTCAGTAGTTTCCTGGTTCTGGGAGCAAGGATTAATCAGTTATGCATAGGGGCACAGAGGAACTTATTCAAATGATGGAAGTATTCTACAACTGGATTATAGTAATAGTTGCACAGTTGTATAAATTTGCTAAATTAATCAAACTATAAACGAGTGAATGTTATGTACTGTAAATCATAAAAAAAAAAGCTGTTAAGACAGGGAAGATGGATGTAGACCTGTTTCACTTCGCCTCATATAAGTAATATTTGACATTTCACATAAAATTACTAAAATTGAACTTTGGTTTAAAAAACATCAAACTGATCAAGCTGACATCAAAATGTGATTATCTAGCATTTTGTTGTTTGCTGTCACTAAGATGTTGGTTTTCTAGTCATATGAGTTTACCAGATGTCTGAAGCGTACCCCCTTTAATTTTGGAACATAACTATTCTTTGGGGTTTTTTTTTAAGATTTTTATTTATTTGTTTATTTATTTAAAAGAGAGAGAGAGAGAAAGCACATGCACAAGCCAGGGGAAGGGCAAAGGGAGAGGAGAGAGAGAATCTCAAGCAGACTCCACACCGAGCGGTGAGCCCAACTTGGGGCTCCATCTTACGACCCCGAGATCATGACCTGAGCCAAAAATCAAGAGTTGGTCGCTCAACCAACTGAGCCACCAGGGCGCCCCTGAAACATAACTATTCTTTGAATATGTTTGTTTTGAAATACTGTTGGGTGAACTTTTTTCTTTCTACATTCTCTTGGTTGTAATTATTATATATTCTTGTTATTTTAGAAGAACAAAAATGCCATCAGGGCTGTTGAGGTTGGAGAGAAAGTTGCTTTATCCCTCACTAAATTGTGTAAGACTGTTTTGCTTTCTGCTTTCCTCTGTATCCTCCCTTTTTGCTGTGAATATGTTTGCTCTTCGGAATCTTACTGTCCTTCAGGTATTGATTTTCCTCTTCTGTGGGCTAGAAAGCCAGACATATAAATTTCTTAAAACTCTGAGTAGGTTGCAAGTGACTAGGTTAACATATGAGGGGGTCCTCTTTCCCAAAGTATATGTAGACTCTAATATATGACCTTTTGTTTGCTTCTTACCTTTTTTTCTGGAAAGGTGATATTGGCAGATAGTGACCTGAAGATAAATGAGGTATTATTGTGCTAGTGTCTTCCTTTCAGTTTTGGGGTACCATGGTTTCAGTTCTAGGCCAGCTTTATATGGAGACAGAGTAAACAACACTCCCCCTGCTACTGTGGAGCCCTTTACTCCTGCTTGCAAATATTCATTGACACTCTACCCTAATAGCAGTATTACTTTAAATTAAAATATAGATTCTTCTGTATGATCAAACAATTTCACTTACAGATCTATACCTAAAAGAATTTAAAGCAGGGACTCAAACAGGTACTTGTACACCGATGTTCATAGCAGTGTTACTCACAAAAGCAAAAGGTAGAAACGATCCACACATCCATCAACAGATGAATGGATAAGCAAAAAAACCCAAAATATGTAATATACACAGTGTTCTATTATTCAGCCATGAAAAGGAATGAAATTCTGATACATGCTACAACATGGAAGAACCTTGAAAACATAATACTAAATGAAATAAACTAGACACAAAAGGACAAATGTTCTACAATTCTGTTTATATTAGGTTCCTAGATTGGGTATTATAGAGACAGAAAGTAAGGTAGAGGTTATCAGGGAACGTGGAATTGATATTTAATGGTACAGAGTCTCTGGGATGATGACAACATTGTGGACACGGATGGTGGTAATAGTTGCACAGCATTGTGAATGTACTTTAATGCCATTGAACTCTACACTTAAAAGTTGTTAAAATGAAGGGGGGGAAATTGGAGGGGGAGATGAACCATGAGAGACTATGGACTCTGAGAAGCAAACTGAGGGTTCTAGAGGGGAGGCGGGGGTGGGGGGTTGGGTTAGCCTGGTGATGGGTATTAAAGAGGGCACGTATTGAATGGAGCAGTGGGTGTTATACGCAAACAATGAATCATGGAACACTACATCAAAAACTAATGATGTATGGTGACTAACATAACATGATAAAACAATTTTTTAAAAAGTGGTTAAAATGGTCAACTTATGTTGTGTATATATTACCACAGTAAAAAGAAGTATAGATTATCTGGTTCAGGTCAGGCTTCAGAACTTCAGCATGAATGTTTCAGATCCCTCTTTAGAAACAGATTCTGATAGAGCCCATAGTGTACTTACCACCAGCGTGGGGAGAGGCTTCCCCAGAGGGAGATGACATCTCCGGCCTCGCACAGCGTGTCAGTGGAGTGCTAGTAAATTTGTCCTTTCATTTTCACTTCTAGGCTATCCATCCAGGATATGGTTTTCTTTCAGAAAACACGGAATTTGCCGAACTGTGTAAACAAGAAGGAATTCTTTTTATAGGTCCTCCTTCATCTGCAATTAAAGACATGGGTATAAAGAGGTATTAATTTCTATCTTTTAAATATAACCATAGGAAGGTCCATTGAAATGGTTAACCTATAAGAGACATGGTAATTAGAAACTTTGGTTGTCATAGGCATTAAGTTATTCATCTGCCACTCCAGTGAGTTACAGAAAACGTTCATCTAATTAGGGTTTCTAATCAATATATGAATTAGTTTTAGGGATTAAAAACAAGGTGGGATGAGCTATCACATGAAAAACTGGATTCCTAGTTATCACAGAAAAACTAATATTTTAATATTTATGTGAATGTTTGTTGTCTATAGTCTTTTCTTTACCTGTGGGTTGTTTTATTTTAAAAAGTTCCATTGTATTTATAGATTGGGCTGTTTTTGTGTTTCTCTTGTATGAAATAACTCATAGAATTGGGTCATCTCACCTTTTTTATTCAAAAGCACATCCAAATCCATAATGGCTGCTGCCGGAGTGCCTGTTGTGGAAGGTTATCATGGCGAGGACCAGTCGGACCAGTGCCTGAGGGAGCACGCGGGGAGAATTGGTTATCCTGTCATGATTAAAGCTGTCCGGGGTGGAGGAGGAAAAGTAAGATTGTGCGTGCTGTGTTTTTCATCTCAGGCTAGTCTTCTTGGTTTTATTTAGGTTGTAGTCATAACTGTCTTGCTGTCTTAGGGCATGAGGATTGTCAGATCTGAAGAAGAATTCCAAGAACAGTTAGAATCAGCACGGAGAGAAGCTAAGAAGTCTTTCAATGATGATGCGATGCTGATTGAGAAGTTTGTAGACACGCCAAGGTGGGTTTGGCTTTTTTTCCGAGTCAGCTTTTTAAAAGTAAATTATAAAAGAAATGCATACAGATTATATAAAATATAAAGTTCTGCTAGTACGTAAGTACATTAAGTTCCCCAGTCCCACCCCCTGATGTAACCACGTAGCGTATACAGTGTGTATTCCTCCAAGCATTTTCTGCATGAATAGAAGTATTTATACATGTACGCACCGAATACAAATACATACAGCAGGACAGCGAGTACAACGTAACGTCGTATCATATGCTAGTATGGCATCCTAGCTGTCTCTCCATGTCTGTAAATACAGGTCTCCCTTATTCTTTTTATTGGGCTTAATGGTTCCATGATATTGATATACCAGTAATTTATTCAATCCATTTATTGTTTTGTTTTTTTTAAGATTTTATTATTTGACAGAGTGAGCATAAGCAGGGGGAGTGGGAGAGGGAGAAGCAGGCTCCCCGCTGAGCAGGGAGCCCGACGCAGGGCTCGATCCCAGCACCCTGGGATCATGACCTGAGCCAAAGGCAGACACTTAACGAATGAGCCACCCAGGCGCCCCTAATCCATTTCTTGTTGATGGAACTTGGGATTTTTTCAAAATAAAAAAAAATTTTTTGTAAGAAATTTACTTTTATCTTAAGGAATTCTATAAGCATCAGTTGAGATGCTCAGAGAATGAGAATAGATACCTAAATTGAGTTGGTAGTGATATGTTAACAAATACTACTACTAACATCTCACCCATATATCACACTTACCATTTGCCACATTCTGAGCATTTTACATATACTAAATAATTTTGCTGTCCTAATCCTAATCTAATTCCTGCAACAATCCTGTAGGTAGGCCCTATTCCCATTTTGCAGGTGAAGACTCTGAGGAACAGAATGGTCATATGACTTGCTTGAGCCAGCTGGGAAGTGGTGAGGCTGGGATTTGAATTCGGAATTCACACTCTAAGCCATTGTACTAAACTGCTTCTCTTGGTACTGCTGTAACAAATGCCATGTGAATTTCTAATTTTTTTATTTTCTGGAATTCTATTTTCATATGTATTGCTTAAAATAAGGAACTATAAAAGCTTCTTGTTTCATAGATTTTTGGTAATTATATATATATATTTGTATTTACATATATATATAAAAGCTGTAAGTCAAGTGACTTTATAAAGAATAATTCTCTTGGGAACCATGAGCAGAGAGGGATTCACCTTGAAGTTAATACACTAAAGCTTCAGGCCCTTCCTTGTGTGAGCCTCTTCTAAGATCATACCTAATTTTGTATTCTTCTTAAATTGTTTTTGTTTCAAGTGCTACAAAACTTTGAACTGTCCCTGAACATGGTATGGTAAGTTAAATTCATTTAGATTTTGATAGTTAAAAAAGTCTACCACCTGTTAGTGAGCAGTAAGGCAAAAATGGAGGAAATTCGAAGGTAAATTGAGAGCTCCCTTTCACAATATGTTTCAAAAAAGAATAGGCTGACTGTCCATATTGGCATGCTCTTGAGTTAGAATTATCGTGGAGATGTCAGCTAGCTATTTCAGTGACCATAACTCAATGCCTACAACGTTTTCTGAAGATGTGAATTCTTTACATGTGAAATGTTAGCTGTATATAACCTCACATTGTAATTTGTTCTCCCAATAGCTGGGAAGCTCCTGGGAATCAAGGACCTGATAGTACATTTCTTTTTATTTTCCCCTGTATATCATCTGGCATGCTACTTTCTTCATGACAGTCATCAATAATAATATTTTTTTGAAATATAGAAGTAATATAAATAGATTACAAACATGGAAAGTAGAGAAGATGGGAAACAAACTCACTCATAATCTCATTCTCCTAATACAAGTAATAGTATTTCTCTATATATTTAATCTGTATTTTCTAATAATAATATTTTAATATCGTGATAATTATACTGTTTTGTATGCTGCTAAGTAATTACCTGTTGAGTTAATGGAGTGCTAGAAGATTGTCAAGGTGCTGCTTATAATTCAGAAAAGTACCTATCAAGATGTTTTATAAATCTGCTCAGAACTATTGAGCTTACCTGAAGGGCTGGGATAGAAACAGTCTTCAAAGTGTACTATTTTGGAGGATAAAAAAGGAAATTGGGTTCCTTTCTCAGTTGACATTCAATATATATTCCAGATGGATTAAAAATGTAAATAGGAAAATAAAAACTGTGGAACTCTTAGAAAATATCAAGGCATTCTTGGTAGCCTCCAGCTGTGTCTGTGTGTCTAGCCAGACCCCAGCAGTGACTGAACTGGAACAGCTGGGATTTGGTGCACCTCCTGGTTCTCAGACAGCAGAATGTGCGCGGCAGAATCTCTTAAGTTAGATAAAGCAGCACAAAAAGAGGATCAGTCAGAAAAAGGAAAATAACAAAAGTGATATGATCACTACAGAAATCATAACACAACACAGGTCCTCAAAAAGTTTCCCTTGTAAGCCGCCCCAGGAATAAGTGTTTCCAGCTTCCGAGAACTCAGAAAAGAGCTGTGCTGTGCCCCTGGTATGTGTTCCTTTCAGAACCTGGAGTCCCTGCTCTACTGACTCCTTCCCTGGAGCAGCTAACACATAAGGGAGTGTCAGTGGAAGTGGTAAAATTTTACAATTGGAATTTGAAAAACAAACCATTTAGTTCCAACATGTAAAGAGCTGGGAAGTTGTCACTCACCTCCAAGAAGCATGTAAAAATCTGAACAAAATGAAAGTCAGTGAGTTTTAGACCTGTCAGAGAATGGGGGCCGGAGGGCAAACCACCACCCTGGAATCTGGACAGCGTGTGAATACAGTGAATCATAGCCAAGAGCCGCTTGCCCAGAGCAGAGCTCCTGGAGCCATAAACTGATAGGGACACTTCTGCGGGGATTATGATAAATTACTGGAGTCTGGGTGTGGACTAGCTTGATAGTGAGAAACTCCTCAAGGTCCAGTGTTAGGGGAACCCCAGATTTTCATGAGTTCTCCCTTCAAGAACACCACCACGTTCTCACAGTGAAAATCCAGGAAAAATTCCCTCCCATTTTGGGGCAGAGGGAGGAGAAAAGTAACCATTTGCGATTGGCCCAGAGTGGTCTGTTCTCCCTAACAAAGGCCAGCTCTCCAAGGGAAACTTTGCCAGCACCTTTTCTGTCCTGTGGGAAGGGCAGTTAGCCAACTCTAACCCGCTCAAGCTTTCCTGTTTCGTGTAAGGAGAGAAAAAATGCTAAGAAACACTTTTGGGGGCACCGGGCTTTCTCAGTCAGTGGAGCATGTGACTCTTGATCTCAGGATCGTGAGTTCAAGCTCCACGCTGGTTGTACAGCTTACTTTAAAAATAAGTAAATATCTCCCTCTCCCTCTCCTGCTCCCCCTGCTTGTGCTCTCTCTGTCTTTGTCAAATAAAATCTTAAAAAAAAAAAAAAAAATACACACATACATCCAAACAAATGGTGCTCATGAACATAGAAACCTGAAGCACACAGGGATACAGGCCCACTAAAAGACCAAGATTTAATCATTAGGTCATGGGATGCGTTCCCTCCCCTGCACCCTTCTACCACATCACCAGGGCCCCAGTATAATAACAGGGTTTCAGCTGAAAGAACTGCAAGACACAGATTCTAATAAGAAGAGTTCTTAGTCAAAGACAACAGGAGAAACAAAACAAGGGCACTAGAGGAAACAAGCCTCTGGTACCTACAACTACTGCAGACATTAAACCCAGTGTCCTAGCCAGATTCACATTAAACTTTACAGTAAAGGTCTGTGTTTACCTTACTTACTGTAAAGTGATACCTCATGTCCAGCTTTTAACAAAAAAATGACAAGGTGTGCTAAAATTTAGGTAAGAAAAAGCGCAGTGTAAAGAGACAAAGCAAGCACCAGAACCACAGATTTTGGAATTGTCAGATATAGAGTTTAAAGTAACTGATTAATATGTTAAGGGCTCTAATGGAGTGTGTAGACAACATGCAAGAACATTTGGGAAATGTAAGTGGAGAGATGGACGCTCTAAGAGAATAGTCAAAAGAAAATGCTAGGAATCATTATACACAAGCAATGAATCATGGAACACTACATCAAAAACTGATGTACTGCATGGTGACTAACATAACAATAATAATAAAAAAAGTGCTAGGAATCAAACAATATAACAGAAATGAAGAATGCAGTTGGTGGGCTCCTCGGTAGACTGGACACAGCTGAGGAAAGAATCCATGACCGAGAACATAAGTCAATGGAAACTTCCCAAACTGAAATTCAGAAGAGAAATAAGAATGAAAACAAACGTAATATCCAAGGTCTGTGGGACAATTTTAAAAGGTATAACATTTGTGTTATTTGAATACTACAAGAATGAAGGGAGCAGGAGAAATATTTGAAGTAATAATGGCCAAAAATGTTCCAAAATTAATGATAAACACCAAGCCACAGAACCAGGAAGCTCTGAGGGCACCAAGCAGGATAAATGTCAAAACATTTTTTGAATCATATTCAAACTGCAGGAAACCAAAGACAAATAGAAAATCTTGGAAAAATCATGGGGATAAGAACGTCTTACCTATAGACAAACAAGGTAAGAAATATATCAGGCTTAAGCAAGAATGGGGGGAGTGAAATATTTATAAAGCGTTGAAAGAAAAAAAAAACTAACGTAGAACTCTGTGTCCAGTGAACTTATCCTTCAAACAGGCGGGAGAAAGAGACTTCCTCAGACAAACGAAAGTTGAGGGACATTGTCATCACAGACTTGACTTATAAGAAATGATAACAAAAGTTCTTCAGAGAGAAGGAAAATGATACAGGTCAGAAATTTAGATCTCCAAAAAGAAAGGAAGAGTATTAGAGAAAGAATAAATGAGGCTAAAATAAAATCTCTCATTTTTCTCTTCTCAATTGATCTCACAGACAACAGTTTGTCCAGAGAAATAATAACAAGAAAGTGTTTGGTGATAATAGCTAAAGATAAATGAAAAGAGGAGGAAAACTCAAGCAGGCAGATCCAAAAGGAAGAAATCAGCTCCTATTATTTTGTCAAGAGAATGTGATGGACAGGTTGGAAAAGGTTAAAATTGAACATTCAGTCAAAATGGTATATCAAGAAACTAAATTCTTCCAAGTGGTTTAATGAAGTGGCTTGATGAGGTGAACAAAAAAGGAACAGAAATGAGCTATTGTGCTAACACAGTACATTTACAAGACCCTTCCTGGTTTTTCTTTTATCATTGTTTCTTTTTGACAATTTTTATTTTAAAAAATCAACAGAAAAAACATTTGCTGGTCACTCATCATGGTGGTAAATATGTGAGGTGAACTACAGAGTGAACATATCAAAATAAACCTACTGAGAAGAATGCTTTCATGTTCACCAAATGGTCTGTTTACCCTTATTTTCCTAAGTGTTCTGTGCATTTACTCTTGATATGATTTCTCATAATTTAACTATTTTAGATTCAACATTAAAGTGCCTTTTTTGTTTTTATGATATAATATTAGTAATATTTTTAAAAAATTAATCCATATTTATTTCTTAACCTTTTTATGGATGAGCCATTGTAATTTTTAGTCTGTCTGAGTTTATAAAATCTGACCATAAGGGTTGATTTTTAAAAATCCCCTGATCATGGGGTGCCTGGGTAGCCAACTCTTGATTTCAGCTCAGGTCATGATCTCAGAGTCTTGGGATCAAGCCCTGTGTCGGGCTCTGCACTCAGTGGGGAGTCTGCTTCAGGATTCTCTGTCTCCCTCTGCCCCTCCCTCTGCTTGAGCTCTCTCTCTCTCAAATAAATGAATAAATCTTTTAAAAAATAATAAAAAATAAAAAATAAAAATCCCCAGATCATAAAAAAGTTTTCATTGGCTTTTCGAGAATACATGAAATATTCTGTTGTGAGATTTATTAGTGTTTTCCTTGTCAGTTTGTACTTGTTACTTGCCCCTACTCTGAGGTCATAAACATAGTCTCCTGTGTTTTCTTATTTCCTAGTCACTTCATGTATGTAATTTTTTTTCTAGAATGTTAATTCTACAAATGGAAACTTTCTCATTGCGTTTTTAAATAGGCATGTAGAAGTCCAGGTGTTTGGTGACTACCATGGCAATGCTGTGTACTTGTTTGAAAGAGACTGTAGTGTACAGAGGAGACATCAGAAGATCATTGAGGAAGCCCCAGGGGTAAGGACCTTGTAAAGAAATTTGCAAGCTTCTCTATAACGTAAACCCCAGTCACTCTAATTTTCACATCAGGAATCTGTGGAGGGAGCGTCTCCTCCAGAATCCTGCTGAATAACTGCTTCCCAGTGGTAGTATAATGATAAGGCCCCACTGGAGCCTTGGGGGATGAGGAGGGGGTTGAAATTCCCAGGCTACCATACTGAGGGCACAGTAGGGCCACGATCCTTCTGGATGGTATCTAGGAAAATCTACTCTGATCCAAGTACAGACTGTCCCTGACTTCATGATGGTTCAACTTAGAATTTTTTTGCTTTACGGTGGTGCAAAAGTGATATATATTTAGTAGAAATACTTCGAATTTTGAATTTTGATCTTTTCCCGGGCTCTCTATGTGGTATGCTACTCTCCTGGGCGGCAGCAGTGAGCCAGTCAGCCGCACAGTCAGGAGAGTAAGTAACTGATACACCTAAACTCGTCCTTACCCGTACCTGTTCTTACACTCTCTGTACTTGATATTCAACAAATTTTGAGATATTCAGCCTTTTATTATGGAATAGCTGTTGTGTTAGATGATTCTGCCCAACTGTAGGCTAATGTAAGTGTTCTGGACACATTTAAGGTAGACTAAGTTAGGATGTTTGGTAGGTTACATGTATTTAAATGAATTTTCAACTTCCAGTATTTTCAACTTATGATGGGTTTATCTGGACATAACCCCGCTGTAAGGAGGAAGATCTGTATCTGACTTATAGTGAGCAATTGTATAATATTTCCATGTAGATTTTATATTGTAATGAGAATGTTTGAGGAATGGATTGGCCTGGTTCATTGAATATATTTTTTATGAAGATTCTTTTATTTTGACTTCTGTTTGAGGCATCCCTAAAATATATTAGTCATCTTCCTACCATAAAGGTTTATTGTAGAGGAGAGAGATTTGCTCTTATTTGGCATTTTTTGCCCCTTTGGAATTAATTGTTTACATCTCTTCGGGTCTATCTCTTGATTGGTTTCGGTTGTCCTCTGGGTCAAGGCCTACTCCTAGAATTACCCCTTTTTGGATTTACATTTCTTTTGAGCCTACTACTGCTGTAGACTTCTTTCCTGTCTAAGGTTTTATACGTGTTCTTTTGTTTTGTTTTTTTTTTCCTAGTAGGTACTTCTAAAAGGTCAGGGATCTGAGGCTTCTGGTTAATCAATTTGTTGTTCTCATACTGTATTCAAATTTTAATTTCTGTTGCAGAGTGTATTATATCGTTCAAAGTAAATGTTAACAATAATTTCAGTAAAGCCTTATTCCAAGTAGTGATTGCTTAAATATATGTCTGTAGAGCACTGTTTTAAAATATTAAAACCTTTGCCTACTTTTTAACCTATATTTCTTTTTATGAACCTTTCTTATTAGCTTGGAATCTTAAGGTTTACCGTTATTCCAAGATAATTATTGGGCACATGGCCCAGATTGCTCTACCATCTTAAAATAAAACAGTGATCATTCAAAGTTTTCATATTGATACATGTAATTGGACATACAGTCATGAAAGGTCTTAGGTAGGTACAAAGGAGATATATCATTATGCTGAATAATATCTGCAGTTCATTGACATTATTAACAGAACCATTAAACCTTGGTATGGGGCTGTTGACTGTGGTATAGGATGTATTTCTTGATGAAATGTATAGCATTAGCTATTTATCCTTATTAACTCTTTAATGTAATATTTGATACCTAGAAATGAAATATTGGATCTTAATGGAAATTTCTAATAGGGCAAAGAACTAATGGAAATTTATTTTAAATATTTTTTTATAGCCTGGTATTAAACCTGAAATAAGAAAAAAGCTTGGAGAAGCTGCAGTCAGAGCTGCTAAAGCTGTAAATTATGTTGGAGCAGGTACGCTAAGATTTACTTTGAATAGAGGAGAAGAAATATTTATGTTCAGAAGGCAAAAGAAACTTAAAACTTTTAAATCATTGTCTTTCAAACAAATTATACGCACATTAAGAAATATTTTACATTGAGACTCAGTATATACACATATTTATGTCTATATACATGTATATTTGGAAAAAAATTCACTAAACAATACTTACCCTAATTATGTGTAATGCTAGTTGATATTTTCTATCCCATTTTAAAATAAAATCACTAAAATTTCTTTTGCCTCTTTTAAAATTAGTAAACTTTAATTTTTTAGGTTCACAGCTAAATTGAGCCGTAAGTACAGAGTTCCCATACCCTCCATCCCCACACTTGGCGTAGCCTCCCCAAGTACCAGCATCCCACACCAGAGTGGTTCATTTGTTACAATCAACAAACCTACAGTGACACATCATTATCACCCAGAATCCATAATTTACATTAGGGTTCACTCTTAATATTGTGCGTTCTATGACATTGTTGTACAGTGTACATTTGGAAAAATGTATAATGACATGTATCCACCATTGTAGGATCATACAGAGTACTTTCAGTGCCCTAAATAGCCTCTGTGCTCTGCTCTTTATCCCTTCCTGTCTTTAACTCCTAACAATCTCTGATCTTTCTGTTGCCTCCATAGTTCTTCCTTTTCCAGAATATCATACAGTTGGAATCATACAGTTTGTAGCCTTTTAAGATTGGCTTCTTTCACTTAATAATATGCATTTAAGTTTCCTCCATGTCTTTTCATGGGTTGATCATTTCTGTTTAGTGTTGAATAATATTCCATTGTCTGGATGTACCACAGTTTATCCTGTCACCTACTGAAGGATATCTTGGTTGCTTTCTAAGTTTGGCAATTATAAATCAAACTATTATAACAATCTATGTGCAGAGTTCTGTGTGGGCATAGGTATGAGCATAGTTTCAATTTATTTAGGTAAACAAGAAGTTTAATCGCTGGGTCATATGGTAAGAATATGTTCAGTTTTGTAAGAAACTGCCAAACTTTCTTCCAGAGTGGCTGTACCATTTTGCATCCTCACCAGCAATGTCTGAGAGTTCCTGTTGCTCCACATCTTCACTAGCATTTGGTATTATCAGTGTTCTATTCTAATAGGTGTATAGTTGTATCTCATTTTAATTTGCATTTCCCTGGTAACATGATTGGAGCATCTTCTCATATGCTTGCTTGCCATCGGTGTTTCTTCTTTAGTGAGGTCTGTTCAGGTGTTTTGCCCAGTTTTTAAATTGGTTTGTTTGTTTTCTTATTATTGAGTTTTACAACTCCTTAGTACATTTTGGATAGTAGTCCTGTATCAGAGGTGTCTTTTGCAAATATTTTCTCCCAGTCTGTGGTTTATCTTCTCATTCTCTTGACATTATCTTTTGCAGAGCATAACTTTTTAATTTTAATGAAGCCTGGCTTATCAATTATTTCTTTAATGAATTGTGCCTTTGCTGTTGTACCTAAAAAGACATCACCATACTCAAGGTCATCTAGGTTTTCTCCTACTCTCTTCTAGGAATTTTATAGTTTCGTGTTCCAAATTTAGGTCTATGGTCCATTTTGTTAATTTTTCTGAGAGTATAAGACCTGTGCCTAGATTCATTTTTTTGTATGTAGACATACACCATATACCATTCCAACACCATTTTTTGAAAAGACTATCTTTGCTCCATTGTATTGCCTTTGCTCCTTTGTCAAAGATCAACTGACTGTATTTATATAGGTCTATTTCTGGGCTGCCTGTTCTGTTCCACTGATCTATTTGTTCTTTTCCCAGTACTTCATTATTTTGAATACTGTAGCTTTATAGTAAATCTTGAACTCAGTGTCAGTCCTTCAACTTTGTCATTCTCCTTCAATATTGAATTGGCTATCCTGGGTCTTTTGCCTTTCCCTATAAAACGCTAGAATCAGTTTTTTGATGTCCACAAAATAACTTGCTGGAGTTTTAATTGTGTTGTTTCTATACAACAAGTTGGGAGAACTGACATCTTGACAATGTTGAGTCTTCCTTCCATGAACCTGGAATATCTTTCCATTTTGTTCTGCCTTGACTTCTTTCATCAGAGTTTTGTAATTTTCTCATATAGATCTTATATATATTTTGTTAGATTTATACCTATTTCATTTGGGGGGTGCTTGTGTAGATGGTATTGTGTTTTTATTTCAAATTCTACTTGTTCATCATTGGTATATAGGAAAACAATTGACTTTCGTATATTAACCTTGTATCCTGCAAGCTTGTTATGATCACTTTGTAGTTCTAGAAGTTTTTCAGTTCTTTTGGATTTTTCTACATAGACAAGTCATCTGTGATGAGACAGTTTTATTTCTTCCTTCTCAATCTGTATACCTTGTTTTTTTTTTTAAGATTTTATTTATTTATTTGATAGAGAGGGCAAGAGAACACAAGCAGGGGGAACAGTAGAGGGAGAGGGAGAAGCAGGTTCCCCGCCAAGCAGGGAGCCCGATGTGGGGCTCGTTCCCAGGACCCTGGGATCTCGACCTGAGCCGAAGGCAGATGCTTAACCATCTGAGCCACCCAGGCGCCCCTCAATCTGTATACCTTGTATTTCCTTTTCTTACCTCATAGCATTACTGGGACTTTCAGTATGATGTTGAAAGGAGTGGTGAGAATGGACATCCTTCCCTTATTTCTTTTCTTAGTAGGAAATCTTCTAGTTTCTCACCATTAAATATAATATTAGCTGTGGGTTCTCGTAAATCTTTTATCAAATTAGGAAGTTCCTCTCCATTAGTAGTTTGTTAAGAGTTTTTATTATAATTAGATATTGGATTTCATCCAGTGCTTTTTCTGCATCTATTGATGCAGTCATATGATTCTTCTTTAGCTTGTTGATGTGATGGATTACATTAATTGATTTTCAAATGTTGGACCAGCCTTGCATACCTGGGATAAATCCCATTTGGTCATGATATATACTTACTTTTATACATTATTGGATTTGATTTGCTAATATTTTGTTGAGGACCATTGCTTCCATGTTCATAAGAGATACTGATTTGTAGTTTTTTTTGTAATAGCTTTCTCTCGTTTTCGTATTAAGGTAATGCTGGTCTCCTAAAATGAGTTAGGAAGTGTTCTGTTTTCTATGTTCTGGAAGAGATTATAGAAAATTGGTATAAATTCTACCTTCAGTGTTTGGTAGAACTCACCAGTAAACCAATCTGGGTCTATTTTGGAGGTTTTGGAGGTTATTAATGATTATTTCAACTTCTTTAGTAGGTATAGGCCTATTCAGATTGTTTCAGAGTGATTTTTTCTTGTGTGACTTTTGGCAGATTGTGTCTTTCAAGGAATTGGTCAGTTTCATCTAGGTTATCAAATTTATGGGCATAGAGTTGTTCATAATATATTTTTAATATCCTATTAACCGTAAAACCTATAGTAATTTCTCTTCTTTCATTTCTGATATTAATAATTTGTCTCTTCTCTCTTTTTTTTTTTTTCTTAAACAACTTGGCTAGAAGCTTATGTATGTTATTGATCTTTTCGAAGAACTGACTTCTGGTTTTATTGGTCTTCTCTATAGATTTTCTGTTTTCAATTTCATAGATTTCTACTCTATTATTTCTTTTCTCTTGCTTACTTTGGAATTAACTTGCTGTTCTTTTTCTAGGTTCCTAAAATGGAAGCTTAATTTTAGATCTTTCTTCTCTTCAAATATATGGATTCAGTGGTATAAATTTCCCTCTAAGCACTGCTTTCAGTGCATCTCACAAATTTTGAAAAGTTGCATTTCTGTTTTCATTTAGTTTAAAATATTTTTAAAATTCACTTGGGATTTCTTCTTTGACCCATGTGTTACTTGGTACTGTGTTATTTAATCTGCAAGTATTTGGGGATTTTTTTCCCAGCTATCTTTCTATTACTGATTTCTAGTTCAATTGATTTTTAATTTAATTGTGGTCTTGAGAGCAAACATTGTATATCTATTCTTTTAAATTTGTTAAGGTTTTTTTCTGTGACCCTGAATGTGGTCTGTCTTGGTGAATGTTCCATCTAAGTTTGAAAATATGTAATCTGCTATTGTTGGATAAAGTAGTCTATGGACATCGATTATGTCCCATTTATTGATAGTGCTATTGAGTTCAACTATGTCCTTACTTTTCTGTCTGCTAGATTTGTCCATTTCTGTTAGAGGGGTGTTAAAATCTCCAGCTGTATTAGTGGATTCATCTATTTGCAGTTCTCAGTTTTTACTCTCAGTTTTTATCCCATGTATTAATACTCTCTTCTTAGGTGCATACATGTTAAGGTTGTTGTGTCTTTTTGGATTATTGATCTATATGGCATTTTTTTTTCTCTCTAAAGAACTTCTTTTAACATTTCTTGCAAGATAGATCCACTGCCAATAAATTTTCTCAATTTTTGTTTATTTGAAACAGTCCCTATTTCTCCTTCATTTGGAAGGATAACTCCACAAGGTAACAGAATACCAAGTTGATGATTTTTTCCCACTCAAGACCTTAAATAGCGCTCCACTCTTCTTGCTTGCATGGTTTCTGAAGAGAATCATATGTAATTCTTATCTTTTCTCCTTTATAGGTAAGGTGTTTCCCCTCCGCCCCAGATTCTTTCAGGATTCATTCATTCATTCATTCATTTTTATTTTCTGTACTTTGAAAATGTTATGCCTAGGTATAGGGGTTTTTTGGCATTTATCCTGCTTGGTGTTCTCTGACCTTCCAGAGGTGTGGTTCAATGTCTCAACATTAATTTGAGAAAATTCTTATTATTGCTTCAATAATGTTTCTGGTCCTTTCTTTTTTATTCTTCTGGTATTCCCATTATGTATCTGTTACACCTTGTCTAGTTGTCCACAGTTCTTGGATATTCTGTTTTGGTTTTTTTAGTCTTCTTTGTCTTTGCTTTTAGTTTTGGAAGTTTCTGTTTTCATATCCTCAAGCTCAGAGATTGTTTCCTTAGCTGTGTCCAGTCTATTGGTGAGCCCACCAAAGGCATTCTTCATTTCTATTACAGTGTTTTAATTTCTAGTATTTCTTTTTGATTCCTTGAATTTCCATGTTTCTTATATTATCCATGTGGGTTCTTGCATGTGTCTACTTTTTCCATTAAAGCTGTTAGTGTACTAATCAAAATGTTTTTAAGTTCTTTGGGGATGCCTGGGTGGCTCAGTCGGTTAAGCATCTGCTTCTGGCTCAGGTCATGATCCCAGCGTCCTGGGATTGAGTCCCGCATTGGGCTCCTTGCTCAACGGGGAGCCTGCTTCTCCCTCTGCCTCTCTCCCCTGCTTTTGCTGTCTCTCTCTCTGACAAATAAATTTTAAAAATCTTTAAAAAAAAAAAGTTCTTGGTCTGATTATTACAATATTTCTGTCATATCTGAATCAGGTTCTGATGCTTCTTCAGTTTCTTTAAACTGTTTTTTGCCTCTTAGTGTGCCTTGTGATTTATTTCTTGATAGCCAGACCTGAGGTACCAGGTAAAAAGAACTGTGGTGAACTGGTCTTTAGTCATGTGGTGATTAGGTGTCGGGGAGGAGAGGTGTTCTATAGTCCTAGGATTACGTCTTAAGTTTTTTGGTGAGCTTGTGCCCTGAATTTCACCAGTGCATCTCGGTTTGTTTTTTTCCTGATTTGTTTTGATTTATTCATTTGTGGGGGACAGGATGGCTGGAGATGTGTATTTCCCTTCCTTCGGTTCTGTTAATTAAGCTCTGATGAAACCCCCATAGTTTAGGCTCTAGTAAAATAGTTCTCTTATGGACAAATCTTGGTCAGAACAGAACTCTGGTGTACTTCAAATGATTCCTTTTCCCCTTCCACTGCTAGAGGGTCAAGGGGATTTTTCTCCAGTATCCACTGTGAGGACCTGATAGAGCTTTTGGAGGTAAAACACAAAAGTATGGGGGACTGTCCTTGGGGATTGTGACTCTCAGAGTCATCCACACTGAGTGTCCAGCAACTTGTCAGTTACAGCAGGTTTTTCCTCCTCTGGTACTTATTCCTTAGAAGTTTTGTTCATGGGTTTCTGTTCCAGTAAGTTGTGAATCTTACTGTCTGGCAAATCTATAATTTGCCTGTCTCTCTGATTTGGGGGGCAGCAGTTTGCCCTGTGACTTCATATCTCTGATGGATCTGAGAAAAATTGTTGATTTTTCAGTTTATTTGGCTTTTTACTCTTATCGGGTTAGAATGGTGACTTCTTAGCTTCTTATGGATCAGAAACTGGAAGTCTTCACTAAATTTGTACAAGGCGCTAATGGGTTATGACTCCCAGTTTGAGAAACAGTCTTAAAGTATATGGAACTACTTTCAGCTAAGTGAAAAAAACTCAAACACAAAACACTATGTAGTATACGATTTCATTTATATGACATTCTAGAAAAAACTGTGGTTGCCTGGGGCCGGTGACCTGGGGCAGGGACTGACTGCAAAGGGGAACAAGGGAATGAACATTTTGGATGATGGAAATGTTTTGCATTTTCATGGTGGTGGTGGTGGTGGTTCTATGACTGTATTCAGTTGCAATTGAAACTCAACACACTTCCCTACACTTAAAATGGATAAATTTTATTATATTAAATTATACCTTAATAAAGTTGGAAAAGATGTAGATTTAGTTGCTAAACAATCTTCCAATGGATCACCAGCTAAAGGACTTTTAAAGGAAACCTCCAAAGCCCACAATCAGGAGAAAAAAATGTTACTATATTTATTCTACTGGGCTAGAGGGAGATGGGATGTCACAGTGTGAGGTTCCAGGGATCTTGGTGCCCTGAAGCCATAACACATGGTCCAGCCATGTTCTCGTTGCTGCAACGGTTGAGACTACTCACAACTTGGGCTTACCCTTTGCTGAAAACCCCAAACATACTTTTCTGTTGCTAGATTTCATGTGGCTCCCTATTTTTTAGTAAGAATCATTTGCTGCTGCAATATGTGAGATATTTTCTTCAGGAAATGCAAAATGTTTACCATTGAATGACGGCAGCATTAAAAGTTGATGTGATTTGTTTCTCTCTCTGGCTTTGGGAGACAAACCATAAGAGACTGTTAACTATAGGAAACTGAGGGTGGCTGGAGGGGAGATGGGGGGGGATGGGGTAACTGGGGGATGGGCATTAAGGAGGGCATGTGATGGAATGGAGCACTAGGTGTTATATGCCACTTGATGAATCACTGAACTCGACCTCTGAAACTAATACTACACTATGTGTTAATTAATTGAATTTAAATAAAATAAAATTAAAAAAATATATTAATAAGAAGTTGATGTGATACATCATAGAAGATTTTGATTTCTACTGACCGTATGCTATTGAAGTGTGACTGTTGTATTTTATCTTTTAGGAACCGTGGAGTTTATTATGGACTCAAAGCACAATTTCTACTTCATGGAAATGAATACAAGGCTGCAAGTGGAACATCCTGTTACTGAGATGATCACAGGAACTGACTTGGTGGAGTGGCAGCTTAGGGTGGGAGTATTTTTTCTGTTAAAGATCAGTCTTGACAATAGGTTACCTGCTAGCCTCCTAAAAGAAGGTGTCACTTTGGACAAGGGTTCAATTCTTGGTGGTTGTCATGAGGACAGGAAAATGGGAAGTTAAAGATGATATTTCATTTGTTGCTGTGACATTATTGTCACTTTATGGACTCCGATTTCTAACCTGTCACTTACCATCATTTCTCTTCAGCATGGGGTAGCCTAAGGCAAGGGGCAAGTGAGATGCTGCCACTGAGGCTTTCTTCTGACCACATTATCTCAACACCAAAGCCTCGTGCTCTACCTGAGGCCACATTATTCCAGGCTAGGCCATCATTTGATTTTAGAGGCAGGACAGATGCTAGCCCCGGTGAAATGAGCTAAGGAAGAGCTGGGAATGAAGAGCCAAGGTAATGGTCTACCAATAGAGTGAGCCACATGCAAGTGCTGACTTGCACACTGCTGTTGCCTGTGGTAGGATAAGTGTAACCCATTCAGAATAAGTGTTTAGAAATTTTTATAGCATTTTTGACATTGCTATGATACGTCTACTATATGTTACAAAAGTATAAGTCTATAATTGTTCCTTTTTTATAAATAGTTTGAGAAACGCTGGCCTGAACTAGAGTTCCACAAAGCATATTCCTTCAAATAAGAATAATACCTTAGTCTGTTTTACTCTCATTATTGAAAACGGTTGATTTTATTGCCTTTTTTAATATGAAAAAAAAGTTTAAGTACTATAAATACTTTTGACCTCTGTAGGATTCTTGGTTCTTTATATATTCTGAATCTAAAATTTTTTTGTGTGTTGTGATGCTAAAGTCTTGATTATTTTGATAATTTTGTCTTTTCAGAATGTCGATGGACAATAATATCATGTTCCTTTTGCTGGTTCCTTGGGGATGATTGGTGGTTTTAGTTGAGCCATTAGATTCTTTGGGGGCCTCTATAGCCTTGGGAGCTAATGAAAACCAGGCACATCAGGCTAGTAGGTGTTAGTAAGTAATGGGAAAATTGTAGCAAATTTAGAAAGTTTTAGAAAGAGTGCTTCTGTTTCCGGAATTCAAGGAACTAATTGAGAGAGTCCAGAATTTTTTTTTTTTTTTAAAGGCGGTGGGGGGGCAGAGGGAGGGGGAGAAAGAGATTCCGCACTGAGTGCAGAGCCTGACGTGGGGCTCAGTCTCATGACCCGGAGATTTCAACTTGAGCCGAAACCAAGAGTGAGATGCTTAACTGACTATGCCACCCCAGCGCCCCAGGAGTCCAGAATTTTGAAATCATGATGGATAAAAGGTTTCTAGGGAAGGGAAGAGAAAGCTTTTGGGCATAAGGGGAACCAGTAGACTTTTATTTCTGCATCTCAAGAAATTGCAAGAGCTTTGAAGGCCCTTTAAAAAGAGAAATAGGCTTTTCTTATCTGGCGGGGGAGGGGGTGGCATTCTTGAACTGATGGATTCCACTGGACCTCATTTACAGTGTTCAAGGCACTTTGGAGTCTTGCTTCCAGGCAGAGGTAAAACCAGGGGCCTCACCATTTGGTGAATTCAAGCTCCAGGATCAGCCTCTGGAGTCAAAGGCTCCCTAGAATGAGGCTGCAATGTTGTCAGCATCTAGGCTGCAGATGCAGGTGGGTAGCCATGTCCAGGGGAAGCTGGGGAGAAGATCCAAGGTCCAGGAGTTCCAAAGATTCAATGTCTAAGCCTGAGAGAACTCACATGGCACAGATTTCCAAGGATCCAGAGGCACGGTTGGGGCCTGTCTCTTCTGAGCTCAGATAGAAGCCAACCTGAGAGGAAAATAGGCAAAGATAAGCCAGGTTGAAATGGGGCTATATAGTCAGAAGTAAGATCACATCATGAAATATGGACACATGGTCCTTCTTGTTTATATCAAGACAAATAGGATTCTTTATTAAAACATTAAAGTGTTTCATTATAAAGGATAAACAATAGCTAACACTTGTGTAGTGCTTACTATATGCACTTTTCTCTGTAGCATCAAGAGGTTAAGAAACATGCCCAGAACAGAGGAAATAGAGAGACAGAATTTGAACCCAGGCAATAGGGCTGCAGAGTCTGTGGTTCAAAACACCATGTCATAAAGGCATTCAGTGTCGTTCATTTTCCTTTCATTCTTAACTGCTGTGCCTCCTGATTTTTCTTATCTACAGATTTAGAGAGATGAAACCTTTGCCTCTGTTTCATGCTTACTTCCTTAGTTGCAAGTAGTGCTAAATTACTTAGTTTCTTCCCCTGTATCTTTTGCTTTCTCAGTTTGTTTTTTTCTCATCTTGGAGGACAATTTAAGGAGAGAGAGAGAGAGAGAGTGACAGCATGTCCTCCAATAGCCTTTTCCAAATTATACTAGTTGAAGAAAGAGAGTTGTTGTATTGGTACATAACAGTCAGTGTGATAGACAATGATGGTCATCCTGCTTATAATCTGGTATCACGCAATATGGGTTAACATAACAAAATTGAAAAACCATCATGTTCCCCTTTCTGTTTTGCTTTATCACTCACTCGGTGATGAAGATGACAAAGATGGGGGCGCCTGGCTGGCTCAGTGGGTAGAGTGTATGACTCTTAATCTCAGGGTGGTGAGTTTGAGCCCCACATTGGGTGTAGAGATTACTTAAATAAATAAACTTTAAAAAAAAAAGGTTAACAAAGATGACAAATGCCACACTTTAGCCATAGCTGTGAGTGTAGTCCTAAACACAAACTAATAATTAGCTATAAAAAGAAGATTGGTTTGGTAACTGAGCACTGATGTTTTAAATGAAAATGGATTATCTTGCCAAGAAGAACTTTAATTGTATTACATTGAAAAAACAGTGATTTTTATATTTATAATTTAGTCATCAGTTCACCTGCTTTCTCTACTTTAAAGACTCTAGAAATCCATTGTACTTAATACATTATTTCCAAGCTGCATCTGTTTTTTAACCTATTTTTGTTTTTGCCTCAAACTCGGGGAGGTGAGGAAAATAATAGTTTTTATTTGGCTTCGTTATAAAGCCTGAATGCACATTTTCCATGGAAAAAGGCAAGACCATCAACTTCCCAAGTCTCGTAGGTGCTGTAAGGGGGATTTTCATAGAAGCACGTCTTTCACCAGATTGCAGCAGGAGAGAAGATTCCTTTGAGCCAGGAAGAAATAACTCTGCAGGGCCATTCCTTTGAAGCTAGAATATATGCAGAAGATCCTGACAATAACTTCATGCCCGGGGCTGGGCCATTAGTGCATCTCTCCACCCCTCAGGCAGACCTTTGCACTAGGATCGAAACTGGAGTGAGACAAGGTAAAGTGAATTCAATGAAAAGTCTCGGTCTTGTGGAATTTTCGGTGCATTACTATTTCTGGACAGCATCTTTTCCCTGTGTCTTATGGAAATGTTTAGTATGTTTTAGAATAAAGGACTTAATTGGTTTCTCATTAATCTTTATTTTTCTTTCTGGAATAGTTATTTACAAAAAAAATAGCTAGTATTTTTACACAATACGCCCTTTGTTGAAATGTAGCAGTACTTGTTCAAACCTAAATAACAAACATTTTGCGTGTACTGTTTCATATTTCTACTCTGCCTAGTTCTAAAAGTGATTTAAGGCACTGATCCCCGCTATGCCCAATGCCCTCTGCCTTCAAGGGACTTAGAGTCAAGCTGGAGAATTAATATATAAACTCAGTGCAAGCGAAACAACAATAAAAGAAAGAGAAATAAAACAATAACAGCACAAGAGCTGTCATAGCGTGTGATTACCAGCAATGGTCATAACAGTTATTTAGCATGTACTGTGTACTGTATACACTGTTCCAGGTGACTTTTTTTTATATGGGCTGAACTACCCTGTGAGTAGGTGTTATTATCACCCCCATTTTCCAGATGAGGACCCCAGGGCACAGAGAAGTTAAGTGACTGGCCCAAGGTCACCCTTGGAGCCAAGATTCAGACCCAGTCTCTCTGGCTCCAGAGTCCATGCTCTGAGCTCCTGCCACCTTGACTTTAGCTGCCAGAGAAGTTATCCGGGTGATGAATGTTGAAAAGCAGTTCTCAGGATTAGAGGTTATGTTAGGCCAATACAGCCCGGACACATTTTGAAGAGGAAGTGTGGAGTGGATTTGAGTAGGCAGATTGAACAGCACGCAGAACAGTAAAGAAAGGAGAGCTTAACTCCAGGTGTGGTGGAGGAACTGTAAGAAAACATGTGGCCGGAGAAAAGGGGTCAGGATGGTGAATAGTTGGAGGTGCAGCTGAGGTACAGGTTGAAAGCAGATCACATAGTGTCTTGAAAGCCAAAATGAGGAATCAGGACCTCTTGAGGACAAAGTGGAAGAATTTTGAGAACTCTGACTAAACCACAGCAAGATTTAGTAGTCAGTGCCTTTTTTTAACTTAATAGCAGAACACTTTAGAGAGAAAAGAGAACACTCGCAACGGAAAAGAAAAAATCTGCAGGGCAAGCAAAACTTGCAGTGTAATTTAATAAAGGTGCTCAAAGGATAACAGAGGTGTAATTCCGCGAAGGACTCCCAGATTCACATCTCGGCACTGAGAGCATCATCTACTCCAAGAATCTTCCGCAGCCCTCCTCTTCTGCGTTCCCCGAGCCCCTTGTGTACTCCTCAGGCACTTTCCTTATACTGTTTTACAGTAACCTTTTACTCCTTGTCTAGTTTTCCCACTATATTTGTAAGTTTCTTCCATGTTATATTTGCAGCACCTTACTCAGGCCTGGGCCTAGAAGTGTTCAGTATGTGTTGGTGAGTGATGGGGTGGATAGGTGGGTGGGTGATGGGTAAGAGAGTATAATCTAACCCCTTGATTTTATAGATGAAGACCCTAGGGTTCAGAGGGGCCAAGTGACCTGCCAAAAATCACACAAAGGTCCTAGAACAGTATTCTTTATAACATACCACATCCTTTTGACTTGAACCATTTTTAACCTTGAACCATGAGATGTGCACGGTTCAGTTTTTTGGTTTTTTTTTTTTAAAGTATTCCAGCTAGCAGCTTGGGTGGCATAGGCTGGCTTACAGCTGGGTCTTCATGTGCCTGGCCCTGAACTTACGGGACTGTGTGGTTCAGATTCTTGTTCTCTAAGACTCTGTCGTAGCAATGATAGCTGCTGTTTGTTTATTGGTTCTGCCAGGTATGGCATTTGGCCTTTTATTGTCAATCCTCCCAAGAACCCTACAGGATAGTAGGATTGTTATACATATTTTTCTGATGAGGAAACTGAGGGATGGAGGGAAGGGAATGCTAAGGGCAGAAGTGATTGTGACAGGAGAGGGTAGAGGCAGTTTGAAGACTTACAAAATGCAAAGGGAAAAGAAGGTTTAGAAGAAGGTAGGATGGAGAAAGCCAGCCTGTGTGTTATTGGATAACTGTTTTCGGGCCTGGTGCCCTTGGATGGCCATACTCTCCTCAGACTGGTGGTAAGTTTTTAAACCCCTTCAAGCCTCAGCTCCTCATGAATAAAACAGTGGTAACGATATCTGTCATGCAAGAGCTCCTGAAGATCAAGTGTGAAATGAGCATAAAGCCCCAGCAGAATGTCTTGCATGTCATATTTTATGACTTTGAATTTTGACTGTGGTTACTGTGATTTTTCAATTTCAGGAGATGAGGTTTCAGTGCATTATGACCCCATGATTGCAAAGCTGGTTGTATGGGCTGCAGATCGCCAGGCGGCCTTGACGAAACTGAGGTACAGCCTTCGTCAGTACAATGTGAGTGCCCTGGGGCCATGTTGGGGACCCTGATGATCTGTGTATCTCCACAGCCAAGTATGTCCGTCATGATTGGTCAGCCTTTGTCCTTGTCGGCTTATTTCCACCAGTTACCCAGATGTCAGGAACAAACTGATTTCACATTCCCATGGGTCAGAATAGAGTTTAATGACTTTCTGATTGAGCTAGAAAAGAAAAATTGCAGGGCTAAAACTGTTAACGTCAGTGTTATACTTCAGTGAAATCTGATATTAAATTCATATTCATCCTGGTAGATAAGGCCAGCTACACAAGTGTGGCGTACAGTCTGGTTTTATTTTCCCCAAAGGAAAATAATTATGTTCAGTTTTATCCATTTGACGGAGTTTGTTGCTTTTTTGTAGCACATTGATTTCCTTGGTGCAGTAAGCCCCAAACCATACTGATGTAGCATCATAGAAGGATTTATTAACCCATGACATCCAAAGTGTTATATGTCATTAATTTGACCAAACTTCTCATCTCTGTGGCTCCAACCACACAGGGCTCCCCTTGCCATTCCTTAGACACACCCAGCATGGACCCATGTGTTCCTATTCTCTCTTCCAGAATGTTCTTTCCCCACATGATCGCAAGACTCCCTCCTCACCATCCTCAGCTCCTGCTCATTCAGAATCCTTCCCAGGCCTTCTCCATTTTTTTTTTTTTTAAGATTTTATTTATTTATTGAGAGAGAGAGCGCGAGAAAGAAGGCATGCGCATGCGCACATAAGGTGGGGGGAAGAGCAGAGAGAGAGAGAGAGAGGGGGAGAGAAAGAATCTCCAGCAGACTCGCGTTGAGCACAGAGCCCCAACGCAGGGCTCAATCCTACAACCCTGAGATCATGACCTGAGCTGAAACCAAGAATCAGACATTTAACTGACTGAGCCACCCAGGTGCCCATCCATTTTTTTTTAAATTGAAACATAGTTGATATATAATGTTATATTAGTTTCAGGTGTACAACAGAGTGAGTCAGTTCTATACCTTACACAGGACTCACCACAGTAAGTGTAGCTACCATCTGCCCCCAAAGTTATTACAGTATTATTGACTATATTCCATATGCTGTAGTTTTCATCGCTGTGACTTACTTACGGCTGGAAATTGGTACCTCTTGATCCCATTCATCTATTTAACTTATCCCCTCATCGCCTTCCCTGCTGGCAACCATCAGTTCTCTGTTTATGAGTCTGTTTCTGTTGTGTGTTTGCTTTGTGTTTTAGATTGCACATGTAAGTGAAATCATACGATATTTGTCTTTGACTTATTTCACTTAGTATAATAACCTTCTAGGTCCATCCATGTTGTTACAAATGGCAAGATTTCGTTCTTTATTATGGCTGAGTAGTATTCTGTTATGTGTATACACCACATCTTCTTTATCCTTCATCTATAGATGGACTGGGGCTGCTTCCATATCTTGACTATTGTAAATCATGTTGCAATAAACATAGGGGTGCATTATCTTTCCTAATTCATGTTTTTGTTTCATTTGGGCAAATAGCCGGCAAATGGAATTACTGGATCATATGATATTTCTGTTTTTAATTTTGGGGGACCTTCCATACTATTTTCCACAGTGGCTGCACCCATTTACCTTCCTACCAATAGGGCACAAGGGTTCCCTTTTCTCCATGTCCTTACCAACAGTTGTTATTTGTGTCTTTTTGATGCTAGCCAGTCTGACCGGTATGAGGTGCTATCTCATTGTGGTTTTGATTTGCATTTCCCTGATGATGAGTGATCATGAGCATCTTTTCATGTGTCTCTTAGCCATTTGTATGTCTTTTTTGGAGGAAAAAAAATGTTCAGGTTCTCTGCCCACTTTTTAATTGGATTATTAGGTTTTTTGGTGTTGAGTTGTAGGAGTTCTTTATATATTTTGGATATTAGCCCCTTATCAGGACACATAATTTGCAACTATCTTCTCCAGTTCTTCTTCCTTTTTTTTTTTTTTTAAAGATTTTATTTATGTATTTGACAGAGAGAGACATTTTGTTGATGGTTTCCTTCCCTGTGTAAAAGCTTTTTAGTTTGGTGTAGTCCCAGTAGTTTATTTTTCCTTTTGTTTCCCTTGCCTGAGGAGACATATCCATAAATATGTTGCTAAAGCTGATATCCCGAGAGATTACTGCCTATGTTTTATTTTAGGAGTTTTACTGTTTCAGGTCTCACATTTAGATCTGTAATCCATTTTGAGTTTATTTTTTGTGTATGGTGTGAGAAAGTGGTCCAGTTTCATTCTTTTGCATGTAGCTGTCCTGTTTTCCCAACACCAGTTATTGAAAAGATGGTCCTTTCCCACTGTATATTCTCGCCTCCTTTGTCATAGATTAATTGACCATGTAAGCATGGGTTTATTTCTCGGTTGTCAGTTCTGTTCCATTGATCTTTGTGTCTATTTTTGTGCCAGTACCATAATGTTTTTATTACTACAGCTTTGTAGTGTAGCTTGAAACCAGGTCACCCCATTTAAAATAAGGCCCTTTGCTCTTCTCTGTCCCCTTAACCAGCCTTATTTTTCTTCATATGGCCTGACATCATATTAGATATTTGTTTATAGATATTGTCTGTTATCTGTCCCTAGAATGTAAGCTCTCTGAGGTTTCGTTCCTCATCGTGTCCCCAGTACCTGGATCAGGACCTGGCACCTAGCGGTGCTCAGTAAATGTCTATTAAATGAATGATTGGATGAATGAATGAATGAACCCAAGGCTCAGATAGCTGGTTTTACCCTTGATCCCATTTATTGGGCGTATGTGGGTTCATTTCATACCTTTTCATTTTTACATCGGTGTGTAAAGTTTGGGTTTTAGTGTCGGAAGGAAGTTCCTTTGAGGTCATTTAATCCTATCTCCTCCTCAGTGTAGCAATCCTAACCTCAGTTTGCAGTCTTCCTATTTTGTGGGCATATTCTGAGTGGCAAGTCCTTCAATATCTTGCAAATAAATCTCATTTAAGTTTCTTAACATTTATCACTTTCCTAGCCTGAGTCAATTAAATATATCCATGTGACCTACCCTAACATCATTTCCTATTTCCTCTTTATCATAGAGTAAAATGTAGTTTGCTACATTTTGAAAAATGTATCATAAAATACAGTTTTAAGTGTTAAGTCCAGATAGATAGTGATGGTGAAGTGGGTTGTTTTGTTTTGTTTTGTTTTTCCTACAAGTTGTCCTAATGCTGCCATGTGGTACCTTAGTAGGTTTTTTATTTTCCTTGAGAGTTGTCCATTGTGGAAAATACTTCGTACAAAGAGCAGATGCCATAGAAATGATTTTCTCTTTTTTTTAAATTTTTTTTAACACAATGTATTACTTGTTTCAGGGGTAGAGGTCTGTGATTCATCAGTCTTACACAATTCTTAGCGCTCACCATAGCACATACCCTCCCCAGTGTCCATCGCTCAGCCACCCCATCCCTCCCACCCCCCTCCACTCCAGCAACCCTCAGTTTGTTTCCTGAGATTAAGAGTCTCTTATGGTTTGTCTACCTCTCTGGTTTCGTCTTGTTTCATTTTTCCCTCCCTTCCCGTATGATCCTCTTGTCTTGTTTCTCAAATTCCTCATATCAGTGAGATCATATGATGCTTGTCTTTCTCTGATTGACTTATTTTGCTTAGCATAATACCCTCTAGTTCCATCCACGTCTTTGCAAATGGCAAGATTTCAATTTTTTGATGGCTGCATAATATATATATATACATATATATATACACACAATGGAATATATATATAATATATATATTAGTATATATATAATAAATTTATATACATACACACACACACACACACACCCCACATCTTCTTTATCCATTCATCTGTTGATGGACATCTAAGCTCTTTCCATAGTTTGGCTGTTGTGGACATTGCTGCTATAAACATTGGGGTGCAGGTGCCTCTTCGGATCACTACACTTGTATCTTTGGGGTAAATGCCCAGTAGTGCAATTGCTGGGTCATAGGATAGCTCTACTTTCAACTTTTTGAGGAATCTCCATACTGTTTTCCAGAGTGGCTGCACCAGCTTGCATTCCCACCAACAGTGTAGGAGGGTTCCCCTTTCTCCGCATCCTCGCCAACATCTGTCGAGAAATGATTTTCTGAATATGTTGTTTTCCCCACTCACTGGGGACGTGTGCTTTATTCTCTTCCCAGATTGTCGGACTGCATACCAACATTGACTTCCTTCTCAGCCTGTCCGGCCATCCAGAGTTTGAGGCTGGGAACGTGCACACAGATTTCATCACTCAACACCACAAGGAACTGTTTCCCAGTAGGAAGGCCACAGCCAAGGAGTTTTTATGCCAGGCAGCTTTGGGTCTCATCCTCAAGGAGAAAGCCATGTCTGATGTTTTCAACATTCAGTCACAAGGTATGGAATGCTTTTCTCTTTGCTCTGCTTGTTAAGAGTCTGTGAATAAGCATTGGAGGTGCTTTTCTTTCTTTATGCCACTCTTGTGTCCCTTTTCTTCTCTCAGCGATTGACGCTGTCCTTTGCTAATGTGGTTTTTAGTGTGAAGTAGAGTAGATTCACATTTCACGGATGTGCCCATACACACTTTTTAACCCATTAAATAAAACTTAACTAATTGCCTAACAGTGTTGAGATGGGTCTTTTTTCAACCAAACACTAGTTCTTCCTACACCCTGTGCTGACTCCTTCCAAAGCTTTTTTAATTCACCACTCCTCAAGGGCCTACGTTGTTGTATTTTCTGTACCTGTGGCAACTTCCTGGGTCCTAGGGACTAAAGACAGAGCACTGGAGACTCTCAGGTTCTCTTGGGTTACCTGAGATTTATCCTTGCATTATTTCCTCCTTTCTTTTCCATTCTGTGATCAAATTTCTGATGAACTAGAGACCTAGGTACTTCCTCGAATCGGAGAATCTGAGCACAGGAAGGACCAAGGCAGAGATTCGTCCCGGTTGGCACACGCACACATCTCTGCTTCAACACCCCCTCTAAGCTGTTGCTCAACCTCTTCTTAACACCTGAGGAAATTCGTAACGAGAGCTCATTCACCTGTTATGGTTTCAGTCAGTTCTTCCTTTAAAAGTTCTTCCCTCTAAATTGAGCAAAATCTGAGCTCTTCCCAAACTTGCTCCAGAATATTTACTGTAGGCTAACTCTGACCTTTGGAGCAAATAGGGAAAAAAAAAAAATTAATCCATTTATCTCTTCATTATTTTTAGGATTATTATATTATAGGGTTTTATTATTAGGATCTTTAATTTCTAGATTCATTCAAGAAAGTTATATTGAAAGCTTAAAATATATAACTACCGCTTTAGGAGATGTGTGCTCTATTCTCATTTTGTCCTTTTACACTAAATGAAATGCATCTAAATATGCCCGCACGGTGTTCCTAAGCCTGAACATAGCATTGTTAGAATTGAGTATCCTCTTTTTTTTTTTAAAGATTTTATTTATTTATTTGAAAGAGAGTGAGAGAGAGAGAGCACGGGGTGGCGGGGGGAGGGACAAAGGGAGAGGGAGAAGCAGACTCCCCACTGAGCAGGGAGCCTGACCCGGGGCTCCATCCCGGGTCTTTAGGATCATGACCTGAGCCAAAGGCAGACGCTCAACAGACTGAGCCACCCAGGCGCCCCAGAATCGAGTGTCCTCTTACTCTCCTTCCTTTTTACAATTTATAACCGACACACATAGGAGCTTCAGAAGAAATTGCTTCAGTTCAGCTATGCTGTAACTCCTGGATGTTGTCCAACAGAGGATGAGCACACAAGCCTGTGGGCGGGACGAGTGATGCAGAAAGAGGCGAGGCGAGAGAAGAGTAGTGAGTGGTGGAGATTTTGGTGACCCAGAATGCATTTGCCCAAGAAGGGGAAGACCACTGTGCCGCTTGACCCCCGGAGGAAGAGTGTTGAGGCTGCAAACACTCTCATTTTTCAGAGAAGCTGGAATTTTTCATATGCCATTTCCTGAGATATAAATGAAAGTATTAATATGAAAGTATAAATTTAAAGTTAATAGGAACAAAGAAGACACATTTGAGCTGCCAGCGTAGGGCGGGTGTTTTACGTTTTCTTTTGTAAGGTATGAAGTCAGGCCTGATGTTTGTAAATTTGTTGCTGAATTTTAATTTTTTAATTAAATTTAATTTAATTTTAACTTTTTTCCTAGACCAGTACTCACCGTTTGCATCCAGCAGTGGAAGAAGACTGAATATCTCTTACACGAGAAACATAACTCTGAGGGATGGCAAAAACAGTAAGTAACGTTTTATGAAGAAGAGGAGTATGCTTCATGGAAATATATCGCGTTCGCCTGGAAGAAAAGGACCCACCCTAGTCATGGGTCCGTCAGTTACATTTTTTAAGCTCCCCAGCATAACCATCGGTAGGAATACCAGCATTGATTGGCTCGGGTGGTGCAATTAGTGGTATTTTTCTTTTTCCTTTTCCTGTATTTTGTAAATATTTGAAAAATATGTCATTAAATATACTAGCAAAATGACGAAAATGAAATATGCCAAGATGTTAGGTGACCATTGGGTAGTGGGATTTGAGGTGATTTGTACCCCCCCTGCACGCTCGTGCGCGCACACACACACACCCCACTTCTTTGTACTTTCTTTCCCTTGCAGTTTTCCTTCAGCAAGAATGTACTACTTTTAAACAAGAAAAACAATATCCAAAACTACTCTGGGGAGGAGGATTACCCGCCGTTCAGGCATTGTTTCAGGTCGAAGTGGGTTATTGAGGAGCCATGATTTATTAAGTGCCCAATCACATGTAAACTTTTGTCTTCACCAAAATAGGGGCACCTGGGTGGCTCAGTCGGTGAAACGTCAGCCTTCAGCTCAGGTCATGAGTCATGACCCTGGGCTCAAGCCCGGTGCCCACTGGGCTTCCTGCTCAACAGGGAGTCTGCTTCTCCCTCTCCCTCTGCCCCTCCCCACCACTCGTGCTCTCTCTCTCTGTCTCTCACTCAAATAAATAAATAAAATCTTAAAAACATTTTATCTTCACTGTAATTGAATGAGGGGGAGTCCCTGCCATACCCATGTACAGCTGATGAAACTGAGGCAGAGAAGGTGAAGTAACTTACTGAAGGTTAGTGACATTGATATCCAGCCTTTCTGACCTTGACTCCTGTGCTATTTTTACTTTTCCAGTGGAAAATAGATGTTTGGCTGCAAACTAATTTGAGTAGGTTGAGGGTGGGACTGATTTATTGTAATTGAAGCCAGGAGAGGCTGACATCGAAAATTTTAAATTTTTTATAAACTTGTGACTGGAACAATGTACCAGAGGGATCAGAATCCCTTGATAGCAGTATCCCTTCTGCTGCAGGACACTTTGCATGGGAAGCCAGATGGGTGCAGAGTCAGAGCTGGGGGGCTGCATAACCTTGAACATGAGGTGTCATTGAACTGTGAAAGCTCCATTATAAAAACATGCCTACCAGGTAGAACAGAATCTTCCTGCTAGCTTATGGTAGTACCCTCCTCCCCAGACAGAGTAAGATCTTTATCTAAACTCTGTGTAGACATCTGTTCAGTTTTTAGCAAATTCCTTTTTCACAGAAGTTGATTGGGTTACAACTCTTGAGATTTTTTTTTTTATCCTGAACCTGGATGGTCTTTACCTTCAATGTATTGAGTACCTGGAAAAAAATGTTTGCAAACATCCCTTATAGAGTCGCATTCTGCAAATGGTTAACCTATTCATTTTATGCTAGCGTGGTTATTCATTTCATTCTTAAAAAACAGCCCCTCCAAAATCAGGGATTATCTTACTCTAGACCCCTATATACTGAATAGAAGTCTCAGTAGCAGTAAAGTTTCAGTGGCCTCTTCAGCCTAAATTAAACAGAAAAATCGCATGTGTGATTGAGATTCAGATGAGCCAACTGTGTCATTTGGTATGGATCTTCACCAAGGCACTTAGCAGTGTTTTGAACTACACTGCATTTCTTGGAAATTTTTTAAATTTTTAATTAAAAAATGAATACATTATTGAAAACCAGCATGATTGCTGTTCACTACATTCTTTTGGTAGTCTTTTTCAACAATAACCCAGCTTTCAGAAATGTTCTGGTGGGTCTCTGATAAATGCTAACTAACAGTAGCCATGATTGAATAAGTGAGTACACCAAACAGGAAGTCTTAAGGGCCCAGAAGCATTTGTGAATTTAAAGTAGAACCAACTCTTAATGAATGATCTCAGTGAGAATGATCAAGTATTCTAAATATTTAAGGCTTGAGAAATTCCTACTTTGTTGCTAGTGGCCATGCTTCACAAAACCCTGCCCTACCCTCAATAATAAGAATAAGAATAATAGCTAAGATTTATTGAGTTGTTTTGTATATGTCAGATCTTAAGTGCTTTCCATGGATTATTTAATTACCATTTTCAGAATAGGCCAATGAAATTGGTGTTATTATTAGTGTTAACTTCATAAATGGGGAACCAAAGCTTAGATTAATAATTTTCTTAAAGTCATTCCAAAAGTAATTGGTGGAGCCAGAATTCGAACCCACACTCCAGGGTATATGCGCTTACCTAACACTGCACCATGGTACACTTACATACTTTATTAAATATATGAGGATGGGGCGCCTGGCTGGTTTAGTTGGTTGAGCATGCAACTTGATCTCAGGGTCAGGAGTTCAAGCCCCCTGTTGGGCATAGAGCTTACTTAAAATTAATTAATTTAAAAAAAATAGAGAAATAAGAGGATATTTAACGTTCTCTTGTGGAGATCTAGAGATAACTAGGGGAGGGAGGAACAAGTTCAGTTACCCTGTAACGTATGAAAGAATTTATTCCTTTGGTGCAATTGTAAATGGGATTGTTTTCTTTATTTACCTTTCTGCTATTTCGTTATTAGTGATAGAAACACAACAGATTTTTGTGTATTGATTTTCATATCCTGCAACTTTGCTGAATTCATTTATTAGATCTAAGAGTTTTTTGGTAGTCTTTAGGATTTTCTATGTATAGTATCATATTATCTGCAAATAATGAAAGTTTTACTTCTTTATCAATTGAATGCCTTTTATTTATTTGTTTTCTTGTCTGATTGCTGTGGCTAGGACTTCCAGTACTATGTTGAATAAAGGTGGTGAGAGTGGACATCCTTGTCTTGTTCCTGACCTTAGTGGGAAAGCTCTCAGCTTTTTATCATTGAGTATGATGTTAGCTGTGGGTTATCGATAGATGAATGGATAAAGAAGACATGGCATATATACACAATGGAATATTACTCAGCCTTAAGAAAGAATGAAATCTTGCCATTTGTGACAACATAGATGGACCTAGACAATATTATGCTAAGTGAAATAAGCCAGAGAAAGACAAATATCATATGATTTCACTTATATGTGGAATCTAAAAAATGAAACAAGTGAATAAACAACAAAGAGAGAAACAGACTCATAGAGAACAAACTAGTGGTTGCTGAAGGAGTTGGGGGCAGCGGATGAAATGGTGAAGGGGGGCTAAGAGGTACAAACTTCCAGTTATAAAACAAGTCACATGAATGAAAAGTACAGCATAGGGAATATAGTCGATAATATAATACACTTATGGTAAGCATTTAAAAATGTATATAATTGTTGAATTCACTATGTTGTATACCTGAAACTAATTTAATATTATATATCAACAATAATTCAAATTTTTAAGAAATTTTTTAAAAAAGAATTTAGAATTTTCCTGGCAATGTGTTCACTATGATTCTGTTGACTTTCATGTCAGCTGAATACTTTTCATATTTCATAAATCGAAAAAAAACCCTAATCTGGTATAATTGAATGCATTTTCTCCTCAGAAGGGTTAAAAGATATTGGCAAGATATAGGTTGAAGAAGGTTCATTTACTAATATGTTCATTTTAAAGTTTTCAAAAAAATAGATGTTCTGAGTAATGTGAAGAGGAAAAAAAGATGTCTTTGTCCCTACTTTCCTCTCTTAAGGAATTTACCATATAGCAAAGGAGAAGTGGGTATGTTGGGAAGATAGGTGGTGTGGTGGTTAATGCAAACCATGGGGGTTCATGGGGGGCACAGTCGTTTAGGTGTCCACAACTCTTGGTTTGGGCTGAGGCCCCAAGGCCCCTGAGGGTCATGGGATCGAGCCCCGTGTTGGGCTCCACACTCAGTGCGGAGTCTACTTGGGACTCTCTCTCTCCCTCTCCCTCTGCTCCTCCCCACTGTGCTCTCTCTGTCTGTCTCTGTCTCCCTCTCTAATATAAATAAATAACTCTTTAAAAAACTAAAACTAAAAATAATGTAGACCCTGGAGTTAGGCTGTTATGGGTTTGATTCTGGTTCCTCTGTTGTCTGTGACCCTTCGGGAAGACATACACTCTCTCTAAGCGTCAAGTGTCCTCAGCCATGAATGGGAATGATAGTGATAATTACTTCCTTGGGTTACTGTGGAATTAAATGAGACGATACACAGAAAGCTTGTTGTGCAGCATATACCAAGCAGTCCAGTACACATTAGCTGTCATCATCATCATTATTACTCAACTACCCCTTGCTACTATTGAAAGACAAAGTGGATATATATGTCACATGTTAATAAAAAAAGGTGGAAAAAGAAATAAAATTTTAAGGTGGTTGCAAAACAATATGTATAAGAATATACTATTTTTATAAAAAAATGTAAGTTTGTGCATTCTGAAAGGACACATGTTAAAGAGTTTAACAGTAGTTACACTGGGCAATAGAGAGGACTTTCCCTTTTTACTTTATATATTTCAGTATTTGATTTTTGTGAACAGTTTTATTTTTGCACTTTTTTTTAAAAACAGCTGATAAAGAGGGGTGCCTGGGTGGCTCAGTTGGTTAAGTGACTGCCTTCGGCTCAGGTCATGATCCTGGAGTCCCGGGATCGAGTCCCACATCGGGCTCCCTGCTCAGCGGGGAGTCTGCTTCTCCCTCTGACCCTCTTCCCTCTCGTGCTCTCTGTCTCTCATTCTCTCTCTCTCAAATAAATAAATAAAATCTTTAAAAAAAAACAAATAAAACAGCTGATAAAGAGAAAAATCATTCTATTATAAAACTGGATGAGGAAAGAATCATAATGGTGTTTTATATGCAGATGTCTATCTAAATGTTCAGAGGAGAGGAAATTCATTCCAGCTAGACAGACTTTTCCCAGGGACCATGAATGGGTATGATGTGAACACAGGGCGAGGTTTCAGTTTGGTGGGGCTGGGGACTGACAACATAGTGAAGGAGGAGCATGAGCAAAGAGGCACAGTAGGGGGAAGACTGGAGGCACATATGGAGAACATTGATTTGCCCATTTTCCCATTTGGTTGTCATATAGGCTACGTAGAAGAATGGTGGGAAATAAGACTGAGAGTTTAGGGCCTTCAATACCAGGTCTGGTATTTTGAATATGGTGGAGACATGCTAGGAAGCATCAGCTGGCAGGGCTGAGAAGGAAGCAGGACGTCCCAAGAAGACCTCAGAGTTACCCAGGCCTGTGGCCTTCCCCCTGAGTCAGGGTCGAGCGATGGGCATGAGAGGAAGAAATGAATAGGACAGATAGGGAAGAACTTGGGAGCTTTGTAGTCGACTATCGCATGTGGAAAGTGAAGGAGAAGGTATGGATGACAGGTTTTCAACCTGCAGGACAAGGAAAATAGTAGTGCCAGTCATGGACCTCCCAGGGCGGGAAAGAATGCAGGCAGAGTGGGTAGATTTATTGGACCCACCATGTTCACTTTAAGGTGCCGATAGAGCATCCAGCTGGGAGTGACTAATCAGTTCTGGAGAAGGAAGGTCAGGGCTGGAAATAGATTTGAGCTGGCAGCATCAAAATGGTAGTTAAAGTATCAGGAGTCTATGAAATGACTTTGGTCTGCATTCTTTATACCTCAAAACTTTTGATTTCCATCTCCTAGGAAGGTCTTTTTTTTGCCCCCATCTCCTAGGAAAGCCTTTAACCAATTCTGTGTTCACATGATACTATGAAATATATTGTATATTTGTATGGTCTGTTACAGTTTACAAAGCACTTTCACATTTATTAAGTCATTGTAACATTCTCATACCCATTTAATGGGTCAGAATGGACCAGGAAATCAGGACTCTGAGATTTGAAATGACTTAGTCAGGATCACAGAGGTGATCATGCGACAGATGGCAGATTTGGGTCTTAAACCAGAATTTCTCTCTCCCAATTCATTGCATTTCCTACTTTAACATTGCAACTTTTCTTGTTGAAGGAAAAATATCTAAAATAGCCTACAAACATTAAAAGAGCTAAAACTCCATTTTTAAAAAAATTTTAATTCCAGTGTAGTTAACATACAGTGTTTATTAGTTTCAGTTGTACAATATAGTGATTCAGCAATTCTATACATTACTCAGTGCTTATCAAGATAAGTGTACTCTTAATCCCCATCACCTGTTTTACCCATTTCCCACCCCCCACCCCCCGCCGACGGTAACCACCAGTTTATTCTCTATAGTTAAGGGACTGCTAAAACTCCATTTAAAAAAAAAAGAAAAAGAAAACTTTGAAATTCACCTTTTTTGGAATCTGCCTATGGATTTTTTTTTTTAATCTTTATTGTCAGGTAGTTAAAAGATGTTGATATCTTTTAGGTTGAAAGAGATTTGTAGAATGTCAGTTACTGAATAAATGAATGCCTTCTAATTTTTCTTCAATTTTCCCCCCTTTTCCATAAAGATGTAGCCATAGCTGTAACATATAACCATGCTGGGTCGTATAGCATGCGGGTAAGTCTAACTGGTTTTGTTCCACAGTTTAAAGCTAAATCTGATCTCTCTCATACCAAGGAGGGTCTTTTTTTCACACTCTGGTTTCTCCTAAGCCGGTGACCAGTATGACTATAGTTAGAGGCTGTCATGTGCTTTTATTTCAGACCGATTTGGGGAAATTACCCCCTCTACAGTTCTGATTGTCTTCTCAATTTGTCTGTGGTACCCTTAAGAATGAAAACTTGGTAAAAGAAAAAAAAATAGTAATAATAGCTTTGAATCAGACGCCTGACAAGTCTCTAAAGTATGTGCATGTATTTACATCTAAAGCAGCCGTTCTCAAACTCTTTGGTCTCAAAATCCATGTACACCTTTAAAAATTATTAAGACTCCCCGAAGAGCTCTTGTTTGTGTTAATTACATGTATTAATATTTACCATTTAGGAAGTTAGACCGAGCATACTTTTATTTTGTACTGTTCTTTTTAATGTATATTTTAAAAATTATATGTAAAATTTACCATATTGAACATTTTGGAGTTAAAGACATTAAATATATTCACATTTGTTTTACAAGCATCACCACCACCCATCTCCTCTTTTCTCCTCTTGCAAAATTGACATTCTGTACCCATTAAACAATACACTCCACTTGCCCCTTTCCACCTCCCCCGCTCCCAGCCTCTGGCAACCACCATCCTACTTTTTTCTGTGTCTATGAATTTGACCACTTTAAGTACCTCATATAAATGAAATCATTCAACATTTGTCCTTTGTGATTGGCTATTTCACTTAGCATGTCTGTAAGGTTCTTCTACGTTGTAGCATGTGTCCAAGATTCCTTCCTTTTTGAAGTGGAATGATATTCCATTGCCTCTATATACCACACTTTGTTTATTCATTCATCTCTTGATGGAGACTTGGGTTGCTTCCACCTTTTGCCTATTGTGGATAATGCTGCTCTGTACATGGGGGAAAATACCTCTTTGAGACCCTGTTTTCAATCCTTTTGGGCATATACCCATAAATAGAATTGCTGGATCATATTTTTAATTTTTTGAGGAACTACCATACTGTTTTCCACAGTGGCTGCACCATTTTACGTTCCTACCATCAGTGGACAAGGGTTCCCTTTTCTCTGCATCCTCGCCCACATTGATTTTCTGTCTCTTTTTTCTTTTTTATAATAGCCATCCTAATGGGTATGAAGTGTTATCTCACTGTGGTTTTGATTTGCATTTCCATAATGAATAATGTTGTTGAGCATCTTTTCATATGCTAATTGGCCGTTTGTATATCTTTGGAGAAATGTCTATTCAAGTCCTTTGCCTCTTTTTTTAAATCAGGTTGTTTTTTTGTTGTTGTTCTTGTTGAGTTGTAGGATAAACTGAGAAAATTTAAAACCTAAGATTTACACAAGCACATGTTCCATTAGCTGTCAGGGTGGCATTATCACATGTCCTGCAGTCTCTAGAAAATCCTACTGTATATTCATGAGAGAATGAGGGTTAAAAAAAGGCAAGTAACATTAGTATTATTATGAAGTAGTTTGACTTTGTGGACCCTGAAAAGGGTCTTGGGGACCCCAAGGTCATACTTTGAGAATCTCTAGTGAAAATGTTCATAATAGTCCTCAATTGAAAAGTCCATTACACTGGCAAAATGAAATGCTGAAAGGAATTAAAAAACATAAACAACAATGTGAGAACTCAACCAAATTCATAAATAGTAAGGTACAAATTCAGAGAGCAGAATAAATCATTTTAAATATGAGCCAAGAGACTTTAAGTCCTACAAAAAGAATTGATTGAGGATATGCTGTGTATCTGCCAATGCCATGAGATACCATTTTGTTTCACTGAGATTCAGAAAAACTGGAAAGTACCTATTTTAGTATAGGAGAGTGGTAATTCATATCAGTACCTCTGGTTTGGGGACCCCTTTCTTTTTCCCTTGGTAAAGTCAACTACAGATTTGTTCTAATCTGCTCTTTGAACTACATTCACAAATTTAGAATGCGCTTGTGTAAACCTTTAAACAAAACTGTTCCCGATCTAACCTTTTTGTCCTGAGAATTTCACAAACATTCAAACGGCTGTTTTAGTAGGTTACAGAGCCCAGTAAATGTCATATTTAACTTAGGATAGATGAGAACCAGTGTATAAATACTGCAGTGTAACCTGGTTCACCTTAGCTTCTATAATATATTTGAAAAGAATAGCCACAGGACTTTGACAGTAATCTCGTGGGAATTGAAATGAAAAATAGAGAAGATTTAAATGGATTTCCTGTGTGTAGAGGAATTTTTTTTCTTGAGTATAGTATATGTGAGAAAATATTTTTTTAAACAGAAAAGTTTCATGTCCCTTTGTCAGCTTCCTTGAAAGATCAAGTGTGAAATCTGTTTTTTGGCATTCTCTCTTACAGTTAGAAAACTGTGGCCAGTCTCCAGCTAATTCATCTTCTTAAACTCAAAACTGAAACCCATAAATTTTACCTCCATGTTGGGGAGATAAAAGATATACCATCTAATTGTGTGGTTCTGGCTTTTTTCTTTACTGACATTGGCATAGTAAAACCAAATTTGACTTCAGGTACTCAGAAATGAATACTAACATGTAATAGAGTCAACTGAATTTTAATAATCTTGCTTAATTTGTATTTCTATTTCATGTTTTTATTGTTATTCTTAAATGAACATTTATCTGTAGCATTATGGTGCTATAGATAAGTTATCTGTTTTTTTAATTATCTTGTGCTGTTTCTATCTAGAGAACTTTGTTTATGAATCTTAGGGGAAAGTTCATACATGGCTTTTTAAAAAAATATTTCACCTATTTCCTTTTGAAACTATTAATAGTAAAGAATTCTGATTTTATGAATTCTGTGGGGTTGTTTGTTTATTTTAAGGATCTTATTTTTCTGTTTTTATTTTCAGATTGAAGATAAAACTTTCCAAGTCCTTGGTGATCTTTGTACTGAGGGAGACTGCACTTACCTGAAATGTTCTGTTAATGGAGTTGCTAGTAAAACTAAGCTAATTATCGTGGAAAACACTATTTACTTATTTTCCATGGTAATGTCTCTTTTTTTATAATAACACTGTTGAGGTTTGGGAGAACATTGCTTGACCAGAGGCATCCCACTGAAACATTAGAAAGACCCTGCTTCCTTCCATCACTGCTGTGACCGTTCCTCTGTGTCCCCCTCTCCACTCTGTTTCTTTGCCACATTCCTGCCTTCCCTAGTTCTTTTGTTCACAGAGCTCCTCACTGATAGATACATATTCATTTTCTTCCTTTAATTCTGAAACACGTCCTTACACCCTTCTTGTCAAAAGGTATCTCACTGCCCAGTGCGCAGTATTTTCTCAGGGATTTGGTGCCTGAATACTTTCCCAACCCCATCCTCCTGGCACTTGGAATTCTGGGGATTTGGGAGGAGGTGACCACTGAGGGAAGAGTCTGTGGAGCCAATATTCCTCGTGGGGAAGGTGGGCAGTAGGAAGGTAGTGGGGGGTTAATGGTGGTGTCTTAGCAGTCAAAGGATGGTTGATGATTGAGGCAGGCGTGGCATAGATTTGGGTAGGAGCATGTCTTCTGACTCATTGCTCCCAGTTAGGAGCCTGCTGCCTGATGATCCCGTAGTTTCTGCATGGGCAGAAAAGAAAATGGATTATCAAATACACTGTGGCCTCTTCAGAGTCTTCTCACATTTGAGAACCATCTTACAGATCATATTCCTTTGTGATGAGATGCCTGTAGTATTCTGGTAATTTACTTTATACAGAATCAAGGATGATCTCACTTGATCAGGCATTCCTTTCCATAGTTATTCTGGTAACAATATGGTGGTGGAGGCAGTATAGTGGAGTGGTGATGAGTAGGAGTTCTGGAATGTGAAATCCCGGCTCTACCTCAGCAGCTGTGTGAGCTAGGGCAAGTTAAACTCTCTGGCTTCAGTTTCCCCTTCTCCAAGCAGGAAAAATAACAGTACCTGGCTACCTCATAAGCTTGCTGTGATGATCAATGACTCTCTCTCTCTCTCTCTCTCTCTCTCTATATATATATATATATATATAAAACTGTTAAGAACAGTTCCTGGCTTAGAATAAGCACTTGATAGTGGGGATGCTGTTCAGAATGGCTTTCAGACAGTGGCTATCTTTTATCAACAGTTATATACCTTAATTCCTTTAATCCCCTATGAGGCATGATGCCATTACTCCTTTATAATGGGAAACCAAGACTAAGAGGGGGTTAGTAATTTGCTTAAGGTCACAAAGCTTGATTGGAACCCTGGTATTAAAGATGACTAATATTTAACAAATAGCTTGAAAACAGTCATTACCCTGTTAATTAATAAAACTACAGTGATTTGATCTTGATTTCATTTCCAGTTTGGTTTCTGTTTATAGGAAGGAAGTACTCAGATTGGCATACCAGTCCCCAAATACTTGTCTTCAATGAGCTCAGATGGAACTCAGGAAGGTACCATAGCTCCTATGACGGGTACCATTGAAAAGGTAATCATGTGAATGTATGTAGAAGGATGTTCAGTAAGGCCCAGTAAATGGCATATACATCATTTTTCCCTCCCCCAAATCTTTCTCATTGGAAAGCATCCTATTCAAGAAAATAAGAGACTGGGGCACCTGGCTGGCTCAGTCGATAGAGCATGTGTCTTGGAGTTGCAAGTTCAAGCCCCATGTTGTGTGTAGAGATTACTTAAAAATAAAACCTTAAAAAAGAAAGAAAACAAAAGACTGTATGACAGATTCAAGTTCTATGTTCAGTCTTCAATGAAAATACCCATTTACCTAATTTATGATACTGTTATTTTTGAAAGTGGGAATTTCCATCAAAGTACAAATAATCTAAATTTGTTGTTTTATGATTAAAACGGAACATTCACCAAGTATTATCCAGGTCTGTTTTTTAATGTTAAACTTAACAGCAAACAATTTATCACGAAATAACATTTTTTCTAATGTACATAATTGCATGTGTGTTAAAATGAAATTTGAAAGGCTGGTACTGGTGAAGAACAACGAGGTTTGGTGTTGAATGCTATATGTATTCAGAGTTATGATCCATACTGAAATAACTTCAAATGGTGGCGGATCAGTAGTAACCTTTTTATACACTTGAATATAGTAGAGTACCTTTAAATGCATCTAAGTCATAAAAATTCAACACTATATTCTTGGTACCCAAAAAGAAGGAGAAGAAAATAATCATTTAAGTAGTGAAAGTGATTGCACCCACCGTTCCCCTCTACAGATGTTTGCCCCAGAGGGAGTATGAGCTCAGAGACTTGGATCACTCAGTCTCTGTTCCCATGGACATTCCATAATGTGGGCATCCCTGCACATCTGTGGCAAAAGATGCACATTTTCCCTATAGCTGCCCCCTAGACCATGCATTTCATCAAGCACAATCATAGCATCACCCAGCATTGGGTGATTTGGGGGCTTTCAGAGGTGTTTCTCATTTTTCACACTTTGGGCTCTACACATTGACTTTAGAACCTAACTCCACTGGGTGAGGTTTCCAAAAACTGCTTCATCACCATGTTAACCAGGAAGACAGCTGAGACATGGGATATATGAGTTCATTTATACATGTAAAAAGGAAAATAAAGATTTTTTTCCAGGGTTGCCAATAAGTTTAATTCTTTCACATGAAGATAGTCGTCTATGCATTTACCACACAGGGGCCTCAAAACTTGGAGCACTATCCTAGACCACCTATAAAATCTAGAAAACAAAGTGTGACCCTCCACCCTGCCTATGACATTTAAGTATGTTGGTTCTTCCTTGGTGGTGGTATGGCTTGTCTGTACATTCATGAAAACACAAAAGGATCTCAAGATGTATAAAGCATATTCATCTGATTCAAGGAAAACTAGATGGTTTGGGGATGGAAGTGAGGAGCTAAGCAGTGTTCCCCACTGACAAGATGCCCAGCAACACAGATTGACCTGTAGGTCTCTGATTTGCCTCAGCACACCTGTCTTTGGCAGATAAGACAACCACATGGATCCATACTTTCACTGTGTACATTCGTACTCCAACTCTGCGGACTACGAGGAGCCTCTGTGTTTTTCAATATTAACCTGTCACTCTTAATTTCTAGATATTTGTGAAAGTCGGAGACAGAGTAAAAGCTGGAGATTCTCTAATGGTTATGCTTGCCATGAAAATGGAGGTAATGAAATCACAAGTTCACTTGCCAGTTAAACTTTGGGAACTTTCAGACCTAATTTTTTTTTTATTGTAAGTTAATACCATTTTAAATATTAAGAGCCACAGGTTGATGGAAGCATTAACTGCAAGACATAAAACCAAACCACCCTTCTTTTAAATACATTTTCATTTTAATTTTGTGAAACTGCACCTGTCCATTCTGATACTGAAATTAAAGAAAGTATCCATAGCTTAAATTCAGACAGTTCCCCCCAGCTGACTGTTAAACTGTTGGTATTTTCTAAGGCCAAACTTGGGATGCCAAGCATCAGTATCAAGGTGAAACCTCAGTCAAACTAGATGAGCTGTTGAGGTTTGTAGATGGTTAGAAATTGTAGACCAGTAGTTCTTAGCCTGTCCACATAGTACAATCACCTGATGGGGAAAGCTTTTCAAAACTACTGCACCAGACTGGCTGAATTGGGATTCCCCTGGAGTGGGGCCTAAGGATTGGTAGTTTTGAACAGCTTCTCGAGTGAGACTCCGTGGTGAAGCTTGTTGCGAATTACCAATAAGGCCAGAACTTCCTGATCAGTGACCTTGAGTGTGTTGCAGGTATGTAGAATAGTGACTCCTCACAACTCCAAAGCACACCATAAAAAGGTTATTTTTCTCTGAGTGCTGTGGTGTAAAAAAAGCTTGAGAAACATCAGAACAACTGGCTTTATTTTTCACTTTTCTCCTCTCTTGCCTTGCTGCATGCTCAGTCTTCACTGGTATTGCAGTCATTGCCATGTCTTGTGTCCCTGCAGCACACCATAAAGGCTCCAAAGGACGGCACGGTCAAGAAAGTGTTCTACAAAGAGGGTTCTCAGGCCAACAGACACGATCCTTTAATCGAGTTTGAGGAGGAAGAATCTGACAAAAGAAAAGCAGAGTAAACTCCATCAAAGAAATGCTCCATTAAGCAGTACCTTCAATATAGTATCTCTACACCAAAAAGAGAAAGTGCCTTCCTGCTTTTCTCAGAGTCCAATAAACAGCAGTTTTACTAAATGATTGTATGATTAGGCTAAAACACATTTTTATCTTTGAGAATCATGTACTTGGGTCACCAACACAATAAATTATCTCAAAATATTTCATACTAATAGATTGAATTTTACTTTTTTATTGGAAGCTAATAGAGTTTGTTTCTGCCTCAAATTTTATACACTGTAGTGTCTTTTAGGAAGGCGGGTAGCACCTTGATCAAAAGAGGAGGACTGGAAGAGAAAAGGTTGTTTAAGTTATTTCCCACTTAAAATCATGATGAAAATGGACATACTTCAGAGACAGAAGCAAATCTGAAAACATGATTGAGTTGAACGTAATTTTCCTGGGGCACCTGGCTGGCCCAGTCGGTTAAGTGTCCGACTCTTGATTTCTGCTAAAGTCATGATCTCAGGATTGTGAGAGCAAGCCTCCCGTCCAGCTCCACATTGGGTGTGGAGCCTGCTTAAGATTCTCCTAGGGAGCTTGGGTGGCTCAGTCGGTTAAGTGTCCAACTCTTGATTTCAGCTCAGGTCATGTGGGATTGAGCCCTGCATCAGGCTCCCTGCTTGGTGGGGGAGCCTGCTTCTCCCTCTCACTTTGCTGCTCCCCCCCACCCCGCCCCGTGTCAAATAAAATCTTTAAAAAATAAAAAAATAAAAGATTCTCTCCCTCTCCCTTTGCTCCTCCCCTCTCACTCCCTCCCCGCCCCCCGAAAAAAAAGAAAGAAAAGAAGATGAATGGGGCACCTGGGTGACTCAGTTGGTTAAGTGTCTTTGGCTCAGGCCATGACCTCAGGGTCCTGGGATTGAACCCTGCATCAGGCTCCCTGCTCAGCAGGGAGCCTGCTTCTCCCTTTCCCTGTGCCACTCCCCCTGCTTGTGTGTGCTCTCTCTCTCTCTCTCTCTTCCAAGTAAATAAATTTTAAAAAGAAAAGAAAATGAGTAAGGTGTGTTCTACATCCAAAAACAGATCTGCCCAACTGAAGTAGAGGGTATTTGGGGGCTATAAGAGAGGTTGGAGCCAGACTAACTGGTAAGGAAGAGCCCTTTTGGATTTTATCTTGCAAGTGGCAGTTACATTGAATTATTTTTTAGCAGGGAAAACAGGAATTTGTAGAAAATTCATCTGGCTAGTAGAGCCCTTTTAAGAAATTTTGACATTATTTCACAAGGTTGAACATTTGCATACCCTTTGACCTAACTTCTAGAAATGCACAAATGTACTTGTGCACTAAGAATGTTCATAGCCACATTACCCATAACATTGGAAACAATCCCAGTTGGTTGGCAGGAGAAGGGGTAAATAACTCTGGTATGGCTCACAGTGGAATACTACGTAACAACAAAATAAACAGGCTAAGAACATCAAGGCATGTGTTTTGGAATCACAGTTAAAGACAGGGGTTAGCTTCAGGTATTAATCAGGCCAGTGGTTGAGACAGGTGAGACATAAAAAGACAGATGCAAGCTGCTGCTAATGTTCTAGGGCTGAATGGTTGGTTGGTTATATTTATCATGCAATTATGTTTCATAACTAACATGTTACACAGAAACTTCATAATTCAAATAATACTTATAAAAATCTCATCTGGCAGCAATATGCATGTGGATGGAGGAGGAAAAGACTAGAGCCTAGGAAACCAGTTAGGAAGTTCTTACAGATACTTAGGCATGGGGTAATAAAGGACAAGGCCATCTCAATCAGAGCTTTTTTAAATCTTTTTAACAACAGAGGCTTTGCCCCTATCCAAGCAAAACTCTCTACAAGAGGGAAAAGGAAAGGTGCTCTGGTGAATAATTAGGGGTTGCTGTTTTCTCCCTTTCATCCCTTTCATGGAACAAGATCGAGCTCTCAATTTCCTTGTTACTTGACTGTTGGTGCAGAGAAGGAATTTAAAGCCCGCCAGCCCAATTACCCACATATTGGTGGAATCCTTTGAGAGCATCGCTAGCTGGGGTGCTGTGTGAGCAGAGTTCCTTTGCATGTGCCTACATCCTTTCCTTCTAAAGACAGAGCATTTGCCTTATACCAGGGCCTCTGGAAACCAAGATGGCAAGGAATGGTTTTTACTCCTGCCCTAAATAATGGGAAACAGGATCCAGCTATGTAGAAGAATGTACTCTAATTGATAGTATGATACACCGGTGCACTAGGTGCCATGGCGGGGGCCAGATGAGTGGCGTAATCACTTCTACTTGGCTGGGAGGCTGAGGGAGAGGTGGTGACATCTGACCTGGGCTTTGGAGTACAGCCATCTGCCCGCGGCGAAAGAAGGTAAGGTAAGGCCGTCGCAGGGAGAGGGACTAGCGAGGGCTAATAATAACAGTAAGGCGTGAAAGTACACACGCTGTTCGGGGCACAGAGCCACGCAGCTCGGGCTGGATCATCGGGGGCGCGGCAGAGAGGGGCTGGGCAAGTGGCTGCCCAGCAGGGAAAGGACTTGATCCCGGAGGCAGTTGGGATCCGTGGAGATTTTCGAACTTTTCAAAGTTATTTCTGTCCACAGTCAGGAGTACAGACTGGAAAGTGGAGAAAGACCGGAGACAGTCCAAAAGAGGCACCAAATATGGATGCCTGAGGGCGCCTGGGTGGCTCAGTTGGTTAAGCGACTGCCTTCGGCTCAGGTCATGATCCTGGAGTCCCGGAATCGAGTCCCACATCGGGCTCCCTGCTCAGCAGTGAGTCTGCTTCTCCCTCTGACCCTCTTCCCTCTCGTACTCTCTATCTCTCAAATAAATAAATAAAATCTTAAAAATATATATATATATGGATGCCTGAGCAGGATGGGCCAGGTGGAGAAGACAGAGGTCGGTACATATTTCCACGACTTAAAAGTAGCTTTTCTTTTGGGTTACCTCCATTTGCAAGCATGGGTCAAAACCCTAGTTGTGTGATTGGAAAAAAGCAGTTTTCTCTCTTATCTCTGACAATAGCATTCTGGATGCATTGTGTTCAGATCTAGAATAATGAAGAAAACAACAAAAGTTAAGACGTTACTTTTTAATCCTTGGTGAGGCCACATAGCATTGTAGTCAAAACAGCCTTGGGCGTTAAAATTCTGGCATTCAGACCCTTGGCCTTGCCACTTACTGGAGTGTCTTGGGGAAAGTCACTGACACTCTCAGCATCATCTGTAAATGGGGGTGGCAACACTACCTCACAGGATCGTTTGGCAGATTAAATAAGAAAATGTACAGTGCCTTTAGCACTGTGTCTGGAACATCATTTATTTGCAACTGATATTATTAAATTTTAACTGCAGTTATTGCTCCAGAGCAATTAAGGAACTGTTCTAAATTCAGCTCAGCTGCTTATCCTTGCCAGCAAAATTCCCAGGTGCTGGGGTGGTGAGCAACCCCACCTGGACATGCATCACTCTGTCCCCTCTTCACTCCCTCTCCCAGGTCTAGCCGGCTCCAGGGTCACGCAGGCGCTTGTCAATCACAGGCAGATTGTGATGCTGTCTGGGGAAGGCCCCATGGTCCCCACCCTCTGCGACAGTGGGCTGTCAGGCTGGCATGTCCTAGAGCCTGCGTGCTGATGGGACGGCAGCATGCCCAGAAGCAGCTTGCTTCTTGCACAAAGGATGGGCTCCATCTTCCAGTTGTCACACGTGTGTAGATGGCGCTGGAGCAGGGACCGTCCCTGTCTGGCTTCAGGCTCCGTGTGAGTGGGCGTCACCATTCCCGTGGGGCAGCCGAGTAGGGAGGTCCCTTACTGGGGCTGAACTCATTCTTTGTTTTTTCCTCCACTACTGGCTTCTCTTCTCACCCTTGCACTTAACCATTCTTTTTTTTTTTTTTTTTAAGATTTTATTTATTTATTTGACAGAGAGAGACACAGCGAGAGAGGGAACACAAGCAGGGGGAGTGGGAGAGGGAGAAGCAGGCTTCCCGCGGAGCAGGGAGCCTGATGCGGGGCCTGATCCCAGGACTCTGGGATCATGACCTGAGCCAAAGGCAGACACTTAACGAATGAGCCACCCAGGCGCCCCAGCACTTAACCATTCTTAACCCTCAAATCATTCTCTGAGGAATATTAGAAGTTGAAATGTGCATCTATGTTCCACCTTCTGTTGTGGTTAAGATATTTTACAGTGTTGATAGTAAGACCTTGCCCTTCTGTCGCACCTTCCGTCAAAGGATATCTAAAAGCACCCCGAGATATTCACACCAAGCTTCAAGATACCCAGGAAGAGGGAAATGTGATTTAAACTGTGTGGTGAGAGGGAAGGAGATGGATGTCCCCAAATGCTTTGCTCTGTGTCCAGAGCAGGGAGCCTTGGGTCATTAGTGCCTTCCCGCTAATGACACACTGCTCCCTGCAGGCTGGCTCCGGGGAGCTGCAGCCTTGGGGGAGTGGTTCTCCTCCACCAGACTCTAAGTATAGGGCATCCCTGGAGGCTCGGCCCACGCTCCACAGCTCTCAGAGTCGCAGGCTGGGTGGGAGCAGTCTTGCCCATCCGCCCCCAGCCCCTGTGAATAACCCTGGGGACACCATTCCTTCTGGACCAGGGGGTGCCTGGATTGTTAGCATATCATAGCCGATACCAAAGATTACCCTGTCCCTCTGACATTTGTCTCCTCTATGCTGGATCACGGGAATCAGAATGCCCTGGTGCCTCTAAGTGGCTCAGTCTCCTGCAATGAGTGGCAAGGACAGGGAGCACCCGCCCCTTAAACCTCCAAGTCACAGCCCTGACGTAACTCCGTCCCACCTAAGATGGCTAACGTCATTCTCTGTACAGACCACTCCTCATAAGCTTGGTGCTAAACCCTTTGTTTAGATTAGAAATAAATCCTCGTTCCAAATCCATCACCCCCACCAAAACCAAAACCAAACCAAACAAAAAACAAAAAACCCACTAACAGCAACAACAAAAGATAATTTGGGGCTTCTCTCTCTTCTCAGTTATTCTTACTCCTTTATCAGCACCACCTATGTCATAAAAGCATTGTGGTTTTGTTCCCATTCCTGAAGGCAGGTGGCATGTTAGTCATAATTCAGACTCGCATCCCACCTACGTTCTCCTGTTGCTCATCTGGCCCCACCGGGACCTTCCATTTCTGATATGCCATTCTAAGCAGGCTGCCTCATGTGCGGTGGGCAACCCTTGCTCTCAACCTTCCTTACTCCACTCTAGGCCAGACCCATCGCACACCTGAACCCTAGAGTCCTTCCACAGTAATACGATATGTCACACAACTACTGAAGATCTATGTGCAAGATAAGTCACAGGGCTTTAGTTCCTTGGCCATGTGAATACCATTGGTCTCTTCTCAGATAAGTATTAATTTAATTTGTGAATAGGTAATACCTGCCCATGGTTCAAAATCTAACATTGTATACTAAAAGGCATACAGTGAAAATCTCCCTCTTACCCACAGCCTCCTCACCCCTGGCAACATTTAGTTGCTTTTATTTGTTTGTTGTCTATCCTTCCAGTGTTTATGTGCGCAAAACCAAATGCAACTCTATTATCTAATTTCCAACCTACTACAATAAAGGTCAAGTTCTGCACTTTGCTTTTTTAACCATGTGTCTTAGTGATCCTTCCATAACAATATACAGGGAGTTTCCTTATTCTGTTTCATAGCTGCATGGTATCCCATTTGTTCCACTAAATGGACATAACTTATTCAACCAGACACTTATTGGTGGACATCTAGGTTATTTTCAAAGCCTTGCTATGACAAAAAAAAAAAATGCAGTGAAGAACCTGACAATATTTCATTTTGCACATATGCAGTTCTGTTAGGATAAATTCCTAGAAGTAAATTCCTTGGTTGGAGACTAGTAATGAATTATTGAAAAATTAAGCTAAAACCACCTACATTTGAGGGTAGTGGTACCGTGCCCACAGTAACAACTCATTTTATGATGTACTGATATTTTATCACCAATATTGTCCTCATAGAAATTTGAGGGAACTGAGATTCTGAAAGTGACTTCCACACAATCCTACTTCGCATGGTTGTTGCGACCAAAACTGAAACTAGGGCTTTTCATTCAGAAATTCCCTGCTTTCTATGTATAATGCTGCCTCCTGAATTAGCAAGGCAGGGGGACAGGCAATTTTACTCAACCAGAACTTATCATTTTCTGAAAACGTTCCTTCCTTGGCTGAATATCTCGTCATTCTTTTAGATCTCCACCTGGAGAACTTAATGGTACCATGGCCCCCATGCTTGTTTGGCCAGAGAATCACAGTTAAGCTACTTGCCAGACCATCCTACTTAAAAAGTCAGTGCAACTTCAGGTGGAACTGGTACTGGAAATTAAAACTGTTTTGTTCAGAATGCAGGTTAACATTAAAACACCCTGCAGAGGCACCTGGGTGGCTCATTTGGCTGGGCATCTGACTTGATCTCGGCTCAGGTCTTGATCTCAGGATTGTGAGTTTGGGCCCAGCATGGAGCGTACTTCAAAAAACAAAACAAAACAAAAATACCCTCTGGACAAACTGATCTTCTGGTGGCCTTATTTCCAGAATAAGATCATTCTCTTGAAACTGTAAGAGAAATACCATGTTTCAGCATCGACGAGGAATTTGTTAATTTCCCAGATAAAAACTGTGGTATTGGGACGTAGACAGGGGAGCAGGCAATGTGATCTAACTTTCAGAGATTTTTACTTCATTAAAGGACTTTGGAAATATCTGATATTTGGAAAAACTTAGATTCAATGTGGTTTAGGTCTTTTAAATAGAAGGGTAAAATTTTGCTCTTCTTGTGGAGAATTGTGGAGACAGATTAAAAGATATGACTCATCAAGTTCAAAATTTCACTATAAAAACTGAAAGAATTTGTTACTTTAAAGACAACTTCCAGAGGCACCTGGGTGGCTTAATCAGTTGGGCGGCCGACTCTTGATCTCAGCTCAGGTCTTGATATCAGGGTCCTGAGTTTAAGCCCTGTACTGGGCTCCACAATAGGCATGGAAGCCTACTTAAAAAATAAAAATAAAGACAACGTCCACAGAGAAGAAACTGATGGTTGCAGGAGTGAGGGGTAGGGGGATGGGCAAAATGGATGAAGGGAGGAGATTTAGTCTTCCAGTTATAGGGTGAATGAGTCACAGGAATGAAAGGTACAGCATAAGGAAGAGAGTCAATGATATTGTAATAGTGTTGTATGGTGACAGACCGTAGCTACACTTGTGAGCATAGCATAACACATGAAGGTGTCCAATCACTATGTCTGAAACTAATGTGTCGACTAGACTAAATTTTTTTTAAAAAGGCAATTTCCTCATCCTCTGCTTTATTTTCTTATATATTTTTGCAGACTTTTATTATTTGCTAATGTAATTCTTTAAAAAAAAAATCTGACTTAAATCAATGTATAAAAAAGTTAAAAACTACACAGTGGAATCCACATAAGACAACTTTGTGGGCAAAAGAATTTGTCCCTTCTTCAATTTGAATAATGTACACACACACCCAGAAATTTGATTTTGTTATTAAAAGTGGTTTGATCTCTTAGAGACACTAATAGAACCCACAGAAAAATATCTCAACACCTTAATGATGAGTTCTTGATTCACGCACCTGTCACTCCAATCGGGCATGCCTATTGATTTGACTGGTGTGTTTCCCCTGGTATGAAAAGCACAAGGAAGCCAAATCATAATGACAAGCGTTCTTGATGCGCAAGGAACTAGATAAAAGGAGTTTGGTGTGTGGTATAGGATCTAACAATTTGCTGCATCTCTCCCCACAAAAGGAATGCTTACCAGTGGCTAAAGAGCCCCAAATGGTTGAAATCATGCTACCAATTTTCTCTTCTGGGATTTCCTACTTGCCCCTGTTTCATCTACTCGCCCCCATTTTATTAACATATTCTTTCTTTAGATTTATTAACACCACCATTAACCTATTTTCCCTAAACTTTCCTCATGATAGGAAACACCTGGAGTGCTTGACAAAAATAGATTTCTGAATAGAAATTTCTAAGGAAAGGCCTGGCATTCTGTATATTTAACGAACACCCAGGTGATTTTTACCAGGGGGTTTGGGAACAATTAGTTCGGTGTATCTCAAAATGTAATGTTCCTACAAAGCACCTGCTCCTGATTCTGTTGGTCTAGAGAGGGTCCTAGATTCTCCATTCCTAACAAGCTCCCCCGGCCTCTGGCCAGGGGACCGACCCCATTTTGAGTAAGATGCTGCAGTGGTTTTCAAAAGGCGCTCCTGGGCCAGTGGCCTGGGCAGTATCGCAGAACCTCCTAGAAGGGCAAATTCCCAGCCTACACGTAATGAATCAAAAATTCATTGAGGGTGTGATCCAGCAGTCTGTTTTAACAAGGCCTCCAGGTGAGATTTTGATGCATACTAAAATTCAAGAACCACGGATCTATAGTTATGCTTAGCTGCTTGCTACTGCTTCTGATTGGGAGGTTATTTCATTTGAGATGACCCTTTGTACATTTCTGATTTGATTCACGATATCTGCCTTTAGATAGTTTAACTCCATATGGGGTGATACCTTACTAGCACCTTTGTCAAGTGTGCGGGAAATATTGGCAAGAAACGCATCTTAGAGTATTTGGGGGGAACTTATTCCTTGTTATCTTTAATTTGTATTAATACAAGGTAATCTGTCAGAGCGGGGTTCACAAATGCTTAAAGGGACCAAACACTCAGGGAAGACCTTTAAGTGAAGCGGCAGGGTTTCAGGGAGGAGGTCTGGCTTCAGAAAACAGGGGTACCTCGGCTCCACCCAGCAGGTGGCAGGCCAGGTGGGGATGTGAGCCCAGAGGGGTCACATCTTCCAATTGCTTATGAGAAGCCAGAAGAAGCCAACTTTTCACGGGAAATCTCGTGATTTTTAAGTGTTGGCAAACTATTCAGATTTGTTGTAAATATTCTGTGTACCTTACAAGCGAGGTTTCTGTTAGCAACTCCACATTGGAGGGACTGGTTAGGGAGGTCATTGATTCATTGGCCTGGCTCATAAAGAAGAGAAAGCCGGCTCCAGAGGTCCACTGCTGGGAAACCCAAACCCAAACCATTTACCATGCTCTTGGGAAAGGCCCATCAATTCCTCTCTCTAAGTAGCTCCTGGAGCAGCTGCAGGTTTGAGCTCATAGAAATATGTGGAGGGCGCCTGGGTGGCTCAGTTGGTTAAGCGACTGCCTTTGGCTCAGGTCATGATCCTGGAGTCCCAGGATCGAGTCCCGCATCAGGCTCCCTGCTCGGCGGGGAATTTGCTTCTCCTTCTGACCCTCCCCCCTCTCATGTTCTCTCTCTCTATCTCATTCTCTCTCTCAAATAAATAAATAAATAAATCTTTAAAAAAAAAGAAATATGTGGAGAATTTATGATTGGAAAATGGACAGTGTCACGTTGTGTGATCCATCTGGGAGCAAAGAATATCTTTTTTTTTTTTAAGATTGTTTATTTATTGGGGCACCTGGGTGGCTCAGTTGGTTAAACCGCTGCCTTCAGCTCAGGCCATGATCCCAGGGTCCTGGGATCGAGCCCCACATCGGGCTCCCTGCTCATGCAGGAAGCCTGCTTCTTCCTCTGCCTGCCGCTCCCCCTGCTTGTGCTCTCTCCCTCTCTCTCTCTCTCTCTCGCTCTCGCTCTCGCTCTCGCTCTCACTCTCTGTCAAATAAATAAAATCTTTAAAAAAAAGATTATTTATTTATTTATTTGACAGAGACACAGCAAGAGAGGGAACACAAGTGTCGGGGAGAGGTGGGAGATGGAGAAGGAGTCTCCCCGCTGAGCAGGAAATCTGATGCGGGGCTTGATCCCAGGACCCTGGGATCATGACCTGAGCCCGAGGCAGACGCTCAATGACAGAGCCACCCAGGCGCCCCTGGAAGCAAAGAATATGTAATAGTCAGGATAGCTCTGCCTTGGGGCAGATCCAGATTCCGTGAGTCCTGAGACTTATACAATTTGGAGGGACCCTATTTAAGAAAAATATGTGAAATGATGAATGCAAAGTTATCTATGAAAGTACAAAGAAATCTTAACCCAATGTGGGAAATGTTTACTCTTGCAAATTTTACAAAGAGCAAATGCCTGCTTCTGCCTGGGAAGGGCCCACATAAACAGGGGCCTTGGGGCATCCTGGGTGTCCTCACATACCTGCCTCCGTCCTGGTGACCACTGGGATGCAGGCAGGGGCTAGGATGGGACTGGACGGGTTGGTGTTCTGGGTGCTGGTGATGCTCTATTTCTTCACCTGGGTGGGAAGGTGGATACCAGGGAGTTTATTTTACAACAATGTGTTCAGCTGTTCGCTCACATTATTTAGAGTTTCATGTATATTTCATAATTTGAAAAAGCATTTGGCCCTTTTTTAAGTCAGCAAAAATAACACATTTCATTGGGCAAAGAAGTTCTTCAATAAACATTTGTTGAATGAATGCACAAGTAAATGAATGATTTCAAATCTATTCAGCCACTATATATCACGGGCCTAAATGTGTAAGGATCCCCGCTAAGTATTGTGTTATTAAATACATTATAGTAGGGCGCCTGGGTGGCTCAGTCCTTAACCGTCTGCCTTCGGCTCAGGTCATGATCCCAGGGTCCTGGGATCGAGCCCCGCATCGGGCTCCCTGCTCCACGGGGAGTCTGTTTCTCCCTCTGCCTCTGCCTCTGCCTCTGCCCCTCCCTGCCCGCAGCTCCCCTTGCTTGTGCTCTCTCCCTCTCTCTGTCAAATAAATGAAATAAAATCTTTTTTAATAAAGATTTAATAAAGATTTTATTAAAAAAGATTTTATTTCATTTATTTGAGAGAGAGAGAAAGTGAGAGAGAGCACGAGAGGGGAGAGGGTCAGAGGGAGAAGCAGCCTCCCCACCAAGCAGGGAGCCCGATGTGGGACTCGATCCCGGGACTCCAGGATCATGACCTGAGCCGAAGGCAGTCGCTTAACCAACTGAGCCACCCAGGCGCCCTGAAATAAAATCTTTAAAAATAAATAAATAAATACATTATAGTATTTGCTATTTAAGTAGAAGGAGAAGTAAAAAAAAAATTTTTTTTAAGAGAGAGCGCTCATGCTTGCACCAGGGTTGGGTGGGGGTGGTGGCCAGAGGGAGAGAGAGAATCCTGAGCACACTCCACGCCCAGGGGCTCAACCCAACCCTGAGATCATGACTTGAGCCGAAATCAAGAGTCGGATGCTTAAGTGACCAAGCCACCCAGGCGCCCCTAAATAAAATTTAATGAAAGAAATAAAATAGGGGTACCTGGCTGGATCAGTCGGTAGAGCATGTGACTCGATCTCGGGGTGGTAGGTTCAAGCCCCACGTTGGGTGTAGATCTTACTTAAAAAAAGAAAGAAAGAAAAGAATTATATTTTATTTCATCATTTTAAAAAGTTAATCTTACTTTTTACTATTGTTTTATATATAAAACTAAAACTATAAAAATATAAATATTGTTTTATATATAAGCTAGATACGGGCTTTAAAAAGTAAAGATTTAAATTTAATACCATTAACCAAAGTTCTATTATTTTTAGCTTTAAAAAATTTTAATCTACAGTCAGGTAGAGAGAACACAAAAACAAAAGAAATTGGTATTTATTTAACATATTCTAAAGGCCAAATGAATAATAGTTTTAAAATCATGTGTAATTCCACACACTAGCATAACCACTATTATTATTTTATTTCCTTCAGCATTTTATTTATAGGTACACTTTTTACATAAAGTCATAGTGTCCAGGGGTGTCTGGGGTGGCTCAGTTGGTTAAGTGTCTGACTTTTGATTTTAGCTCAGGTCATGATCTCAGGGTTGTGAGATCCGAGCCCTGCATTGGACTCCGTGCTTGGTGCAGAGTCTGCTTAAGATTGTCTCCCTCTATTCCCCGCCCCTGCCTTCCTGATCCAGCTCTCTCTCTCTCAAATAAATAAATAAATAAATAAATAAATATTTAAAAAATTCATAGTGTCGGGGCACCTGGGTGGCTCAGTCGTTAAGCGTCTGCCTTCAGCTCAGGTCATGATCTCAGGATCCTGGGATGGAGCCCCGCATCAGGCTCCCTGCTCCGCGGGAAGCCTGCTTCTCCCTCTCCCACTCCCCCTGCTTGTGTTCCCTCTCTCGCTGTCTCTCTCTCTGTCAAATAAATAAATAAGATCTTAAAAAAATAAAAAACAAAAAAAAATTCATAGTGTCCATAAAATTTCAATCCTGATTGTTTGTACCTAATACATCATAAGCATTTTCTATGTTGGTACATGGTCTTCATAATTCTAATTTTAAAAACTGCACAATTTTTCCTTAGAATATAATTTATATAACTATACTTCTAATCTTAGACATTCAGATTTTTTAATTTTTGCTATTATAAAATAATGCAGCACTTAACATTTTGATGTACATAGCTTTCTTTTTTCATATTGTCATATGCCTCAGGATACATTTCCCTCAATTTTCTTTTCCCTATAAACCCATGTATTTCATTTGTGCACTCTAAAAAAGAACCAGAATTGGAGTGGAAGTGAGAGAAGGAAACAGGTGGGGTGATGGTACAAAAGGGAACATCCCTACGCAGCGATATTCAAAATTGTTCACCTTGATTGAATCCAAGACAGAACTTCAATTTTTTTGCATTAAGATTCATAGAACACATTTTTCTCCTATCAGGGATGTTCTACATTTTGTTGGTCACCGTGGATATTCTGTCCAAACTGACAGAGTAGGTCACTCTCTGGAGAATCCATTTCTCAGGTTGTCAGAAATTATGATAGCTGTCAAGAGAGATTTTTAGTAGCCAAATGTTGCAGATTTGCAATTGCCTAATCATACTCTAGATGACATTTCATTCCAATTTAATTGAAGAAATTGAGCATCTATATTGTTTCTATTTTCTGTATCAAAAATCTGGACAAGTAGTGTGGTGATTTTTTTTTCTGATTTGTGAATATAATTGCGTGAAGAGTCATAAAAAGCTTTTATTATACATTTACTTAATTACCTTTTCTGTGAAGTCTGGGCAAGACACTCAAAGGCAGGCATAAACAAAACACAGTCCCTCTGCTCAAGCAGTTTATATTTTATTAGGAAATCAGGAACATAAACCTGAGTCAATTAACCTTCTAAGTAAAGTTTATGTTCTTAAAAAATATATATGACACTCCTGGGAAATGTAAACACAAACTGGATACTTGAAGATCTTGAGGAATTATGGTTACTTTTTTAAGTGAGCTAATGGTATTGTATCTTTTTTTTCCCTAAAATCCCCTTCTTTTAGAGATATGGAAATACATACGAATAAAATGTATTATATATGAGATTTGCATCAAAATTATGCAGGCCATGGGAATGGATGGGGTATAGATGAGACAAGGCTGGCCTTGAGTTGATAGTTGTAGAAGTTGGGGGATGGGTACATTTGGGTGATTTTGTCTACTTTTGTATATATTTAAAAACTTTTATAAATTATTACACCGTATTTAGCTTTCCCCGGACTGTGAAATCAAAGCACTAAATATGACTGGAGCCTCAATGATCTACCATACACAGCACATTATACTCTCTCAACCTTCATATCCTACCCAGCCAGCCTGCCTGGCCTTTCTTCCCGGGCCTCTCCCTGACTCTTCCGGTCAGCCTGGTCAGCTCACAGTGTATGCCCTGCATTACTCAGAGACCCCTACCTGGAAGGGAGATGTTGACAAAGAAACTTGGTTAGTGAGAAATCGGGCTTACTTTGACCCCTGGTTGAACTTCAAAATCTATGTTTATTTGGGAATAAAACAGAAATGATTCAACTTATGAATTTCCTCAGGGCCGGTGGAATCCTGAATTCTCTTAGATGAGTTTATTCATTCTAAGCTCTAATTGAAACCACAATGTGGAAACCGGTTGGCTCTTCTCTTATATATTCTGTTAGAAGCAGCAACATCTGCCAGCATCTCAATTCCTGCTTCCTTGGCATTGGGTTGAATTAATCAATAGAGTATATAACTAACACACAAAAAAAGCCAAATAAAAAATCTTCCAGTAAAGCAAATGGAAAATTACAAAATAAAAGCTTAATTTTCTGCAGTTTTTCAAGTAAGGTAAAAGAGATTCATTTTTCTTTTGATTTGAATTGTTTTGAATTAAAAATGAAAGTGATAGTATAAACCTGGGATACTCTCGGGAACCATTTCTTTTGTTGTATTCCCTGTGTTGAAATTGTTCCCTCTTAATTCATTGAAGTATATCATGATAATTACCCAAGTCACTGTTATTAAATAGAAAATCTGATGCTACCATTTTTTGATTTTAGGTTCATCGTAGACAGGATGATCCCATCAGTGAGAAGGGAGTTAATTTTTAATATTTTGAAGGCTCGGTTTCTAACATCTATTCTAATTTAAATATCCAGTTTAATGGTTGCCAACCTCTTTACCTTTTAGATTCTCCTTAATTATTTCTATCAACAGGAACTTTTGGCATGAAAACAATTTTTTTCCCTAACAAACAACAGGTATTTATTAACAAGTCATCAAGTAACTTCTCCATTTTTTTTAAGTAATCAAAGAACACAAGCAGTTCATAATGAGCTTGGAATAATATGTATTACCACCCTAAACTAAAATAGCCCCAGCTAAAAGGAAAGAATTTCAGTTTGTTAGCAGGTGAAAGCTTTTATTTTTTTCTTTAGCCAAGCCATTTCTGTTGCTTTTTTACATAGTGAAAATGGTCTGCGATCTGTATTACTACCTTTGCAAACTGTAGTTGGGGTAATAGCTCTACTCATTAAATTATATCATTCAGAGCTCCTATAAAAGAGTCTTGGTAGCAAAAAAATAATAGGTTTTTTTAAAGATGACTTTTTCCCCTTCTCATTCATAGGCGTTATTACACATAAAATTGCGTGAACTAGTAAATAATCTGTTGGGTATATGCTTTCTTACATTTTTTTCCTTCTGTGTTTTCTTGTTGTAAAACCGATGTCCCTGGCTATTGCTGGAGAGGAGAGGCATCCTGAGGCTGACACATGGACATGGGCTCACCAGGCAGGCAGGTGGTAAAGCAAGTGGTCTATTTGGAAGCCCTTTGTCTCCTTACCAACTGTCTCTTCTGCCCCTTGAGTGTTCAGCCTGGTTCAGTTCAGTTCACTGGGGGTAGTGCTAGGCCAGCAGACAATACTTTAGGAGACCTAAAAATGTATGACACATGGTCCCTGACTTGGAGGACGTACAGTCTAGTCATCAGTAGAGGAAAAATGACGTGGGCAGATACCTAAGATGAGAGGCAAAATGAGCCAAGTGCTCTAGGGATTTCAAACAGCCTGCTTGGGTTGAACAGGTGTGTGTGTGTGTGTGTGTATTTGTACGGGGTTGTCACTTCTAGCCGTAGGGGCTGAGGAGCATGATGGAGGAACTGGATGTTGAAAGAAGTGGAAGCCTATGGAAGGTAAAGATAGGGAGATGGGGACAAGGGTGCTCCTGACAGAGAAGCAGAAACATGAGATCATCTGTCTTGTCTGTCTATCTACGGTTCCAGGGAATTGGTCTTACACAATTGTGTGAGCTGGTTAAGCTGTCTCTCTGAGCCATTGTCTCCGTGTCTAATGTTGGAACCTGAAAGCCACCATACAGGCAGTCAGGAAGGGATGATGGATGTGAAGCAGGGGAGATCAAGAGAGGGCTGGAAGCCACAAGCATGAGATGGGATTCCGTGAGGATGGACTGAGAGTTGTGTCAGTTCCTGTGACCTCTGACCTTGGTGTCAAGGCTGTTCTGCAGAAGTGAGGACCCTAGGTCACAGAGCCAAACACAAACACCTGGCTCAGGAGTTAGAGAAGCTGAAGGGAGAATCCAGGGCAAAGAAGCGAAACTGCAGGCTTAGTTGCTGCTTCATGCCAATGAGGTGAATCAGCACGTTAGCCAAACTGTGTGAGCCACAAAAATGGCTGCTTCCCTTCTGCCCTCCAAATCTCCAAGAATCTTCCCAATGGCCCACCCTAATAGAAAAATACAAGAAAGGAAATTCTGGGAAATGTAGATCAGATGTATTCCATGCCATCACAGCTTGTATCCAGAGTATGGAGCTTTTGAAAATTAAGCTAAAGAGTTAAGATGATATCAACATAAGTGGCCACTGGAATTTTTTGAGCCAGAGGAACAACAATGAAGCTGACCTTAAGGACAATGAAGTGGTGAGCAGGACAGATTGGAGTGCCTAACTCAGGAGCTCAGAATGCTGGTAAGTGGTAACAAGGGGATTCAGGAGGTTGGAGTAGAAAGGAAAGTGGCAGAGCCGTGCCTAGAAATTTCGCTGCTGTGGCCAGTGCACGAAGCCTGCTTTTGTGTGTTTGGGGAAGAGAGAAGATCTACATACAAAGCATTGCCTGCTCTTGACATTGGTACACTTGTCCCATCCATTTTATTCAGCATTAAAAATTTCAATGCCCTGGGTCAAAGTCCCAAGTTTGTGACCCTAGAAATTTGTGGTCCTGAAGAGGAGATCAGTGGATATTTGTCATGTTTTGACACCCAACAATAGCAATTGAAAATCCTTTTTGTGTTTGGGGAATTTTCCACATTAAGGATCCTGCTGGAAGCCAGTACATCACTCTCTTAGCTGACTTTTAACCTAGGGAGACTCCAATTTGTAAGAGAACAGGAGGAAACAGGCACCAAACAGTATCACCTTTTTATTACTGAATAGTATTCCGTTATATGGATATACCACATTTTCTTTATCCATTCACCAGCTGATAAACATTTGAATATTTTCTAGTTTTTGTCTATTATATACAATGCTGCTATAAACATTCTTCTACATGTCTTCTGGATACACATCTAATAGTGCATTGCTGGGTCAAATGGTAACTTTAAGTTGTAAGAAACTGCCAAACTATTTTCCAGGTTTCCATTTTACATTTCCATCAGCAGTGCATGAAGATCAGATTTCTCTACATGTTCACCCAAGCTTGGGAAGGTCCATCTTTTTAATTATAGCCATTCTTATGGATGTGTAGTGTTAGCTTGTGGTTTTAATTTGCGGTTCCCCAATGACCAATGATGTTGAATTTCCATATAAATCTTGGGATCAGCTCATCAACTTCTACAAAGCCTACTGGGATTTTGATAGGGATTGCACTGAATCTCTGTAACGATTTGCGTGAGATTTGCCATCCTACCAATATTGAGTCTTTGAATCCATGAACAAGGGATATTTCTCCACTTATTTAGATCTTCTTTAATTTCTCTCAGCAATGTTTTATAATTTTCAGTGTACAAATCTTTCACTTTTGTTAAATTTATTCCCAAGTATTATTTTTTGATCCTATTGTGAGTGAAATTTTCTTAATTTTAGATTGATTGTTGATAGAATATAGAAACACAATTCATTTTTAAAATATTGATCTTGTATCCAATGGCCTTGATGAACTCATTTTTTTGTTCGAGCAGCTTTGGGCAGGGGGTGGGGGACTCCTTAGAGTTTTCTATGTACAGGACAATATCATCTGAGAATAAAGACAGTTTTGCTTTTTTCTAATCTGGATACCTTAAAACTTTTTTTCTTAGTGAGTAGGCTAGAACCTCTGTTCAAGGTTGATTAGAGTTGGAAAGAGCAAATATCTTTGCCTTGTTCCCATTATAGGGAGAAGCATTCAGTCTTTCACAGTTAAGTATGATAATAACACTAGGTTTGTTTTGTTTGTTTTGGGTTTTTTTGTAGATGCCCTTTATCAGGTAAGGAACTTCCCTTATATTCCTAGTTTGTTGAGAATTCTTACCATGAATGGATGTTAGGGTTTGTTAAATGCTTTTTCTGCATCTGTTGAGATGATTGTATTGTTTTTTTTTAAAATCCTTTTTTTCTCCATCACTTTTTTTTTTAAAGATTTTATTTATTTATTTGAGAGAGAGAGAATGAGAGCTAGAGAGCCCGAGAGGGAAGAGGGTCAGAGGGAGAAGCAGACTCCCTGCTGAGCAGGGAGCCCGATGCAGGACTCGATCCCGGGACTCCAGGATCATGACCTGAGCCGAAGGCAGTCACGTAACCAACTGAGCCACCCAGGCGCCCTCTTTTTTTTTTTTTTTAAGGTTTTATTTATTTATTTGTCAGAGAGAGAAAGAAAGCACAAGCAGGCAGAGCAGGCAGAGGGAGAAGCAGGCTCCCTGCTGAGCAAGGAACCCGATGTGGGGCTCGATCCCAGGACCCTGAGATCATGCCCTGAGCTGAAGGCAGGTGCTTAACCAGCTGAGCCACCCAGGTGTCCCTGATTGCATTGTTTTTGTCTTAATCCTATTAATGTGATATGTTACATTAACTGATTTTCAACTATTAAACCAACTTTGCATTCCTGGGTACATGGTCATGGTATATAATCCTTTCGTACATTATTGGATTTAGCTTGCTAATATTTTTAAAGGGTTTTTGCATTTATGTATTAGTCTGTAGTTTTATTTTCTTTGATATCAGGTTTTGGTTTCGCATCAGGAAAATACTGGCCTCGTGGAATTGACATTTGCCTTGCTTCTATAGACAGGTAAATAGAATTTGCATTATTGTAATTTTTGCATTTATTTGTTTTTCATTTTGAGAAAGAAGTTTCATAAGTTATTTTTAAAACAGAAACTAGATCTTATCTACCGGCTTGACCACCAAAATTTAATAGATGTTTCATCTGAGAACCCATGCAGGGTCCTCTATTCACAATGTTTGTTGATTGCAGACAGGCGCAGAGACAGATGGCATGCCAGAGACCTAAGTACCTCAAAGCCAAACTTCCCAACTGATCACAGACAGAAGAGAAAGTTGCCACCTTCTTTTTCTCTACTGTAATGTAGAGGGATAGAAAAACATCTCCTGAGTAGTCATGGACCATTGCTGTAACTTCTTATCATAGCCCCTTGAGATTTGGGGAAGAAATATGATAATTATATATATAACCAGTCAAGCTCGCTCTACTGATCAAAGTGTTTCTATTTTTTTTTTAAGATTTTATTTATTTATCTGAGAGAGAGAGACGGAGCACAGCAGGGGGAGGGGCAGAGGGAGAGAGAGGACAATGACAAGCAGACTCCCTGCTGAGTGGGGAGCCCAACACAGGGCTCTATCCCGGGACCCTGAGGTAATGACCTGAGCTGAAGTCAGATGTTTAACTGACTGAGCCACCCAGGTGCCCCCAAAGTGTTTCTAGATGCCAAAGCCATATCAAGTGTCAGAAGAATCTGTGTGTTGATCTAGTGTTTGGAAGGAATTGACTATCTAGCCAGTGTTTCCCTCATCATGTAACCTTAATATTTGTTATGATCATGGTTGATTTGGGTTATTTTTCAGTGTATGAAGCATAAAGAACAATCACAATACTCTACATGAAGGTGACTTTTGATTAAAGAGACATCCAAATGTAACAGGAAAGAACTGCTTTTTTTCCAAACATCACTTTAAATGACTTTTTTCTTCTGAAAACAAACGAAGTCACCTCAGACTGAGACTCACTGGTATTCATTCTTTAGGCCACTCATATGTTACCTCTTCTAGAATGAGCAAGTGCCTACCACAGCATTACCTATGCGGTCTCATTTACTCTTCACACAATACTCTGAGGTGTAGGTATTTTATAGATGAAGAAACTGGGGCTCATATTAAGAAATATGCCAACATCACCTTTTTTTTTTTTAAGAGCTTATTTATTTGAGAAAGAGAGAGATAGCAACAGAGATCACAAGCGGGGAGGAGAGGGAGAAGCAGACTCCCCGCTGAGCAGGGAGCCCGACGTGGGGCTGGATCCCGGGACCCTGGGATCATGACCTGAGCCGGAGGCAGCCACTTAACCGACTGAGCCACCGGGGCTCCCGGCCAACATCACCTTTATAAGAAAACGGTGGAGTCTGGTTCCAGCACAGATCTAGGTAAATTGAAGCCCACTCCCTCCTGCTGTACACAGCCCCCCCCCCCCCCCCGCCGCCGCCCACGGTCCTGCCGGGCTTCCCAGATGCGTACCTGTACAGCTGTGTCAGAGACCCTTTTCCCACCCCCCCAACCCCCCAGTTTCCACATCGTTTGGTCATGAGTTCCTGGGGTGGGTAGGCAGGGATGCCAGGACTCTCTGGTTCTTTCTTTGTGTTTCTAGTACTTCATACTGTGGCTGATGTGCAGGTATTCAACGAATGTTGAAATAATGACTGAGTGAGAACGATTTTACCTCCTAGGCTTTTGAGGAAAGCTCAGATATGAAGGAAATCAGGAATTTATCTAACCCAGCCTTGCCAGTCAGTGGAGTTGAGGCTCCAAGAAGACAGGTGTGATCTGCCCAGTCATCTGGAGAGAGCCAGATTAGAGCACAGTTGTCCTAGGGGTGCCTGGGTGGCTCAGTCGTGAAGCGTCTGCCTTCGGCTCAGGTCTTGATCCCAGGGTCCTGGGATCGAGCCCCGCGTCCGGCTCCCCACTCGGAAAGGGACCTGCTTCTCCCTCTCCCGCTCCCCCTGCTTGTGCTCCTGCTCTCGCTGTGTCTCTCCTCTGTCAAATAAATAAATAAAATCTTAAAAAAAAAAAAACACAGTTGTCTTAGTCCGTGGCTCTTTCACGGAACGCATAGGCCGGTTTCTGACGTTTCAAAGCTGATCCTGCCCCTCAGTTTGTAAGGTATATAAATGTAACGCACATGTAAAAATAATAACAAGGGATCTGAATCTTAAATCATGTAAAGATAACATTTCAGGAAAAAAATCCTAACTACAGTGACTTCATGAGGGACTTAACACTATTCATTACTTCTTTTGAGAAATCATCCATCTGAAGGATTAGAATCAAATCTTAAGACTCTTCTCAGCTGAAACATCAACCAAACACCTGGCTCTGGGTTGGCGGACTAAGAACCTGGGCTCTGAGCCAGAGGCTTCACCCAAGGTGTGTGGCCCTGCCCTATGCGCCCAGCCTGAGTGAGGTATTTTCTTACACATTTCACAGCTCTGTTGTTACTCGGTGGGTCACGAATGAAAACAATCCCTTCCTCTCTCCTGCCCCCTCCCACTGGCTGTGCCTTCCAGCCAGACCTGATCTGCCAACTGTGCTGTCACCAGTGCTCACCCACCAAGCCCGACCCTGGGCCACCATGCTCCCTCCCCACTCAACGGCCCCCCCCACCCCTTTCAGGTCAGGCTGTCAACAAAATCAGGGGACATCTTCAAATTCTCTAAAATTCACTGTTATGTTTCAAAGTGGTGGTGTGCAACCACAACATTTTCCTTCCGGTCGGCTGAGGGTGGCCGTGTCACACATTTTCTCTCTGAAGAACTCTGCCCAATTGTCTCCTTTCCCACGTGTCCTGAAGGGTCCTCACAACACATTAACCCATCTGGGCTTCACTTGTAGATTCCTTCATTGACTTCCTCTTTCTGTAGATTTGTTTTCAAAATGATAATCTCACAATAGGAGCTTCTTTGTGATTTTCATAGTTTTTTTTCTCTTTCATAGGGTTGTAGGCTAATCTGACCCTGATATTAATTCATTTTAAATTCTACAATATTTGCACAGAAATCTTCCCTTTCACCAACTCTTCTCTCTCCACCCATCCCAAATAAGGTCTTTGAAAAGGGTGACCTATCTTAACGGAAAGGGAGAAAATGGCACGTACTTATTTACTGGGTACCGTCTTACTGTATAGCCCTAAAAAAACCCCTCAAAACTCTAAAGCGGCTATGAGATGTGTTTCAGTGTTTCATATATCTTGTTTTGATAGAAAAATACACAAATCCCATTTAACAGGATGACATGGGGGGTGCCTGGGTGGCTCAGTCGTTAAGCGTCTGCCTTCGGCTCGGGTCATGATCCCAGGGTCCTGGGATCGAGCCCCGCATCGGGCTCCCTGCTCGGTGGGAAGCCTGCTTCTCCCTCCCCCACTCCCCCTGCTTGTGTTCCTGCTCTCGCTGTGTCTCTCTCTGTCAAATAAATAAATAAAATCTTTAAAAAACAAAACAAACAAAAAAACAGGATGACATGGTCAGGGCCAGGCCAATTATTGGTGTGTGGTAGGTATTTATAAATTTATATGAGTGATTTTCCTAGTTTGCTATCTATACCGAAAACATTTACTTCATATATATAAACATATATACTTGTTATTAATAATTCATTGATTATATGTATTATTTTTGTATAATATATTTAAAGAATTCACATTGCCTTCTTGCCAAATTTTTTTTCTAGTTGAACTACATTAGCTTCCCCAATGCTAAATATTTTTGTACTACTGTTGGTTATATATAGATATAACCAATTTATTTTGTTTTCATTTATTTCCTGGAAGTAAGAGTACTTATTTCTCCCACTTGTCAACCTTCTATTTCCAGGCCAGACACTGTCTGGACCTCCTGTGCTGGCCGATGTAGTAGCCATTACCGTATGTGGCAACTAAACACTTGAAATGTGACTAGTCCAAACTAAGATGTACTTTAAGTATAAAATACAGATCAGATTTTAAAGACTTGCTCTGAAAGAATGTAAGCTATCTCAATAATAGATTGAGTACATGTTGCTATGCTGATATTTTGGATATCTTAGGTCAAATATTAAAAACAAAACAGGGGAAGCCTGTTTCTTTTCACCGTTTTCAGTGTCACTACTAGGGCGCCTGAGTGGCTCAGTTGGTTAAGCGACTGCCTTCGGCTCAGATCATGATCCTGGAGTCCTGGGATCGAGTCCCACATCGGGCTCCCTGCTCAGCGGGGAGCCTGCTTCTCCCTCTGACCCTCTTCCCTCTCGTGCTCTCTATCTCTCATTCTCTCTCTCAAATAAAATAAATAAGATCTTTGAAAAAAAAATAAATGTCACTACTAGAAAATTTAAAATTTCATATGTGCCTCACATTTGTAGCATGTGTTATATTTGCCATACAGTGCTAGTTTAGGTACTTCATACACTTAGAAATGAATGAATGAGTAAATGAATGAGACAAGCTATACTTTCCTGATCTTTGAGGACACCTCATAATTGTCTACCAGGAAGGAATCAAACAAACTCAGGGTTTGATCGAAACTTAACTACAGTTCAACCCAATCTTTTCATTTTGTAATTGAGACTACCCAGGCCCAGAGAAATTTGCATGCCCTCTGCACTATCCACTGAATAAAGACAGGAAAGCAAGGTGTTGATTCAATACCAGCATTTTTTCTGTCATCATCAGTGGTAAATGCCTTGGTGAAGATATCCAAAGTATCCAGGGACGAACACTCTGGATTCTAGAGGACTATCAACTGTACTACCTGTAGAACTATTTCAGCCTTTATGATTACTCTCTGCAACTGACCAGAGCCCTCTAAGACAGACACGTAGACCAAGCTGCAGTCTCATGTGGGAGGGACCAAGCTGGGCGGGGCGGGAAGGTCCAGAATGGACACCTTAGGACATTGTACATTGTGACATCATCAGTGATGGTCTCAGATGGCTTCCCACTGCTGGCCCTCCAGTCTCAGCTGTTACTGCGAGTCCATTCCCCTACCATGAGTGTGGAGCAGCTAAAATCAACAGATCCACATGTACCTTGAGGTGACAGACTGGCTCTGGGGAATACTCCCTTTTTCTGTTTAGAGGTGCCCCTTCGGTTGGCTCTTTTGTGTGAAGAGGACAATGGTGCTCATTTTTCTAAGGACAGTCCTGAAGGATAAGGTTTATCCTTTTGTCCTGATTAAGGATTCATATTCAAATAGTGCAGAATGTGGGGGAAAGAGTCCTAGGCAGCCATTCATTTCTCCCGCAGCACTGATCATGCTTACTAGGGAAAGGAGGGCCAAAAGGCTTCCGTTTCCTCCCCTCCCCCGGTGAGTTAGGCACGAGTCTGGGGCTACGGCTCTCACGTTAGATTCCCTGCAGCCCCACTAGTTCCCATCCCTGCCCTGGAGGCCCAGTCCTTTAAAATATTATCATTCTGGGTCGATAAGACCGAAATGCCACGTTTTACTCAAACTAAAATAGGTTGCGTTGGTCAGTCTCATTTACTCCTATGTATTTATAAATAGGCGGGCTTGAATTCAATAAGCACATTTATGTAAATGTTGGGCAAAATTGAGTCCACCCAAGTGAAGTGTGGGAGGGTGGTGGCTGTGCATCCCAGACTAGTGCCTTTGAACTGTAACTATGTATACATGGCTACCCTGCAGGCTTAATTTTAGCTAGATGAACTACCAGAAATGTTAGCAATCTGTCTCTTCAGATTACTTTTGCTCTTTCTCTTTGCTAAACGACAGATTTTAAAAGTATGGAATCCTTGGTTTCACATGTTTCTTTAAACAGAACTGTAACAATTTTATCAGCGATTATATTTATCTTAACATGAATTTTTAAGCATCTGAGGCAACATTCATTTTCAAATAGTTGCATGTTTTACCTTGAAAAGTTATACTATCTATAAATAGTCTATATTAATTTATCCATGTAGCTATATACAGTGAATATACATGTATCCATGTACTTTGTGTGTGTGTTATATAGAGAGATGTGTGTGTGTGTGTGTGTGTGTGTATACACACCACATATATGTGTTATATAGAGAGAGACACACAGAGGGAATAAGGATAGTAGATTTCAGCTGGATGGTTCCATCTTATTTCTTATTTTGTATTGAGATTGTCATTTAGGAAATAATCTTTACAAATTCTGCTCTTAAAAAGACCTCAAAGTCTTAAATATCTGAAACCTCATGACAAAAAAGTAACATGAACATGTTAATGAATTTTCCTTAGTTGATCAAATATTGTAATTCATGCTTTATCTTCAGGACTTTTCCATTTCAAAAATGATTGGGACAATTTTAACAAATATGTTTCTCTCAATAATGATGACTGAGTAATAATTCTCCATTTCACATTCAGTTCTGTAGCTTGTAAGTGCAGTAATGGGTACAGTTGCTACTACATTTACCATCTGACCATATGGTATAACATACATCTGCCAAAGAGGACAGACATTCTATTACAATAACAAACAACATAGGCATAGTCTTAAGGCAAATCGACAGACATCAGACATCTTCTTTCTTTTAATTTATCCAACTATTATCACGTAGCACATACCTATGTCATATATGTCAGATACTTGCTTTGACACTGAAAACTCCAAGATGTGTGCAGCTGGTTCTCTGACCTGGAGGAGTACATAGTCCGGCAGGGGAGGTGGTCATGCAGGCAAATGACTATCCTATGATGTCACGATGTCCTATGTGTAATAGAAGCATATACAAGGTGTCATGAGTGCAGAAAGAAAAACAATGCCTAACTGCTGGAATCCAAGAATGAACGAGGTCAGGAGATAATCACAGAGAAGACGGTCTTTGAATTGAGTATGAGGTCTTGGTAGGAAATACAGTGTGGCGGTTAAAAGAACCGTCTGTAGCCAGACTCTATGGGTTTAAATCCCAGCTCTACTGCTTACCAGCCAAGGAAGCTTAGGCATGTTATTTAACCTTTCTGTGTTTTAGTTTCCTCCTCTGTAGAATGGGTATAATCACTGGGCACAGTTCCTAGGGCTGAGGTGAGGATTATGTGAGTTAATGTGTGCCATGGGCTCAGAACAGTGCATGGCACATGGAAAGCCCTCGATCAGTATTAGCTCCAATGCCAGGGATAGCAGAATGAGAGAAAGCAAGGAGACACAAAGGATCATGGCAGGCTTGGCTTGTCAAAACTGAAATTTGAGGTGTATTTGTGTGGAGGGTGGTGGGAAATGACAAGGATGGTCGACAGATTATGGCAAGAGAGCCTCATATGCCACACCCATGAGGCTCATATTTATGGGGCCTGTAGAGAATTTTAAGGAACAAATTCAGGTTTGTGTTATAGAAAGATAACTTTGGAGCAATGGGGAATGAGTAGAGGCCAGATTAGTTAAGAGGTTACTGATGAGAAGAGATATGATCAAGGCTCGGCTGGGGGATGGAGGGTAGGGTGGAGATTCAAAGTTAAAATTGATAAGACTTGGTGACCGATTAGATTAAAGGGTTGAGGTGGAAGGAGTTGTGGATGACTCTTGGACTTCTGGTTTGGGTGATTTGGTAAAAAGACTGGAGGAAAAGCAGGCTTGGGGATCAGGTTTGGGATTTGTCAAAACTGATGGGCCTGTGACGTGACCAAAATTAGTGTTTACGCCTGCTGGAAGTCAAGATTCAGTACTCCTCAAGATCGAGGTAGCAGCTGACATTGTGGGAATGTGAGTGAGAGCATGATAAAGGTTGTATACCGGAAGAGATTCGGGGATGGTTTGGGAACATTTCTGAGCCAAAGAAAGCTGAGTCAGCAAAGGAGAGTATTCATAGAACGAGGAGGAAAATGTAGAAGAAAGTGGAATCATGGAAAATGATGCAGTGGAAATTCGAGGAGGAAGTGTTCAAATGTAGGAGAGAGGTTAGGTAGAATGAGAACTGAGAATTGTACTTCGGATTTGGCAATTAGAGAAAGAGCTTAAGAAAACCCATGAGCTATTACCTCAGTTAAGTGTAACAGAGTGGAGAAAGAGATACAGTGAATCCTTTTCATTAAGACCCTAGATGTTAGTTAATATTTCAGGTCAAATCTAGGGGAATTCCTGGAGAACATCCAGGGATGTGGGCCAGCTTCAGGCTGGCTACATGAAGCAGATCTGGCCTGTCCTCACGGAGCTATTTACCCAGAACCTAGCCAAGGGGCTGTGGTGACCAGAGGTTTGTCTAAGTAGAGGTCTGGGAGCTCCTGATAAATGGCTGGCTCCAGAAAGTGTTAAGTGGCCCTGGGGCGTTGCCAAAAAAGTTCTGTGGCTTTGATAAGAACTTCAAAGCCCTGAAGTTAACAGAGTTGATCTGGTAGCTTGTGCCCGTGTTGGAGGGAAAATGGGTGTTGGTGAGGATGGTGTTAACAGGTTGTTTCAAGTTGGTTCTGTTCTGGAACACATCCAGACTCTTGGCTCTGTCTTAGATGTGATTTTTCTGATTAGGTTTGCTTCATCACCTGTTTTCTTATTTCCTTCATGTATGTAAGTGTCTCATCTCTCCAACGGGATACTCAATTTCTTAAGGGCAGGGACCACACTCCAAACAGTGTTTTGAACTCCCTGTAAGCACATTCTTGTCCAGTTGAACCCTAGCTCAGAATCCTGGTATCTTCAGCCTCACCGGACTTAGAACCAAGAATAGGTCAAGCCTCTACAGTGCACCTGGCATGACGTCAACCATCAGCGCAAAACAACAAAAAACCAAAACTTCCACAGTTACTTCCCAAAACTTATCCTAGTAAGGTTGAACTGAGGGGATATTTAGAGCAAGCAGTAGGTGTTGATACTGCAACTTTTGCCACTCGTTGGATGCGCTGGGCCTTGACTCCTCAGGACCCCTGGCCAAGAACTCCAAGGCCACCACACTGGTCTCCCAGCGGACACTTAGGTTCGGGAAGAATCTGTGCCATGCTAAAGGACGTTACGGCTCCCACGTGGCTAGACTAAGGTCTCCTCTGGTATGTCCACACAGGGGACCTGATGCAGTCTGGATATGGTAACTGGAGGGGGGGGGCAAAAAAGGAAATACAGGGTGGAGGTGTTTTCACTTTTTTTTTTTTTTTTGTATTGATGGGGAGGGGTGGTTTGGGATGGATCTAGCGCCTCAGCCCTATCCCTTCCAGTCTCCCTCGGCTGCTCAAGTTATTGGCCACCGCTCGTCCTCTCCTCGAAACGGTGTAGACACGGCCCGCACCGGTCCGACGGCGGAAGGAGCGCGTAGGAAGCGGAGGTGGGTGTCCCCCGGCCCCCCACCCCGCCGAAGACCGCCAGGCGCGGCGGGAGGATGTCGGCAAGCGGAGGGCGTGCGTCGCCCCCCCCTCCTCCCCCGCCCGCGCCCCCCGCCCTGGGGGACCCCGCGCCCAGGGGAAGCCCCGCGCGGGTGCCGGACGCCCTCCCCAGTCCCTCCGCCTCCCCGAGGCCCGGGGCTGCCTCCTCGGGCCGCGCCGGGGCCGCCCGCACTGCGCATGAGCGGGAGCCCGGCAAGCCCGTGAGAGGAGCCGCCGCCGCCGCCGCCGTCCATTCGCTGCGGAGCCGGAGGAGGAGGGGAGAGGCCTGGAGGACACCAACATGGTGAGGCACTGCGGCCGCCCGCCCGCCCGCCCCGCCGGCTGGGGGCCGGCGCAGCTGCGCACCCCCGCCCCGCCGCCCTCCGCCCTGTGGCGACCCCGCCGCCCCGAGCCTCGGCCCACGGCCTCCGTCCGCTCCCCGGAGGGGCTCTCCTCCCCTCCTCTCCCTTCCTCCTTCGCCCCTTCCCGCCCGGGCGCCGCCGCTACGCGAGAGCCGAGGAGGCGGAGCGGAGCTGGGCCTAGTCGGGAGCCCCGGGGAGTTTGGGGCGCGGGGCGCGGTCCACGGTGCCCCTCGCCGGGCCCGGCGCGGGTGGGGGAGGCGTTGGGGCGGGGGGAGGGGATGGGGCAACGGCCCTACCCTGGCCGGGCCCCCTCGCCGGCTCCATTGTGTCTGGCCGGGGACCGGGCTCCGGGGTTCCGGGTGAGGAGCCTCCCCCCGCCCCGGAGCCGGGGCTTCCCCCTCCGCCCCGCCGGCGAGAAGGAAAGACTTTCCCGGCGCTCCTCTCCCTCCTCCGCTCCCGGCTCCAACACCCCTCAAGTCTCCAGGCAGTTTCGCTTGGGGCGGGGTATTAGCCCTTTTCCTTTCTCCATCACCTCTTGTTGCGTCCCATGCTTTTGGAAAATGAGAGTTTAACTGGCCAGTTGGTGGAGGTTATAGTCGCCTCTCCGCCGAGAACATGGGAAACCGCTGAGCTTGGGGGACGTGGTGGGGGGCGGGGAGTACGGAAGTGCAACCTGTTCTCATTTCATAAAATTAGGAGAAACAGACTTGCTACCTTTTGAGCACATGTTTAATTTTCTTGGGATGGGAGGAGTAATTGCTTTATTATGCCAGTTAAAGACCATTTGTGATTTTTAAAAAACAGTTTGTCAAGTTATTTCCCTCTTTTTTGTTCGGGGCGGGGGAAAAAGTCTTACCAGCTTGAAGAAGTGGTAGTCAAGTTATCTGTTTACATTTTGGTAATCTTGTACCTGACTCTTTCGAGTTCTCTTTTTTCCAGAAGTGGTATTTGGCGTTATAGTTTGAGCATGAGTTGAATTCCATGCAGGTTACTGTATGAATAGACAGTAAAAATGATATTGTTGTCCTTTTGCTCATGGGGAATATAAAGGCCTCTTTGAGGAGGGTGTATGTGTGTGTGTCTGTGTTAAGGGAATGCCCCAGTATCTTTGTTTTTAGTTGGGCTTATTTCTGCTGAATAACACTTATCTAGCTCCAGCCTCTAACTTGGCAGAATTTTGGTGTCATGTATGGATATGTGGTTCGGTTTGTCATATATTCCATGGTAAGTTTCATGAAAATTTGTCATTTGTACTTGTAAGAAAACTTTGCCATAAAGTACAGGTTAATGTTTGGATTGACATTGCAGTATTCAAAGATCTACTATGGCGTCTAAACATTTTCTAAATTTTTAAAAGTATTTTTTGAGGGTCATAGGCACTACTAAAGTTTTCAGACTCTTGGCATGTAGATAAACAGTAAGTTTGAAGTAATGAAATGTAATTCCCTGGTAAACACTCTGTGAGACTGAAATGTGTTCTGTTCATAATAGTCTGTAATTCAGCAACATCCTCTAGAAACCAGGCTCTTCATAATGCTCATCACCTGCTCAGGAATTCAGGATTCATGTGGTTCATGCAAGAGTTCAGCTTGGATTGGAGCTTGTAAACTTCTGTCCTTTTGTTAATATTAAATTAGCTAGTTTTGGAACTTAGCCATAACTCATCTAATGATACCAGTAGTGGCAACATATCACTAATTTAAAACACTTTCTGTGGCTGAACTCAGATCATGTCACTAGAATTGTCTTGGTATGCTCTTAGTTTAGAAACTATAAATCACCACGCACTCTCATAGAAGTTAGGCCGTAAGATTTTTCTAGTTAAGTTTTTCATCATAAATTTATAATTGTTTCTTGATATAATTTTTGGGCTAATAGTTCTCAGTATGTGTAGCTTAGGCTATTTCCAGAAGACATGTTATTGTTAATTCTAGGGTAGGCTTAAATGATAGGATATCTGAAATATTTTGTATAAAAAAATGTTCAGTTAGCCCTGCCTGACACATACACGGACCAAAAATAACTCCCAAACTAGACAGTATTATGTTAATTTCTGAAAATCTTTAAAAAGTATTCAAAATTTCTGGGTTTTCTTATTTGTAAGATGACAGGATTGAATTTGATTTCTAAAGTTCTATTCATATAAAAATTTTGACTAATTTCATCTAATAGATGTGTAAGGAGTATGTGTCAGCTAACCTACTAAATTTTTATAGATGCATGGCATAGGATTTTTAGACCAGAAATGGTTCCAGAGATCATCTGTTTTACTCTTCCTCCCTTTTACAGGAGAAGAAATTGAGGATCAAGGAGGTTTTGAGGTTAAGATTTGCAAAATTACTTGTTGCAGAACTGAAACTTTTTCTCCCGGTTTACTATTTCCGCCAGTATTTGTGGTACATGTTATCTCTTAACTCACATGGGATCTAGAGAAATTGTTGAAAATTGGATTTGATATTAAATTACATTATTCATTTAAGTAGAGGAAAATCCATGTGTTATTAATGAATATGTTAAATAACAAATTTCAGATGGATGACTAATGATGTTAATTACAGTGCTTTTAATGGCTTTTTAAAAAAATGTGTGGACTTCGAAATTTAAGATTGTACTTTCAACAAATAGAGTTTATAAGTCCAAATGAATGTAGTCCTGTTTGTCTCTTTAGAACTTATTTCACAGTCTTTTGCATATCCACAAGTAAATTAAAGGAGGGCCTTAATTCATTTCAGTAATCATTTATTAAAACACTTTGTGCCAAGCACTGTTCTGGGCACCAGGAATGTGTGTGTATATGTGTGTGTATTTTTTATGTTTCACTGAAAAAATGAAAATCCCTCCTCTTGTAAGGGCTACATTTTAGTAGGGAGACACAAATAATAAACATAGTATATATTTTTCTTCCATGTTAGAAGGTGTTAAGTGCTATGGGAGAAAACAGTGTTAAAGAGGGATATTGGGGGGAGAGGTGGGGGCACAGTGGTAGTGGATTTGCAAAATGGTGTCTACACCACTGATGAGGTGAATTTTGAGGAGACTAAGAGATGAAGGATTAAGCCATGCAGAAATGCGGTAAGACCAGTGTGGCCGGAGCAGTGTGTATGGGGGGCACGTGGTATTTGGGCATTAGAGCTGATGAGGTCTGAGTGGTAAGGAGTAGAGATGGGTAGGTGTGGGTGGGCATTGTAAGGATATTGGGTTTTTATTCCAAGAGAAATGGGAAGCCACTGAAGGACTCTGAGTGATATGATAGACTCTGTTTCTGTTTGTCTATAGTGTCCAATTACAATATTATAGGCAATTATTTTTTTAAAGCAGTTTTAAAAAACAAAACCCTTACTGTAATTTTTTTTTTTACCTTGCAGCTTCTGTGTATAGGGTTTTCAAGTCTGTTTAAGATGACTAGTATTCAGTAAAAACCTAGTTGACCATTGAGTTTACCTAACCATGCTAGTTAATAAAAACAACAAAACCTCTTCTATAGATTTGCTTTTGAATATGTTCTAGTAGTTTGTACATAGTTTAATAGCTATATGCAGAAAGTTGGGCCTCTGGGGAGAAAGAAGGACATTAACATTTATTGAGAACATACTGTCTGCTAGTCAGACAAATTTACAACTGTTATTAATTTTTAGTCTTGAGATGGGTATTGCTACGTCCTTTTAACATACCTGGAAATGGAGATTTAGTGGTTCTAAATGATTTGACCAAGGTTAAAGAACTGGTATGTGGCAGAGCATGGCTTAGAAGCCTGGTCTCTGATTAACACACTTTATCTGTGCCCTCCCCTCCCCTTTTTTTAAACCGGCAAATGCTCTTTCAGTATAGGTGTGGAATTTTTGATTAGTTTCACTCTTGTTTCTTCCTTATCATATTTCCTAGTGACCTAGTTGTTTCTGTATCAAATGATCTAATGTAAACATTTAAGTAACTGAAAAATTAAAACTCTTTTGGTACATACAGTAAAAAGTTGAAAGTAAAATTAACTCTCCTGGTGGTGTTTTGTTTTGTTTTAAGCTTAAAAAAAGCTGAGCTCATTTGGGTCAAGTTGCTGTTTCCATTATGGTCTTATAGGTTGGGGTCAAGCATAATGAAAATCTGTGAGAAAGCTCCTTTTTAAATTTCAGCGTGGGGTGTTCAAGTTTTGTTAGTATTAGCCATGACATTTGATGACGAGAAATAGTTCCAAATAGGATTCAGTTGCTTTGTGGACACAAATAAGCTCTTGAATAACCTGCTGACTATCTAGTTTACCTAGTTATTTTAGGTGTACGCACCCCACCTAAGAAAAAGCAAAAACAGAAGAGAGAAATGCCACTAAAGCATTTTTCATCACTTTGTTGAATCCCTTTTATATAATTAGTACCTAATCACTAATGGTGATTAGGCTGCTTGTTTGCGTTGTAAAATTTTAAGAGAGATTTACTTTTAAAGGGTTCTTTTCTAAAGAATTCTATTGCATTACACTTTTGAATCCTTCAACACTGAACATGGTGTTGCTGAAGATAAATTGCTGAAGTTCATGGCCCATATCTTTGTTATATTAGGATATTTTCATCTCAGTAAACATTTAGAGTGCTTATTTATTATTCATAGGGTTCTAATATTTTTGGATTTAGGATTTGAATAGATACCAGATCTTAGAATTAGGAGATTTTATTTTTCAAGGATCACTTATTCTCTTTATAAAACATATATCATATGACTTTTGAATGCTAGTCATTACTGTAAGTTATTTAACTATGAAACTTTTAAAATCTCATTTAATTCTTTGTTTTTTTGTTTTGTTTTCACCTGAGTAATCTTTTTGTTAATTCTAGATTTCTTTAGAGAAGATGTTTTTGTTAATTCTAGATCTCTTTAGAGAAGATGTTTCTGGAGAGGAGAAACAAGTTTAAATTAGCTACCTGACTGCTTGTTAGAAGTTCAAAAACTAGTTTGGGGGAATCAATTGAAATATGATGGCTAACACAAGTATTTTAAGGAGGTTATTTCTATCCTATTATAGATAATCAGGAATTAGCAAAAATAAGTTCTTAATAGAACAGTCTTGCTGAAATCAAAACATTCAGTTTACAGTGGAAGTCATCTTTTGAATAATAATTCTTAGGGCGAGGAGAAGAAAATCCTTTAAATTTCCATCAACAGAATACTTTTTTTAATATATTAAAAATTTTTTTAAATTTTAAGTAGGCTCCACACTCACCGTGGGGCTTGAACACACAACCCTGTCAAGAGTCTTGTGCTCTGCTGACTGAGCCAACCAGGCATCCCTGGGATACTTTTTTAAAACCTGTGAGGAAAATCATATCGAACCAAACAAAATTGAGAAACATGGAAAACCAGTTTGAATCTTACAAGTATACTTTCTGTGATAATTTTTCCGGTGAATTGCTATTTCTAAAACGTTGACTACAATAATTGTATAGTATAGTATAATTCCACATTCAATTTAGTGTTGGTACAACACCTCTTAAAGAAGAGTTTATCACTGAAAGTACAGGAGGTTTATGGAAGAATGATAAGAGACACAGACCTAACCATAAATAATTATTCTAAACAGATTATAATTTAAAATAATAGAGTGGGGTTTTTTTTGCTTAATATTTGAAATTGTACACATTTGCTTATATTTTGGGGGTATAACCTACACATGTGTTTGTATTTTCTCTGGGTTTCAAGCCTTCTCATTGGAAAAGGAAATCCTGACTTTCAATACCCCCCCCCCCCGTTTTCCATCTCTACATTTAAAGCTATAGATTGTGGACAGCTCTAAAAATAGACTATGACATGACAGTACACACATTTTTCTTCCTGTTGAATTACTTTTCTTAAAAAAATACCCATCTCCCTCTTCTCCCCTCCTTTTCTTCCCAAAAACCCTAAAAGGGAAGTTCCATCCTTAAATTAGCCTTCTATTTAGGTTGTGAGGGAATGCTTAATGGGTAATTTTTAGTCAGAATGCAGATTGTTTACATGAGATTGGGGAAGGGTCACTTGATCACTTAACTTTTCCATAAAAATAGGTGAAGAAATATTGCTCACACCCCCCCCCCCTTTTAACACATAATTAGTCAGTAGTTGCACTTTTGCCCTTCCTGTTTTCTCTTTCGCTTGACAATATGGAATAAATGGAAAGACTGCATACCCTGAAGCAAGGCACCAGGGTTTCATTCCTAGCTCTGCTACTTTTTGTATACGTCTATCTTTAGATAAATCGAGCTCTGGGGCTTGGTTTTCTCATTGGTAAAATGGAATCAATGATAACCACCTTGCAGGATTGTTAATAATTAAATACCTAGCACAGTGTTGGCACACAGTGGGAGCTCAAATGTTAGCTGCTAGTTTTCTGATTATGATTATTTTACTATTTGCATAAAATCATTTTTTTTCCTCTGGAGTATTCTTTCCTTCATGGACTTGAAAGGAGGCCTTACTATGTGCTAAGTACAGTTCTAAGAATTTAACCTGAATTAATTCCTGTAACCTTCACACCCTGTTTACAGATGAGGAAATTGAAGCACACAGAGATTAAGTAATTTTCCCAAAGTCACACAGCAATTAAGAGGCATAGGTAGGATTAAAATCCTGCCAATCTGGTTTGAGAGTCTACACTAATCATATACTATCTCTGTGCAGGTAGAGTGGTAGAGGATTTCTAGGTTCTACCTAGATTCTTAGGCTGACTTTCCTGCTGAACTTTGCCCCTGGGTGAAAGTCTTCTCTCGGAGTGGGTAGTCTCATTAGTTGAATTGGTTTTTCTTCTCACTTTTGGCTTCAGACCTATAATCTTACCCGGACTCTCTGAGTGGTTTGGTATATTGGTAACGTTTGGATATTATCTGCTGAATGATATGTATGTGATATGATACTATGTATCATATATGGAAAGTATGATTTTTCTGGACTTAAACTAGCTCTTCAAAGTTTCAGGTAAAGTTAAACTGTTAATCATATGGTAAACACATGAGAATCAATGTACAGAGCTTTTAGTGAGAATTGAGTGATCATTACAGTGGTTTGATTTTTTAAAAAAGATTTTATTTATTTATTTGAGAGAGAGAGAGCATGAGAGAGAGCATGAGAGGGAAGAGGGTCAGAGGGAGAAGCAGACTCCCTGCTGAGTAGGGAGCCTGATGCGGGACTCGATCCCGGGACTCCAGGATCATGACCTGAGCCGAAGGCAGTTGCTTAACTAGCTGAGCCACCCAGGCGCCCAGTGTTTTGATTTTTAAAACATGGCCTTTTTTGAGCTAGATTCATCAAATCCTGAGAGAATTAGAATTGAGTTAGAAAATTAATTCCTTTAAAAGTGCAAAGACCTTAGTATCTTTTTTTTTTTTTTTTTTTGGAGTTCAGACTGAATTTGAAACTTAAGAGTGAGAAGATGAAAATTCAGAATAATATAAATAATTAAATGTATCTTTAATTTTAATATTTTGCTTTAAAAAATATTGCCTATTGAAATTATTTCCATTTGGAATTATTAGGACTTAGTTGACTAGGAAATAATTTTCCATATTCATTATTTTTCTTGAGGGAAATACTTAAGAGGAATTTTTTTAACATTATGATCATTATTTTTAGTGTAGAGCCTAAGTCCCCATTCTTTTTTTTTTTTTTTTTAAGATTTTATTTGTCAGAGAGCGAGCACAAGCCAGGGGAGCGGTAGGCAGAGGGAGAAGGAGGGAGAAACAGGCTCCCCGCGAAGCAGGGAGCCCAACGCAGGACTGGATCCCAGGACTTTGGGATCATGACCGGAGCTGAAGGCAGATGCTCAACTAACTGAGCCACACAGGCATCGCAAGCTTTTCTAAGTCCCCATTCTTCTATCACAATAGACTTTATATGTTCAATGGTAAAATGTACTTGACTCTATGATACTTGGCTACAACCAAAGTATTTTTTTCAGATAAACTATTTTACTTTTATATAATTTTTAAAACAATTTTATTTGAAAGTGAGCGAGAAAGCACGAATGGGGGGAGGGGCAGAGGGAGAAGCCAACTCCCCACTGATCAAGAAGTCGATCCCAGGACCCTGATCATGACCGGAGCTGAAGGGAGACGCTTAACTGACTGAGCCACCCAGGAGCCCCATAAACTATTATTTTAAATGTGATTCATAAATTTCTTGAGTGGAAAAAAAATTGCAGATATTCTAGATTTAAGTATTAAACAATACGTGTTGATGACCAGATTTTTTTATTTTGGAAAGATGAACAAATAAATTTTTTTACTGTCCAGATTATAATAGTATCTCTAACTTTGGTGACCATATACAATTGTAATTAGCTTTCTGTTACAAAAGACAACACTTCTCTCCTTTTTTCCCCTTCCTCTCACTCCCCTACTCTTCCTCTCTCCCCCTTCCTTTGGTCCCCCCCCTTTTTTGCTAGAATTAAAAATATATTCTATATTTTATACATTTTACATATTTCAGTACTGAATTAACTTGAAAATTTGTCACACATTTGAGTACTGAAGATTGTATTATCTGATCTTATTTAATGATTTAGTTTAACTAGGATTTATTTAAAAGGAACAAACTAAAAAAATCTGAAAGTGAATGACATATACTTATTTGAGTGCTGAATCATTGTAGTTGTCACATGTTTTTGCTCTTAGGAAGATCCCCACTGCGTTTGTAGTAGAAATAGAGAAAATCCATCTGTTTTTGTCTTCTACTTCAGTTTTCTATCCACCCTCTCATCCCCTGTAAATAATTTTTTGCTGGCTAGATATCCTTTTTCTCTTCCTTCAGTTGATAGAAATTTAAACCTTTGATGCCATACTCTTAAAATCAGAAAACCTTGCCTGATGTCCCCATGTAGCCTGGGAAAAGAGGGTGGGAGTGTTAGAGGTCTCCTAGAGGTGTGGGGAAGGGGCAACTCTATGTAGTACACTCCAGCTTTACTCTAGGACAGCTTTTGAGACTACAGAGTTGAGTATATCCTCCCTAGTAGGGGAGCACGTGGTTAAGATTGATTCTAGGCACAGAGAGCTGACAGAAAAATGGTAAGAGTGCAATATAAGTACAAGAAGGGGAGGGTACTTACCAGACTTTGCAGGAATGGGATTGCTTATTACTTCTTGGCCTAGCAGAAGCCCATCCTATCAATTCTGTGCCAGGTTTCACTCATTAGTCTTAATGGTGTTGGAAGTGGGTGGCTACAGCCCTTTTCCTTAAAATATATTGATAATGCTGCATAACTGGAAACTTAAAATAGTTTAATTTATATATACATAGACATTATTTATTACATATACTTTTTTCAAATAAAATAATAGAGTTAAATTATTCATTTGTATAATTTTGTGACTAATTTGTGTGAGATGATTTTTTATCTTTGCTCCCCAGTTTTCTCATCTCTGGCACTGTGACAAGAGTCATTATAGACTGAACAGTGCTTTTGGCTTGCATAAGTGACTTAAGCTATATTTTTCCTTCCTCTTTTCAACAAAAATGATTCAAGTTTCAGGGAACAGAGCACTGGACGTAATATTGTATGATGAAACCCCAAATAATGCTGATTGTTTTTCTGTCTCCACCTTTTAGGGGAATGGGAAAAAGTTAATACAAAGAAGTTAATTCAGGCTGAATTAAAAAGTAATTTACAGGATGTAGCCTGTAATTGGTATATACTTCAGATTAATCTCCCAACACTTTTTACAACCTTATTACAGTGGTCACTGATGATCATAGTGACCATCAGATACTTCTGTTCTTCAAAGAAAAATTAAAATGTATGTCAGTGTACTGTCTCTCTCAAGGGAAAAAGGTATACTAATTTAAAAATAGTATTTCGTAATACAGGTTGAAATCAAGGTGGCTTCCTTTCATTTAAAGAGTATATTAAAATAAGACCAGTATCTTCCTTGGCATTTGCTTTCTTTGTGGGTTTGTTGCAAGTGAATAATAAATCTGAGGAGCTATTTTTCAAAAGGGAAGAATCCTAGACATCTGAGAGATGTGTTGTATAATGTGATATGAGTTATCTGGTTTCCAGAGGTGGTAGAGTTATTTAGTGAGGTAACACGAGGTTAGTGAATTTGTAGTTTCTCAAGTTTAATGGAGAACAGAGGTTGAGATTTTAATTCGTAATCCTAGAAAATAACATATTTACAGAGAGAGAAGAGTGTGGCTGACAAATCAGACTCCAGGGCATAAACATTTTTCATACCGTAAGAGATAGGGTTGGTTTTCATATTTGATTTTGCATATTCTTATTTTTATTCTGTAATAGGTGGGGAAATATTTATATCTTTGGTAGTCTTTTTCTTGAAAATCTCAAAAGGCTTATAACTACATACAGCACGCACTGTGGTTTGTGGAAACATTTCTAAGACGCAGATTCATGAGATCTTTCTGTTCTTGTCCCATTTCTACTAATAATAACCTGGGTGATTTTTGAACAGATTCCTTAACTTTCTGGGTCTTCTCATCTGTACAGTCAGGGGATTGAGGTTTGTGATCTGTCAGTTTGGGCTAGATCAAAGATGCTCGGGTTCTCAGATGTGTTGCTTAATCCACAGAACCGTTTCTGTCTATTAATGTGTGCCCTACTCATGTGCTTTTTTCTCCTTGCTGTAGTAGCTCAGCAAGAACCCAAGTACTTTGCTGAGAGATGGTGTTAGGACTTGGTAAGGGGAAGAATAATAGTGGGGAGGCTAAAATTGTGCACAGGAGACCAGGTTGGATGGGAAGAGAGGGAGAACATGGTGTTTGTTACTGGGAGAGTAGAGGGCCTAATTGCCCTGCTTTATTTTGCACAGGGTTCAGGTCAGATGAGAAATGAATCTGTGTCAACATAAGGCAAGTAAGAAGAGGTTATTACAGCAGAGAGCCTGTTTGGGGAGAGCCTCTGCTAGGCTCAGGCCAAGGGAAAGAGGTGATTCTTTCAAGGGAAAAAAAGAAGAATTCTATTAAAAATTACCTTCATTGGAAGGATCCAGGGTACTTGTTCATATTGCACTGCTTTCTATTTGAATGCAAATATGGGGAAATTCTATTAATAATTATCTTGGTTTCTGAACACCACCAGGAGATATGTAGGGTACTCATATTTCATTTCTTTTTCACATTTGGTAAAATAGCAAGAAAACAAGGGGTGGGGTTGGGAGAATTGTACCCTATATCCTTTATAATGGGTTTTAAGACTGCTACTGACACCTGTTAATCTCATTGTTCCCTGGGGTCATCGCCTCTTCTGGCTTCCTAGATAATGTCACTTCTTCACCACCACTCCTTACACGTCCCTTTAGAGCTTTGTGCTTGGTCAAGCACTTCCCTTTCTAGAGCCTTTATGTTACGTGCTCAGGATCCACTTTTAGGAGAAATGCAGGGTAGTTGAATTTCCTTTACCTTTTAATTTCTTCTGTAACATAATACCAAATTTTGTGTTTTACATTAAAAAATTTGTCTTCTGATTAATAGAACAAAAATAAGTCTTGACTTAAAATATTTTAATATTTTATGAGGAAAAAGTATTGCTAAGAATGATTAGTTAGCCATATAGATATAGTCATCTGATTTTACATAGTTTCAATTTATTTTCTGGTTTCAATAGAACAAGTTGAAATCATCGCAGAAGGATAAAGTTCGTCAGTTTATGATCTTCACACAATCTAGTGAAAAAACAGCAGTAAGTTGTCTGTCTCAAAATGACTGGAAGTTAGATGTTGCAACAGACAATTTTTTCCAAAATCCTGAACTTTATATACGAGAGAGTGTAAAAGGATCATTGGACAGAAAGAAGTTAGAACAGCTATACAATAGATACAAAGGTGAGTGCTTGTGACTTTAAATATTTTGAAGCAGGTTTTCCACAGTTACATGCTTATGGGAAATCAGGCATACATAGAACACAAATTGGGTGAATGTGTCCAGCGTAGCTCTGTAGATCTTAGAATTACTATCGGGAGATCGGAGAGGAATTCTTTCCCTCTTTTCACTAAAATTTCTTCTTAGCCTCTTTATTTCTTCCTCCCTTATCCTTCCCCTTTTTTCTTCCCCCAAGATCCAGTTTTAGAATAGTGACTGGGGGCCTGAATTTGTTTCCCCCCATTTTCATAAAATTCAGCTGAACTAATTTAAGGAAAACCTGCGTAATAATTTTAACAACCTTTAAAGAACTATGAGGTAATGCTTTAAAAATGTTAAACAACATATAATAGATGAATAAAGAAGAAGTTAATAGCTTCTCCCTCTTTATTCTCCTGAGGGAACCAATATTTAATAGCCTGGTGTGGATCCGTCCATATCTTTTATGTTTATGCAGAAATATATATACAGTTTCTTTCAAAATTTTTCCTGAAGTGGAATTACATTTTATGCTTAACTCATGCCCAGAAGCCAAAAGATATGCATGTTTTTTATTTCTAGAGATGTTAGCAAATCACCTACAACTATGCACTGTATGAGTGCCTCTTTCTCCTTGTATTTGTCATTACTTTAAATTTTTGCCATCTGATAAGTAAATATATTGATAGTTGGGTTTTTTCTTTAATTTGAGCAACAGATGTTTATATTGAGATTGGGATTGAATTGCAGAGTTATAGTTTTTCTGATACTACGAAATGATTGCCATTATAAAATGAACTTTGCTGTAAGAAAACAAGAAATTCTGTTCATATGTTCAGAAAAAATCCTTTTTTCCTATATAGGAATGTCTGATTTTCTGAGTGTATATGAGTATGGGACATTTTTCACATGAATAAATAAAACTTAAAAATCAAGTGTCCATCTCCCCCCCCCCCCCATATCCTTCTGTTCATCTCAAGAATGCCATTTCAGGGACAAAGTGGCTTTAAATGTTATAGTGGGAAAATATGTTAGAGTATTACCATTTCATATTTCTGATCTGTTGTGAACATTTTTTAATGGAATTTAGAGCATTACTTTTTCCAGTTTTAGGCATAGCATAATAAAGTATGGCACTAATTTAATATTGCACTGTTGTTTTTAAAGATCCTCAAGATGAAAATAAAATTGGGATAGATGGTATACAGCAGTTCTGTGATGACCTGGCACTCGATCCCGCCAGCATCAGTGTGTTGATCATTGCATGGAAGTTCAGAGCAGCAACACAGTGCGAGTTTTCCAAACAAGAGTTCATGGACGGTATGACAGAGTTAGGGTGAGTATATACTTACCACAGGAAATTAGGTACATTACTATGAGAATTAACTGTGGAACTGAATTGTGTTTTGAATTTGTCAATGTCAATTTTTAAATTTACCAGCCTACAAACATTGGTATAAATAGAAATGGGCTAGTATGCTAGCTCCTTCCCATGTTACATAGTTTTCTGGGTTTGTCAAGGTTTCTGTGTAGTTTAGCCTATTCCACTTGCATTATGCTTTTATCATTCTCTAAGGAAGTTTCATTAATATTAAAATAAATTACTGTGCCTTAATATTTAACATGGATAAGTGAAATGAGCTTTAGTTTATTTCTCACTGTGTGGTTGTGAACTCTGAATTTATAAACAAACTCCTAGAATGTAAAATCTTAGAAGTTACTAATTGCTTTTTGTTCCACTTACACCTTGAATTGCTGATTAGCTAAATGTCATGGGATAAATAAGTTAAAAAGTCATGGGTAGAGATTTTACCTATGGCGTCTAGTTGTCTGAAGTTAATGAGAATATGAAAAAGTATTCAGTCTATGGATAGGTAACGGGTTGCTTCCCTTTCTGTTTTTAGTGAGTGACAAGTAATAATAGCTAACAGTTGTTGAACATTCATTTTTATTTCAGGAACTGTGCTAAGTAAGTATTTCACCTACACAACAACTTTGTGAGAGAAGTAGTGTTCACCCAGAGATGAAGAAAGTGAGGTACAGAGAAATTATGGAATTAGGTAGGGTTAGAACCAGAATTTGAACCCAGGCATTCTGATTCTCGAGCCTGAGGGACATTCTAATCAGTCAGGGTCCAGAAAAGACACAAAAACCATGTCAGTAATTTGAACAGGGAAAATTTAAAAAGTGGTATTATGTAAAAGAGGTAAAAGAAAATTCTAAGTATAACAGAAGTGGCAGATGCAGGAAGCTGCCATCACCCTTGTGGCCGTGGGAAGTGAGCAAGGAAGGAACGTAGAAATGAAAGACATCCCTGCAAGGCTGAGATTGAGGAGTTCCGAGGAGAGGGTGTGGCTGCGGCAGGAACGTGGGGCCTGCGGTGCTTGCTTTTGCCTGCCACTCTGGTAGAGAAGAAACTGGCTGGAGGCCACCTGGGGCCGGGCCATATGAGTTGTCACCCTTGGTGAACACTGCTGGGACCTCCCAGTGCACTGAAAAACCCTTGCTCTCTGCAGAAAACAGACTAGGAGAGGAGGGAAAGTTCCTTCTTCCTCTTCCAGCCTCTCATCGCCCTCTATTGGTAGAACCTAACAGTGAGCCAGCTGGTAAGAAAAACAGAGCCTCAGGATTGGTAGTTGACTGCAAATAGTCTCAAAGTGTAGGACAAAGAAGGGTAAGTTTAAAGTTGAGGAGCAGTAAATTAATAACTGGTCTAGACACTGTGTTCTGCTCCCAAGCCAGCCCTATCCTGAATTTGCTGGAATTTTCTGTACTAGGACAGGTTCCACTAGAACTTACTTTTTTTTCATTTGAAACTGAATTCATATAAAATGTAATGAACTTCCAATCTACAAACTAATGAGCTGGAAGGTGTTATGAAGACCATAGAAGGGAAATAAAAGCAGAAATGATTAGAGGAAAAACGGAATGCTAGTTTGTGGAATCTATAAAAAAGAGGATTTCTGCCTTCAGGCTATTATGTGGAAAGTAGGATGGGTACATAGACCCTTTCGGTTCCTTGGAAGTTGAATGCTTTGCAGATGTAGAAAAAGCTTAAATACTGATTTGAGAAAAGCAGTTAGAGATGGTAGGGGGTTCAGCTTATATTTATTATTATAATACTTTGTATAACAACACCTTTTCAAGGGGAATGCTTTCTCGCCTAAGCAAGAGACTATGCTTTCAGTTTGAGGGCTAGACATGTGACTTGTTACCAGGTAAGGAGTATCTACTGCTGTTTAAACTGGTGATTGTTATGGTGATTACTATACATTGTATTCACTGTGGCTGACTTCTACAATTTGGGTGTGTTGATAGTCCAATGAATTACATAATTAAAAGTAATACTCCATTGCTTTTAAAAATGGTAATTCTGACATTTAACACTCCAGACCTTTACTTCCTCCAGCTAACCCCATACTTGTTTATGTAATGTAAAAATATAAAATTTCAACTGATTTTTTAAAAGTTCTATGAAATAAATATAAGCTATCAAGGTCCCTTAATTTATGGTGAAAAAGTTTATCTTTTATAAACTTTAATTTTACAATGTAGATGTGACAGCATAGAAAAACTAAAGGCCCAGATACCCAAGATGGAACAAGAATTGAAAGAACCAGGACGATTTAAGGATTTTTACCAGTTTACTTTTAATTTTGCAAAGAATCCAGGACAAAAAGGATTAGGTAAGAATTTTTTTAATTGGTGTTTGAAATATATTAAAATACATTGACAGTGTCACTTTTGTAATTGAAAGTTTTGTGTTTCGAGCATAAAGTCATCATGAAAATACCAGTTACTGAGAAAAAATGAGGACCTTTTAGTTAATCAGAAAATACATGTAGAATAATAAGGTTACCCTGAATGCCATATCTGAACCTCTGATTTTTTTTTTAAGAACTATAATACAGAAAATAAATAGTTGTTAAAATTTCACTGACATACATATGTACATTTATTTACTTGTTTATATTTATGTGTATAGGTATTTGTGTATATTTATTTATTCTCTAGAAGATATTGTAGGATCATAGGGCCATAAGTTATTTCACTATGGGTCTGTAGAAATAGCATTGTAAGATTTCTGAGTCATAGAATGCCAAAGAAATCTATTCTTTTTGGCTATGATTAGTTTGGAAGCTATAAGAAAGAATAAAAATGAGGATTAACAAGTATAATCTTATCCAGAAATCTGTCCATAATCTTCCACTCGTAATAGTTTAGATCAATCAATTTGTGCTGTATGTAATATCCATACACTTGCTCTGGGGATGGCTAGGGGATATGGAAGTAAAAGCTACAGTGTAACTTACAGTTTACCTAGAAAGATTTGACAAAAGGCGGTAATACATAACAATAAATGTGTATGAGGGTTTTAGAGTAAAATCAGGAATGGTTGGGAAATGCTTCCTGGGCAAGGTGAGATATGAACTGAAGGATATGGTATTTGACTCCACAAGGGAAGATAAAAGGTGCTTGAGAGGATAGTTCTGAATGAATATCTGAAACTTCAGAAATAAGCTTGGCTTCTTTGTAGAAGAGAGAAAACGTTGATGTGATTTTAGTGGGAGTGCTTATTTGGAAATTAAGTTGGTGAGACATTGTAAGGCTTGACAACCACAGGCTTCCTTTAAAAACAGGGCAGAAAAGGTTTAAATTAGAATTTGTGGGCAGTAGGGATGCACTGAAGATTTTGATGATGGCAATATCCTCCATTTACTGTGTGCCTGGCAGTGTGCTAAGTACATAAACTGCTTCATTTCATGTTTAACAGTTTTATGAGTTACTCTATTTTTCATTCAGTAATTCATCACCTGCCATGTGCCAGATACATAGTCATAGAGTGCTAGCCATTTTTCTTTCCTGATTTTGCAGATGAGGAAACCTTCATGTGCCTACAGGAAAGTTAAATAACTTACCCAGTGATGGAAGTGGGTTTGCTTTTGATTTTGAAGATAGTAGTTGGAGAGGCTAATAGGGGCCTCTTGCACTAATCCTTCTCTATATTTTAAGTTAGAGGGGAAAACACACTGAGGAAAGGATGATGTGAATAGGGATCAGATGAGGAAGTCGTTGAAAGCTAGTGAGGAGGGGGTAAGTGCACAACATTTGTATTGGAGATTTGCCCTGCCGAGTGACTGGACGTGATTGAACTGATTGAAGATATACAAGATATCTGTAAAGCAACATTAGAAATAATGAAGCCTCCTTTCCAGCTGATTCTTCAGTTTAGTTTGGATTTTCTTCTTGCAGTAAAATTCCTCATTTTGCAGGCAAAATAAGCTGGGATGGATGATACATTGGGTTAGTTTCTCTACTATCTGTGGCCATCAGTTAACTGGGCTATTTTTTTCTAGTTTCCTCCTTCCCACAAATAAAAACTGATTAAAATTTTTGAATTTATCTGTATACACTACAATAACTTTTTTTGTGTTTAGAAATGTGCCAGAATATTTTGATAAGATTAAACAAAATGTTATGACTATAAAATGTTGATTTAAATGGGCTGAATCTGTTTTTTTAGTTATATCCCTTTCCCTTACTGAAGCAAAAAACTAATGATATTTTGGGTTTTGATAGTCAATCTTAGTTTTTATTATATGTGGTAAAAATAAAGCAAAATTAAATTTTTATTAGATAATGGACAGATAACATAGTAAACTGGAATTTTGGATGATAGGGGAAATTGCAAAAAATTGTACAGAATTAGATTTAAAAATTTATTATCTAATGTAGAGTACTGAACTTAAAATTATAATATTGTTTAATGGATATAGAGTTTCTCTTTTGCAGGATGAAAAAAGAGTTCTAGAAATTGGTTGCACAACAGTGTGAATGTACCTAATACTAACTGAACTGTACAATTAAAAATGGTTAAGATGATACATTTTGTTACGTGTATTTAACCACAATTTTAAAATTGTTTTAAAAAAACCCATAGAATGTATAGCCCAGAGTGAGCCCTAATGTAAAATATGGACTTGAGTTAATAATAGTATATCCTTATTGGCTCATCAGCTATAAGAAATATACCACCCTACTCAGTTGGTTAAGCGACTGCCTTCGGCTCAGGTCATGATCCTGGAGTCCCGGGATCAAGTCCCACATCGGGCTCCCTGCTCAGCAGGAAAGTCTGCTTCTCCCTCTGACCCTCTTCCCTCTCGTGCTATCTATCTCTCATTCTCTCTCTCTTTCTCAAATAAATAAATAAAATAAAAAAAAAAAAATATACCACCCTAAAGTAAGATGTTAAAGATAGTGGAAACGGGGGTGGGGGGGTAGGGGGAGGTGGGGAGGTATATGGGAACTGTACTTCTCGCTCAATTTTAAAACTAAAAAATTCTTAATTTTTAAAAAAGAAAAAAAAACATAATAGGAAGACAAATCCTAGTTTCTCCTTTTGTTTTGCCTTGGTGTTGGGTGTCAGGAAATGTAATGACTTGCTTAGTTGAAGAACTTAATTAAAAAGAAAACCGTTTTCTTGACAGCCGTTCTTAAGGGCTCACAGGGCTCTTAAATTACAGTATTTGGCAGACAAGAATTAGAAGATCATAGGAGAGGAGGTGAGGCCCAAAACAAATTGGCAAAGTGACGGTGACAGCACTATGGTTTATTTATAAATAGCTCTGCTAGTTATAATGCAAGCTGGTGTTTTCCATATTTTCCCATTTTCTATAACTTGATTTCCTTTGACACCAGGATAGGGTGCTCCCACTATCACTTGTCTGCTTCAGTCACCTGGCATTTCTGATAGCCTTCTGAATCTTAAATTTGAAAGGGATTTCATAAGTTGTCTAACCTGTCCAAAGTAGCATCCATAGCTAATGCTCATTTAGTTTTTACTTTGGAACATCCAGGGATTGGACACACATTGTTTTAGGAAGTGGTCCGTTCTTATCACAGAATACTCCTACTTCTCATCACACAGTTCTTCCTAGTGAAGTGAGCGTCTTTGTCTTGCTAACTTCTACCACTGCTCTTATTTGTCCTCTACCGCAGCATGGAGGAAGTCTGACCATCTAAATCTGCTGTCACTTACCCCCTTCTCTCTTTTTTTCCCCAGGTCAGCATTCCAATTATTTTAACTGTTCTTCATTTGAGAAGACCTTTGTTATTCCTGTTACTGTCCCCTGCCAGGCACATTTCCAATTTCTCAGATTCTCTCAAAATAGAGCTCTTAAAGCAGAACATAATACTCCAGAAGGAGGCTGTTTAATGTAGAACGCCATGAGTCTGTTATTTTTTGTGACTGTTCATTCTATTTGGCCAAAAATTACATTTGTTCTTCAGCAACCATGCCATTTTTAGGACCATCCTGAACTTTTATTAGACTAAAGATCATAGGTTATTTTCTTGTGAACTGTGGTTCAGCTAGAATCTCATACCTGTGCAGTTGATTTAAAAAATTTTAAGATTATGTTAGACATTTACTTTAATATTTAGAAATAATTTTATAGAGTGTTTTTAAGGTGTATTTTCATCTATGTAATCCTACTTGAGCTAAGTAAAAAACCTATCATCCTCTTTATCATAAAGATGGAGAAATTCATGGGTAGAGAGGTTGACTTACTAAGGTCACGTAACTTTAGAGTTGGTAGAACTGGGACTCAGTCTCAGGTCTTCTGGCTCCACATTCTGCATTTTTTTTATATTATGTTGTGCTAACATTTTTTTTCCTAAGTATTTCTAAGATAAATGAAGATATTTCTAAGTAAATGAAGACATTGGGAATAGGATTGTTAGTCACCATTCCATCCTCCCTAGTGAGTTGGCAACATTTTGTTTCCCTTAGGGACAGTATTTGGATCCAGTCTCAGTTCATTTCTATGTTCATTCAGCACTCAGTTCATCACCTTTTATGAAATCCCATGTTGCCTTGTTGATTTTGTTTGACAGTGGGATTACCTCACATTTTTAATTTTACTATAGGGCTTAAGAATTCATTCTGCAAGTATCAGTTTTAGGCAATTCTGTTATTTGCTTGTCTCTTTTTCTCTATTTTCCTTCTATTTATTCTAACTATTGTTGCCACTTGTTACCTTCTTGTTGAATTTGCTCTCTTTTCCAATACTACTTCAGAATCTATAATAATAATTTAAGAAATTGTTAAAAATAAATAATAGTGATAGTAAGGACTCATATATTATTTACCAGGCACTGTTCTAAATGTTTTATGTCTATTAACTCATTGAATCCTTAGAGCAACCCTGTGAGAGTAGGTACCGTTATATTTATTTTAAACTGAATTATAGAGAAGTGAATTCACTTACCCAAGTTTCCTTAACTAGTGGTAGGGTTGGGATTTAAGAGGCTAACCTACTATTTTAAACCACTTCTCTCTAGCTGGGCTCTTCTCTCTGTCACTCAGACATTTCTATCTAAAGGGCAGTTTTTCGTATGCATGTGGCAATTGCCGTTTTATCCCTGTAGAGTCTTAGGCATTTCAGCTCTTTTTTTTAAGATTTTATTTATTTATTTATTTGAGGAAGGGAGAGAGAGAGAGGGCATGTATACTCACATGAGCAAGCCAGGGTGGGGGGCGTAGGAAGGGGCAGAGGGAGAGAATCTCAAGCAGACTCCTCACTGTGTGCAGAGCCCAACGTGGAACTCGATCTCAGGACCCTGAGATTATGACATGAGCTGAAACCAAGAGTTGGAGACTTAACCAGCTGAGCCACCCAGGCGCCCCTGCATTTTAACTCTTAATTATAACTTAAGTCTTTTTGAGTATTCCTTTTTCATTCAGAAGTATTTATTGACTCCTTACTCTGTGAGCATAGAGTCAGGAGCATCTTGTGTCTGTCTGGGTGAGTTTGCAAAGTCTTCACAAAGATGATTAATTTTTTTTTTTCCACACTGCAATAGTTAATTTTATTTGTTCAAGGGCTCATATTGCAAGCATTAAACCAAGCATGGGCTTTGATTCTGTGAGCCCAGATTCCCATATTTGGGAAGATAAAAGCAAACTGTGATCCATGTATATGGATGAAAAACTAAAGGCTCACAGTTAATCACATTGTAGTTTTAAATTTCTATAGCCTGGAAGCCAGAAGTCATAGATCTTTTAGGTCTTTTCTGGATGTCCCTCAAGGTATCTGCACTTTTCTTGAGCTGGGTAAACTCATCATCCTTCAGCTTCTGGTTGAGCACATTGGTTAAGCCCCGAGTGTTCAGGATACACGGAAGGCTCAGGAAAACTTCACCATTGTTGACAGTGTATGACTCCTGGATAGATTTTTCAACATGGATTCAGTGAGATCAGCCACACTTAATCCAGTAGCCCAGTTGGTATATCCTTTTAGCTTGATGACTTCATAGACACTTTCAACCACCATCTTACGCACTTCTTCCAGTTTTCACTGTCATTGTCTGTTCCCATTTCTGGATTCGGTTCCTGAAGAGAAATACCTGCCACATTCACTCCACACAGCCACACTCGAGTTGCCATATTCTCCCAAAATCCATCCATGGCAGCTGCTGGGATGAATGCCAAGTTTTTCAGCCATAAGATTGCAAAATCTAGCAGAATACAGATTACACCTACTTCCAATCACACAGTGCTTGCGTACTTAGTTTCCAGGTAACGTATGTGAGAATATCCACTGGGTTGGAAACCATAATTATGATACAATCAGTACTGTACCTGACTACCTGCAGAATAATGAATTTGAAGACATTAATATTCCTCTGAACCAGATTGAGCCGGCTCTCTCCCTTTTGCTGGCAGACTCCTGCAGTCACCACCACAATCTTAGAATTGGCAGAGTAATCTTTATCTGCCACAATTTTAGGTGTCTAAAGAAGTAAGCTCCCAGGTTGCAGATCGATCATTTCTCCTTTGAGTTTATCGTCTAAAACATCCACACGGGCAAGTTCATCAGCTAGAGACTTTCCCAGAATGCTGATGGCACATGCCATACCAACTTGTCCAACATCCATTGCAGTGATCTTATGTTTGGGGCGGTTGCCTCTTTTTCTGCAGCTGGTGCAATCAGATTTTCCTTAAGAGTTGCCATTGTGCCCAGAGAGAACCGGCTGTAATAGTTGAGTGAGAAAGACAGTGTTAGCTGTGTGCATCTCCTCCAGTGCAGGATCTGCAAGCAAAGATGATTAATTTTTGAGCCTTGAAGAATGAGTATATGTTTTCAAGGCCCCCCCCTCAAAATAGAAACCATCTCTTTTGTGGCGAGATTAGCAAGTTCAGTTGCTCAGAGGTGAGAGACATAGCACCTTTGAGGAACTGCAAGTAAGTTCATTTAACTAGAAGTGTAGATTTTATCTGAAGGCAATAGGAAAATTATTGCAGATTAAAAAAAATTTTTAGTAGACATTATTTTTTGAGCTGTTTTAGGTTTACAGCAAAATTGAGTAGGAGGTACAGAGATTTTCTGCCCCCACACATACATAGCTCCTTTCCACTGTCAGCATACAGTGGTACATTTGTTACAGTTGTACCTATATTGATACATCATTATCACCCAGAGTTCAGGTTTACATTAGGGTTCACTCTTGATGTTATACATTCTGTGGGTTTGGACAAACATAATAACAACACATATCCATCATTATAGCATCATACAGAGAATTTTCACTGCCCTAAAAGTCCTCTGCTTTGCCTATTCATCCTTTCCTCACCTGGCAACTGCTGATCTTTTTACTGTGTCCATAGTTTTCCTTTTTCAGAATTAGCCTTTTCAGACTGGCTTCTTTCCCTTAGTAATATTAATATGCATTTGTTTTCCTGCATGTCTTTTCAGGGCTTCATAGCTCATTTTGTTTTAGCACTGAATAATACCTTCCTTCCTCTGGATATACCACAGTTTATATAATCTCTCTATCTACTAAAGGACATCTTGGTTGCTTCCAAGTTTTGGCCGTTATGAATAAAAGCTGCTGTAAACATGTATGTGCAGGTTTTTGTGTGGACATAAGTTTTGAATTCATTTGGGTAAATACCGAGGAGTGCGATTGCTAAATCATATGGTAAGAGTATGTTTAGTTTTGTAAGAAACTGCCACACTGTCTTCCAAAGTAGCTGTACTATTTTGCATTCCCACCAGCAATGAATGAGAGTTCCTGTTGCTTCACATCCTCGCCAGCATTTGGTGTTGTCAGTGTTTTGGATTTTGGCCATTTCAAAAGGTGTGTAGTGGTATCTCGTTCTTTTAATCATTGAGGAATTTTAACATGGAAGTGACACCAAATTTGTATCCCTGAAAGGTCCATATGAAAGCATTGTGGTTCTTTAAAAGGAGTGGAGTCAGAACTAAAGGAACAGTGATTGGTTATGAAGCTGTGGCAGTGATTTAGCTGGACATGAAGAGGACCCTAGCATTGGTCCTGCTGGTAGGGATGGAGAAGGTAGATTTAAAAGGTACTTAGAAGCCAAAATGAAAGTGCTTCGACTGAAAGTGTGTGATAAGGAAGCAGGGAGTTTCTCTGTCAATTCTGAACACCTTTAGGGGACATTTGGAAATGTATGCGGGTGTTTTTTGGTTGTCATAATGATTGAGGGTTTCTTCTGACATTAGGAGGGTGCTGAATGTCCTGCAGTGCACAGGGCAGTTCTTCACAATGTGAAATTGTGTTTCATTGAGAAACACTGTAGGGTGAGGACACTGAGAGAACGAATAGCAGGTCTGTAGAGGAAGACAGTGAGTTCAGTTTGAACTCTGTTGAATTTGAGCTGTTTATGGATACCCAGTTGAAGATGTCCTTAGGCAATTTGATATATGAATCTAGAACATAGAGATAAAAGATTCAGATTTAGGAGTTGTTGAAGACAGTTGAGCATATGATGTGGAAAAAGGTAAGGGTTTGAAAAATCTGCGGGTAGTAGAAATGGTTATTGCTGACATACAGTGTTACAGAACACCAACGTGGAAGGGATGAATGGAGGAAGGGGTGCCAATAAAAGAGAAAGAGAAAGCCAAAGAGGACAGAGGAAAATAGAGCACTATCAATTAAAGCTGAAAGAAGTGACAATTCCATCTAGGAGGTGTATTCAGCTTTGTCCGGTATGGCAGAGAGCCAGGTAAATTAAAGGACATCAAAGTGTTTATTTGGCAGAGATTACTTCCAGTAGAGTGACAGAGGTACACGCTAGTTTACCTCTGTCAAAGGTAGACAGAGGTACCTGTCTTTGCAGGTGTGGGAGGTGAGGAAATGGGGCAATGAATGTAGATTACAAATACTCTTCCTTTACATCCTAAACCTTCAAACATCATACACATACACTTCCATCCTTGTCAGATTCTTTTTTTAGTGTATCGGCTGACAAAATAGGTGTCTCCTGGTTTGTAGTTATTTGAGTATCTCTGTTGTTTCTTATCCTTATTTTGTGAAAATTAGTTGAAAAGGACAAAAAATGCTAGCAGTAGTAATAAGCTCAGTTAGAAATTTCCTTCATTTGAAGGGAAGAAGATCATTAAGCATGCTAATAACAGCCATTGTACTGCACTTGAGCCAGACAATTAGTATGTTTAGTTGTTGAAGAAAAGAACGAAATTAACCTGAAAGGAATATTGGCTATCAAGCCTTAAAGACTGCAAAGATTAAAAAGGTGTTATGATTAGGAGTTGGTGTCATATTTCTAGTTTTCTTAAAACCTGGGGATCTGAATTTGACTTTCAGACTTGCTTTCAGGAGCACATTATGTATAAAAGTAGAAGACTCCATGTACTGTTTCAAGATTATCTGTGAAGGGAAGGAGAAAGAGGGTAGCTAGTTAAGGGGATGAGAGAAAGTTTTTTTTTTTTTTTTTTTTTTTTTTTAGTGGTAAGTTGCTGTAACCTGAGCATATTTCTTTGTGAAGGGGAAAAGGCCAGAAGGCAGGGCAAAGTTGAAGATGTAGGGAGAGAGGAAAACTAAATAATAGATAAGATTCCTGAAGAGGCAGGATGGTATTGGCTTGAGAACATTGGTGGTAAGGGCTTATCTTTGGAGAAGAGAAAAAAGTGACACCTTTTCCACTGAGTTTGAAGGAAGACGTAATGATGGATTTGAAGGTAAGTAGTGCATTTGCACATGGAACTGTAGGAAGTTCATTCATTCAGCAGTTTCGGAATGTGTACTGTGTGTTTCAGTCTACTCATGTGGGGATATGCAGTCCCTATCCTTGAAGAGGTGAAGGTCCAGTGCCGAAGGGGGATTTTTTGCCTTATGGCCTATATATTGTTCTTTGAGTTAGGATGTGAGCCTTTTTGGAGTCTTTTCCCTAGTCTCAGGATTCTTCAGATTGTCAGGGTGGTTTGGAGATCATATCTGAAAGGACTTTTAAGTTATTTGGGATGTAATTTTTCCCAACCTGGAGATGTAAATTTACTCATAAAAGCTTGATACTTTCTTAACAGGTTTAGTTCCTTGAAAGAGATTATAGTTCTTTCTCTCTGTCATGACAGGTATTATACTTTGTCATGTAGCAATATGGCTTCACTCTGCTCCAAACCCAATTAAATAGCCATTTATATCATCTTCATCAAACTTTTCCAAAAGCAAATCTTAGTTGACGAGTTTTAATTTTTAAATCTGTATTCTTAGTGGTCTCTGAAGTCAGGATCAGTCATTGTGGAAAGCAGTCTTTTGCATTACAACCTGTAGTTGTACATTGGTCGTTCTCAACTGGGGGCACTTTGGCCCCCGCCCCCGGCACGTAGCTTTGGCAATGTCTGGAGACAGTTTTGGTTGTCACCACTGGGGGTAGAATCGAGCTGTGGGTAGAGGCCAGGGATGCTGCTAATGTCATAAAATATAGGACAGTCCCCCACAGCGAAAAATTATTTGGCCCCAAATGTCAAAAGTGCTGAGGTTGAGAAACACTGATGTACGTTAACATTTTATGACTTACCTAGTCTTTGCATTATCCAATTTAGGCTTCAGAAACCCTGTGTGAGGTAAGTGGTAGTATTCTTCTTGCCCTGCAGGGACTATTCATTAGTGAGGGAGGGCAGGATACAAACCTTGGTCTTGTCTGTATATAAAAATTTTACGACACAAGTAGTCAGGAAAAAAAAAAGTGTTTTTTTTTTTAATTTTTTTTAGGGCTATCTTTGGTCTTACCTGTGTTTTTTTTGCAGGGATAAATATTCATGGGATTTGAAATACATAATTTATTTTTTAATGTTACAGATCTAGAAATGGCCATTGCCTACTGGAATTTAGTGCTTAACGGAAGATTTAAATTCTTAGACTTATGGAATAAATTTTTGTTGGTAAGTTCATGTTTTCTGCAGCTCCATCTTTTCTCTACATTTTTACTTTGTTTGAAGATAAATTAACATTTTTTAAAGCTTGACTAACTCATCTCAGAGTGTGTAGTGGACATAGAATGAGAAATTTGATTACCAGAATTTCATTACACAAGTTATTTTGCATTCTTGAATTTAGCATCATTTGGGCAGATATTTTGAAACTCTCCTTGGTGATTTGGATGTTTTTTGCTTATTTTTTAAAAATAGGAACATCATAAACGATCAATACCAAAAGATACTTGGAACCTTCTTTTAGACTTCAGTACAATGATTGCAGATGACATGTCTAATTATGATGAAGAAGGTAATGAACGTTTTTGCCTTAGTAACTTCGGTTTTGTTACTTTATCACATACTCTTGAACCTCTTATCTACTTCTGTTTTTCTTGGAGTTGGATTTCTGTCGTCTGACCTCTTATGTGTGTTCTTCTGAATGTATAAAATGCCTTTGTCCTCTTTACTAGCCTATATTGTTCTGTTTCTTTAAGTACCAACTCAGTAATCCTGTCTTCCAGAAACGCATGAATAGTTTTCATCCATGTTTTAGATTTTCAGTTTACTTTAGATTTTCAGTTTACTCATTACTCTTCTTAATGTACTTTTATATTTGTGTTTTTATTGTTATCTGTCTTGTCTGTGAACTTGACTGTAAACTCAAGTTTAGTGACTTTGTTAAATTTGAAATGTACTTCAGCTGCCTACTGTAGTACTGTTGACATTCAGTAAATGATCATCAATTGAATTCTTTTCTGATATTTTTTTTTTAAAGATTTTATTTATTTATTTGAGAGAATGAGAGATAGAGAGCACGAGAGGGAAGAGAGTCAGAGGGAGAAGCAGACTCCCTGCTGAGCAGGGAGCCCAATGTGGGACTCGATCCCGGGACTCCAGGATCATGACCTGAGCCGAAGGCAGTCGCTTAACCGACTGAGCCACCCAGGCGCCCTCTTTTCTGATATTTTTTCATGTGTGTAAAAAGATATTACCATCCACTACGAGGACCTTGCTTTTATTTTTTGAGAAGTGACAGTGGTTTACATTGATTTCCTCACACATCCTTACCGAGCTTCCCTTGAGAATTAGCAGGGTGCATTTTTGAGATTGTTGAATAGACAGAGGTACTCTTTGAAAAATCTCCAGTGACCTTGGCCTCCTTAAAAGTGTCCTGGAACTATTTAATCTAACCAGAGATGATGTTATTTTTTTCTCTTTGTTTTCATTATGATGTATGGTCTCCACTAACAAGTGAGAAATGGCTAATCCTGCATATTACTGATGATAATTGTGCTTTCTGTTAGGCCTTACATAAAACTGGAGAACTTCCTGATTTGGAGGTTGGCATGTGGATGTGTAGAGGCATGCATATATGCAATTTAAAACCTTTTAGTAATTTATTATCATGAAATCGGATAGAGTTTGATATTTACTGTTGATTTCCCTTGTAAGTTTGCCACAAAATGCCTGGAGACTTTCTTCTTCCTACCTAACTATACTCAGTGCTGGCAGCATGCCATTATAGCCTGGCCATTTCTTAGGCTGCCAGTTCAGTGGCCTTCAGAAAGCCAGGATACTCTTGATTGATTACCAGAAGAGTTATTTATTATTCAGAGGATAATCAAGTTTTAGAATAATAGAGCAGAGAGAATATAAGGAATATTTTAGGTAGAATCTCTAAAAAGTCAGAATTTTGGAAGTCTGATCAGTGGGAATATTTGTAATGATCTACTTTAACTGTTACGGGGAAGGTATTTTAAAAAGTAAAGGATTCTCTTTAAAATTTTATTTCTGCTTTTCCTCCTTTCTTTGTTCCCATACTCTTTTTTTTCCCCCCCCAGGAGCATGGCCTGTTCTTATTGATGACTTTGTGGAATTTGCACGCCCTCAAATTGCTGGGACAAAAAGTACAACAGTGTAGCACTAAAGGAACCTTCTAGAATGTACATAGTCTGTACAATAAATACAACGGAAAATTGCACAGTCAATTTCTGCTGGCTGGACTGAACTGAAGATCAATCCTCACAATTCAGACTGAGGGTTGTGTCAAAACTTTAAGGATACATCTTGGACCATATCGTATTTCATTCTTCTGATGGTGGTTTGGGCTTGTCTTCTAGTCTGGGCCGCTCTAAACATTTATAATTCCAACATTGTGGATTTCATCTTATATCTGTGGACCATCCTAGTTTATTCTCCCATAAGTCTTAGAAGCTTTATGGTGATTATTTTGAGGTTTCCATTCTTGCATAAAGCACAATGCTGTCTTCATCAGAAAGCAGTTTGGCATAAGAATTAAACATATGAACATCACAAACAATTTATAAAAACTTCTTAAATATATGCTTTGGGCTAGTTGCAAAGACTATGCTGATAGCACTTCCAATGAGAGTGATATATTTAAGTGTACCAGATCTGGAATGGTGTTTTGGTTTGGGGGGATTTTTTTTTTTTTTCCCTGGCAAATCACATGTATTGTTGATGTGAGTAGAGTAACATGTCAAAATAACCAACGTGAAAAATTTTTAGGATAACTTGGTGTGCCTACCTGAACAATTTATTGTGTTTCAGACCCTCGATTTCAAAAGGTTCCACAGAACTAGTCTGCACTTACCTTACCCATGTTTATATATAGTTGTCTTACAGGGAACTTTTATTTAGGAAATGTCTGCATAATGTTAGATTCTACTCCTGTCTACATTATGCAATACATAATTGGATTTCATTATGATTTTGAAATGCTTATATGCCTGTCGAATAAGTTAAACTATTTAATTTGTTTTGAATGTTTTAGATTGCTACACAATACAATATTCTAAATTTAGGCATGAGGGTTTATTTTTGTTTTTTGTTTTTGTTTTTGTTTGTTTTTGTCAGCACACTATGGAACACAAATGAAATTCTCTTAATTTATAAGAAGATAGTAGGAATTAAATTTTGAAAATGGTCATGATGAGCCATGAAGTTCAATCCTTATAGGTACTGCTTTCAGACAAATAGTCCATTTTTGATGACTTCTTATTTTGTTGAAATCCTTTAACTGCTAATCACTGTGGTTGCCAAATACTTACTTCAGGAGCAAAAATTTTCAAGCAAGCATGTACTTGATGCAAAATACCAATCTGGCTTTTATTTTTGTAAATTATTTAGTTTCTTCACCTTTTTTGTTTCGTTCAAATTAGCTCAGTTTTCACATCAAAGCAGAATCCTATCTTGTATTATTTTTTTCATTACAAGACCCATGAACTGCTTTCGTGCTGAAAATGCCTCATTTTTCTGTTCACTTCCTGACATGTGAAGGGTTTCTTGCTTTCTTAAACATTTCTGTAAGGCAAGTAAAAAAATGTAAAACTTCATATATTGGGTGACTTTGGTCTTTAGCAGGAATAGATTTTGCTTGGTATATCCAGGCAACTCTCTAAGGTCCGATGTTAAAATTATCAAAGGAATATACTTCAGAACAGCAGTATGTTTTATGTAGATGTGGAAATGATTTTAAGAAACAGTGATATCTTACAACTGCTTTTTATTTACACAGTTTCTGAAATTGAGCTTTCTTCATAGATATTATATTAATATTCCAATCATAACTTTAACTCAAGAATATAATTCTACCAAAAGAATATTTTGAAAACTTCTATTCAGGTTACTAGAATTGGTTATTTTAAAAAAAAGAAAAAAAAAAGAATCCTGCTGCTTTCAGTATTTCCTGATTTCATATTTGTAAATATAAAGAGGAACTTCAATTATGAAAAATTTAAAAAGATATATATATATGTACTATTTTGTTTTTTGTCTTGAAGATTTTGAGTTATGGTATTGTTTTCGGATTGATTAATTCGAGTATGCTGTGTTTTAAAGTGAGATCCCATTAGCTTTTTTTTTTTTTCCCCAATATAAATGGTTTTTCTTAGAAGTCTGATAATTGGTTCATGGCTTAGTGCCTTGGGTTTACAGACTTTTCCTTTTAAACGCAAGACCTTTTTCAACAAAATAGTGTTTGTCATCATTTTGGTACTAAACATTTATAATTACTGTGTAATTATAAACAAAAAATACATAAAGCTTTGAATATAATTATGTAGCATAAAAGTTAAGGTTGTTCACTCTATGATGGCATCTTAGAATTAAACAATACTATTACTAGGGCTGAAAAGAGAAGACTGGTTTAATGTGGTGTGATTATTTTGAGGATAAATGTCTGGTTACAGGGAATATTTTGTACTAAAAAAATGCTTATACATATGGCTCTGTATGTGTGTGAGTGTGTCTGTGAGAGTGACAGGTTGAAAGAGACACACATGCTCATACACACACACACACCTTGAAATGCTTTAATTCATTAGTGTTTCAGTCTTCATTTTGGTAACACACACACACACACACACACACACCACACACACACACACACACACACACACACACCTTGAAATGCTTTAATTCATTAGTGTTTCAGTCTTCATTTTGGTAAACTCCCCAGGCTGATTCTTTGTTTTAAATTGAACCACAGGTACAGTTTCCTTTTTGCCAAATGTCAAAACAGGTACACATTTTAAAATGTAATGCTTTTTAAATAGTAAAGTGTATAAAATTAGAAGTGCCCACATATAAAAATACTTGAGATCAAGATTATCTTTAGTGACTATCATCTGCAAATCTCTGTAAGTTCAATTGTGCTTCTTACAATCCCTGTCATATTACCAACAGAGGCAATAAAAGCTTCAGTGAAATTGCCATGACTAAATCTTTTCACATATTATTTCAGTGTAATATTCTTAAAGACTAAAATATACCTTAAACTTTTCCAGGAAGAGTAATTATTCATGGAAAGAGCATTGTAATGGCAAGTTTTGGGAAGAAAAGACATGCCAAGTCTTGTTTACTACATTTTTAAAATGTTTACAACTATACTGGGCTGCTTTATTTAATTAACAGTACTGTAGTTGTGTAATATGGCATTCGAAGTGCGTGTTCTTCATTAGACTTTTAAAAAGTTTTAATGAGAGAAAGTAAATAAAATAACATGGGAAATTTTTTATATAATATCCTTACTGGGGAATTCTTATTTAAGCAAGGTTATACTATTTTTTTTTCTCAGAAAGATTTAAGTGAATGAAGTGTTAATCTATTTTTTATTTGATGATAAGGAATTTGAGTAGTTGTAGCTAGTTTAATGTGCACTTTGCTTAGTTTTTTTAAAACATGTTACTATTAAGACAACGTATTGTAAACCTGTAACTTTTACATATGAATGACAGAAGAAAGTTAAACCTAATGAAAGAATTTTGGAATGGAAAAGGAAAGTGGTGCTGGGGAAATTTATTATAGTTCACAAAGTATGCCTTTGTAAACCTGAATCAACTTTTAGCAAGAATTAATTTATATAGTTCTAAATGTTAAGTTGTATATTTAATAGAAAATAATTATTTGGCACCTCAGCAGTTTTCTTTAAATGTTACTTTATAAAACTTTTAACAATATGATTTATATTGAATACATAGATGTTTTGATAAAATTTTATCAAATTTGATTATGTAACGATAAAATGTTTTTAAAATGTGAACTATTTAACATATATCTTAATAACTAAGGACACAACACCTGAATTGTGATTTCTACATAATGTGATAATTAGGGTTCAAATTATGGCTCATCATTTAATTGATTATAAACGAGTATATTTCTAAACTCTTTACTTGCCTCCATTTTTACAGTCATAGAGCAATAATTTCTATTTTTATTTCATAGAAATGTGGTGAAGTTATATATCATGATACCTTTGATTTCTGAGGGGAAGGGGTTTATATTTTGTAGTTGATATAAACTTGAAAATTCTTAATAGTACAAATCCCCTTTTCCAGGTTTATCCTTACTATTTGTTGCCATTTTGGTTGAATATTTGCTTGATTTGTATCTGATTCTGGAGGCAGATAGTGCTTTTTTTTTTTTTAAATTCATAATACAGATACATAAATGGTTTTACCAGAGCATTCTTGCCATCTTATTTTCCTTTACTCCCTGTTGGGTAATTGGCGTTTCCTGCTGACCAACTTATTTAACTGCTTCCCACTAGGCTCAATGTTCTGTGTTCCTGTGGCTTTTTGGCTGTTCTTTGGTTGATCTTTTAAAATCTGTCATAAATAAGGAAATTATGATAAAAGGTACACAATCTTTGGAGTAGATGGAACTCCTAAAAAGTAATGTATTTATGGAGTTTAAAAGACATTATTTTGGGAATTATTTTATAATTACTTTTTAAAATTGAGGTCCCAAAAAGTCTTATTTTTTATTTAAGTATATCCAAGTTTTTCCTATGCGTATTGCTGAAATATTCTCAGTTTAATTTTTTTGTATTTGTGCTGTGCTGAAATGTGACTTGTAATGTAGGGCATCGGTTTTTAAGCCATACTTTGAGGCTGCTATATTCCATGAGGTTGGGCCATGGAAGCAGGGTGCCTCTTCCACTTTATCCATAGCTTCCTACTTTATCTCTGGCAGGTTAATGGCATTTCATATGAAGAAATTTGGTTTGAGAAAAATGTTTGGTTAAAAGAAATTGTTTTTTAATGTCTGGCATAAGCGGGAACATTACCCCTTTGGCAGAATTTTCAGCGGAATGGAAAGAGATGGAGTTAGACCAGAATTAAAGCAGGTCTGATCATAGAAGACAGCAACTGCTTTGAAAGAAGAATCAATCAAATAATTTTAAAGAAGAATTTTGAACCAAAGTAGTTGAAAGCAAAGCTTGATTTGAAACAGTGAAGTTTGAAACTTGCCAGAGGCAGTATGTGAATGGCTTAATGATGAAACAAAACAAAAGGGATATTTTGTATTTAGAATGTATATGTTTAGAAGCATGTTCAATATAAATATTTACTTAAAATTCTAGCTCAAGCTATGAAATACTCTAAGAAAACTTTGTATTTAACGGAAAACTGGGGCAATACCAAACAAGATTTTTACAAGAAGGAATAGGGTCGGGCATACTTTCAGGGGGGAAAATGGCTAAGAGAAAATGCTAGTGTAGTCTGTAGACAAGGATTTGTCTTATAGTTAAGGCACATAGATAGCTAAAAGAGTAATACTTGATCAGTAAAGATTAGAGATGTATGTACTTGGAATCCTTTAAAAATAGCGTGTTTAGGTTTCAAGCAAATGCTAATACTATTTTTAATCCTGAGAGTAGGTTAGAACTCATTCTATTGAAATTAAATAAATAGGGCTGTCAGCCAGAACTTTAAAATAGTCGTTCCAAAGACTTTGGTGTAATGGTACTTAAAAAAAAATAGCTTTATTGAGGTATAACTTACACATGATAAAATTCACCCATTGTAAATAAACAATTTGATGGTTTTAGTAAATTTTTAGAGTTGTGTAACCATCCTCACAATCCAGTTTTAGAGCATTTCCATCAGCCCATAAAAGCTCCACTCATGGTCCTTTGCAGTTGATTCCTTCTCTTACCCCCAGCCCCAGGCAGCCACTTTTGTCTGTTTCATAATTTTCCCTATCTGGAAATTACACATGAATAGAGTCAGACAATTTGAAGTCTTTTGCATCCAGCTTCTTGGCATGATGTTTTTGAGGTTCACTCAGGTTGTAGCCTATGCCTGTACTTCGTTCATTTAATTGCTGCATAATCTTCCAGTGTGTGGCTGTACAACATTTTGTTTATTCACCAGTTGATGGACATTTGGATTGTTCTTATTTTGGGGGTATGATGAATAATGATGCTATGAACATTCACATATATACCTTTGTGTGGACGTAATGTTTTCATTTCTCATAGGTAGATTCCTAGGAATGTCATTGTTGGGTTGGTTGGAAAATTTTTGTTTAATATCCTAAAAAAAAAAAACAAAACCTGCCAAATCTTTTCCAGAGTGGCTGTAACTATTTAAAAATACTCCTGCCACAATTCATAAGCATTGCAGTTTCTTCACATCCTTGAGAATACTTGTCTTTTTTTAATTGTAGTCATTCTAGTGGGAATTTTAAGTGTGCAGATTATACCTCGCAATCCTAACTCGTGTGTCCATAGATTGGATATGCAGTGTGGGTGAGCATAAGGTGCCCTGAGGATCACTGTAAAATGACTTATAGACGTGTACTTAGTTGAAGGTAGTATTTTCTGTAGCCAATGAGAAAAGTTATTCTAGCCTTGCAGTGGGAGTGTGCTGGTCCCCTAGAACTCTGCCGAGGAGATGAAGTGCGTAGGTGAGTAGTGCTCATGGCTGGTGCTTGGTGCTGTTGTGTGGATCATAGTTGATAAAGCTACGAGTCAGCCTGCGACTGGTGGTAATATTTAAAACATTGTACAGACATTGCACTGCATGGATATGTCACAGTCTCTTTAAGTTTCCCAGAGCTCTTTTGCTTTAAGATAACTGGGAATTTCTTAAACTTGTAAAAATTTGGTTGGTATCATTTAGTTGCCGCCAGCAACTTGTGCTCTTACACATAGTGGACATTGGAGTAGTGCTTTTTAAATTCTTAATAGAAAATTCCAGACATACACAGAAGTACAATAGTATAATGAACCTACTTCAACATGATGAATTTATGACCAGTCTTACCTGTCTATATGCCACCCATCTTTACAACCCTGATTTATTTTGAAGCAAGTCCCACATAGCAGATAATTGCATTTGTGTTTCGGTATTTATATCGAAAAGATAAGGATGCTTAAATATAATCACAATACTATTACCACACTTAAATGTTAACAATTTCTTAGTAATTATCCAGTCAGTATTTTAAATTGTCTTATTCTTTTTCCAGTTCAAGTCAGAATTCAAATAAGGTCCATACATTGCATTTATCTCTGTAAATCTTTTCACCTATGGGTCCCCATATATCCCAACTCCTTGCCTTGGAATACGTAAGTTTGAAAAAGCAGTGGTTGCTTTAAATTTTTAAGTTTCTATGCAATTTATATTTAAGGTGACGTGCTTAAAAAATGTCTAACTTGAAAATATTTTGAAAGTTAATGAAGTGTTTAAAAAGCTTTAATCAAAAGATGTTTCCTTAATTTAAAAATACAATGGGTCATGTATCCAGAATATATAAAAACCTCTTAAAATTTAACAATAAAAAGACAACCCATTTTACAAATGGGCAAAGAATCTGAATAGGCATTTCTCCAAAAAAGATCTACAAATGGCCATTATATACATGAAAAGATGCTCAACATTATTAGTCATTAGGGAAATGCAAATCAAAACCACAGTGACCACACCCACTAGGATTGCTTTAATTGAAAAGACAGACGATAGCAAGTGTTGCTGAAGGTGTGGACAAACTGGAACCCTTGCACTTCGGTGGGAAAGTACAGTGGTGCAGCTGGTTTGGAGCACAGTTTGGCTGTTACTCAAAAAATTAAACAGTTAGCATATGATCCAGCAATTCCACTTCTAAGAATATAAGAGAATTGAAAAATATATATTCACACTCCAGCCCCTGGAAAACACCTTCTACTTTGTGTGTCTATGAATTTGATTATTTCAGATACCTCATATAAGGGAATCACAGAGTATTTGTCTTGTTGTGACTGGCTTATTTCACTTAGCATAATGTCTTCAAGTGTCATCCATGTTGTAGCATGTGACAGGGATTCTTTTGCTCATGGCTGAATTATATTTCCTTGTAGGTATATACAACATTTTTGTCAGTGGACATTTGGCTATTGCTAGGAAATGAAGTGTACACATATCTTTTGGAGACCCTACTTTCAGTTCTTTAGGATATATACACAGAAGTGGGATTGCTGGATCATATGGTAGTTTTATTTTTAATTTTTTGCGGAACACCCCCATACTGTTTTCCATAGCAATTATACCATTTTATACCATTATACCATTTTACAATCCTGACAACGCACAAGTGTTCCAATTTCTCCACATTCTCACTTTTTTCTTTATACTAGCCATCCTAACGGGTATGAGGCGACATCTATGGTTTTATTTTGCATTTCTCTGATGATCAGTGATATTGAGCATCTTTTTATATACTTGTTGGCCATTTGTATATCTTTGGAGAAATGTCTATTCAAGTTCTTTGCCCATTTTTGAATTGGGTTATTTGATTTTCTTGTTGAGTTGTAGGAGTTCTTTTGATACTCAAGATATTAACCGTCTGGTCTAACATGTTAAGTCTAATGTTTCCATATTGATTTCCTGCCTGGATGATCTATCCATTGATGGGAATGGGATATTGAAGTTCCCTACTATTATTGTATTGGTACCCATTTCTCCCTGTCTGTTAATATTTGCTTTTTAAAAAAAACTGTGGGCATCCTTGTTCCTTTTCTTAGAGGAAAAGTTTTACGTCTTTCACCATCAAATATAATGTAAGCTGTGGGTTTTTCTTTTTTCTTTTCTTTTTTTTTTTAAACAAATGCCTATTTTATTTTTATTTTTTTTAAGATGTTATTTATTCATTTGAGAGAGAGAGAGAATGAGAGAGAGAGAGCACGAGAGGGAAGAGGGTCAGAGGGAGAAGCAGACTCCCTGCTGAGCAGGGAGCCCGATGTGGGACTCGATCCCGGGACTCCAGGATCATGACCTGAGCCGAAGGCAGTCGCTTAACCAACTGAGCCACCCAGGCGCCCTGTGGGTTTTTCATATATGGTATTATGTTGAGATAATTTCCTTCTCTTTCTTGTGTGTTGAAGTTTTTTGTTTGTTTTAAATTGGGAAAGGGTGTTAAGTCTTGTCCATTGCTTTTCTGCATCAATTAGGATGATCATGTGGCTTTGTCCTCGTTCAGTTAATGTGGTATATTAGAATGATTGAATTTCGTATGTTGAACCGCCCTTGCATTACAGAAATAACTCCCACTTGTGGTGTATAATTCCTTGATGTGCTGTTGAATTTGGTTTGCTAATATTTTGTTGAGGACTTCTGTATCAATATTCTTCAGGGATATTGGTCTGTAGTTGTCTTGTGTTTCCTTGTCTGGCTTTAGTATTGGCATTGCTGGTCTCACAGAAAGAGTTTGGAATTCCTTTTCTTCAATTTTTGGGAAGAGTTAGAGGAAGATTATTGTTCTTTAAATGTTTGGTAGAATTCTCCAGTGAAGCCTTCTGGTACTGGGCTTTTCTTTGTTGGGAGGTTTTGATTACAGATTCAGTTTTTTTTTACTAGTTATTGGTCTGCTCAGTTTTTCTGTTTCTTCAGTATTCAGTTTGGTTAGGTCATATGCCCATTTTTATATTGAGTTACTTATTATTGATGTGTAAGTGTTCTCTATATATTTGAAATACTAGATCTTTACCAGGTATATGATCTACAAATATTTTTCCTTTTTTTTTTTAAGATTTTATTTACTTATTTGGGAGAGAGAGTGAGCACACAAGCGGGGGGAGGGGCAAAGGGAGAGGGAGAAGCAGACTCCCTGGTAAGCAGGGACCCCGATGTGGGCTCGATCCTAGGACCCTGAGATCATGACCTAAGCCGAAGGCAGATGCTTAACCAACTGAGCCACCCAGGTGCCCCTCTACGTATATTTTCTATTCTGTCTGGGTTGTCTTTTTACTGTGATAGTGCCTTGTGGCACAAAAGTTTAATAAAATCCAATTTATTTTTTTCTTTGGTTGCTTGCACTTTAGATATCAAATCTAAGAAACCATTGCGTAATCCAATGTCAGAAAATGTACAGTTATGTTTTCTTGTAAGAGTTTTATGGTTTTAGCTTTTTATGTCTTTGACCTATTCTGAGTTGATTTTTGTATATTGCATGAGGTAGGGGGGCAAATTAATTCTTTTGCCTGTGAATAGCCAGCTGTCCCCTTACCACTTGTTGAAAAGACTGTTCTTTCTTTCCCCATTGAATGGTCTTGGCACCCTTGTTGAAAACCAATTGCCCATAAATGTATGGGTGTATTTCTGGATTCTTAATTACCATCAGTCTGTGTGTCCTTCCTTATGACAGAACCACATAGTCTTGATTCCTTTAACTTTGTAGTTAAGTTTTGAAATTAGGACGTAGGACTCCTCCAACTTGTTTTTCAAAAAAATTTTTGGCTATTTTAGGTCCCTTGCATTTCCATACAAATATTAACATCAACTTGGCAATTTCTGCAAGAAAATGCAGCTGGGATTTTGGTGGTTGTGTAGAATTTGTAGAACAGTTTTGGAGCATTTGTAAGTTTTGTGTCCATATGATGTTCTTGATTCCCAGTGTCACCATCTTTTAAGTTTTCATCACAGGATTGCCTAAGTTCCTGTGGCTTCCTATATACTTTTAGTCTGTTTTTCTTTCTTTCTTTTTTAAGATTTTATTTATTTATTCATGAGAGAAAGAGAGAAGCAGGCTCCCAAGGAGCAGGGAGCCCGATGTAGGACTCGATCCCAGGACCCTGGGATCATGACCTGAGCCGAAGGCAGACACCTAACCATCTGAGCCACCCAGGCACCCTAGTCTGGTTTTCTTCCAATCACTTATTCTTGCTGTTACCAGCATTACTTACCTAAAAGGCTTAATTAAGATCCTTTGGTGACTCCTCAGATCTTTTAGAATTTATTCACTCATTCTAATAATATTCTAAATGAATGTCTCTAATCCCTTAATGTGTTAGGCATTATCCTAAGAATACAGCAGTGAACAAAAGAGAAATAATTGCCCTCATGGAGCTTACATTCTAGTATAAAATATATATATTGTGATATATAGTGAGAAGTGCTGTGGAGGGGGAAAAAGCAGGGAAGGGGACAGTGGAATGTGCAATTTTAAATAGGGTAACCAGGGAGAGCTTCATTGAGATAGCTGAATACGTAAGAAATGAAGTCATAAGCCATGCATATATCTAATGAAAGCTTGCAGTCATTGCAAATATCAGCTATAAAGACTGAGTTGGCAGCACATATGAGGAACATCAAGTAGGCTAGCAGGCAGGAGAGGAAGGAGTGAGGAGAATAATAGGAGATGAGATCAAAGATAACAGTAGAGAGGTGCCTGACTGGCTTAGATCATGCATTTCTTTATCTCGGGGTTGTAAGTTTGAGCCCCACGTTGGGTGTAGAGATTATGTAAAAAAAATCTTTTTTTTCTTTTTTTAAAGACTTTATTTATTTATTTGACACAAGCAGGGGGAGCAGCAGCAGAGGGGGAGAGAGAAGCAGGCTCCCTGCTGGGCAAGGAGCCCGATGCGGGACTTGATCCCAGGATCCTGGGATCATGACCTGAGCTAAAGGCAGACACTTAACTGACTGAGCCACCCAGGTGCCCTAAAAAAATAAAATCTTAAAAAAAGATAACAGGTAGCAAATCGTGTGTGGCCTTGTGGGTCATTGTTAGTGCTATGGCTTTTACAGTGAGGTGGGAAGTCATTGGAGGGTTTGAGCAGAGTAATATCAGGTCAGTACTTGAGATTTAACAAAAGTGCCTTAGCTGGTATGTTGGGAAAAGACTGTGTGTTTGTGTGTGTGGGAAGGATAAGGTGAAAGCAGGAGACCGTTGTGGTAGGCAGTCTCTAAAACATCCCCAATGATCCTTGCCTCATGAGATTCACACCCATGTGTAATCCCTTCCACTCCAGTGTGGGGTGGGCCTAGTGATTTGCTTCTAGTGAATAGAGTATGGCAAAGTGATGGGATGTCATTTCTGAGATTAGGTTATAGTCTCCATTTTGCATGTTCTCTCTTGCTCTTTCACTTGCTCACTGTTGGAAGCCAGTTGCCATTTTGTGACCTGCCTTTAAGAGAGACCCATGTGGCAAGAAACTGAAGGTGGCCTCTGGCCAACAGCCAGTGAGGACCCAAGGCTCTTGGCCCAATAACCCAAGGCTCTTGGCCCAACAACCCACGGAGAACTAAATCTTGCCAACAACCATATCAATAAGCTTGGAAGCTGATCCTCTCTCAGTTGAGCTCTCAGATGGGCCTGCAATTCTGACTAACAGCTTGACTGCGGCCTTGTGAGGTACCCACTTGAATCTGCACTCAGATTCTGGATCCACAAAAAATGTGAGTAATGCCTGTTGTTTTAAGATGCTAAAGTTTTGGGATAATTTGTTACACAGCAATAGATAATTAGTATGTCAACTAAGAAGTTAATGCAATTATCCTGATGAGAGATGATGGTGACTTAGGGCAGGGTGATAACAGTGGAGCTATTAAAAAAAAAAAGTAGTTAAATTCTGGATATATTTTAAAGGTAGATCTAACTGGATTTTCTGAGGAACTAGGTGTAAGTGAAGGAAGGAGTAATGTCATAGAAGAGGAGAGGTTGTCACTGTGTAGCAAGAAAGAACTCAAAGATTATTCTAAGGTTTTTGGCCTGAGAAATTGGAGGGATGGAATTGCTATTAATCAAGATTTAGAAGATATGGGAGAAACAGGTTTTGTAGGAAAAGATCAGGAGCTCAGTTCAGGGTACATGTTTATGATGCCTATATAAGCCAGTGAAATTCTGAGTAGAGATCACCAAGAATGAATGTGGACAGAAAAGAGAAGTTCAAGGACTGAGCCCTGAGGCACTCCAATATTAAGAGATTGGGTGAGGGGCGCCTGGGTGGCTCAGTTAAGCGACTGACTTGATTTCGGCTCAGGTCATGATCTCAGGGTCATGAGGTTGAGCCCTGCGTCTGGCTCCTTGCTCATCAGGGAGTCTGCGTGAGATTCTCTCCCTCTCCCTCTGCCCCTCCCCACCGTGTGCACTCCCTCTCTCAAATAAATACTAAAAAAAAAAAAAAAAAAAAACGGGTGAGTGTGGAGGAAATAGCAAAGAAAATGGATGAGCTACCAGTGATGGAGGAGGAAAAATAGAAAAGTGATATAGGAGCCAAGTGAAGAGATTATTCTAAGGAGGAAGGAGTGATTGATAAACTATGTCAAAGGCTGTAGATAGTGCAAGAAAAATAAGAATTGCAAATTGAATATTGGATTTAGCAACATGAAAGCCATTCTTGACCTTGATGAATAGCTTCAGTGGAGTAATGGAAGGAGAATGCCTGTTTGGAGTCGGCTCAAAAGAGAACTGGAGAAGAGGAGTTGGGATATCAAGTACAGACAACTCTCAAGTAGTTTTGTAGCGAAGAGGAGCAAAGAAACAGTGTGGTAGCTGGAAGGGGAAGAGTAGATTTTGTAAAGATGGGAGGAAAAACAAAATGGTTGTATGAGAAAGCTGCACTGGGTAGAAAGATGGATGCTATAGGAGAGAGGTTCCCTGGTGAGTTGTCCTAGATAAGCAGGGTAAAGTTCTGACTGTTAACATCCAACACCCTCTGCATGTTACCCTCTGCCTGCCTCCCAGCTCATGTGCACCATTTGCGTAGTTGGGTTTTTGCACCTTGGAGGCTTTTCATGTTCTTTCCCCGGTGTGCAGTTTCCACTTTCTATACTTTTTCCTTTAAATGATTCATATTAATTTTTACAATAGCACAGCTTGAGTGTTATCACCCTGAGAGGCTTTCTCTGATGCCTCAATCTGATTTAAATGGTTTTCCTCTGTGCTCCTGTACACTTTCTCTGTATTTATTCTTCTTATAGCACTTACCACAGTACTTACCACACTGAGACTACTTGTGTATCTCTGATTAGACCATGAGGGCAATATTGATAACAAGGACCATGGCTTACTTGACTCTGAATCCTTGGCACATACAGTGTTTCACACACAGTGAATATACACTAAGTCTTTGAAAGAAGAAACTCAAGAACCCTTGAAGTTTCTTCAGTTCTTGTGGTAGATAAAAGCTCTAGCAATGAAAGATAGTTGACTTTAGATTTGAAAATGGTATTGACTAATTAAGGAGAAAATATATAATTGTTCTTATTGTCTGTGGGTTCTGTGTTTGCGAATTTGCCTACTCACTAAACTCTATTGGTAACCCCCAAATCAGTGGTTGCAGCAGCTAGGCAGGCATTTGCAGCCTTGTCCAGAGTGGCAAAAATTTGGCGTTGCCTGTTGTGCGCATTCCTAGTTGAGGTCAAACAAGGTGATACTCTGCTTTCATGTTTTAGCTCTCATACTGTAAACAAGTGTCCTTTTCTTGATATATCCGGTGCCACATTTTTCATATTTTATGCTTTTTCAGGGGATGCTTTTGCTGCTTAAAATGCCCACAAGTATCATGCTGAAGTGCTGTCTGGTGTTCCTAGTTCAAGAAGGCTGTGATGTGCCGTACGGAGAAAATACATGCATCAGTTAAGCTTCATTCAGGCATGAGCTATAATTCTGTTTGTTGTGAGTTCAATGTTAGTGAATCAACAATATACATTAAAAATAAAAATTGGGCTGCCTGGCTGGCTCAGTTGGTACAGCATGCAACTCTTGATCTTAGGGTTGTGAGTTCAAGCCCCATGTTGGACGTAGAGCTTATGTTAAACATACACACACACACACAAACATATATTGAAATGTCTTTAAAGAGAAACACAGAGCAAGTTTATGTATTGATTGCTTGATGAAAATGTGACCAGAGGCTTGTAGGAACCTAACCCTGTTTTCTCTAGGAGCAATGGTTCATTATTTGCAGCAACTTTATAACATAACTACTATGAATGAGAACTGACCACAGTTTGGCCTCATTCTGAAGTTGCGGGTCACATTCTTCCCACTACTCCCTACAGATGGGAAAGTAGGTGAGTTTTTAGAAAGACATTTTTTTAAATTTAAATTCAATCAGTTAACATACAGTGTATTATTAGTTTCAGAGGTATTAGTCAATTGGAAAGTAACCCTAATCAAAATGACTTTTCATTCATAACTTCCTATTATGAAAATTGGGTCTGAAGCTACCCCACTCAGTCTGAGGGGGAAAGGCAGTGCAGTAATCCCAAAGAGATGTAATATCTTGGAGCTATGTGAGGTAGCCATGAAGTTCTCTTATTACAGGTAGGTCAGATGTGAGTGCCTAAGATGTTCTCAAGTAAATTTGCCCAGAGACTGTGGTTATCTTTGGCTTCCCAGACTCTAGAAATTTGGAGTCATCACATGCTTGATAAATGAATGACATTGTTAACTATTTTCACATAAAAAGAGAATTAGTATTAGTGTTGAGATTTTGAAAAACATTTCCAGCATTAAAAATGTAGCTTTTTTTGGTGAAGTGCCCCTCCTCTTCTGTGTTTTGCCTCCATTTTTTGAACACTCACTAAGCTTCATATTGTGCCGAGGGCTTTTACTGACACTATATTGTCCAACCTTCACAATACTGTGAAGGGCAGGTATTCTTTCCCCATTTCACAAGGAGAAAAAGGAGGCTCCAAAAGGTTAAGTAACTTATAACTAGCTATTAAATGGCAGAGCCAAGATCTGAACCTAGGCTTAATTCCAAAGCCTTTAAACATTGTTAAAGTTTTCCAGTTTGTAGAACCTTATCTCTACCTTACAATCAACACATGAATGAGAAGTCTTAAAAGTTCTGAAAGAACTGGAACTCTACTGCAGAGTAGCTATTTCATATTGCATTTTATAGATCATTTTAATTTTTGAATCACTAAATTCTCAGTACTTTTTCTTTTAAAGGAATGGATGGATTTACTTTTTATCATTAGGGTTTTTATGAATTCACCATAGTGAGAACATACTGCTTTTGATATATGGGATAGAGACATCATGGGATGATTTCTGCTTATTTCCCATAAGCAGCTTTAGAGGTGGTTATATGAATAACCAGTTATTTAATGTGTACATCTGGATATTAGCTTAGTAGAGGTGGCAACTGTTGAGAATGGTTGTCTTTCCATGGTTATATTCTGGCAAGTATCAGAAAAACAGATATGGCCTTGATTCCACTACTGATCATTGTGAACTTGAGGGTAAGTGTGTTTCAGCTGAATCTGTTTTTACGTCTGTCAAATGAGGGATCCTTCTCTATCAATAATCTCTGATTCCATAATGCCCTCATGTGAGACACATGCAACAGACTATCTCCAATCTGTTGGATCATTTTCTGGTGGAACAGAGGTAATTGAGTAACCTGAAGTGTTAAATAAAACCTAGTTCCACAAATGCAGTGACAAAGTCCATCAAAATCGGTTCTTCTCTATTTCCATAGTAACTTGTAGATGGTACACAGTTACCTGTCTGGGACATTGCTTGGTTCCTGCCTATAGTTAGGTGGTAGTTATATGACTAAGTTCTTACCAATAGAATAATCAGATTTGATGTGTCTTAGTTCTGGATTAGTGCCTTAACCATCATTATTTTTCCAAATATTCTCTTCCTGTCAGTTAGAACCCATGTCAACTCAACTCCACCCATGCAGATGGTGACAGTGCCCTAGGATGGTAGATCATCAGGACGAAAAATGCAAATCCCTGAATGACTTCACAGAACAAGGCTAGCTGCTGACTGGAAGTCTCCACAGATTGTAATCACAAAATGTTATACCTCTTCTCTTTAATACTCTTTATTGTTGTTGGGTGTCTGTTGCAGCAATATGGCCTTATATAACCACTACATGTGCTGAATGTGAAAAATTTTTCTAAGGGAAACAAGAAAAATTTTGAATTGGATAATCAGATGCTTTGTATTTCCAGATTTATTAACAAATCTGTAACTTGCTTACAGACATGAAGAAAAGAATGTTTAGCTCACTTGTTCACAAAATTCAGTGTATCTGAGTTTTTTTAGCTTATTTTTAATGCAATCCCCTAGTCCTACTTCTAGAGATTCTGAATTGGTTCAGCAGAGCTGGAGCTCCAAAAGAAAAGGACCCAGCCTCATGAAGACCTAGCAGAGAACATTCCATGCAGAGAGAATAGGACTACAAAATCCCTGAGGTGTGAATGGATTTGGTAAGTTTGAGGAACAGAGGGGAAGGCAATGAGGTGGCAGCTCAGTGAGTGAGAGAGAGTGTCATGAGATGAAATCAGAGGGGCAGGCAAGAGCCACATCATAGATTATGATTTTGTGAGCCAAGGAGTCTGAAAATTTTTTTTTTAGTCTGAATTTCTAAGTGCATTGGGATACTTGTTGGGTTTTTAAAATAAGGAAGCAAAATATTTGAGTTTTGCTTTTAAAAGATGACTCTAGGGGTGGCCTGGCTGGCTCCCCTAGAATGTGCAACTCTTGATCGTAGGGTCATGAGTTCAAGCCCCACATTGGGTGTAGAGCATACTTAAGTAAAAAGAGGACAGATTCTGCTGTGCGGAGAGTGGTTCCTAGGTAGATAAGAGCTTGGTGTCTAGACTAGAGGTGACGCTGGTTTGAACTGGTGACAGTGGTAGAAGAGAGGTGGGCAGATTAGGGATATATTTTAAAGGTGGAATCAAAGAATGTAACAATGGATTATGTGTCAGGGGAGAGAAGGAAAGACATTTTTAATGGGAACAGTTGTGTGGATGATGGTGTCATTTATTATGGTGGGAGAAAACTGGATTAGAAATGGGAAGAAAATCAAGAATTCTGTTAGGGTTAGACATTCATGTTTCTTATTCTTCTCTCAAAACAAACAAGTCAAAATAAGTAATGCTCCAAAGTATAGCCAGATCTTTTTAATGTTTCTTGTCTGGATGCTGTGAGCACTTTTGGGTAGGATAATTCTGCACTGGATCTGAGTCCTGCATGTTTTACCCCAGGAAATGAATTACTGGCAGATTCCTTCTTTCCCAGTGTGACAATCCAAAATGCACATATTTATTTATTTTTATTTTATTTTAGTAAGTTCTATGCCCAATATAGGGCTTGAACTCGCAACCCTGAAATCGAGTCTCATGCTGTACCAACTGAGCCATCCAGGCGCCCCACAAAATGCACACATATTTTAAAATGCGCTTGCAGGGTAGTTCTATTCCAGGTTGTAACTCTAGTGTACCTTTGCTAGTGCAAGGGGTCCTTATGGTCCTATGTGTGTGTTTTCTCAAACAATGAATAGTAAAAGTACAACTTATACCATAAATTCTGTAAATTTTTTTGCATTATGCTTATGGGCACTTTGCCCAGGCCAGTTCATTGTCCAGGCCAATTCATTCTATTATTCTCATTCTTAACTATCTGTCTTATGCCACCACAATTAATTGTTCATTTTTACTAACAAGAAATTTAAAGTATTAGAAAAAGAACCATGTAAAAATCACAATGTAGTGACATTTGTTAGTCTTTTTGAAAGTACAAATCTGGAAAGAATGAAGAATGTTGGAAATGGTAAGTGTGGATAACTATAAAAGACTTCATAAAATATTAATTTCTTAAATTGTTCAAAAGCAAAAAATATTTTGTTGGGTTTATAAAATATAAAAGTAAATATATATAACAATAGTAGAAAGGATTGGAAGAGGGATAAATGGAATTATACTGTTGTAAACTTCTTACATTATAGATGGAGTGGTGTAATAAATCAAGATAGACTGGTCCAAAGTAAGGATGATATATTTAAATACTAGGAGGAACCTCTGAAAATATAGATATAACCAAAAAGCCAAAAGAGGAGACTGAATGCTGAAAACTAATAAAATCCAAATGAAGGTAGGAAAGGAATAAGAAAGGCCCAAAGTAGAGATGGAATAAAAAGAAAATAAGGAGCAAGATGGAAAGTTTAAAGGCAAATATATCAATATTTTTAGTGTACATCAATGGGCTAACCACCCTAACTTTAAAAAGAGATTGTTGGAGTAGATAAAAAGCAAGACCCGAGTAAATGCTTTTATATGACAGTCATGCTTTAAATATAGAGACACAAATGAGTTAAAAGGATAGAAGAAGATGTACCATGTAAAGAATAAGCATAAGAAAAGTTGTGTGGCTATATTAATATCACTAATTAATAAATTTTAAAAAGGACATTTCATAATGATAAAAGTAACAATTCATCAAAACATAACAATCCTAAATATGTATATCCCTAATAACAGCTTCAAATTGTATGAAGCCAAAACTGACAGAAATGGACAAATCCACAATTACACTTGGAGATTTTATCATTCATCATTCAGTAATTGATAGAATTGACCAAAAACAAATCACAAAAATAAAACAACCAAAACAATAACAAAAAAACTAGCATAAGTACAGAACTGAAAATCACTGTTAATCAACAAAATCAATTTTTTTTAATGTTTCAAGTTTTTATTTAAATTCCAGTTAGTTTACATATAGTGTAATATTAGTTTCAAGGGTGGAATTTGGTGATTCATCACTTACATATAACACCCAGTGCTCATCACAAGTGCCCTCCTTAATGCACCATCACCCACTTAGCCCATCTTCCCACCCAGCTTCCCTCCCGCAACCCTCAGTTTATTCTCTATAGTTAAGAGTTTGTTTTATGGTTTGTCTTCCCCCCTTCTCTTTTTTTCTTTCCCCTATGTTCATCTGTTTTGTTTCTTAAATTCTGCATATGAGTGAAATCATGTGGTATTTGTTTTTCTTTGACTGACTTGTTTTGCATAGCATGCTACACTCTAGCTCATCCACGTCATTGCCAATAGCAAGATTTCATTCTTTTCTATGGCTGAGTAATAGTCCATTGTATATATATATATATGCATATCTTCAGTAGTTGGATATTTGGGCTCTTTCTATAATTTGGCTATTGTTGATAATGCTGGTATACACACTGGGATGCATGTGCCCCCTGGAATCAGTATTTTTGTATCCTTTGGGTAAATCCCTAGTAGTGCAATTGCTTAGTCATAGGGTAGTTCTGTTGTTAACTTTTTGAGGAACCTCCATACTGTTTTCCAGAGTGGCTGTACCAGATTGCGTTCCCTACAACAGTGTAAGAGGGCTCCCTTTCTCCACATCCTCGCCAACATCTGCTGTTTCCTGGGCTGTTAATGTTAGCCATTCTGACAGGTGTGAGGTGATATCTCATTGTAGTTTTGATCTGTATTTCCCTGGTGATGAGTGCTGTTTAGCATCTTTTCATGTGTCTCTTAGCCATCTGTATGTCTTCTTTGAAAAAATGACTATTCATGTCTTCTGCCCGTTTCTTAACTGGATTATTTGGTTTTGGGGTGTTGAGTTTGGTAAGTTCTTAATAGATTTTGGATACCAATCCTTTCTCAGACATTTCATCTGCAAATATCTTCTCTCCAAAGGTTGCCTTTTAGTTATATTAATTGTTTCCTTCACTGTGCAGAAGCTTTTTATCTTGATGTAGTTCCAATAGTTCATTTTTGGTTTTGTTTCCCTTGCCTCCAGGGATGTATCTAGTTAAGAAGTTGCTATGGCCAATGTCAAAGAGGTTTCTGCCTGTGTTCTCTATGATTTTGATGGTTTCCTGTCTCACATTTAGGTCTTTCATCCATTTCGGATTTGTTTTATTGTATGGTTTAAGAAAGTGGTCCAGTTTCATTCTTCTGCATGTAGCTGTCCAGGTTTCCCAACATCATTTGTTGAAGAGACTGTCTTTTTTCCATTGGATATTCTTTCTTGCTTTCTCAAAGATTAGTTGACCATATAGTTGTGGGTCTATTTCTGGGTTTTCTGTTCTGTTCCATTGATCTGAGTGTCTGTTTTTGTGCCAGAACCATACTGTCTTGATGACTACAGCTTTGTAATATAGCTTGGAGTCCGGAATTGTGATGCCTCCAGCCTTGCTTTTCTTTTTCAAGATTGCTTTGGCTATTCGGGCTCTATTGTGGTTCCATACAAATTTTAGGATTGTTTGTTCTAGTTCTGTGAAAAATGCTGGTGGTATTTTGATAGGGATTGCATTAAATGCAGAGATTGCTTTGGTAGTATAGACATTTTAACAATATTTGTTTTTCCAGTCCATGAGCATGGAATGTCTTTCCATTTCTTTGTGTCATCTTCAATTTCTTATTTTCTTATTTTTTATTTTTTAAAGATTTTATTTATTTATTTGACAGACAGCGAGAGAGGGAACACAAGGAGGGGGAGTGGGAGAGGGAGAAGCAGGCTTCCCATGGAGCAGGGAACCCAACGTGGGGTTCGATCCCAGGACCCTGGAATCATGACCCGAGCCTAAGGCAGACGCTTAACGATTGAGCCACCCAGGTGCCCCTTCAATTTCTTTCATAAGTGTTCTATAGTTTTCAGAGTACAAATCTTTTACCTCTTTGGTTAGGTTTATTCCTAGGTGTCTTATGGTTTTGGGTGCAATTGTAAATGGGATTGATTTCTTGATTTCTCTTTCTTTTGCTTCATTTTTGGTGTTTAGAAATGCAACAGATTTCTGTACATTGATCTTGTATCCTGCAACTTTACTGAATTTGTGTATCAGTTCTAGCAATTTTTTGGAGTCTTTTGGGTTTTCTGGATAGAATATCATGTCTTCTCTGAATAGTGGAAGTTTGACTTCTTCCTTGCCAATTTGGATGCCTTTTATTTTCTTTTGTTGTCTGATTGCTGAGGCTAGGACTTCCAGTACTATGTTGAATAACAGTGGTGAGAGTGGACATCCCTGTCTTTTTCCTGACCATAGCGGAAAAGCTCTCAGTTTTTCCCCATTGAGGACGATATTAGCTATGGGTCTTTCGTATATGGCCTTTATGGTATTGAGGTTTGTTCCCTCTGTCCTTACTTTGTTGAGGATGCTGTACTTTGTCAAATGCTTTTTCTGTATCTATTGAGAGGGCCATATGGTTCTTATCCTTTTATTAATGTGGTATATTACATTGATTTGCAAATATTGAACCACCCTTGCAGCCCAGGAATAAATCCCACTTGATCGTGGTGAATGATCAGTGTATTGTTGGATTTGATTTGCTAGTATTTTCCTGAGAATTTTTCGTTCCATGTTCATCAGGGATATGGCTTTGTAAATTCTCTTTTTTAATGAGGTCTTTGTCTGGTTTTGGAATCAAAGTAATGCTGGCCTCAGAATGAGTTTGGAAATTTTCTTTCCATTTCTATTTTTTGGAATGGTTTCAGAAGAATCAGCATTAACTCTTCTTTGAATGTTTGGTAAAATTCCCCTGGGAAGCCATCTGGCCCTGGACTTTTGTTTGTTGGGAGATTTTTGATTACTGATTCAATTTCTTTGCTGGTAATGGGATTGTTCTAATCTTCTATTCCTCCTATTTCAGTTTTGAAAGTTTATATGTTTCTAGGAATTTATCCCTTTCTTCCAGATTGCCCTATTTGTTGGCATGTAATTTTTCATAATATTCTTTTAATTTTTTTGTATTTCTGGGGTGTTTGTTGGGATCTCTCCTATTTCATTCATGATTTTATTTATTTCGGTCTTTTTTCTTTTTGATACATCTGGCTAGAGGTTTATCAGTTTTATTCTTTCAAAGAACCGGCTCCTATTTTCACTGATCTGTTTCTTTGTTATTGTTGTTTCTATATCATTTATTGCTGCTCTAATCTTTATTATTTCCCTTCTTCTGCTGGCTTTAGGCTTTATTTGCTGTTCCTTTTCTAGCTCCTGAAGGTGTAAGGTTAGGTTGTGTATTTGAGACTTTTCTTGCTTCTTGAGGTAGGCCTGTATTGCTATGTAATTCCTTCTTATGACTGCTTCTGTTGCAACCCAAAGATTTTGGAGTGTCATGTTTTCATTTTCGTTTGCTTCCATGTATCTTAATTTCTTCTTTAATTTCCTGGTTCGCCCATTCACTCTTTAGTAGGATGTTCTTTAACCTCCATGTATTTGTGGTCTTCCCAAATTTTTTCTTGTGGTTGACTTCAAGTTTCATAGTGTAGTGGTCTGAAAATATGCGTGTGGTCTGAATATATCTGTTAAGTCCAACCGGTCCAGTGTGTCATTCAAAGCCATTGTTTGCTTATTGATTTTCTGCTTAGGTGATCTCTCCATTGCTGTAAGTGGGGTGTTAAAGTTCTCTATTGTTGTAATCAATAAGTTTCTTTATGTTTGTTACTAATTGATTTATATATTTGGGTGCTCCCTAGTTGGGGGCATAAATACTTACAATTGTTAGATCTTGTTGGATAGCCCCTTTTTTTTGATATAATGCCCTTCTTTGTCTCTTGCTACAGTCTTTGGCTTAAAATCTAGTTTGTTTGATATAAGTATGGCTACTCCAGCTTTCTTTTGATGTCCATTAGCATGATAAATGTTTCTCCATCCCCTCACTTTCAATCTGCAGGTATCTTTAAGTCTAAAATGAGTCTCTTGTATGCAGCTCATAGATGGGTGTTTTTTTTTCTTTAATCCATTCTGATACCCTATGTCTTCTGATTGGAACATTTAGTCCACTTACATTCAGAGTGATTATTGATAACATCAATGTTTATAGAACATTACATTCAATACCTGTAGAATACACATTCTATAGCTGGTACATTCTCCACATTCTATCATGTACTTGGTGTGATTCCGATTGGGATTGCACCGAATGTGTACAATTTGGGAGCAACTGACATCTTGACAATATTTATTATTCCTATTAATAAACATGGAATATGTCTCCAATCTATTTAGTTCTTCTTTGGTTTTGTTCATTAGAGTTTTACAGTTTCCTCATTTAGATCTTGTACATATTTTGTTAGATTTATACCTAAGTACTCCATTTGTGCTAATGTAAATGGTATTGTGTTTTTAATTTCAAATTCCACTTGTTCATTGCTGGTAAGTAAGAAAGTAATTGACTTTTGCATATTAACCTTGTATCCTGCAAGTTTACCATAATCATTTATTAGTTCCAGGGGTTTTTTTGGTTGATTCTTTCAGATTTTCTTCATAAACAATAATGTCATCTATGAACAAAGACAGTTTTATTTCTTTCTTCTCTTAATGCATTAGCTGGAACTTCAGTACAGTGTTGAAAGGGGTGGTGAGGGGGACAGCTTTGTCTTGTACCTGATCTTAGTGGGAAAACTTTGGTTTCTTACCATTAAGGATGTTAGCTGTAGGTTTTTTGTAGATATTCCTTAACCAGTTGAGGAAGTTCCCCTCTGTTCCTAGTTTGTTGAGTTTTTACCATGAATCGTTGTTGGATTTTGTCAAATGCTTTTCCTGCATCTGTTGATAAGATCATGTGATTTTTCTTTTTTAACCTGATGATATAATAGATTATGTTAAAACTGAAAGGGAAAAAAAAGGAAAATTATTAAGGTATAACTGACATACGGCACTGTTTAAGGTATACAGCATAATGATTTAACTTTATTATTGATTTCCAAATGTTGAACCAGCTTTGATATCTGGGATAAATATATTTGATTTGCTAATTTTTTAGTCACTTTTATAAACATCTTATTTATTTGAATAAATTTGTCATGGAACATTGTGTAAGTTTAAGGTGATACATTTATTTATATATAGTGTAATATAATTGTCACTGTAGCAACATTTATCACATTATATAATTATAGTACAATATTATTGTTTATATTCATTATACTGTGCATTAGATCTCTGTGGCTTATTTACTACTTATTTCAAGTGTGTACCCTTAAAGACCATCAATCTTATCCCCTCCATCCCCTGATGATTACCATTTTACTATTTCTTTTCTTTTCTTTTTTTATTTTTATTTTTTTTTTTAAAGATTTTATTTATTTATTTGAGAGAGAGAATGAGATAGAGAGAGAGCACATGAGAGGGGGGAGGGTCAGAGGGAGAAGCAGACTCCCTGCTGAGCAGGGAGCCCGATGCGGGACTCGATCCCGGGACTCCAGGATCATGACCTGAGCCGAAGGCAGTCGCCCAACCAACTGAGCCACCCAGGCGCCCTCTTTTCTTTTACATGTTTGACTTTTTTATATTTATTTCTTCATTTAGATATCACATATAAGTGGTATCATGCAATAGTTGTCTTTCTCTGACTTATCTCGCTTAACGTAATGTTCTCAAGGTCCATCCTTGCTGTTGCAGATGGCAGGTTACTCTTCTTTCTCATGGCTAAATAATATTCCATTGTGTATATGTACTGCATCTTTTTCATTCATCCATTGATGGGTATTTGGGTTGTTTTCATATCTTGGCTATTGTGAATAATGCTACACAGTAAACATGGGAATGTATGTATCTTGTTGAAATCCTGTTTTCATTTCCTTTGGGAACTGCTGGATCATATGGTAGATTTATTTTTAAATTTTTGAGGAACCTCCATATTGTTTTCCATAGTGATTGGACAGATTGACATTCCCACCAACAATACAAGGATTTCCTTTTAACCACATCCTTGCCAGCACCTGTTGCCTCTTTGTCTTCTTGATGATTAACATTCCAACAGGTGTGAGGTGACATCTCATTGGGGTTTTGATTTGCATTTCCCTGATGATTAGTGGTGTTGAGAACCTTTTCATGTGCCTATTGACCATTTTGATGTTCTTTTGGAAAAAAATGTCTGTTTAGTTCTTCTGCCTATTTTTTAAAAATTTTTTATTGTTATGTTAATCACCATACGTTACATCATTAGTTTTTGATGTAGTGTTCCATGACTTACTGTTTGTGCATAACACCCAGTGCTCCATGCAGAACATGCCCTCTTTAATACCCATCACCAGGCTAACCCATCCTCCCAACCCCCTCCCCTCTAGAACCCTCAGTTTGTTTTTCAGAGTCCATCATCTCTCATGGTTTGTCTCCCCCTCCAATTGCCCCCCCCCCGCATTCTTCCCCTCCTGCTATATTCTTTTTTTTCTTAACATATATTGTATTATTTGTTTCAGAGGTACAGGTCTGTGATTCAACAGTCTTGCACAATTCACAGCACTCACCATAGTGCATATCCTCCCCAATGTCTATCACCCAGCCACCCCATCCCTCCCACCCCCCTACTCCAGCAACCCTCAGTTTGTTTCCTGAGATTAAGAATTCCTCATATCAGTGAGGTCATATGATACATGTCTTCCTCTGATTGACTTATTTCGCTCAGCATAACACCCTCCAGTTCCATCCACGTCATTGCAAATGGCAAGATCTCATTCCTTTTGCTGGCGGCATAATATTCCATTGTGTATATATACCACATCTTCTTTATCCATTCATCTGTCGATGGACATCTTGGCTCTTTCCACACTTTGGCTATTGTGGACATTGCTGCTATAAACATCGGGGTGCACATACCCCTTCGGATCCCTACATTTGTATCTTTGTGGTAAATACCCAGTAGTGCAATTGCTGAATCGTATGGTAGCTCTATTTTCAACTTTTTGAGGAACCTGCATACTGTTTTCCAGAGTGGTTGCACCAGCTTGTATTCCCACCAATAGTGTAGGAGGGTTCCCCTTTCTCTGCATCCCCGCCAACATCTGTCGTTTCCTGACTTGTTAATTTTAGTCATTCTGACTGGTGTGAGGTGGTATCTCATTGGGGTTTTGATTTGGATTTCCCTGATGCCGAGCGATGCTGAGCACTTTTTCATGTGTCTGTTGGCCATTTGGATGTCTTCTTTGGAAAAATGTCTGTTCATGTCTTCTGCCCATTTCTTGATTGGATTATTTGTTCTTTGGGTGTTGAGTTTAAGAAGTTCTTTATAGATTTTGGATACTAGCCCTTTATCTGATATGTCATTTGCAAATATCTTCCCCCATTCTGTCGGTTGTCTTTTGGTTTTGTTGACTGTTTCTTTTGCTGTCCAAAAGCTTTTTATCTTGATGAAGTCCCAATAGTTCATTTTTGCCCTTGCTTCCCTTGCCTTTGGTGATGTTTTAGGAAGAAGTTGCTGCGGCTGAGGTCCAAGAGGTTGCTGCCTGTGTTCTCCTTTAGGATTTTGATGGACTCCTGTCTCACATTTAGGTCTTTCAACCATTTTGAGTCTATTTTTGTGTGTGGTATAAGGAAATGGACCAGTTTCATTCTTATGCATGTGGCTGTCCAATTTTCCCAACATCATTTCTTGAAGAGACTGTCTTTTTTCCATTGAACACTCTTTCCTCCTTTGTCAAAAATTAGTTGACCATAGAGTTGAGGGTCCATTTCTGGGCTCTCTATACTGTTCCACTGATCTATGTGTCTGTTTTTGTGCCAGTACCATACTGTCTTGATGATGACAGCTTTGTAATAGAGCTGGAAGTCCGGAAATGTGATGCTGCCAGCTTTGCTTTTCTTTTTCAACATTCCTCTGACTATTCGGGGTCTTTTCTGGTTCCATACAAATTTTAGGATTATTTGTTCCATTTCTTTGAAAAAAGTGGATGGTATTTTGATGGGGATTGCATTGAATGTGTAGATTGCTCTAGGTAGCATTGACATCTTCACAATATTTGTTCTGCCAATCCATGAGCATGGAACGTTTTTCCATTTCTTTGTGTCTTCCTCAATTTCTTTCATGAGTATTTTATAGTTTCCTGAGTACAGATCCTTGTCTCTTTGGTTAGATTTATTCCTAGGTATCTTATGGTTATGGGTGCAATTGTAAATGGGATTGATTCCTTAATTTCTCTTTCTTCTGTCTTGTTGTTGGTGTATAGGACTTCCACTGATTTCTGTGCATTGATTTTATATCCTGCCACTTTACTGAATTCTTGTATGAGTTCTAGCAGTTTTGGGGTGGAGTCTTTTGGGTTTTCCACATAAAGTATCATATCATCTGCAAAGAGTGAGAGTTTGACTTCTTCTTTGCTGATTTGGATGGCTTTTATTTCTTTTTGTTGTCTGATTGCTGTGGCTAGGACTTCTAATACTATGTTGAATAGCAGTGGTGAGAGTGGACATCCCTGCCGCGTTCCTGACCTTAGGGGAAAAGCTCTCAGTTTTTCCCCATTGAGAATGATATTCGCTGTAGGTTTTTCATAGATGGCTTTTATGATATTCAGTTGTGTACCCTCTATCCCCCCATACTCTGAAGAGTTTTGATCAAGAAAGGTGCTATACGGGCGCCTGGGTGGCTCAGTTGGTTAAACGACTGCCTTCGGCTCAGGTCATGATCCTGGAGTCCCGGGATCGAGTCCCACATCGGGCTCCCTGCTCAGCAGGGAGTCTGCTTTTCCCTCTGACCCTCTTCCTTCTCGTGCTCTCTATCTCTCATTCTCTCTCTCTAATAAATAAATAAAATCTTAAAAAAAAAAAAAGAAAGGTGCTATTCTTTGTCAAATACTTTTTCTGCATCTATTGAGAGGATCATATGATTTTTGCTCTTTCTTTTGTTAATGTATTGTATCATGTTGATTGATTTGCGGATGTTGAACAAACTTTGCAGCCCAGGGATAAATCCCACTTGGTCGTGGTGAATAATCCTTTTAATGTACTGTTGGATCCTATTGGCTAGTATTTTGGTGAGAATTTTTGCATCCATGTTCATCAAGGATATTGGTCTGTAATTCTTCTTTCTGATGGGGTCTTTGTCTGGTTTGGGGATCAAGGTAATGGTGGCCTCATAAAACGAGTTTGGAAGTTTTCCTTCCATTTCTATTTTTTGGAACAGTTTCAGAAGAATAGGTATTGATTCTTTAAATGTTTGGTAGAATTCCCCTGGGAAGCCATCTGGCCCTGGGCTTTTGTTTGTTGGGAGATTTTTGGTGACTGCTTCAATTTCCTTAGTGGTTATAGGTCTGTTCAGGTTTTCTATTTCTTCCTGGTTCAGTTTTGATAGTTGATACATCTCTAGGAATGCATCCATTTCTTCCAGGTTATCTAATTTGCTGGCATATAGTTGTTCATAATATGTTCTTATAATTGTTTGTATTTCTTTGGTGTTGATTGTGATCTCTCCTCTGTTATTCATGATTTTGTTGATTTGGGTCATTTCTTTTTTTTGATATGTCTGGCCAGGGGTTTAGCAATCTTATCAATTCTTTCAAAGAACCAGCTCCTAGTTTTGTTGATCTGTTCTACTGTTCTTTTGGTTTCTATTTCATTGATTTCTGCTCTGATCTTTATTATTTCTCTTCTCCTGCTGGGTTTAGGATTTATTTGCTGTTTTTTCTCTAGCTCCTTTAGGTGTAGGGTTAGGTTGTGTATTTGAGACCTTTCTTGTTTCTTGAGAAAGGCTTGTATTGCTATATACTTTCCTCTTAGGACTGCCTTTGCTGCATCCCAAAGATTTTGAACAGTTGTGCTTTCATTTTTATTGGTTTCCATGAATTTTTTAAATTCTTCTTTACTTTCCTGGTTGACCCATTCATTCTTTAGTAGGATGCTCTTTAGCGTCCATGTATTTGAGTTCTTTCCGACTTTCCTCTTGTGATTGAGTTCTAGTTTCAAGCATTGTGGTCTGAAAATATGCAGGGAATAATCCCAATCTTTTGGTACCGGTTGAGATCTGATTTGTGACCTAGGATGTGATCTATTCTGGAGAATGTTCCATGGGCACTAGAGAAGAATATGTATTCCGTTGCTTTGGGATGGAATGTTCTGAATATATCTGTGAAGTTCATTTGGTCCAGTGTGTCATTAAAGTCTTTATTTCCTTGTTGATCTTTTGCTTAGATGATCTGTCCATTTCAGTCAGGGGGGTGTTAAAGTCCCCCACTATTATTGTATTGTTGTCAATGTGTTTCTTTGCTTTTGTTATTAATTGCCTTATATAATTGGCTGCTCCCATGTTAGGAGCATAGATATTTACAATGGTTAGATCTTCTTGTTGGATAGACCCTTTAAGTAGGATATAGTGTCCTTCTTCGTCTCTTATTACAGTCTTTGGTTTAAAATCTAATTTGTCTGATATAAGGATTGCCACCCCAGCTTTCTTTTGGTGTCCATTAGCATGGTAAATGGTTTTCCACCCCCTCACTTTCAATCTGGGGGTGTTTTTGGGTCTAAAATGAGTCTTGCAGACAGCATATCAATGGGTCTTGTTTTTTAATCCAATCTGATAGCCTGTGTCTTTTGATTGGGGCACTTAGCCCATTTACATTCAGGGTAACTATTGAAAGATATGAATTTAGTGCCATTGTACTGCCTGTAAGGTGACTGTTACTGTATATTGTCTGTGTTCCTTTCTGGCCTATGTTGCTTTTAGGCTCTCTCTTTGCCTAGAGGACCCCTTTCAATATTTCTTGGAGGGCTGGTTTCGTGTTTGCAAATTCCTTTAGTTTTTGTTTGTCCTGGAAGCTTTTTATCTGTCCTTCTATTTTCAATGACAGCCTAGCTGGATACAGTATTCTTGGCTGCATATTTTTCTCCTTTAGCGCTCTAAATATATCATGCCAGTCCTTTCTGGCCTGCCAGGTCTCTGTGGATAGGTCTGTTGCCAATCTAATGTTTCTAGCATTGTAGGTTACATATCTCTTCTCCCGAGCTGCTTTCAGGATTTTCTCTTTGTGTCTGAGACTCGTAAGTTTTACTATTAGATGTTGGGGTGTTGACCTATTTTTATTGATTTTGAGAGGGGTTCTCTGTGCCTCCTCAACTTTGATGCCTGTTTCCTTCCCCAAATTAGGGAAGTCCTCTGCTATAATTTGCTCCAATGTACCTTCTCCCCTTCTCTCTCTTTCTTCTTCTTCTGGGATCCCAATTATTCTCATGTTGTTTCGTTTTATGATATCGCTTATCTCTCGAATTCTGCCCTCGTGATTCAGTAGTTTATCTCTCTTTTTCTCAGCTTCTTTATGTTCCATCATTTGGTCTTCTATATCACTGATTCTCTCTTCTGCCTCATTTATCCTAGCAGTTAGCGCCCCCAGTTTTGATTGCACCTCATTAATAGCCTTTTTGATTTCGACTTGGTTAGATTTTAGTTCTTTTATTTCTCCAGAAAGCGTTTCTCTAACAACTTCCATGCTTTTTTCAAGCCCAGCTAGTATCTTTAAAATCATGATTCTGAACTCTAGGTCTGACATCATACTAATGTCTGTATTGAGTAGGTCCCTGGCAGTCAGTACTACCTCTTGTTCTTTTTGTTGAGGCTATTTTTTCCGTCTTGTCATTTTGTCCAGAGGAGAATAGATGAATGAGAGAACAAAATGCTAACAGGGTAACAATGTCCCCAGAAAATATACTCTAAACAAATCAGAAAAGACCTGAAGCTGGGGGGAAAGAAAGGGAAAGAAAGAAAAAAGAAAAAAAGATAAAAACAAACAAAACAACAACAAAAATAACAGAATATGATCAGATATGATCAGGCTGGTGCATAGATCAGTGCCACACACTAGATTTTGGGTGTGTTTTGGTCTGTTAGAAGAAAGTGCCTCCCAAAATTTTAAAGAAAGAAAAACATGTATGTACAAAAATAAGGGTTGATATGACGAAGGGATGGAATATGACTGTGAAGATGAAAATTATAAAAAATTTTATAAAAGGAATTGATAAGTTGTTTAAAAAAAGAGGATTTAAAAAAAAAAGGAGAGAATGTGATCAGGCAAGAGACTAGAACAAAGCCGTACACTAGATATTTAGGGTATATTTTGATCTGTTAGAAGAAACTGTACCTTAAACTATTAAAGAGAGAATAACATATATATATATATGCCAAAAATAAGGGTAACTACTATGAAGGGATTGAATATGACTCTTCCAGAAAGTGGTCACTTTTCTGTTCAGACAGTTGCTGCTATTCTTATCTTTGATCTCCTGTGGAGCTCGTAGGTGTTCAGAATGGTTTGATCCCTATCCAGCTGAATTCCTGAGACCAGACGAAATCCAGGTCTCCTACTCCTCTGCCATCTTGCTCCGCCCCTCTCTTCTGCCTATTTTTTAATCGGATTGCTTTTTGTTAAGTTGTGTAAGTTCTTTGTATATGTTGGATATTAACCCTTTATCCAATACATAGTTTGCAAAAATGTTCTCCCATTCTGTAGGTTGCCTCTTCATTGTATTAATTGTGTCTTCTGCTGTGCAGAGGCTTTTGCATTTGAAATAGTCCCATTTGTTGATTTTTGCTTTTGTTGCTTGTGCTTTTGGTGTCATGTCCAAAAAATCATTGCCAAGACCAATATTGATGAGCTGCTTCCTTACATTTTTCTTCTATGAGTTTTATGGTATCAGGTATATATTTAAGTCTTTGATTCATTTTAAGTTAATTTTTATGAGTGGTATGGGACAGTGGTTCAATTATATTGTTCTGCATGTGTTCTCCAGTTTTCCCAGCACCTTTTTTTGAAGAGACTATAATTTTCCGACTGGGTGTTCTTGGTTTCCTTGTTGAATATTAGTTTACATGTTTGGATTTAATTCTGGGCTCTCTATTCTGTTCCATTGGTCAATGTGTCTGTTATTGTGCCAGTAGCATACTGTTTTTATTAGTTTGGCTTTGTAGTATGGTTTGAAATCTGGACATGTAATACCTTCGACTTTGTTCATTTTTCTCAGGATTGCTTTGGCTATATGGGGTCTTTTATTGTTCCACACAAAATTTAGGATTGTTTCTTTTCTTTTATATCTGTGAAGAATGCCTTTGGTATTTTGATGGAGATTGCATTGAATCTGTAGATGACTTTGGGTAGAATAGACATTTTAACAATTCTTCTGATCCACACACATGGATGCCTTTCCATTTGTTTGTGTCTTATTCCATTTCTTTCAGCAAAGTCTTGTAGTTTTCATTCTACAGATTTTTTTACTTCCTTGGTTAACTTTATTCCTAAGTATTTTATTGTTTTCGATGCTGTGAATGAGATAGTTTTCTTTATTTCTTTTTCAGATGTTCATCATTAGTTCAAAGGAATGCAACTGATTTCTGTATGTTGATTTTGTATCCTGCCACTTTACTAAAATCATTGATTAATTCCAACAGTTTTTGGACTAACTTTTTGGAATTTTCTATATATAAGATCATATCAGTAAATAGTAACAATTTTACTGTTTTTTGATTTGGATGTCTTTTATTCCTTTGTCTTGCCTAATTGCTCTACCTAGTACTTCAGTACTACGTTGAATAGGAGTGGTGAGAGTGGGCATCCTTGTCTTGTTCCTGATCTTAGAGGAAACACTTTCGATTTTTCTCCATTGAGTATATGTTAGCAGTAGGTTTGTTTTATATAATCTTTATTATGTTGAGGTAAGTTCTTTCTATACCCAATCTGCTATGAGTTTTCGATCATGAAAGGATGTTATATTTTGTCAAATGCTTTTTCTCTACCTATTGAAATGATCATGTGCTTTTTATCTTTCATTTTATGTATGTGATACATTATACTTATTGATTTGCATATCTTGGACCATCCTTGCATCCCAGGGATAAATCCCACTTCGTCATGGTATATAATCCTTTTAATGTGTTCTTCAATTTGGCTTGCTAATATTTGGTGAGAATTTTTGCATCTATATTCATCAGGGATATTGGTCTGTACTTTTTTCGTGGCATCCTTATCTGGTTTTGGTATCAATATAATGCTGACTTCATAGAATGAGTTTGGAAGTGTTCCCTCCTCCTTGATATTTTGGAAAAGTTCAAGGAACATTGGTGTTATTTCTTTAAATGTTCTGTAGAATTCTCTAGTGCAGCCATCTGGTCCTGGAGTTTTCTGATTATAGATCCAGTCTCTTTACTATTGGTCTTTTTTTTTTTTTTTTTTCTTCCTGATTCAGTTTTGGTAGGTTGTATGTTTGTAGAACTATATCAGTTTCTTCAAGGTTATGTAATTTGCTGGCATATAATTGTTCATAGTAATCTGTTATGATCCTTTGTATTTTTGTAGCGCCAGTTGTAATGTCGTCTCTTTCATTTCTCATTTTGAGTCTTCTTTCTCTCTTTCTTACTCTACCTAAAGGTTTGTCAATTATCTATCTTTTCAAAGTACCAGCTCTTAGTTGATCCTTTTCATTATTTTTCTGGTCTCTATTTCATTTGTTTCTATTCTGATCTTTATTATTTCTTTCCTTCTGTTAACTTTGAACTTAATTCGTTCCTTTTGTAGTTCCTTGAGGTGTAAAGTTATGTTAAGATATTTGTAATTTCTTAATATATGTGTTTATTGCTCTGAAATTTTAGAATTATTATTTTTTTTTTAAAGATTTTTTTTTTATTTGAGAGAGAGAGAGAATGAGAGAGAAAGAGCACGAGAGGGAAGAGGGTCAGAGGGAGAAGCAGACTCCCCGCTGAGCTGGGAGCCCGATGTGGGACTCGATCCCGGGACCCCAGGATCATGACCTGAGCCGAAGGCAGTCGCTTAACCAACTGAGCCACCCAGGCGCCCTAGAATTATTTTTATTGCACCCCATATTTGATATGTTTTATTTCTATTTTCATTTTTTTAGTTATAGTTTTTTATTTCTTTTCTTTTCTTTTTTGGTAGGCTCCTTATCCAGTGTGGGGCTTGAACTCACTACTCTGAGATCAAGAGTCACACTTTCCACCAACTGAGCCAGCCAGGTACCCCTTACTTCCCTTTTATTTTCTTCTTTGACTCATTGGCTTTTAGAAGTGTGTTGTTTAGTTTGTACATATTGGTAGATCTCACTTTTCTTACCATTGTGGTCAGAAAAGATAGTTATTATGGTTTCAATCTTCTTAAATTTGTTAAGAAATGTTTTGTGTCCTATCTATCCTGGAGAATATTCCATGTGCACTTGAGAAGAATGTGCATCCTGCTGCTCTTGAATGTAATGTTATGTATATATTTGTTAGATCCGTTTGTTTTAATGTGTGGCTCAATTCTAACATTTCCTTGTTGATTTTGTCTGCTTACTCTATCCATTGCTGATAGTGGAGTATTGAAGTCCCCTACCATTATTGTAATGTTGTATATTTCTCTCTTAAGATCTGTTAGTATTTGCTCAATATAGTTTGGTGCTTAGGTATTGGGAATGTATATATTTATGATTGTTATATCTTCTTGATATATTGATACATATCTTCTTGATATGTATTGACCCCTTTATCATTATCTAATGACTTTGTTTCTTGTTACCCTTTTTTGCTGGAAGCCTATTTTGTCAAATATAAGTAAGATTATGCCCACCTTCTTTTGGTTTCCATTTGCTTGGAATATCATCTTTTATCATTTCATTTTGAGCCTCTGTATGGTTTTAGAACTAAAATGAGTCTCCATTAGACAGCATATAGTTGAGTCCTTTTTTTCTTTTTTAATCTGTCCAGCAACTCTGTTCATTTTGATTGGTGAGTTCAATCCATTTACATTTAGGGAGATTATTGATTGGTAAGGATTTACTACTGCCATTTTATCTTTTGCCTTCTGGTTATTTTATTTCTGCATTGCTTTTCCCCCTTGTTTCTACCTTTGTTAAGTTTGTGGCTTTCTATGGTGATTTGTTCAGACTCCCTTTTTTTTTGTGTTTTGTGTTTCTGCTCTAGAATTTTGCTTTGTGGTTATCTTAAGGTTTACATAAAACTTATTGTAGATATAATAGCCATTTTTTGGCTGATAGCAATTTATCTTCATTTGCCTTTTTCACCCTTTAACTCTTTCCCTTTTGTTTTTGGTGCCACAAATTATCTCTTTTATGCTGTGATTTTTATTCCCAAGTTATAGTAATGATATTTTATAAATGTTGTTTTCCTTTTACCTTTGTTATAATTATTTAATATGCTATTCAAAAAAGGACTATGGCTTTCTAATTCTATCACCTTAATCAGTATTTTGTGTACTTTCTTCATTTCACCTTGAAGAGCTCCCTTCAACATTTCTTTAAGACAGTCTTGTCATTGTGAGCCCCCTCAGCTTTTGTTTATCTGGGAAAGCCTTTATTTCTCCCTCAGATATGAAGGATAACTTGCCAGATAGTCTTTTTGGCTGGAAATTTTTATTTTTCGGTACTTTGAATATATATCATTCTACTCTCACCTGGCCTGTAGAGTTTCTGCTGAGAAATCTGTTGATGGCCTAGTGGGTTCCTTTGTAGGTTACTGTCTTTATTCCCCTGCCTACTTTAAAAATTTTTTTTATCATCAACTTTGGACAGTTTTAACTTAATGTGTCTTAGAGGTCTTTTTGTGTTGAGATAAGGTGTTGTATTAGCTTCATGGGCTTGTATATCCAGTTCCATCCCTAGGTTTGGGAAGTTCTCAGGTATTATTTCGTTAAATATGCTCTCTGCTCCTGTTTCCCTCTTTTCTCCTACTGGTGTACCATTAATCTTGTGTTGGCTCTTCTAATGGAGTTTGAAAGTTTTCCTAGGGTTTCTTCATTTAAAAAAAATCTTTCTCCTCTTCCACCCAAAACATTTCTGTATTCCAATCTTTGAGCTCACTTATTCTCTTGTCCAACTGATCTACTCTCTTTCCAATGCTTTTTAATGCATTCTTCATCTCATGTATTGAGTTCTTTAGCTCCAGGATTTGATTTTTGTTTTTAGAATTTCAATCTCTTTGGTAAAGTATTCCTGTTCCTTAATTTTATTCTTGAGATCATTGTACTGCTCTCTGAATTTTCTTGTATGTTATTGAATTTCTTGATAACAGCTATTTTGAGTTCTTTGTCATCACAGCATTCCATGTCTTTGGGTTCAGTTGCTGAAAAATTCTCATTTTCTTTTTGTGATACCATATTTCTGTGATTTTTCATGGTGTTTGATGGTAAGTGCCTCTATCACCACATCTGAAGTAGCACAAACACCATTCATATGTAGGTAAGGTTTTGTTTGTTTTGATTGTAACAGCTCAATTAAGTCCACAATTAGGAGCCTTCCTTTTGTTTTCCAGAAGGTGGCATGATAGCACAAGTTTTCAGTTTCTTTTTACCAGCACTGACTCCTTTGTAAGATTGGGAGCAGCATTCAAAAAAAAAAAAAAAGTGGTGGGGCGCCTGAGTGGCTCAGTCGTTAAGCATCTGCCTTCGACTCAGGTCATGATCCCAGGGTCCTGCGATCGAGCCCCGCATCAGGCTCCCTGCTCGGCGGGAAGCCTGCTTCTCCCTCTCCCACTCCCCCTGCTTGTGTTCCCTCTCTCGCCGCGTCTCTCTCTGTCAGATAAATAAATAAAATCTTAAAAAAAAAAAAAGTGGCAACAGAGTCAGGGGAGGTAGGAGGTGTGTTTGATATTTGGGGCTTTGGGTGTGCCCACAGCCCCACAGGGGGACCCTCCAGTAGTGGGGATTCCCTGAGGTTCACAGGCAGTCTTCTTGCAATAATCCCAGAGCAGATGGCAGGAAATGCATTCCTTCAGTTTTCTTTGCCTTCTTCCTTTTCCCTACCCACCCCAGTCACTGTAATCTCTCCTCAGAGCAACAAGTTTCTCCAGCTGCAGCATGTATGGCCAGGTAGACCCCCACTCACCACTTTCACTCTCCACATCCACTGCCAGAAATGTTGTGCTGGCTTGCTGCTGCCTACCACTCCCCTGGATCCTCAGCCTCCTCTGAGGTACACAGGTTCCTGGATCTCCTAGGTGTCACTTTTTTGTATGCAGAAGCCCCTTTTTTGGGTTATGGATGTGTGATTAGTTGTAAATTGAAGGGGAAAGAAAAAAAAGACATGCTGTTATGACGCTGACATCACTCCTCCTGATTTGCTAAAATTTGGATTTTACATGTATGTTCGTAACAAATATTGTTCTGTAGTTTTTTGTTTTTTTCCCTTTCTTTGTCTTTGGTGTGGTATTTGGGTAATGCTAGTTTCATAGTATGAGTTAGGAAGTATTCTCTCTGCTTCCATCCTCTGAAAGAGATTGTAGAGAATTGGTATAATTTCTTCCTTAAATGTTTGTTAGAATTCAGCCACCTGGGCCTATTGCTTTCTGTTTTGGAAGGTTATTGATTGGTCCCATTTCTTTAATGCATCTGGGTCTATTCAACTGTCTATTTCTTGTGTAAGTTTTGGCATATTGTGTCTTTCATGGAATTGGTCCCTTCATAAAGTGTATCAAATTTGTGGGCATATAGTTGTTGATAATATTTATTATCCTTCTAAATGTTCTTGGGGCCTATAGTGAGATCTCCTCTTTCATTTCTGATATTAGTAATTTGTGTCCTCTTTTTTTCCCCTTTAGTTAGCCAGGCTGGAATCTTACCAATTTCATTGATCTTTTCAAAGAGCCAAATTTTGGCTTCATTGATTTTTTTTCTATTGATTTCCTGTTTTTAATTTCATTGATTTCTGCTCTAATTCTTATTTCCTTTCTTCTGCTTACTTTGGACTTAATTTGCTCTTCTTTTTCTAGTTTCATAAAGTGGAAACTTATTGATTTAATTTTATTTTAATTTTTAAAAAAGATTTTATTCATGAAAGACAGAGAGAGAGGGGGAGAAGGGGGAGAAGGAGGCTCCCCATGGAGCAGGGAGCCCGATGAGGGACTCGATCCCAAGACCCTGACCTAAGCCAAAGGTCAACAGACTGAGCCACCCAGGTACCCCTAGATTATTTTTAGATATTTCTTTTCTAATATGCATTTAATGTTATAAATTTCCTTCTAAGCACTGTTTTTGCTGCATCTCACAAATTTTGATAAGTTGCTTTTTCATTTAGCTCAAAATATTTTAAAATTTATCTTGAGATTTCTTAACCCATACGTTATTTAGAAGTGTTGTTTAATCTCTATATATTTTAGGATTTTCCAGTTATCTTTCTGTTATTGATTTCTAGTTTAGATACATTGTGGTCCAAGAGAAGACTTGTATGATTTTTTTTTTTTTTAATTTGTTAAGGTGTGTTTAGGGCCCAGAATGTGGTCTATTTTGGTGAATGTTCCATGTGAGCTTGAGAAGAATTTGTATTCTGTTGTTGGATAAAGCAGTCCATGTATGTCCAACTATATTTCAGTTGATTGGTATTGTTTAGTTCAGTTATATCCTTACTGATTTTTCAGCCTGCTGGATCTGTCCATTTGATGATTAGACTCATCTGTTTCTTTTTGCATCACATAATTTGATGCTCTGTTGTTAGATTATTATATCTTCTTGGAGAACTGACCCCTTTGTCATTATGTAATGTCCTTCTTTATCACTGATACCTTTCCTTGCTTTGAAGTCTGTTCCTTTTGAAAATTAGATAGCTACTCATGTTTTCTTTTGATTAGGATGATAAATTTTTCTCTATCCATTTGCGCTTATTCTATGTGTGTCTTTATATTTAAGGTGGGTTTCCTGAACATAACATATAGTTGGGTCTTGTTTTTTGATTCACTCAATCTCTTAATTGGTATATTTAGACCGATATTCAGAGTGATTATTGATATGGTTATATTAATATCTATCATATTTATTAGTTTTCTATTTGTTGCACTTGATCTTTTTTCCTATTTTTGTCTTCCATTCTTTCTCTGGTTTTGTGTTTTAATTGAGCATTTTCTCTGATTCCATTTTTTTCCTCCTTCCTTACATATTGGTTATATTTCTTTTACAAATATTTTTTTTAGTGGGTGTCCTAGAATTTGCAATACACATTTGCAGCTAATCCAAGTCAACTTTCAAATAACACTTCACAGGTAGTGTGAGGACCTTATAACAACACAAAAATCCTTCCTCCAGTCCCTTATGTCATTGCTGTCATTCATTGCACTTAAGTATGTTAATATATAGCATAATCAAAGACATTGTTGGAATTTTGAACAAACTGTTAAGAAGTTTTATTTTACCTTTACTTATTCCTTCATTGTTCTTCCTTTATTTAGATCTGAGTTTCTGACTTGTATTATTTTCCTTCTCTCTAAAGAAAAAATGTTAACACTTCTGGCAAGGCAGGTCTACTGGCAACAACTTCCATTAATTTGTGTTTGTCTGAAAAAGTTCTCCTTCACTTTTGAAGGATAGTTTTGCAGAGTACAGAATTCTAGGTTGGTAACTTTTTCCTCTCAATACTAAATAGTTTATTTTCTTCTTGTTTAGATGGTTTCTGAACAGTTGGATGTAATCTTTATTTTTTTTCCTCTGTAGGCTAAGATGTTTTTCCCTCTGGTTTCTTTCAGGATTTTATCTTTTTCTGTAATTTGAAAATGATATACCTAGGTGTAGTTTTTCTGGTATTTATCTTCTTTGGTATTCTGAGTTTCCTGAGTCTGTGATTTGTTGTCTGACATTGGGGGAAAATATTATTTCAAATTTTTCCTTTCTTCTTTTGGCATTCCAATTACACATATGTCCTACCTTTTGCAGTTGTCCCACAGTCCTAGGATATGGTTTTTTTGTTTTCTAGTCTTTGTTCTCTTTGCTTTTGAGTAGTCTGTTGATATATCCTCTGGCTCAGAGATTCTTTCCTCAGCTGTGTCCAGTCTAATAAGCTGACCAAAGTCATTTTCATTTCTATTATTGTTTTTTACCTCTAGAATTTTTTTCGTTCCTAGGATTTCTCTCTGCTTATATTGCCTACAATTTCTTGCATGCTGTCTATCCATTAGAGCCATTACCATATTGATTGTAGTTTAAAATTCCCAGTCTGATAATTCTAATACCCCTGCTATGTCTGGTTCTGATGGATGCTCTGTCTCTTCAAATTGTGTATTTTTTGCCTTTTAGTATGGCTTGTAACTTTTTGATAGCTGGAAATGTACTGGACCAAAGAAACTGCTGTAAATAGGCCTTTAGTAATGTGGTAGAGGGAGAAGTATGCTATAGGTCTATGATTAGGTCTCAGTCTTTTAGTGAGCCTGTATCACAAGACTATCAACTTTACAAGCGTTTCACAGTAGCTCCTTCCCTGCTTAGGTGGGACAGGATGGCTAGAGTGGGTTAGAGTTGGGTATGTCCCTCCCTCCATGACAGGTTCTGGTTAACTGGTTTCCTTTGAGGGCAGGCCTTCTTAAAAACAGAGTACTTTGGCATATTTTAAAGTTGTTCCATCCACCCCTCTCCCAACACACACCCCCTAGCTGCTGGAAGCACAAAGGAGTTTTCCTCTTCTATTTACTGTGGGAACCTATCCAAGCTTCTGAATGTAAATCTCACAATGTTTATGGCGCCCCATTATGACTGGGTTCCTTGGAGTTTAATGCTCAGATTTGTCCATGCCGAGCCTCCAGCAATTTGCCAATCACAATTCAGGTTTTCTTACTCCAGCACTGATTCCTGTGTTGGCTTCTGCTCCTTCTTTTTGCTTTCAAACTGTTCAGCTTTTTACTTGTTGATAGGATGTAGTGGTGACTTCTAAGCTCTTTAAATAAATGTGGAACCAGAAACAAACTCTACAGTGCACTTGGAATACTTACCAAGAAAATCAAATGTTGGGTTTTTATATATTCCCAAGGATTGAAATCATACAGAGGATATTCCCTGACTATAAAAGAATTGTAACAGGTTAAAAAAAAAGCCCCCCAAATATTTAAAAATCAATAATCACTAAAACACTGACAAAGCTTAATTTAAATTTAAAGCTTAATTAGTATAAAAATTAATAAATAGTAAAAAGGGATAGACAAAAAGTTACAAAAATTGACATCAAAAACAGAACATGGCGGGAAGAGTAAAAATGTAGAGCTTTAAGAATGTATTCAGGAGTGCCTGGGTGGCTCAGTCAGGTGTCTGCCTTCACCTTGGGTCATGATCTTGGGGTCCTGGGATACAGCCCCACGTTGGGGGTTTGCTTCTCCCTCTGTGCTTCCTCCTGCTTGTGCTTTCTCAAATAAAATCTTTTTTAAAAAGTACTTTAAAAAAATGCATTCAAACTTAAGTTGTTATATGTAAGCCTCACAGTAAGCACAAAACAAAAACCTATAGTAAGTAAGAGAAAGGAATCTAAGTAAACCACCTACACACAAAATCATCAAATCACAAATGAGTACAAGAGAAGAACAAAGTAACTACAAAAGAGCCAGAAACCAATTCACAAAATGACCATAAGGACATATCTATATCAACAATTACTTTTAGTGTAAATGGACTAAATTTCCAATCAAAAGACACAGTGGCTAAATGGATTAAAAAAACAATATCCATCTATATAAGGCCCACAAGAAACTCACTTCAGATATAGGAACATACACACAGACAGAAAGTGAAGGGATAGAAAAAGCTATTCCATGCAAATGGAAATAAAATGAAAGCCAGGGTAGCTACACTTATTATATTAGACAAAATAGACTTTAAGACAAAGACTAATAAAGAAGAGCATTACATAATGATAAAGGGGCCAATCCAATATGAGGATATAACATTTGTAAATATTTATAAATATGTGCCCAATCTAGGTACACTCACATATATACAGCAAATATTAACAGATTTAAAGGGAGCAATTTACAGTAGTACAATAATAGGGGACTTTAATACCCCACTTTCATCAATGGATCATCTAGACAAAATCAATAAGGAAACATTGGCCTTAAGTTACACATTAGACTAGATGGACTTAATAGAGATATATAGGTCATTTCATCCAAAAGCAACAGAATACACATTCTTTTTAAGTACACATGGAACATTCTCCAGGATGGGTCATGTTAGGCCACAAAACAGGTCTTAATAAATTTAAGAAGACAGAAATCATACTGAGCATCTTTTTCAACCACAATGGTATGAAACTAAAAATTACAAAAAGATAACTAGGAAAATCACAAATATGTGGAGATTAGACAACATGCTACTGAACATCCAAAGGGTCAAAGAAATCGAGAAATCAAAAATACCTTGAGATGGATGGAAAGGAAATACAACATAACAAAACTTTGGGATGCAGCAAAACCAGCTATAAGATGGAAGTTCATAGTGATAATTAAGAAGCAAGAATTTCAAACAAGCAACCCAACTTTATACCTCCAGTAGAAAAAGAAGAAAAAAAATGAAGCCCCAAGTTAGTAGAAGGAAATAAAGCTCAGAGTAGAAATAAATGAAACAGACTAAAAAGAAAAGATAAAAGATCAATGAAAATAAGAGCAGGTTCTATGAAAAGATAAAATTGACAAAACTTTAAACTCACCAAAAAACAAACAAAATAAAAAACCCTCAATCAGAAATGAAATATTACAGTTGATAACACAAAAATACAAAGGATAAGATACTCTGAACAATTATGTGCCAACAAATTGGACAACCTAGGAAAAACAGATACATTCCTTGAAACATACAACCTACCAAGACTGAATCAGGAAGAAATAGAAAATCTAAGCAGACTATTTATGGGTAACAATATTGAATCAGTAATCAAATACTTCCCAACAAACAAAAAGTCCAAGACCAGACAGCTTCACTGGTGAATTCTGCCAAACATTTAAAGAAGAATTAATACCAATCTCTCTCAAACTCTTCCAAAAAATAGAGGAGAAGGGTATACTCCCAAACTGTTTTTATGAGGCCAGCATTACCCTGATATCAAAACCAGACAAGGACACCACAGGAAAATAATTACAGGCCAATATCCTTGATGAAAATAGATGCAAAAATCCTTAACAAAATATTACCAAATTCAAGAATACATTAAAAGCATCACACACCATGATCAAGTGGAATTTATTCCACAAATGCAAAGATAGTTCAACATTTACAAATCAAACATGATACACCACACTAACAAAATTAGGGATAAAAATCATATCAATAGATACAGAAATAATATTTGACAAAATTCAACATCCTTTTACAATAAAAACTCTCAACAAAGTGGTTATAGAGGGAATGTACCTCAACATAATATAGGCCATATATGACAAGCCCACAGCTAATATATGCAATACTGAAATTCTGGAAGCTTTTCCTCTAAAATCAGGAACAAGGCAAGGATGTCCACTCTCACCATTTCTATTCAACACAGTATTAGAAGTTCTTATTATAACAACTAGGCCCAAAAAAGAAAAGCCATCCAAATCTGAAAGAAAGAAGTAAAATAACTATCTGCAGATGACATATTATAAAGTCCTAAAGACTATACCCAAAAACTGTTACAACTAATATATTCAGTAAAGTTGCAGGATAAGTATCAATCAATATAAAAAAAATCTATTGTACTCCTATACACTAATAACAAACCAACAGAAAGGGAAATTAAGAAAACTATCCCATTTACAACTGCATCAGAAAGAATAAAATACCTAGAAGTAAATTTAACCATGAAGGTGAAAGACTGAAAACTATAACGCTGATGAAAGAAACTGAAGCCACAAATACATAGAAAGATATTCCATGTTCATGGATTAGAAGAATTAATATTGTTAAAATGCTCATACTACCCAAAGCAATCTACAGTTTCAATGCAATCAGTATCCAAATTCCAATGACATTTTTAAAATTTAAATTCAATTAATTAACATATAGTGTCTTACTCATTTCAGAGGTAGAGTTCAGTGATTCATCAGTTGTTTATAACACCCAGTACTCATTACATCATGTGCCCTCCTTATGCCCATCACCCCATCTCTCCACCCCCCTCTTCCCTCCAGCAACCCTCAGTTTGTTTCCTATGGTTAAGAGTCTCTTATGGTTTGTCTCCCTCTCTGATTATGTCTTATTTTTCCCTCTTTTCCCCTATGATCCTGTTTTGTTTCTTAAATTCCACATATGAGTGAAATCATATAATTGTCTTTCTCTGATTATTTTGCTTAGGATAATACCTTCTAGTTCCATTCAACCAAATTCCAATGACATTTATCACAGAAGTAGAATAATCCTAAGATTTGTATGGAACCACAAAAGACCCTGAATAACAAAAGCAATCTTGACAAAGAAAAAAGCTCAAGGCATCACACTCCCTGACTTCAAAGTATATTACAAAGCTGTAGTAATCAAAACAGTATGGTATTAATGGGACAGAGTAGAGCACCCAGAAATAAACCCATGCATATATATGGTCAGTTAATTTACAACAAAGGAGCCAAGAACATACAATGGGGCAAGGACAATCTCAAATGATGTTGGGAAAACTGAATCACTATCTTACATCATACTCAAAACTAACTCAAAATGGATAAAAGTCTTGATGTAAAACCTGAAATCACTGTAAATCTCCTAGAAGGAAAAAAAAAAAGGCAGTTAAGCTCTCTGACATCAGTTTTAGCATTGATTTTTTGGATTTGACCCCCAAACCAAAGGCAACAAAAGCAAAAATAAACAATGGGACTACATCAAACTAAAAAGCTTCTGCACAGCCAAGGAAATGAACAAAATGAAATCAACAAAATGAAAAGGTAACTTAATGGATGGGGAGGAAATATCTGCAAATCATATACATGATAAAGAGCTAATATCCAAAATATACAAGTAACTCCTACAACTCAATAGCAAATAAATCAAATAATGTGATTAAAAAAGGGGCAGAGGATCTGAATAGACATTTTTCCAAAGAAGACATACACATGGCCAACAGACACATAAAAAGATGCTCAATATCACTATCAGGGAAATGCAAATCAAAACCTCAACGAGATGTCACTTCACCCCTGTTAGAATGGCAAGTATCAAAAAGACAAGAAATAAGTGTTGGTAAGGATGTGTAGGAAAGGGAACCCTTGTGCATTGCTGGTGAAAATATAAATTGGTGCAGACACTGTGGAAAACAGTATACAGGTTCCTCAAAAGATTAAAAATAGAACTACCATATGATTAGGCAAGTCCACTTCAGGGTATTTATCAGAAGAAAACAAAAACACTGACTTCTGGGGAAGATGGCTGAGTAGGAGGACCCTAAGCTCACCTCGTTCCACAGATACAACTAGATAACATTCCCATCAGTGTAAATAACCCAGAAAATGGCTGGAAGCCTGGCAGAACAAGCTCTTCACCTACATATAGAGAAGAGGTTCCATGAAAGAGGACAGAAGGGTGGAGATGCAGTTGGAAGCTAAAGGGACCTGTGGGACTGTCAGCAGGAGGGAGGGACACTGCGGGCTGGAAAAGGGGAGTGAAACAGACTTAACCAGGAAGCCCACACAGGAAAGATGAATCTTCATATAACATTTGGGTCTGAAAACCCAGAGAGGCTTAATTTCATAAGTTCTTATTATCAGTCGGACTTAAAATCTGGAACTTTAAAAATCAGCGTGCTTGGCTCTGAGAGAGCCAGGAGGGCAGGAGGAAACTGAATCCCTGCCCTTAAAGAGACGGCCCAAAAGCTTTGCAGAGATGAGGCATAGAAGCAGCAGTTCGAAAAATGCCTGGAGTATACAGGGAGGAGATTTGTTTACTAATTTCAAAGCATGTGCTAGAGGGGCAGGGATCATTGGAAGACTTCTCCAGAACAAAGGAGCTGGCAGGCACCATTCCTCCCCACCTCCCTAGCCAGCATAAACACACAGCCACCTGTGGGAACCAAGCAGTGCCAGCACTCCCTACCTAATTTGCTAACAGTGCCCCCCATCACACTCTCTCCTGTGGAAACGCCTCCTCCAGACAGGCCTCTGCTCCAGATCTCTTCCCACAGCAGACCCACACAGAACTGGCTAACGCTGCTGCACGTCCCGCCCCACACACTTCTGATCTGCCCCCTCTAACGTGCTCTTGTCCGGAGCCCATCCAAAGCAGTGCCACAAGGCTGGCAGTGTGCAAGCACCCCTGATGGGGCCAGTACCACTCCGAAGTGACTCCTGACTCAGAGAGTGCAAAAGATAGCCACATACAACGATCTGACTGTGGCCCCAGCAGTGCACTGAGGGCAGACAGCTGGTCTGGCTGCAGGCTCCATCCATCAACAAAAGCTTCTCAGAGGACAAAACAGGGAAAGTGCCTTGAAGTTCATTGCTGCTTGCATCTCTGACAAATGCCTGGTCAGACTCAAGCAAAGCCCAAGGTGGCCCCAGACTGGCCCACTAACAACAGAGGAACCAAACCCTGCCCACAAAAGGCAAAGAGAGTCACTGCAGACAATGGGACTGAAGGAAAAAGTGGCTGAGCCACAACAAACTGGACAACCCAGAAGAAATGGATAAATTCCTACAAACATACTATCTTGCCAAACAGAACCAGAAAGAAATAGGAAATCTGAACAGTTTACAAGTAACGAATTTGAATTGGTAATTAAAAAAAACTACCAAAAAATAAAAGTCCAGGAGCACATGGATTCGTAGGGGAATTCTACCAGGTGTTTAAAGAAGAGTTAGTACCTATTCTCCTCAAACTATTCCAAAAAAAGAGAAGAGGAAGGAAAGCTTCAAATACATCCTACAAGGCCAACATTACCCTTATACCAAAACCAGACAAAGACACCATAAAAAAGAACTACAGGCCAATATCCCTGAGAACATGGATGCAAAAATCAACTAAATATTAGCAAACTGAATCCAACAATACATTAAAAAGATCATTCACCATGATCAGGTGGGATTTATTTTGGGGATGCAAAGATGGTTCAATATTCGCCTATCAATCAACATACACCACATCAACAAAATGAAGGATAAAAATCATATGATCATCTCAATAGATACAGAAAAAGCATTTGACAAGATTCAACAGCCATTCATGATAAAAACCCTCATCAAAGTGGGGTCAGAGGCAACATACCTCAACATAATAAAGACCATAATATGAAAAACACACAGCTACCATCATGTTCAATGGTGAAAAACTGAGAGCCTTCCCTCTAAGGTCAGGAGCAAAACAAAGATGTCCACTCTTACCACTTTTATTCAAAATGGTACGAAAGTCCTGGCCGCAGCAATTAGACAAGAAGAAATAAGAGACATCCATATTGGTAAAGAAGTTAAGCTGTCACTATTCACAGACAACATAATACTATACACAGAAAATCCTAAAGACCCTCCCAAAAAACTACTAGAAGTAATAACAAATTCAGTAGGGTGACAGGATACAAAATTAATACCCAGAAATTGGTAGTGTTTCCATATATTAATAATGAAGTAGCAGAAACAGAAATATATATTTTTTTCAGAAACAGAAATTAAAAAAATACCATTTACAATTGCACCAAAAAGATTAAAATATCTAAGAATAAACTTAATTGAAGAGGTGAAAGACCTGCACTCCAAAAACTATAAAACACTGATGAAAGAAATTAAATATGACACAAATGGAAAGATACTCCATGCTCATTGATTAAAAGGACATTGTTAAAATGTCTATATTACTCAAAGCAGTCTCCGCATTTAATGCAATCCCTATCAAAATACCACCAGCATTTTTCACTGAACTAGAACAAACAATCCTAAAATTTGTATGGAACAGAGCCCAAATAGCCAAAGCAATCTTGAAAAAGAAAAGCAAGGCTGGAGGCATCACAATTCCGGACTCCAAGCTATATTACAAAGCTGTAGTCATCAAGACAGTATGGTTCTGGCACAAAAACAGACACACAGATCAATGGAACAGAACAGAAAACTCAGAAATAGACCCACAACTATATGGTCAACTAATCTTTGAGAAAGCAAGAAAGAATATCCAATGGAAAAAAGAGTCTCTTCAACAAATAATGTTGGGAGACCTGGACAGCTACATGCAGAAGAATGAAACTGGATCACTTTCTTAAACCATACAAAAAAACAAATCCGAAATGGATGAAAGACCTAAATGTGAGACAGGAAACCATCAAAATCATAGAGAACACAGGCAGAAACCTCTTTGACATTGGCCATAGCAACTTCTTAACTAGATACATCCCTGGAGGCAAGGGAAACAAAACCAAAAATGAACTATTGGAACTACATCAAGATAAAAAGCTTCTGCACAGTGAAGGAAACAATTAATATAACTAAAAGGCAACCTTTGGAGTGAGAGAAGATATTTGCAGATGACATGTCTGAGAAAGGATTGGTATCCAAAATCTATTAAGAACTTACCAAACTCAACACCCCAAAACCAAATAATCCAGTTAAGAAACGGGCAGAAGACATGAATAGTCATTTTTTTCAAAGAAGACATACAGATGGCTAACAGACACATGAAAAGATGCTAAACAGCACTCATCACCAGGGAAATACAGATCAAAACTACAATGAGATATCACCTCACACCTGTCAGAATGGCTAACATTAACAGCCCAGGAAACAGCAGATGTTGGCGAGGATGTGGAGAAAGGGAGCCCTCTTACACTGTTGTAGGGAACGCAATCTGGTACAGCCACTCTGGAAAACAGTATGGAGGTTCCTCAAAAAGTTAACAACAGAACTACCCTATGACTAAGCAATTGCACTACCAGGGATTTACCCAAAGGATACAAAAATACTGATTCCAGGGGGCACATGCATCCCAGTGTGTATACCAGCATTATCAACAATAGCCAAATTATAGAAAGAGCCCAAATATCCATCTACTGAAGATATGCATATATATATATACAATGGACTATTACTCAGCCATAGAAAAGAATGAAATCTTGCTATTGGCAATGACGTGGATGAGCTAGAGTGTAGCATGCTATGCAAAACAAGTCAGTCAAAGAAAAACAAATACCACATGATTTCACTCATATGCAGAATTTAAGAAACAAAACAGATGAACATAGGGGAAAGAAAAAAAGAGAAGGGGGGAAGACAAACCATAAAACAGACTCTTAACTATAGAGAATAAACTGAGGGTTGCGGGAGGGAAGCTGGGTGGGAAGATGGGCTAAGTGGGTGATGGTGCATTAAGGAGGGCACTTGTGATGAGCACTGGGTGTTATATGTAAGTGATGAATCACCAAATTCCACCCTTGAAACTAATATTATATGTTAACTAGAAGTTAAATGAAAATTTGAAACAAACAAAAGACAATGAGATTACCTTAACCAGAATGGCTAAAATAAAAAAGACAAGAAATAACAGGTGTTGGCAAGAATGTGGAGAGGGGCGCCTGGGTGGCTCAGTTGGTTAAGCGACTGCCTTCGGCTCAGGTCATGATCCTGGAGTCCCGGGATCGAGTCCCGCATCGGGCTCCCTGCTTAGCGGAGAGTCTGCTTCTCCCTCTGACCCTCTCCCCTCTCATGCTCTCTATCTCATTCTCTCTCTCAAATAAATAAATAAAATCTTTAAAAAAAAATTAAAAAAAAAAGAATGTGGAGAAAAAGGAACCCTTGTGCATTGTTGGTGGGAATGTAAATTAGTCCATCCACTGTGGAAAACAGTATGGAGGATCCCCCAAAAATTAAAAATAGAAATACCATATGATCCAATAATTCCATTACTGGGTATTTACCCAAAGAAAACAAAAACACTAATTTAAAAGATATATGCACGCTATGTTTATTGCAACATCATTTACAACAGCCAAGATATGGAAGCTACCTAAGTGTCCATCAATAGACGGATGGACCAAAAAAAAAAAAAAAAAAAAAAGAAATCTTGCCATTTCTAATGACCTGGATGGAACTAGAGGGTATTATGCTAAGCAAAATAAGTCAATCAGAGAAAGACAATTATCATATGATCTCACTTATATATAGAATTTAAGAAACAAAACATAGGGGAAGAGAGGAAAAAATAGAACAAGATGAAATCAGAAAGGAGACAAACCATGAGACTCTTAATCATAGGAAACAAACTGAGGGGTTCTGGAGGGGAGGGAGATGGGGACATGGGGTAACTGCTGGTGGACATTAAGGAGCGCATATGATGTAATGAGCACTGGGTATTATATAAGACTGATGAATCCCTGACCTCTACCTCAGAAAACAGTAATACATTATATATTGAATATAAACTAAAAAATTGAAAAAAAAAGGATGGATAAGGAAAATGTGGTATGTGTACACACACACACACACACACACACACACAAATATTATGCAGCCATAAAAAAAGAGATTGTGTCATTTGAGACAACATGGATGGACATAGAGGGTATTACGCTAAGTGAAATAAGTCAGACTGAGAAAGATAAATACCGTATGATTCTACTCCATAAGTGGAATCTACTAAAGAAAAAGGAATAAACAAACAGCACAATCAGACCAATAAATACGGACAATTGATAGATGCCAGAAGGGAAGGGAGGTTTGGGCAAAATGGATGAAGGGGAGTGGGAGAAATAGGCTTCCAAGTATGGAATGAACAAGTTATGGGAATGAAAGTCACAGCATGAGGAATATAATGTAATGGGACAGATGGTAGCTACCCTTGTGGTGAACATAGCATAATGTATAAACTTGTCAAATCACTATGTAGTACACCTGAAACTAATGTACCACTGTGTGTCAACTATACTCAAAAACAAAAACAAAAAAGTTCTGTAAGCCTCAGAAGACAAATATGGTCCTGCTCTTACATCTTAATTTTATTCCAGTGAGACTTGTGTCAGGCTTCTAACCTATAGAATTTGGGATAATAAATTTGTGTTGTTTTAAGCTATTAAGTTTGTGGTAATCTGTTATAATAGCAATAAAAAGTAACACCTACTAAAAAATATTCCCACACATAAAAAATTCTAGGCCCACAATGGTGAATTCAAAATATTAAAAGAAATAACACCAACCTTACATAAACTCTTTCAAAAAAGAGGGGAGGGAGGAATACTGCATAAATTGCTTTATGAGGCCAGCATAACCCTAATACCAAAACCTGATAAAGACATTATAAGAAAATGAAATTACAGACCCTATATCTTTCATAAGCACAGATAGAAAAGTCCCTAACACGATATTACTATACCAAACAGCAATATATAAAAGAATAACATTTTATAACAAAGTGAAATTTATTTCAGGGATGTAAAGTTGGCTTAACATTTGAAAATAAACTGAAGTAATCTACCATAATACCAAACTGAAACAAACCAAAAAATACGATCATCTTGATAAATGGAGAAAAAGCATTTTCAAAATTCAACACCTATTCACAGTTCCCACCATGTCTATTTAATTAACATTACACAGGGAAGTTCTAGCCAGAGCAATAAGGCAGTAACAAGAGACAAAGAGCATGAAGATTGGAAAAAAATACCGAAACTGTCACTTTTCTCAAATGACATGACTGTGTATGTGAAAACTTAAAAGATTCTACACAAAATTAAAAATCTAGAATTGAATGAATTGAACAAGGTTGTAAGTTAGAGTCAAAGGTATAAAAATTGCATTTCTGTATTCTAGTAATGAGTAATTTGAAAATAAATGAAAGAACAATTCCATTTACCATAGCATCAGAAAACATAAAATTTTATCTTAACAAAGTTTTGCCAGATGTCAACACTGAAGACTATAAGACATTCCTGAGATAAATTAAAGACGACCGAAAATAAATGGAGAGATACATCATGATTATGGATTAGAAGACTCAATATTGTTAAGATGTCACTTGTTTCCAAATTGAACTATCCAAATCAAAATCATACCATGATTTTTTGTTTTAGAAATTGATCATCAGCTGATTTTTCAAAATCTGTATGGAGATTAAAGGACCTAGGATAGCCATAATATCTTGACAACAAAGTTGGGGAACTTTGATTACCTGATTTCAAAGTTCAGTATAAAATTATAGTAATCAAGGGGCGCCTGGGTGGCTCAGTCAGTGAAACGTCTGCCTTTGGCTCAGGTCATGATCCCAGGGTCCTGGGATGGAGCCCTGGTTGGACTTCCTGCTCAGTGGGGAGTCTGCATTTCTCTCTCCCCCTGCCCCTACACCCTGCTCGTGCTCTATCTCTCCCTCTCTCAAATAAATAAATAAAATCTTAAAAAAAACACAAAACCATAGGGACGCCTGGGTGGCTCAGTCGGTTAAGCGTCTGCCTTCAGCTCAGGTCATGATCCCAGGGTCCTGGGATAGAGCCCCACATAGGGCTCCCTGCTCAGCAGGGAGCCTTCTTCTCCCTCTCCCACTCCCCCTGCTTGTGTTCCCTCTTTTGCGGTGTCTCTGTCAAATAAATAAAATCTTAAAAAAAAACAAACTATAGTAATCAAGATAGTGTGTTATTGGCACAAGAATAAATGAATAGATCAGAGAGCCCAAAAGTAGATTTATGTTTATAGTCAGCTAATTTTAAAGATCTTATTTTATTTTAGAGAGGGCGTGCAGGAGCAGGGGGAGGGGTAGAGAAGGGGGGGAGAGGGAAAAAATCTCAAGCAGGCTCAGTGCTAAGTGCAGAACCCCACACAGGGCTCAATCTCACAACCCTGAGATCATGACCTTAGGGGAAACCAAGAGTTGGATGCTTAACTGACTGAGCCACCCAGGCACCCCTACAGTCAGTTTATTTTAAAAAGAGACACCAAATGAATTCAATGGAGACAGAATATTTTCAACAAATGTAGCTAAACCAAACAGCCTTACAGGGGTTAGGAGGAAGGAAGATCCTTAGTCCTTGCCTCACGCCCTACATATAAATGAATTAGAGACAGATCATAGACCTAAACATAAAAGTGAAAACTGTAATGCTTTTAGAAGAAAACATAGGAAAATATTTTCATTACTTTGGGTTTGACAAGTATATTTTAGACAAGACACAAAAACATATAACCATAAAAAGAAAAAAAATTGGACTTCATCAAAATACACCACTTCTTCTGCAAACCAAAGTCACCATTAAGAAAATACCCCATGAACAACACAGGGGTCAAGGGCACTGACCACCTGTGCACAAATTTCCACTTTATAACTTTCGACTTCTCAAAACCTAAGTATTAACAGCTTAACTGTTGGATTGGACGGAATAACATAAAGTCGATTAACATATACTTTGTATATGTATTATATTCTACAATGTTAAGAAAACTGTAATAGAAAATATATAAAACTGCCAATAAGCATATGAAAAGGAGTTAAACATCATTAATAATCATGCTATAGATATAACAGAACTGGAACTCTCATAATTGCATATGAATGCACATAAAATGGCATATACAATAACTTTGGAAACATTTTCAGCAGTTTCTTATAAAATTAAACATAAACCTAACTTGTGACCCAGCAATCCCAGTTATTTCAAAAGAGAAATGAAAACATGTTCAGAAAGAAAGCTCATAACTTTATTTATAATCACACCAAACTGAAAATAACTCAAAGGTCCATAAATAAGAGAATGGACAAATTACAGGATATTCATGCAATGGAACATGACTGAGTAGCAAAAAGAAACCAAGTATATATGCAACAATGTTGATGAATCTCAGTCATTTTGAGCAAATGTAAAGTTCTACATGTTCACTTTTACCAGATGTAAAAGTGAACATGTATAATTCCACTTATATGAAATTCAAGAACAGGTAAAACTACTCTATGACAATAAAAAAATAGAAAAATGGTTGCAAGGGAGAAAGGGAGGAATAAATTCATTGGAAAGTGGCAAAAGGGAAAGTTTTTGAGATGGTGGAAAATTCTTTATCTGGATTGTGGTAAGGATCACACAGATGTATATAGATTTGTCAAAAGTGATAGAATTCTAAAATCTATGCACTCCACGGTCCACAAATTTTACTTGAGGACAAATCATTTCCCCTGATTTATCAGAGAGCTATCTATCACTTCCAAAAAGAGTTGTTCACAGAGACATATTTACTTATCCCCATTTATAGCAGCTTTGTCCTTGAGTCAGCTCTTCAAAAGAAAACTTGACTTGTTTCCGAATTCACTAAGTCTTCTGGTGAAATGTTGCTCATAAAGTTTTATTTCTTGTCCTAAATTTCTAATTCAAAAAACATTACTCATCATCTTGTACCATAGAAGTTAAAGACTGAAGTTACCATAGATACAGTTCAAACCCTCAACTACTTTTTAAATAAAAACAGATGCCTAAACTGATTTGTCCAGGATCATATTATTTCCTTTCAGAAATAAAAAAATATGTATCATACATTGTCACTCTTTGCATATACTAACATTTGGGCAAATATAACAGCTTACCTTATAATAAACGTATATTAGACCGTTATGTGTGCTTTAAATGGCAACTGAGGAAGCATAAGGAATAATGATTGCCATTAGGTTAGAATACTTTATATATAAATTGACATTATATCAGCTGTATTTTTTAAAAAGCACATATTTTCATTTCCAAGTTCATAGTGGCTGTTTTTTCATGAGTGATGCAATTCCTAGTTGAAGTGTGTTGGTCTTTACAGCTGGGACACTTCTATCAGGCTGCTTTTCAGGAGCTGTACTGATGATCTATAAAATCTGGGCAAATGAAAAACTTACAGATTTTTGACACTGGAGTCAGTGAATGGCGTAATAGCATCCCTGTACCATATGGAAGGTAAATGTAATAAAATTTCATCAAAAAGTTTTTGGCAGTGTTAGTTGTGACAAGCAGATAGAGGCTTAAAATGCTTAAATAATGAAAAAACACTTTTAATTATGTAGGAAAATTTTTATTCCATAAATATAATTTCATAAACTTTAAAAAATTAGACAGCTATACAATAAGTAACTACACTTACTGACAATGCAGAGAAATGTTAAAGGATTTTATTAGACAGCCACAGTGTCTGAGGTCCTGGATTTTAAACTAAATGTTGCTACAGTATTGCCAACTACTAATTCCCCATAAAAATCTAACAATCACCATTATTACAAACATATCATTAATTGTGATCTATTTTTTTGTAGGAAAATCATTCAAGTGTTCTCACATAAACAGCACTTTAATAATGTTCCATTTTTATGAAAATAGATGACTCATTTCAAGATAGAAATAAAAATGTCTCAGAAGTGGGACCAAAATTAATAAAACATATTTTACATAACTCTTTGGTGTGTTTGTTTTATGAATACCTGCTGATATCATACTTCAACGTGATCTTTACAGGAAAACACAAGCATAGATGATTTTCCCTTTTCCCCTGCCCCCAATAACTTCTCAGAATAGCATATTTAAAATTTTTTTTGGTATCAACTGTCAATTTTTTTAGTGGCTTTGACTTCTGCCTATCGGATAGGAGTCTCAAGCTTCAAACACAAGCCCAATTCCACAATCCACAATCTTACAGCAGAAATGACCTGGTCTGGGGCACCTGGGTGGCTCAGATGGTTAAGCGTCTGCCTTCGGCTCAGGTCATGATCCCAGGGTCCTAGGATCGAGTCCCGCATCAGGCTCCCTGCTAGGTGGGAGCCTGCTTCTCCCTCTGCCTCTGCCTCTGCCTCTCTCTCTCTCTCTGACTCTCATGAATAAATGAATAAAACATTAAAAAAAAAAAAAAAAGAAATGACCTGGTCTGAGTAAAGGAATTTCCTGATGCGGTGATTTACCTCAGTTTAATCTCCTACTCAGGACAGTGCCAGAGTCTGTATAGGTCTGGGAAGCCTTTTTGGACCTCATGGAGATTGAGACCCAAGGAGGAGGGCAGTTAAGAGAAATTCAAACTAAATTCTCCCTTCTTTCTTCTCAACTCCACAGCAAGCTTGGTAGGTGTAGTTGCCTGGCCCATACTCTAATCCTCCTAAAGTGAGCCTATTGCTCGCTAAAGCTGAGGAAGGGTACTGAGTTATCTTTTAAAGCAGCTGATGGGCAATTTTGAAAACCGTCTTGGTGCTTACTACTATCTTCAGGGCTATAGCCTTCAGACTAAGGTAAGAAAGTGAGGCAAACAGATCTGAGACCATCAATTAGTAAAAACACATGTAGCATCTTACTCTGGTTTTGGCAGGTTTAAGAGTAACTTAATTACCAACATCATACTTTCCAAAGAATTTTAAAGAAATATGCAAAGGGGATCTTTTTGTGATTACTGGCTACATAGTAAGTTTTAAAATATGAGTATTAGCACTAGAAAACTATTTAAAGCTTGTAGACAACAGTTACTTTCTTAAGTTGAAGAAAGCTCTTTTCTTATAATAATTTTCCTTTAAAAAGAGGTTTTCAACAGATTAGGATGAGCATTATCAGTAGATGACATTTACTTTTTTTTTGACATAAAGTTCTTAAATAACTTCAGTCAATGCAGACAGTTACATCACCACCTTCAGCACCACATAGGCTGGGTGACCTCCACTGCGGCAGTTGGTCAGAGACTGCTTGGATGGCTTTGTGGTCCTTCTCTAGTGTCAGTAGTCAGTTTGGTTTATGGCAAACAAACACTGTAAATTGTTAAGGAAGATGTAATGCAGGACTATTAACATGTCATTTTGTTAGATAAATATTTTATAAGACATTCTAAGAAGAAACAAATTCTGAGTTATCTTCCACTAAACTACCCTAACTGAATATTTTCTGCAATTTTCCTCCTCTGGAACATGAATTGGTAAGTATATATATTGTACACTGTATTATCCCTTTAATGTATTTCCAGAATCACAGTATATTCTTAAACTCAATTTTGGAATATCTAAGTTAAAGAAGGGCTACTAATGAAAATTAATATTTAAGCTGAAATTCATAATCTAATATCCTTGTATTACTGAAACAGACAAATGTTATATTAGCAAGAAAATAAAAATTAAAAAAAATAGTTTACCAGCAAACAAGGTAAAGTCTTAATTCTTGACTCTATCATTCTTTCCCTACTAGCCCAATTCCAGAAGTCTTATATTCATGAGATGGGAAGAGGTGGAAGGTTGAAGAATATATCCACAGAAAGGAGTTATTATATTCTCAAGAGAAAATTTTGGAAAACCTTATTTAACCATTTCCATACAATTTTAAATGTTATGTACACAATCACATACTTAGAGCTCGGTAAGTTCTTTAACCAATAATCATTTCCAAATTTTAAAATGACGTTTTTATCAAAACAAATGACAACACTGATCATATGATAAACTCAGGATGGAAATTAAGTACTGAAGTACAGTGAGTCAATTACAGCAATATGTACCTGATTAATCATTCTTAGCATTTTAATTTATGCTGCCATTACCCCTTAAGATTTAGCATTTTAAACTTTTGTTTCACTTACATCCTGTAGCCATGCCTGAAAATATACCTAGTAATGGGACACTGAACAGATTTCACTTCACTGTGGTAGTCTACTGTAACTTAGATAACATATACTAACCTAAGAATAATAGGATTCTTATGTGAAATCCTTTATTCTGCACTCTAGCTTACTGAAAGGCAAGAACAATTCTAAATTAGCCACAGAAAGAGGCTCTTATCTTTTTGTTTTAATTACCCTAATATTTTGATTTGTATGATTAAAAATATTTGCAATATTAAAATACTGTCCAAACTTGTTTTTTATTGATATAGTTGAACTTTACAACAGTGTCATAAAATACTATAAACAGAGCCTGCAGATAGAGGGGAAAAAAAAGGCAAATTTAAATATATTAACCAGATTAAAGCATGCAAAAGATCCAATGATAAACACATTAAATAATATGCTAATGGTATGTAATTTACCCACTATAGGTTCTTTGTATTCTGTCACAAAAATATTAAACATCAACTTGAAATTTGGTGAATGGACTTGATTCCTGATTTATATATATAATATACCCTTTGCATGTATATGCTTAATTTTACTGATTGTGTTACAGTATTTAGAGAAGTTTGGTATTGGTATATAATTACTATCCACAATGCAGTAAATAATGGTGGGAAATGCATTCTCCTAATTTGCTCTGTGAACTTAAAAAGCACTAAAGAATTAACAACATGGGTCACTGAGGGACCAAAATTCCTTTCTATTCACATTAACTTTTCGCATGAAAAGCTTCAAATATAACTCTAATAAAAAAATAGAGTTTTCAGGGCAAACTTTTCAGCAAAATTTACAGAAGCAGATTTGAATAGAAGATTCAATAACCAAGCTAATACTAAAAAATACAATTAACTAGGAATTAGTTCCCTTTTCTACCTTGATATTAAAATATAGTGGCCTTAGCAAGAGGATGAAATGCCATTTGGAGTCCCATAAGCACAAGGGACAATCCAAAGAGATGGAAAATGTCTCTTTCACAAATTCTGACAAGTTCAGATTTAAATTAAAGGGGTTGAAAGGGGTTTATGCCAATGCTTTTTATTTGTTTGCCATTATAACTCTGAGTGGGTATGAAATACTCGAGAAATTTCAAAAAGTAATTCTGCAGAACTAGTGTGGCCATTACCAGGATGATCACACTGAATTTTAGGAAAGGAGTTGAAATGGTTCCCACAAAGTACTACTGCCCCTTTAACAAGTAGATGAGTCCATTGTGGAGAGAGTCAAGATGCTCCTGTCGTTGGTATAGAAAGGATCCGATGCACTCCAAGATCTAAAGTAACAATAAGAGAAAAGTTTGGCTCACCAGGACCTATGTTTTAAGTGAGACAAAAATTTACTCTAAAACTTAGGATCAAAATGAAATTTGAATATTAAAATAATCACTTATTGATTCATTTTTAAATGCTAAGAGAAGTTCTTCATACTAGCCTTTAATGACCAGTCTATTTATATAATACAAGAACTTGGAAAAAAAATAATGCTCTAGTCATTATTTAAATATTAGCCAAAATTCAGACATTCATTAGCATTAAAACAATTTCTGTAAGTAGTAAAGCATGAGATGCTCTTAAAATTTTAACAATACAATAAGAAGTATGTTACTAAGAGTTATGCACAATCAGTTTTACTGAAAAGCAACTAGGCTATATTTCGACATTACAGAAGCAAACAAACATCCCACTTACCAAAAGCTTTGGAATGAAATAGTAATATGTTCATATTATATTATACTATTTCTTTTCAGCTATAAATTCTATTCTAAAGATTTTAACATAATTAGCTTGAATGCAGTAAATGGTTTATTCAATAGGTATCAAAGACAGCTGTCACTCAGTACAGTTTTCACTTAACTGAGAACAAATAAACCTTTAATGGTCTGGAAAATTTAACTACTGTCTGAATAATAAGGCCTATAAGCGATTAATTACATAATGCTTTATTTGCAGCTCTATTAATTTAAGCTAAAATAACTCAAGACCAGAAATAGCCTTCCATGCTTAAAATAGCCTAACCCATTTCAAGGACAGTATCAGGATTACCAAGTCAAAGGTGGCTTTTCTTAGAGAAGACTAAGAGCACTAAACAATAAATACATTTTATGTAACTTTTTCCAGGGTTCCTACTTTCCTAAACAAAGATGTTAGAGGAAGAGACTAGCATTTAAAATGGCTTTTAAATTCACTCATCAAATAATCCACTGTTTCCTTGAGATTCTGTATGTAGTTTAAGTTTAAATCAATTAAGCAAGCACAGTGATAATGAAGTTTGGAACCTAGAAATTTTACAAAGTTGGCAAAGAGAAACACAAATAAGCTACAACCATACTGGTAGTTTACAAATTCTCTAATTTTAAACACCTTAGTTTAAGGAAGGACCTGTTCACTATTGTCTCTCTTTAGTACCTAGAACTGCACCTGGTACATAGCAGGGAGTATTTGTAAAATAAATAAATGAATGAAGTGAGTCTATGAACATTTCTTAAAAGTATTTATCCAAGAAAAAGTATGCTTAGATACATATGACAAAACATAGCTCCCAACACCCTAATTATCGGGAGTCACTCAGTTTCCATTCCCAAATTGCCAATATTTTATATTAGTTTTCCTCTTTTCCAACCATTGCTTACATAGAAGAATTTTATTAGGTAAGGTTTCTTTTGTTTTTGATCTTTCCAAAGCACACATGTGCACTCATATGTTAAATATCATATTTGACAGAACATTAAATACTGGAACTACATATTAACTATTAAGTCCTTTCTATTCAGAAAATAGGTTTGATTAGGATAAAGTAACTGTTGGTAAAATGCACAAAGGAAATCATTTATTGCTGAAGTACAGCCTTTAGTGTACAACAGGGCATATTCTTCATATAGCACCATGATGCTACATTTGAAACCAAGCCTGCAATATGGCATATTCCTTCGAAAACATCAATTAATAAAATGTAAGAATTTTTGTGCCTGGACGGTAAAAGTTTTTAATCAGTAGAATGTGCATATGAAAGCACTAGTTGTATTTCTCAAGTGATGCTCATTACATCTTATGCTTAATAGGTTAATAGAACAAATATCCAAGGGCTTCTACATCTTGTAACAGAAGTAGTAGTCTTGTTTCACCTTTTAAGTTAGACATGAAATAGAAATGTATAAAGGCTGTCTCAATATCAAAACAGAAATGCCAAATGTCTTTCTCTAATACAATTATATGGAAAAAAACAGAAACAAAACTCTACATATCAAAATGACTTTCAAAGTTTAAATATGTTAATGGATATATGGCAATTTCCATATAGCCCTTTGAAAAGCACCAAGTGGTTTTTCATATTGTATGATTTTTATCCACTAGAAAAAAACTGAATAGATCTTAAAGGACTTTTTAGATTATTCATTTAAAAAAAAAAAAAGGATAATGACAGTACTAACCAATAACATAACCTGAGATGTTGGACAAAACTGGTAAGATATTTATAGTCTGTCAAACAAGATATTACTGTTAAACATTTTATTAGGAAAATAAAAAATAAAATCTTACAAAAGAAAATATTATGATACAATTTTAAGTGAAAAAAAGTACAGATGATAACAGCCACCTTCAGGAGAATGTGCTGAAATAAATCCCCTATTTCCAGGGGCAGGTTCAAAGGGATAATACAGTGTAAAAATGGCTATGTAAAGAAAAATGGGGGTCTATTACCTGAATAATGGATATCAAACAATGAGAATATATATATAAAGCAAAAATATTTTTGGCTTATTTAAAATTAATTACAGTTTTTTTAATAGTGAAGATGTATACTGTCATTAAAATTAAATTAAAATTAAAATTCCTATTGAAGCAGAAATTTAAAAAATTCTGTGGAAGTTCTATAGTAGTCTCTTAGTCTAACTCCCACCTTAGTTCTATAAAGTAAAGCTGTTTTAATAAGTAAAATAATACTATAAAGTAGGTCCTTCTGGAACTTCTTTTGGAAAACTTGGTGGCCTGGGTACATGACAGAGCTCCTTTCTAATAATGCATTTTATAATACATTTGTGTAAGTCAAAATACATAAGTCCCAATAAATTTAACTGTTCATAGTAATTCTTTTATGGAGAATAAAATTACTACAAAATGATACCACAGCATTATGGAAATATTTTTGATCACATGTTATAATCAATAAATGGAGACTGGAAACACAGATGTTTTAAGAATGTTATTTATAAATGCAACTGTACCACAAAGACATGGCCATAACTAAAGGCAAAATGGGAACTAATACGTTTGCCAGTAAATGTTACCTGAATTTTATGATACATATGAATGATAATTACTCATCATTTTTAAAACAAAAAGCTAGGCAAATATTAAAAATTATTTTATCAGCAGATAATAGTGCTTCCTCCACCCCCTCTATTCCCCCCTCCTGGGGTATATTCCAAACTTTTCCAGGCCATGGCACATGTAGAAAGTGATTATTCATGTGGTACATGGTGGACAATGGAAATCACCATCTATCTATCCCTGCCCATCTATAACTATTCCTGCACACCAGTGCACTGCTGCTCTAATTTTAGGAATATGATATAATTAACCTTAACACCAAAGCATGAAAAAAGTTATTGCTACTTCCTAATGTCCCCTGAATAATATGTCTCTTGGGGAAATAATGAAGAAATGAATCCATTTCACTTTTAAATAAATTTAAGTGGCATTTAACAAAACATGGCATTTTTTTGTTATGATCCACAAAAGCAAGCACTGATAAATCTAATTCAAGAAATAGATTTGGGAGGGGACAGAAATGCTAAGATTCTTCTAAACCATAATTTAATGTGCCCTATTCTAACTTAAAAACTTTTAATTAGACCATGAATACCAAGTAAAAAAATATCACAACTCATTTTAAAAACCTCATTACAGAGATAAAATGGTGTAGGAGAGCAGAAATACAGCCTTTTGTGTTTATAAATACCTCAAAGTCTCAAATGACTGACCAGAAAATATACATGAAGAGTAAGAGAAGCGAAATCCTTTGATTTTACTATTATGTGTAGACTATTTTGTAAATACAAAAAGCAAACAAACAAAAAACAAATACAGGAAATAAAACAGTAATATAAGGTATAATCAAAAAAAGAAAGTTATAAAAACCAAATAAGTATCATATACACACTCCTATTCACCATATTTTAGAAAGACTGTAAAGCAAAACTTTTTGTTCATTAGATGAAGTCTCTTCAAAGGTGCTTTCTCTTCCTTTGTTAGTGAAAAAGCCCCCTACCCCAAAGCCACAAAATGAAATCTACCATCAAAGAGTGCTAATAAATAGCACACCTCCCGCTTCAGTTGGTAAAACCAGCTGCTGATTTATTAGGTATCTAGAGATGCAGGTTCATCCTGTTCCAGTTTATAGGACACTCATCTGCAGCAAAGGCTACTTAGAGAAATTTCACACCTGCTGACATGGGTTGGACTACATCTTCCTACTACTCGTTCCAGCATTCTTCCAACAGATGCGCACGCTGTTTCTCCTTCTGAGAAACAGCACATGGAGTCCAAGCACTTGATACCTGAATTTGTTTCAGTAAGCTGGAGGAATTGAAGCAGAAAAAAATTAGTTATTTATAGATCTGGATTTCCAAAAAGCACTAAAAAAAAAAAAACTACAACAAGCACTTTAAAATCAAAAGTAATGTATATAAATATACATGTTTTCTATAATATGAAAATGTATGGAAGGCTTTAAGACTAATATACAAAAATATTTAAAAGGCACTGTGTCCTAAATTGGAAAATGGATGAAATAATTATATAAAAATAAGTAGCTGGTTATTATTTAAATATGCAAAGATTCTGGATTTTAATGTCTTACTTTAACAATTTATTATAGCCAAAATGATTTACATTAACGACTCAAACTGAATTCTAATTCTTGAGTTTTTGTTTAGGTGAAATGCTCCTGCAATTTCAATGAAAAATGTCTAGCAATTGAGAAAAACGGAGTGTGAACTGTTCTGAAGACTGGGAAATAATAACCAGGCAGGACCTAACCCCAATCTTCAACAACAACAACAACAGTAGCAAATACTTTATGTAATGTTTTCTGTGTGCCGGGTTCTATATGTAGCACTCTACATATATCCACTGAAACAATCCTTGAAAATGTATTATAATTTTATAATTCTCCTTGAAAAAAGCATCATTTACCTGAAATTTGCTAAGCAACTATTAAGTGCCAATTATGCCCATAATCAGCTTATCTTGCTTTTAAAAAATTTACTGATTAATTTAATCTACTGTATTAAAATCCACTAAACAAATGACTAACTACTATTTTTATTAATTTCTGAAGGTATGCAAGATTTGTACTGATTCAGGCATAAATAACCCAGCAAAATAACTTAAAGCCATTACTACTACTAATTTTAATCCTGTTAAAATGAGGGGAAGAAATGGTATGATCACATAGCCCAGTGAATCCCAACCTGGTTTTGACATGATCAAGTGTACTCCTTAATTTCTCAGGGAGTATCATTTTATTTTATTTATTATTTATTTATTTATTTATTTATTTATTTATTTATTTATTTATTTGAGAGCGAGAATGAGATAGAGAGAGCATGAGAGGGGGGAGAGTCAGAGGGAGAAGCAGACTCCCCGCTGAGCAGGGAGCCCGATATGGGACTCGATCCCGGGACTCCAGGATCATGACCTGAGCCGAAGGCAGTCGCTTAACCAACTGAGCCACCCAGGCGCCCTGGGGGGTATCATTTTAAACAAACTGTTTTTCATTCACTTTCCTTACATATATAACATACTGTATAACAAATCTTTGGAAAGTATAGAGGAAGGAGAACAAAAATAGATTCATTAGAGGGTTCCAATTCACAAAGGTTGGGAGTCACAAAGGCATGGCAACAGGGGACATTTGTGGAGATGCACACAATGGACATAAGATGGGTATGATGGAACATAAATAACCTGGTGCTCGGAATATAAGGAACGGGTGAGGTCCTGCAAAATCCCTGCTCAGAGTAATCCTGCCAAATACCAAGCAGTGCAAGACAACATGGTTCCTGTCTGGCAATTACCTAATTGCACCAACATCCCAGGGTCTGCTAAGAACTGAGAAATAGCCAAATTTTACTAGTTCTTTCATTACAATACCCTTGGTTTAGGACTGTTTATGGTACTGTTTCTTAAACTGTTTTTTGAGAGATGTTTACAGATGTCTCGTGAAAAAATGTTCTGTGGCCAATTAATTAAGTTTGGGAAACACTAATTCAATGAGTCTAAACAGACTTTTTGAGTAAAAGACTGTCAATAAGTCAGGATGCATGGTCAGTCTCCAGGGGGAGAGCTGGACATGGTGCAATTCTCAAACTTTTTTTTTTTTCAGTTAAATCTTCCCTCCTACCCCCACTGCCCCTGGGAATCAATCAACACTAGGAAGAACATTAATATCCAGAGGAACAGTTTAAAAAATGCTGGTTTAGGGATTAAACCAGGTTTAAGGATTTTATCGTCTCCCAGTTTCCTCCTTGGGTCCTTAGGCTCCCATTTCCTCCATCTCAAAATCACCATCCACAAGAAGCAGGACTCGGAAGCTCCCACATACTCAAAGGTGAAAGTACAATACTGCAAGGAGGCCTTAAGGCCCTTTATAACCTGACCTCAGGCTGCCTTTCTTGCTCAACTTCCCAATGTTCCTGTACAGTCTTCACACAGCCAACCAGTGCAGTGTTCCTTGTCTTCGGGCAGATGTCAGGGCCTGTCACCAATTATGGTCAGAATGCTGACCCCTACACCTAGTTCAGTTTAAATACCATCATCTCCATGAAACTTCCCTCACCTCTCCAACTACGAGTAATCTCTCTCTGGATTCTATTGCACTGCTTGTTTGCATAACTTAAATTCTACAAGCACTTAAATTCAACTTGTATTTATTGAGCAAGGCACTGTGCTGATTCCCAGAGGGGATGGCAATCTAGTAAGTTAATAAGGGTAAAGAAAGGATGGGAGATAAGTCAGGAACAAATAATGGTAGTTATATTAATGGAATGCTTACTATGTATGTGCCAGTTCCTATGTAAGACGCTTCTCATGGATTATTCTCATTTAAAACTTATAACAAACTTTTGGGGTAAGCACCATATTCAGAAACATTTTACAGTTGAGGAAAGAGAGAAGTTGAGAACTCGTTCAAGATCACCCTGCTGAGGCTTGAGTCTTGGTTTCTTTAATTCTAGAGCTCAAACCTCTTCATGCCATTATACTGCCTTCTTATAATTATGGTAATGAGGCTGACTACAAATATTAACAAAGAGGAGGGAAAGCTCAAACCCAGCTGTTGTTGTTGGTATTGGTGGGAAGGCATTTGAAAGAGTTGATGAAAAAGATAGCATCTGAAACACATTTTAAAGACTGGGTGGGATTTCAGTAGTTGGAGATGGGAGAGAAAGAGCATTCTAGGCTAAGCAAAGAGAATGAGTAATTATATGTGGGTAGAAAAGTATGATGTGTATTCAGCACATGTTTAGCCTACGTATAAGAAAGTAGTTGTTACACCTGCCCCCTTGCAAAAAGACTAGTGTGACTTTAAGTGTGATCCACGCATCAGTGTTGGTCCAGAAACATTTGTTACTGGCCTATGAGGAGATAAGTGTTTCTGGTCTGTACGAATAAGAGGTTAGAAAATTTTATGGCAATTTGACAGAATACTTTTATAACTATTGAATCTAATAGTAATTTAAAAATCAGAGCTTATTTTATATATCTTTTAAATTTCATTTCCTAGTACACATTTTGACTCTTAAACAAGATGGATTTGGACTGCACAGGTCCACTTATAAATTTTTTTCAATAAATACACATACAGTACTACAAATATATTCTCTTCCTTTTTGATTTTTTCTCTAGCTTACTTTATTGTGAGACCAGAGCATATAATACCTATAAGATACAAAATACGTGTTAATTGGCACTTTTATGTTATTGATAAGGTCCCGGTCAATAGTAGGCAATTAGTTAGGTTTTTGGGGAGTCAAAAGTTATACCTGGATTTTTTTACTGCATGAAGTGTCAGCGCCCCTAACCCCCACATTGTTCAAGGGTAACTGTAACTCATTTTTATTGTATTTTACCAAAGTATTGGTCCATGATGGACTGGAAATTAAAAACAACAAAACAAAACAAGAGAACAAACTGGTCTTTCACATTTGGCTGGAGAACAGTAAGCTAGACCAGAAACTATACAGAGCAAGGAGTCTGCCTGGTACTTCTTAACAACTTGTGCTTTGCTTATATAGCTGGTGCTCAACTTTCAAGGATTCACTGAAGATGAAGTCCATAAGGTTAGCAGCATTTGAGTGACCACATATGAGCACACCACCACTTAGGTCTGGATCTGACTTTAGGTAATTATGTTGCTTTGCACTTATTACCTCACTTAAAATCTAAGGAGAGGTATTACTACATGGATAACCCCAAAGAGAGTAAACATCTCAAAATATTAAAAATATTATAAAGAAATGACTTCCTTAAGATCACCTTTTGAATTAGCAAAAATATATTTCCTTTTTTTCTCTAAAGAGAAAAAAAAACCCAGTTGCTTTAAAAATGCTGAATGCTGGTTAACTGTGCTTCTGTAAAGCTGCTATTTATATAAAAAACTACACTGTTCTCCAGCAAACGTCCAAGCTCTATCACTTTCCCATATACATATCTTTGATCTCATATTCAGGAACTGGGAGACCAGCCAGATACATGTAGCCACAGCTGCCAATTAAGTGGGAGTAGGAAAAGGGTGGAACATTTAAATCTCATTTCATTCAAAGTAAGGAGAGGGAATTATTCCTTTTGTGTGTGTGTCTTTTTTTTTTTTTTGAACTGCTTATAAATACTAGACAAGGAAAAAAAAAAGCAAAGTAATGGGAGTGAGACCCTCCTTGGTGGCACTTTAATTTACCAGAAATTTTGATTCATTGGTAAGACCCTCTGCCACATTTGCTTCCCAGGAATGACCATATGATTTAGAGCTGAAAGGGCTGCCAAGCAAAACAACTACGGAGATTGAACATAATTATGTATGGCTAATAAAAATTTTCATCTTTATATAAGAACTTGCCTTCTGAAATAAATTCTGACTCACTGCTCGTTTCCATTATTTTCATATTAATGAGAGTAAACATTTAAAAGTTTCTCCTAGTGCTTCTACTTCTATCTTTCTTGAATCTTCTCGATGTTAGAAAATTGTCATACATCTCTAAATTATTTAGTCCTTCTTATGACATCTTACCTATCAAATCAAAAAAGTCCTTTTAAGTTTAGATAAGAATTATTGAACTATTAACCATATTTGTTCTTTAGTCTTTAAAACAGTTTTATAACAAATATCTAATCAAAGTGAGAATCTTGTATAGCCTTAAAGGAGATATTTGAAAACTGTAATTATGAAAGAAAAAAAAAAAGGTTGTGTTCAAGGAAATGTTTTTCTTTTTAATGTAAAATCAAAAGCCGTCAAATAGTACTGATTTCCAAATCTGGTTAAGAATAATAAAACCCAGGGCGCCTGGGTGGCTCAGTTGGTTAAGCGACTGCCTTCGGCTCAGGTCATGATCCTGGAGTCCCGGGATCGAGTCCCACATCGGGCTCCCTGCTCAGTGGGGAGTCTGCTTCTCCCTCTGACCCTCTTCCCTCTCATGCTCTCTATCTCTCATTCTCTCTCTCTCAAATAAATAAATAAAATCTTAAAAAAAACCAATAATAAAACCCTTAAAACAAGTAATGGCTTCAACTCATTATTCAGAATTGCAAGAGGTAGCTTTTTAGCAATGGCATTTAGAAGACTGCTGTCTCTTACTCAAGGCCCATTTCTTCAAAATATGCCTCAAAAGCTCACATTCACTCCTTTACATTCTCTTCCCTCTTTCCTTTTCCTCAAGGAAAATAAACAACTTTGGAAGATAGTTATAAATACCTCCATACTGTCTTTTAGGGATCTCCAGAGAGGAGATTTCTGTACGTGTTGCCTAAATTTAACTACGAAAATAAGCATACAATAAGAATTACATTTATCAGGTATGGTTATTTTAATAATTTGGTTTATTCTAGTTTAAGAACTGAGACCCCTTTATTTTAATGATGGGGTTACATAACTAACAATATCTGACCAGGAATCTGAAGTTTAGGTTAAGAAGAGTATCAGGTATCTGTAAAAAATGATAAAATCACCTATTTTAACGGAGAGGGTAAATCAGAATAGCACTAATTAATGAACTAACCCATGGTATAGCTGATGTTAAGAATTCAGTTTTCTTAAAAAAAAAAAAAAGAAAAAAAATTCAGTTTTCTAAGTATGAATCGTTCAAAGAATGTCAGAGGGTAATTGTTTCACAGAATAATGTCAACACTAATATTTTTCTTTGTTTCGACCTCCAGATGGAAAAGCTGCTCAAGTAACTCAGCACAGATTTGAAAATAACATTAGTTTTGTAAAGTGTTGTATTTATCAGGTATACATGCAGGTCTTGCTACTCATGGCAGCCTTATTATTATTAGTTTTTTTAAATGTTCACTTTTATTTGCTCACAGAATTTTACTCAGGAAAATATAGCTTTTACTGGCAAACAACTGAATCTGGGCCATTAAAGTTTTCTGTTCCTTTTGTAGTTCACCGCTTTGTTAAATGAGACAGTAGATGTAAGTATCTTTGTCACAGAAGAGGAAGGTGACTTGTAGTTGGCTGAAACTATTCAAAATGTTTTCTTTTGTTGTAGGTGGTGGCAAGTTTCAGGTCTGGGGCTTAGCATCCAGGTCCACAATGAGAAAGGTCAACAGCCCTAACATCCTGTTGATACCCCTATAGTTGCTAGGTATAGCTGAAAAGAGAGCATCCAGAACAGGCCAGGAATCTAGGGACAGAGAAATGACAAAACAATGGAGGCCAAAGAGGCAGGTCACAGTGGAGGGAGATGACTAGAAGGCCCTGGCCCATGACAACATTTAGGGCTCAGCATCATCCTCTGCCTGATTGGCAAGGCTCACCACATTTCGATTAGAGAAAAACAACTGCCATGTCAAGACAGAAAAAATAGAAGAGGGCTATTATATAACATTTATTTTTTGAACTGATTATTTCAAAATATATGTCAAAGGCAGAAATACATAAGAAAAATATTCAAGGTATACTTCACTCAGCCAATGAAAATTCAGTGATAATCAGCAGAAAAAATTGAAGGTCAGGGTAATAACGCCAGCAATTTTACTAAAATCATACTCATGGTTTCAGGGTTCTTCTAGCTTCTTGTTTATAGGAAGAAAGACCAACTATCACAGGATGATGAGATCTTTTCACTCATCACCCTTTTGTAAAAGTGACCATAACAAGGCCCCTGTTACTAGGAGGGTTCTAAGAACCCCTTTCTCAACTGTATTATATATTTTAATGGACATATTAAAGCAAAGCAGTTCCAGATCCATGTCTTCTGAAATATCCACTTGAACCTTTGGGGAACTTTTATCACAGAGGATATAGTTTTATAGCTTTAGTCTAGTCAGGTCCCAAGTGGACTGATTATCTGCTTTGTGGATTATCCAGGGCATAATATAAATCCAGGCCAGCTCCCCCTCTTTACCAGTGAGCTCTTCAGCTGAGTTTTCTTCACAGCTCAATCAGGGCATATTTTAAAAAACTAACAATTTTTCTATATTTATCAAAGCAAAATACAGTAAAAATAATCATACGGAGCATCCCAAAACAAAAGTTCTGAATTCTTTTGAATTTCTTTTCAATTAATAATAAGAGTTGATCTTCAACATTTTTCATTTAGAGCAGTTCACTAAAGGAATCTAATTTTAAAAATATGTCTTCCAGAATAATTCAGATTTTTCAAATTACTGTACCTATTCTATGGTCTGATTCCATGGTAGAGTTAAGATTTATAATTTAAGTAGTTTTGTTTCAAAGTTTCACCATTTACAATGTTTTATCTCAAATGGGGCAACAGCACCTTATTGACCAGTAATTATAATATACAAATGGCAAATAATCCAAGTAAAAATATAATTATTAGTAGTAAGAATTTTTATCCTCCATAATTACTACCAATCAAAATATTTTGCGTATTCCAATAAGGTCTAGAAGTGGTTGTTAGGGTTTACTCCTCAAGAGGTGAATCAAGTCCTCATCAATTCATACTTTTTTTTATTACAAAGATATAACTATGAAAGTTTAGGAAAAGTAAGAAGTGAAAGTCTGATGAATCTGATGAATATTAGTCAACAGAAAATTATTCAGTACCACGTCTAAGCACTCATTCATTGGATCATTCAACTCAAGAGCTAGACTTAGATAAGTAATTTGGTGTCTAACTACATTAAGATATATAAAATGATACACAACTACCTCTTCAAATGGGAAAACTGACTTCAGAAATAACAGAAGTAGCATGACATAGTTTCAAAAGAAAGGAAAAGGAATAATTTCTTGAATATCAAATAGGTTGTGAGAATACCTTACTAGGTTAGAATTCGAGGTGAAGTATGATTTAACACTGTAACTCCAAAGGAAGACTAAAAAAATATTCAGGGATGGACATATAAAAAATGTAAAGATCACAAAAAAAGGAAGACAAGTAAAGAAAAACAGTAAACATATGAGGAACAATGAAAGATTAGGAAAGTAAAAACTGAAAGTCAGGCCAGTTCTCCCATAGCATGCCCCAAGCATGAGAACTTAGCGGATATGTCCCCAGGAAGGTCCAGCGCAGTACTACCTAGTGCACGCAAGAACTGTCCTGCTGGCTGCAAGCCTCAGCTAGCAGGTGCCTACTGTCCTCCCCTCTGTGCTTGCTTTCAGCAAATTCATATGCTGAGCTGACTGAACCCTTATCTTCTTCCATCTGGAAGGACAGAAAAGCAGTAAGTCTCACATTACAGAACAATACTCTCACTGTAAAATAGTTTTAGAATCAAAACAGCAAGTTGGGGTCCACAATCTGCGAGGGAAAATGAATGTTCATACAACACCACATTCATTTACTGTCACAAAAGAGAGCTAACAGCAGCTTCTTAAGGGGAATACAACAAAGCACACAAAATTAAGCCATGATTTTCCAGCGCACAAAGTTAGATTAAAACCAGATTTCCTTCAAAAAAATTCAATTTCTTCTATTATATTCCTTGCCACCGAGATTTAGGGTTCTTATTGCAAAGGTATGTATGCCCTTTTTCACAACTCTTATGCTCCCTTCTCAAAAGACTTCTCTACTCAAAGTGAACTTTAGCAGAGTAGAAGGGTCACTCACACGGCCTTTCAAATGCTAGACATGTGGGTAAGGGGTGGGGGGCTTGACTTATTTAACAAAATTAATTTAATCCTTAATTTGAAATGTAGCTTTTTAGTGAGTGCTAATTTACACAAATTTTTATTCTTTGCTTTTTTTTTTCTTCTAGGGAGTATGTTCCCATAGCCATGCTAATTTGAACCTTTTTTAAATTGTAAGAGAATGTCCTCAATGAATAAAAAAAGTTTTTCCTCGTTATGTGTTTTCTCAGTCTTAGGACTGACCAACAATTATTTCTATCAAAAAAAAATGCTATGGTGAATGTCTTACATGTATAAAAAATAAAGTAGAAGTCCTTGGTTTCAAGAGTACAATAAGCTTATGTGAAGATAGATGATGATGATGATGATGATGATTATTATTATAGCTTTGCCTGTAATACAGGGGATGGGAAAATACTCAAAATGAGTTTTCTTTCATTAAAAAAGTTAATACTTTTGTGTTAATGGTTCTTAAGAAGTACTAACCTGATTAAAGATTTGAAAACTCTTAAAGATATTTTATATCTGCATAATTTTCCTCTTTGTCACAACAGTAAACAATTAAGCTACCATAGATCACACCCAGGAATACTGTTTAATGCAATTTAAAAGAAAGATGTATTCAAAATTCACAGGATGCATAGTAGACAGATGTATGTGAGCACTTGTTCTTCATGCAGCTATAAGAAAATGCCCACCCAGTGGTAACTCACTGCTTTTTTAGAAACAACTGGTATTTCTGCCTGGCCTTTGGTTGAGCATAGTATTTTTTCTTTTTGTTCTCTGATGCTGACAGTAAGTAAATAGACCACAGTATGTAAAATGATTACCTGATAGGTGAAGAACCTGGAGCCTCAGAGAGGTGAACTGATCTGGTTAGGACACACAAGCCGTAGTACCAAGGGTGTCGCTAACACCCAGGCCTCTCCAACAGGGCTCTTCTTTTGCTATACTACCTGACTGGAGAGTGGCTTGCAGCAAAGGCCACCTGACCAGTGTATCCTGTTCTCATTGTGTTTTTTCACAGATGAATGTTAAACTTATTACCTTATCACATTGTTACAGAAACTGGGATCTCTCTAATTTATGATATCCTTACCTCATTTTTTTAAGTCTATTATTGCTTAAAAAAAAAAAAAACCCAAAACCCACATGGCTTGATTTAAGCCAATATGATATGTGAAAATATGATTTCATAAAAACAGCAAGACTATTCACAATGCAAAAATTAATCTTCCCTTGACCAAAGAGTTTGCCAGGTGTTCTTTTAAATAACAAGCTCTCCTATTGTCTTAGAGTTAAATAATTAGATGTTCAAAGGCACATATGGATAAAATGTGTTATATATATTAGACTCAACCAAAGGTGAAGGAAAATCCTCAAGTTCGTTTTCATTTTAGTTCTTGTTTTAAACATAAAATTTAGTTGACAACCACTTAAACATCCATTTTTATATTCATGTAAAATTATTACACCTTTGTAATTCAAAGTAGAATATTCAAAAAATCTGGAAGATAATAAGAATAAAATCGAAAGGTTTGACAAAACTTTAGAACAGCTCAAAATTATGAACTCACAGAGTTCCATAAGACATTATCCAAGCAATGTTTCGTCAAGGCTGTTTGCTTGATCAAATGAACACAGAAACTTGGAGAATAAAAAAAATTAAAAAAATATAATTAAGAATACACAGGATACTGAGAGGGTGAGAAACTGAAGAGTGTCAAAAGTTAAAAAAATTTTTTTTAGTTATATTACTTTTCCTCTTCAAAGAAGACTGGAGTTAAAGTTAATAAATAGCTCTGGTATCTTAATATCAAATATTTCAGGATTTAAGCTTTCATTCTCTTCCATCAAAAGACATCTCTATACTATTATTTTTGTGGAAACTGACAGAATGGATCTGTCTATGGAGATAAAGATATATATTTAAGAGGTACAAAATATATTGTGCAATTTACAGATGCACTAAACAGTAGCAAGGACATGAAATGCTTCAGCAGCCATTACAGTGTACAAAGACAAATACACACATGTATTTACAGCACAGATTAAGGCAAGATAAAAAATGGGCAACTCTCACTTCCAAGTAACTGAAACTTAAAGCTTTAAACCTTATGATGAATTTCTGTAGCTTAAGTTACTCAACATGCAGGAGCATCCTTAGTTATGAAAATAATATGACAAGCAGAAGCATTAGAATTGTACTATAAAAGGTAGTTAAGGTGTAAAATGTATAATAAGATACAGATCTCTGTCCTGTTATGCTGAATTTTCATCTGAATTTTCTTCTCAAAGAAGAAATGGATGTATATTTTTAAGTTTTAATATACATATTAATAAAGGTCAAATTAGAGACAGAGCTGTGCTGACAAAAATGCCCCACTCTTAATTCATGCCTCTGCCCATCTTTTGAATATTGTTTCATTGACCTTTAGCATGCAGAAGAGTTAACAAGGTTCTACTCCTCCTACTCTACCTAAGTTTGCTCAGCTGATTCCTTGCCCTCGACAATGGCTGCAGTGCGATGAATTCGTCACTTAAAGCAACTGTGTTGGAGTACATCTATAAGTGGACAGAAAAGGGATGGTACATACAACAAGTCAGTGAGCTGCATTCATCACCTAAGAGACAGACACAGGACAAACTCTGTAAAGACATCTGTTCCTCCAAGAATAGGAAATATCATACATGGTACACATACATGACTGGCATTTGTAGGGCTGTTGGCTTTGCTATCAAAATAATTTATTCTTCACTCTTAATACCACATGGTTATTCTGGAGAAAAACAAAGCTCAAAATAAATGCTGACAACTCTTTTTTGATGTTTTTTCTTGCTACTTTTGGTAAACAATGAAGTACCTGATAACTTTCTAACCATTTCTTCATCATCTGAAATCAGTGGTAATAGTATAAATCTGAAATAATAAAGACTACTGCCTGTAGCAAAGGAAGAAGGTCACACATAGGATGTGACTAGGCCATATACTGTTTTAGGAAAAAAGAAAAAAACCCCAAAAAACCCTTCTAGCAGGCTAGAAGATCTTTGAGTGGAAGTAGAGATTTCCTCCTTGGATTAGACCACAACAGGACATCTGGGTCAAGTTATTTAAAAGTGAGTTTAGTGGGACAAAAGGGAGATTAGCTTTCACACCCAGATAAAAGGATTAGTTTACCACACGTTTCATTTTTAATCAATTTTAACCTATGGTAAAAGAACCAAAATATATATAAAATACTTTTTAACTTTTTCTTGTTTAAGGGTCCACTCTAAGGTAACAAATATTTCCTATGTAATCCTTTAAACAGAAGCTATAGAAAAGGTAGCAAGAACTAATAATCACTTTTTCTTATCATTAACAAGGCTCTATAAATACACATAAGTTTGCAAATGCTCTAATGTAGATTTCTAAAGATAAATGTAAATAAATCTGATTATTTACTTTTATAAAGAATTAAGTTTTAAGCGTGATGTTGTTAATATATTTTGGTGCAATATAACTTTATATAGGCCAAGAGGGGGAGAAAAGTGTGTTATCCCTAAAGATCTAGAAAAAGTATAAGAGACAATGTATTAAAAATAGTACTCTCTTATTGTAAATATTTATGTCTAAAGATTAGAAAAAAGTCAAAACTTTCTGATATATATTTAAGCAATATACTGCAAAGTAGAAAAGTTAGTAGCATACTGATATAAATATATGGATAGGCAGACAGAGTAATCAATTATGCAAATTTCTCCAGCCCCATTTGGAGATCAGTATCATAGAGCAACATCCTCACTGTCCTTATAGTTATGATGCTTCTACTGAGGAGTCACTACGTACAGGCCCAGGGTTGGGTGCTTTATATTCATTATTTCAACGATCATGTATGGTAGTAATTACTATTCTGATTTTACAGAAAAGGAAACTGAGGCCGAGGGATGTGACCTGATTAGGGACATACATTTTACAAATTGTTAAAATAGTACTTGAATTAAGATTTTCAGGCTTCAAGAGACGTACGCTGCTTCAGTGGTGTTAAAATGTATATTGGCTAGTATTGAGTTACCAAGGCAAATAACTGCTAAAGACATGCTGACATGATCAATTGAGATTAAAGCTAATACATCGTTTAGGAAGCCTAACTCAGATCATTAAGTACTTAGAGAACAGTTATTCTATTTTTGAATATGCAACTAAATTTTCAAAATTTAAAGAAAATTTGCTTGGCCTGTAGCAAACATGCAGAAAAAAATCTCAACCTAGTACAAGTCAAAAAATCTCAACCACGTACAAGTCAAATACACAAAATGGCACATTCAACTAAATAGTTACTGTTTCTTGAGCATCTACTTTGTTACTGAACATTAATTCATTTAATCCTCAATACAAAAGTAATACAATAGATATTTCTATCATAATTACTATTCATGAGGAAACTGAGACTTAAAGTTACAGAGCTACCAAGTGTTAGAACTGGGTTTTGAACTGAGAATTATCAGGCCCTAAAGCCTGTGTTCTTACACACTATATAACATACTGTTAATATTTGCTGTAGCTTAGTATTTATTGATAAATGTTTAGTAAGAAAATATATTTTACAAAAATCCATTCTGTAAAAATTATTTAGGTTAAAGAACTTATTTCATACTCTTGTTGAAAACAATGTAACCTGAAAAAGTATTACGAGAATTCTAATGTTTCTAAAGACATGGATATATATCCCCATTATATACCTCTGGATAGAATGTTGTGATAATGTTACTTAAAACATATTTACTATTATTATCTGGACATGACTTGGTAGTCTTTTTTTTTCTTTTACTTGATAGTCTTGTATTTAAAAGTTTGAAGTTCCACTAATAACAATATAATCAAAAATTTTTTTAATTTGTCAGGAGTCAAAACAGAAATAAACAACTTAAATATATCATATTTAACAATATTTGTTTTACAAAATACTTGATACAAGAATGGATAATTTCCTATTTTGTGATACAAGCAAATTATAATGACAGCTGTTCATTGTTACAGAACAATTCTAATTTAAAAAGGTATTGTATATAAAGAGTGGTTACCTGTGCCTTTTCAGTATTTGTAGGATGGAGCTGTCGGTCAAATACTTTCTTCACAATATCAAGAAATAGACACATAACAACCATGAGTATTATGGCAAACCAAGCAGAACCACTTGATAGGAGCTGAATAAATACAAAGTACATATTCTGGGAGCCCAAAAATGGCCTGCAAAGAAAGAAGGTAGAACATAGTAGATATTCAGTAATTGTTAATTTTTCTTCTCCATATCAGTAAGATCAGCTGAAAGAAGTAAATTTATTATCAGACAGGGTCTCAAAATTATTCTGAGCGGAATTTGTTCATAATATAATCTATCACAATAAACAGCTGAATCAATATAATTAAAATATAGTCACTCACCAGAGAATCCCTCCATAAAACAAAGAAAATATAAAATAGAATATAATAGATCCCCAGGTAACAAGATGGTTGATCCAGGTCCAAAAATGAGTTTCCAAAGCCATCTAAAAAAAAATTTTTTTAAATCCTTAATACAAGGTAATATTTACTTATATTAAACCTCTCAGATAAAATTCAAGAATAAAATGTCGTAATTGTAAGTGCCTAAAGTTCCTATGGCAAAATCCCTCAGAAGGTGAATATTAATGAAAGAGTCCAGTATGAAATTGAATAATTTCAAGTTTATAATGCTTTTCTCCTATGAGGAAGCAGCACTGAAATTTTCATGAGTATTTTATTCTCTACTACATGGACTACAACAACCCATATTGTTTAGCATTATATACAGAGAAGTAGAATTTCAGAGATGAATATTGTGGGGTTAACCTTTATTTGACCATAAAAATCAGCTGAGGCTTTCCAAAATAATGAACTTAAAGTTGTATTTTTTTATAAAAATTAAAATTAATTATTAAAATAGCAATCAGTGAAATTATTCATGAAAAAAGGGAAAAATATCTACCTACAGTTAAAGAAACAAAGAAAGTTAACTATGCATTACACAGATGCAAAATGTGTCGTCCATGTTTCTAATTTCTGCACCATACCTTTACTGTGACTGTAATAACCATGACTGTGAAAACCAAGGTGCCAAATGTCCAGTTTCCAAACATCTAAACAGAAAAAAAAACAAACCAAATTCATTACTGTATTATGTGTTAACATGATGCTACATCAGATGGTAAGGCAAAAAGTACTAAAAATCACTTGCATTATTTAAGCCAGTTATATTTGAAATCTGTGACATTAGTAAAGTTAAAGCAGTATGAAAAAATTCATAAAGCATATTATTATGCTTATTTTATCATGTAAAATGATCCTTGGATAACATTATGAGATTAGAAGCCCAAAAAGATGGCTTTGAGACTGTGTGACACAGAATGTTTTTAGTTTGAATGATATAGTTGTTAGTGACTGCTTTATTCCTGTCATACAATAAAAATAACTCTTCAATCACAATTATTTTCTGAAAGCATTCCAACCAGAAGTTACGACAGATCACTTGACACTGTATTTCTGGACACACTGTAGGCAGAGCAGGAGAAAAGAAATTTACATATAAAACCAATACCTGAAAGGAAAGATAATGGTCAATGGAATTATTCCTCAAAGGATTCTATGTAAAAATGAAGTTAATGCCAGTCAAAGTATTTTTCTGGGATTTATAGCCAAAACTTAATAAGGTTTATTAAAAATGCTGAATTCCCAAAGAATGTCAGGATTTATTTTCCACTTGTAAATAAGAACAGAACCAGAAGTTTATGTTAATATTAAGTTTACCAAGTAGTAAGTTTTTACCACTGGTTTAAAAAATTATTTAAAAGGCTCTGTTTCTTTTTATTACTGATGTTTAACAATTAGCATTTACTTGAAAAATTACTTAACCTCTCTGTATCTTTTTTCACTTGTAAAATGGAGAAGAACTTTACAGGTTTCCTTAAGAATTGGGATATGTAAAAATGATAGGGTGCCTAGTATATAATAAGCAATCAATAAATAGTAGTTACTATCATCAACAATGAAACATCAATGAATAATCCTTCATTTGAGGGTCTATTGGGAGTTGATTTTTCAAGAGTAAAGGAATGGAAAAGTCATATTAAACTTCTCATTTTCCTGCTTTTATCATCTCTAGAAATGACCTGGAAATACTAAAAATCAAATCGGTTTCACTCGACTCTGCTCTTGGAGGAATGCCTGCTACCTCTTTCAGGGCTTTGGAGAGAGATATTTGATACAGCCAAGGAACCTATGCCTGGAAGTGGTAACAACCACACATGTCTATCCCTCAGTATTCTGGTTTTAGTGGGCCTAGATTTTGGGCTAGTGGTATCTTCCTTAGAAACAGAGAATTTAGGGCTCCCTCTTGCATTCAAGGCCCCAGAGAGGGCTGTAGAAACACATTCACATGGTCTTTTTTGTTGTTTTATAAAATTAGCAAAAGTAATATATTTCAAACCAATCAGTTAAGACTCCTGTCTCTTTCCATTCTGACTTCCACTTGAGCCAGCTGGTGATAAAGTGAAGGGCAGAGGGCATTTTGAGATCAGGTCTACAGAGAAGTTGAGCTGGGCACATTACATTGGCTTTGGTTAAGTGGGATGGATGGAACCATTTATGTCACTCAGTTACATTCATGTACACTTATGTTTGTATTTATAGTTCTATTTTTTTCCCTTAAAGAGGGCCTGCCAAAATGTGTAATGTTTAGACTTTCCTAAACCTGGGTCTACCCCTGTTCAGAAGAGAAAGATGCTCAAAACCCTTTATCACAATCTGCTTTTTCTCTAGATCACTTCTTCCAGCTGAATTTGTTACCTAATTATTTAATAAAGCCAAATTTATATTCCAATTTAAAAAGGATCATTTGTTATTTATTTGTATACTCAAACAGTAATTGAGCATCTTTTTAAAAAAATTTTTATTGTTATGTTAATCACCATACATTACATCATTAGTTTTTGATGTAGTGTTCCATGATTCATTGTTTGCATATAACACCCAGTGCCCCATGCAGTACGTGCCCTCTTTAATACCCATCACCAGGCTAACCCATCCCCCCGCCCCCCTCCCCTCTGGAACCCTGTTTGTTTCTCAGAGTCCATAGTCTCTCATGGTTCGTCTCCCCCTCCGATTTTCCCCCTGCAATTTTTCCCTTCCTAATTGAGCATCTTTTATAAGCCAAGAACCATTCCAGGCCTTGGGAATAAAGCAGTGCTAAGAAAAAGTTCCTGACCTCATGAAGCTTACATAGTGGAGGAGACATAGTAATAAACAAACGAAAAATATACTTTTAGGTAGAGATTAGTGCTATGAAGAAAAGTAAACGTAGGGGAGGTGGGTGTCAAGAAGTGACGGAAGGTGAGGGAGATAACATTTTACTGGAGTGGGCAGAGAGGCCTACTCAACCCAGTAATGTTTCAGCAGACCTAAATGAATAAGGGAGTGAGTCACATGCCCATGGGAGAGAAAAGCATCCAAGTAGAAAAACAGCAGGTGAAGAGGTCCTAAGTCAGGAACAAACTGATCTCGTCAGGGAACAACACAACTAGTACAGCTAGAGTAGAGTGAACAAAAGGAACGGTGGTAGGAAATACAGTCCAATAGGCAGATGGAGTGAGGATGGATGAGATTTTTTTTTATACTGTAATTAGTCACTGGATGATTTTGTGCAGGTCATTAGATATACGATCAAATTTTCATTCTCAAGAGACCGCCTGGGCCACTGTGTGGAGAGGAGACAGGAGAAAGGGGAGTAATAAAAGCAGGAGCAGGCAGAGGCAGTACTACAGTGCGGGAAAGAGATGGTGAGATCTGGACTGTGTGGAGAGAAGTGGAAAGAGTCAAGATATAGGTGACACTAGAACCAATACGCCTGTGTATCAGCTGTGAGAGAAGGGAAATAAAAAATGATTCCTGGACTTGCCTGAGCAGTTGGGTAAAAAGTGGGTTCTACTTGTTAATATAGGGAAAACTGGAAGGGAAATGGGTTTGCAGAAGCTATAAAATTCTATTTAGCTGCATAAAGTCTGAGATTCCTATGTGATTTGTTAAGTGGAGAAGGTAGTTATTTGAATCTGAGGAGAGACTGGCAGAGATAGAAATTTAGGAGTTCTCAGCATATAAGCAGTATTTAAATGATGGGAAAAATGAGTTTACCCCATATATGGATAAAGAAGAAAAAATGTCGTAGCACTGAGCCCTGGGCCACTGCTCCATCTAGAATAGTGGTTCTTCAGTGGGGGTGATTTCTCCTCCCAAGGGACATTTGGCTGGGTCTGGAGACATTTTTGATTGTCATAACCGGGGAGGGCATGCGTGTACACTACTGGTATCTAGTGGGTAGAGGCTAAGCATGCTGCTTAACATCCTACAATTCACAGGATGAACCCCAACAATAAAAAATTATTTGGCTGAAAATATCATTAGTACAGAGGGTGGGAAACTCTGATTCTGGGGGTGGGAAGAGAAGACTGAAAAGGAATAGTCAGAAAGCCAAAGTAACAGAACCTGAGAGAAGATAATGTGGCAGGTAGGAAGGCTTTGTAAATTGTGCCCGGTGGTTGAGTTCATAAGGGTTGAGACATGCTCTTGGATTTAACAGTGTGCAGTTGGCTGGTGACCAAAAAGAACATGGTTTTGATGGAGTACTGGGAGTGAAAGCCCCATAGGAGTATGTTCAAGGGAGAAGAGAAGGCAGAGAGTAGAAATAGCAAAAAATGATAACTTCTTCAAATTTTGCTCTAAAGATACACAAAAAAATACAGCGAAAGCTGTGCAGCAAAGCGGTAGGTCAAGCAACCATGGTTTTTATTAGAAGATAGGAGATACTGGAACAGAATGTGACTGGTTGGATCTAATAGAGGACAACAGATTAATGATGAAGAAAAGAGAAAAGATAATGGCAGAAGTAAAGTCCTAGGTTAGGCAAGAAGGAGTTTAAGAATAAACAAAAGATGAAAACTTTTTCTGTATTAGGTTCAACTGAACTATACGGTGATCTGTAAGTGAATTACCTTCAATCAGTTGTTCAGTTCTCTAGTACAAACTTTCTTCATTATAGATTTTAAAAATTTGACCAATTGCTGGGTGATACCATAAGAAGCAAGGTATATTTTTCTGTTCTCCTCTAATGTATACTTCATTTTATTTTCTATCAGTTGCTGGGAATATTACTAGTTCTTTAAATATCTGTCTCATGAATAAGTGAACATACAGGGAAATTCTATAATGAACTAGATAATCAAAGCTATATTAATCATATAACCTTTTATTCAAAGAAATCTGTATTTACTTATAGGAATTAAATTGCATGTGTTCTTGAATGACCTGGCTGGTAATAACAGTGGTTAAATCATTTATACGGAAATAAAAGATACTGTATTCTCTGGAGAATACAGATACAAAAATGGTATATTTCTAGTCTTAACACAGAGGTCTTACCATTTGATGGTTAGGTTTCAACAGCTGATGACATGTACAGCACAAAAAAGAAATTAATTAAGGACACAAAATAAGGGGAAAATCATTATAATTTCAAGAAAAAATAGTATAAAAGATTTTTCTCTTTCTCTCAAAATTACAACCTGAAATTTCATCTGCTCATTCTACCTTGTATTGCTAATTAATCTGGCAAATGGTCCACACCTAGAAGGGCTGATGAAGGGGTGAATTATTTTTTCGTCCTTAATCCTTTCTATCTCATTAAATATTTAATGTGGTGGAATAGCATACAACATATATTTTAGAAGAGTACTAAGGCTCTAACAATTCCAACATCTCCACTGGAGAAGTCTAATTGGAATTAGAATACTCTAATAGCTTTTCTCCCAATCCTGTATTTTTGGAATTTCAATTATTTTAGTTTTGGGTATAACTGGGTATAATTTCATAAAGTGCAAAAATCATTTATGGTAGACATTTTCCTTTGAGTTCCTGTACACTTCAGTAGAACAAAAACGAAATGACCAAGCAAATTAAAAAAACCCTTATTTGGGCCAGATATCATTTTAAATAGTAGTTACCTAAGTTTGTAATTTTCACATCAGACCACTGAGAATGAGTGGAGTAGATATTAGCATTTGAGTTCCTGAGGTAACAGGAACTGTTTTTCTTTAATCCTTCTCCTTATGGAGCCTGGGCTGAAACCACCAGAGCAGCAGAATGTCATGTAGGATTGGGATGGGAACTCAGCTACCTCTGAAACTCTTCTGATATTTTCCTCCCTATATCATAGTTTTCCACTTTCACCATGCCTACAATTCTCTCCTTTCTGTTTCCTTCATTATAGTGTTTTAGTTTTCTAATATACTCTTAAGCAAGCCAGCATGCCTTGCCTTTGCATCCTATAGAACTCTGCTTTAACTGGAGGTGAACTCTTTGAATTTGAATTGTTCCTCCACCTTCTTTCCTATCTTAATCTTAAGTAGCATCTTCCCCATCTGTAATTTTAAATAGCTTTTTCCCCCGAGAGTTAACTTGCTGAGATCACAGAAAGACAATATAAGCTATTTCCAAAAATACTCTGAACAGCAACATTGTCAGAGCAAGTGTGTCCCAAGATGAGATGACTTACTCTCCACAGATCAACAGAGGAAGAGATAAATTCTTCTTTAAAAAAACAAACACAGTCATTTGTTTTAGTACCTCTTAATTTACTTAAATAAACATTCTTCATTGGTGTTTACCTCCCAATTATTTAGCTTTTTTATAAAAGTGATTTCATAGGTAGTCAAATTCATAGAAACAGAAAGTAGAATGGTGATTTCCAGGGGCTGGGAAGAGGGGGAAATGGGTGGTTGTTTATAGAGTTTCAGTTTTTCAAGATGAAAAAGTTCTGAAGATCTGTTGCACAACAATATGAATACAGTTAACACTACTGAACTGTACTCTTAAAAATGTTTAGTTAAAAAAAGTATCAGATTCTTCTACAAAGCAGGAAAGAATATCCAATAGGAAAAAGACTATCTCTTCAACAAATGGTGTTGGGAAAACTTGGACAGCAACATGTAACATAAACAAACTGGACCACTTTCTTATATCACAAACATAAATTCAAAATGGATGAAAGACCGAAATATGCGACCTGAAACCATAAAAATCCTAGAAGAGAACATAGGCAGTAACTTCTTTGACATTAGCCTTAGCAGCTTTTTTCTACATATGTCTCCTGAGGCAAGGGAAATAGAAGCAAAAATAAATTATGGGGCTATATCAAAATAAAAAGCTTCTATATAGCAAAGGAAACAATCAGCAAAACTAAAAGGCAACCATGGAATGGGAGAAGATATTCGCAAATGACAAAGCCAATAAAGGGTTAGCATCCAAAACTTATAAAACTCAAGACCCAAAAAACAAATAACCCAGTTAAAAATGGGCAGAAGATATGGACAGGTATTTCTTCAAAGAAGACATCCAAAGGGCCAAGAGGACACAAGAAAAAAAAAAAAAGAAGACACATGAAAAGATGCTCATCATCACTTACCATCAGGGAAATACAAATCAAAACTACAATGAGGTATTACCTCACACCTGTCAGAATGGCTAAAATCAACAACATAAGAAACAACAGGTGTTGGTGAGGATGTGGAGAAAAAGGAACCCTCCTGCACTGTTGCTGGGAATGCAAACTGGAGCAGCCACTGTGGGAAACAGTATGGAGGTTCCTCAAAAAGTTAAAAACAGAACTATCCTATGATCCAGCAATTTGCACTACTGGGTATTTACAAAGAATACAAAAAAACTAATTCAAAGAGATACATGCACCCCTCTATTTATAGCAGCATTATTTACAATAGCCAAATTATGGAAGCAGTCTAAGTGTCCACTGATTGATGAATGGATAAAGAGGAGGTACATATATACAATGATTATTCAGCCATAAAAAAGAATGAAATCTTGCCATTTGCAATAACACGGATGGAACTAGAGAGTATAATGCTAAGTGAAATAAGTCAGAGAAAGACAAACACCGTATGATTTCACTCATGTGGAATTTAAGACAACAAACTAGGGGAAAAAAGAGACAAAACAAGAAACATACTCTTAAATATAGAGAACAAACTGATGGTTACCAGAGAGGAGATGAGTGGGGGGGGGCGGTGGGTGAAACAGGTGATGGGGATTAAGGAGTGCACTTGTGATGAGCACTGAGTTTCATATGGAATTGCTGAATCACTATATTGTACACCTGAAACTAATATAACACTGTATGTTAACTGGAATTAAAAACCTTTTAAGTATCAAATTATATATATACATATATATTTATTTATTTAGAAAGCACATGTGTGCACATGCGAATGCGTGAGGAGGGGTAAGGGGGACTGGGGGAGAGGGGGAGAGGGAGAGAGAATCTTAGCAGGCTCCACACCCAGCATGGAGCTGGACGCTGGACTCAATCTCATGACCCTGAGATCATGACCTGAGCTGAAATCAAGAGCTGGATGCTTAACCAACTGAGCCACCCAGGCGTCCCTCAAATTATATATTTTTAAATACGTGCAGTTTACTATATATCAAATACAACTCAATCAAGCTGTTTTTGTTTTTTATTTATTTTTAAAAAAGATTTTACATATTTATTTGTCAGAGAGAGAGAGAGGGAGCACAAGTGGGGGGGTTGGCAGGCAGAGGGAGAAGCAGGCTCCCCGCGGAGCAAGGAGCCCAATGCGGGACTCAATCTCAGGAACCTGCAATTATGACCTGAGCCGAAGGCAGATGCTTAACCAACTGAGCCACCCAGGTGTTCCTCAATCAAGCTGTTTTTAAGAAAATGCTTTCATGGAAGTCAGTTTTTCTATTATTTTTGGAGAACTTAAAATTTTTTTTAATTTTTAATTTTTTTTATATTTTTAAGTAATCTCTACACCCAATGTGGGGCTTGAATTTATGACCCTGAGATTGAGAGTCACATGCTCTACTGACTGGACCAGCCACGGGCCCCTGGAGGACTTAAAAATTTTTTAAGTTATATCAAGATCTGACTGACTCATTTCACTTACCATGATTTCACTCATTTGTGCAATTTAAGAAACAAAACAAGCAAAGGGGAAAAAAGAGAGAGAGGGAGACAAAACAAGAAACAGACTCTTAATTATAGAGAACAAACTGATGGTTACCAGAAGGGAGAGGGGTGGGAGAATGGGTTAAATAGGTGATGGGGATTAAGGAGTGCACTTGTTGTGATGAGCCCTGGGTGAAACATGGAAGTGTTGAATCACTATATGGTACCCCAGAAACTAAGATAATACTGTATGTTAACTAACTGGAATCAAAATAAAAACTTAAAAAAATAAAACTAAAGTTTTTGTCAAAAACAAAGTAACATCAAGATCTCTAACAAATATTTTATAAGTGTTACCTTTTGTCAAAATTCTTTAAATGTGATCCTGTTGGATTACAGAGATTATTTAAAGTTTTATGTTAAGCTCATTTTTACCTTTGAAAATAAAATGAGATTACAATATATTCCCCAAATTACTAATCTATGACTTTTGCTCAAATATTTGATATTTGTGATAAAATGACACTACTGCATTTTAAGAGAAGCCCCAGGTTTTAACTCATATTCCAAACACTATGAGTATCTTAAGCCTGCATAAGGCTAGGCAAATTCTACATGAATTTAATTCTTTTACTATTTTGAAGAAAAACAATTAAAAATTAGTCACTATGTCTTTTTTAAATGGTGCTCTGAAGATCTGCCCATAGGAAAGCACCTTTTTAGATGCACACACAAATACTCAGCCATGTCATACACATTCTTCCAGTCTTTCCAAATCTCAGAGAAAATTTATCAGGATTCTTGTATTTTACTAAGGGAAAGGAAGACCTGCTCAAAAAGATCTGAGAATATATGAAGAATGAGAAGTTCTTTCCTAAGTTAAAGACAAATTAAGAATGAGAGAATACCTCAAAAATACTTGTTGAAAATTCACACCTATAATATTTATGATACTGCTAGACCCTCATACAAAAAAAAAAAAATGGGAGTAGAACCTTAACTTCCCCTGAACTGTCCTACCCTACCTGGACTCCAAACCATTTCAACTCTTTCCTGCTCCTCTCTCAGGATCACTTATTTGCATCAACTTCATCTTTACCATGAGCCACTCCTCTCCCAGCACTTCCCCGTAATAAGATTTTCTACTTCAGGCTTTCAACTGTTTGTAAATTCCTTGGGCATACAAGAATAATTACTGGAAAACAGAAAGCATTCAACACATCCAGTGCTGAACAATGGGACACGGGCTAGATGTCTAAAAAGATTTTCAGACCAGGAAGACCTAAGAGGTAGCAAATGCTCTATGGGCTCAACCCTGAAGAACTGTGGTCGTAAGAGAGACTTTGGGAAAAAGAGGCAAGACACTCTAGAGGAAATGTAACAATGACTTGGAACTAGAAACAAGAGCAGCACATTTGGAGAGAGCCAGCAAGGACAGCCGACACATTTAAGGAGCAGAGATTCTGGGAGAAGTAGATCAGGAGGGATTGGGAAGGATGGGGTCTTCCAAATAATGATTGGATGGTAAAAATAACTAACAGTGCCAAGACTTATTGAGTACTTTTATATGCTAGCCACTATGCCTAATGCTCTACATATATCATTTCATCCTCATAGCAAACCTATAAGGTAAGGATTATGCTCTTATAATTTTGTGGGTGAGGAAATGGAGTCTTAGACAGGGTTAACTAACTCATCTCAAATCACTCTAACAATTTCAGGTGTCAGGATGTGGATCCAATGCACCTGATTCCAATGTGGGCTTCTTTTCCACTGTACCTAGTATTGGTGGCAGGGAGTAGTAGATTAATTTCTAGTGGTATATATCAGAGTGGTAGAACTGGTAGGCTAAAAGGGAAAAGAAGTTAATGATTTATAATTTGAGTTAAAAAAAAAAAGGAAACCAATAATTAATACGGGTGCTAAAGAGAACTTTTGTACCGGAGGCCAAACAGTTTACCTTCATAAAGATTTTATCTTTGGGGACACCTGGGTGGCTCAGTCAGTTAAGCATCTGACTCTTGATTTCGGCTCAGGTCATGATCTCAGGGTCTTGGGATCAAGCTCAGCAATGGGCTCTGCACTGGGAATGGAGCCTGCTTGAGATTCTCTCTCTCTCTCTCTCCCCCTCAGCTCTGCCCGCCCCTCCCCCCGCCCCCTGGTTCTCTCTATAAAATTAAAAAAAAATTATCTTTTGTGTACAGCATGCTCAAGATTTAATTTTAGAAGAGTCACTAAACACAAAAAACAAATATAAGTTCTCAAATTAAGGGAATACTTAAATTATGTAATAGAATATTATGCAGCCATGAAAAATATTTTTGAACCATTTTTAATAACATGGAAAATCACTCAGGCTATAATAGGGGGTAATTATAAGGCTATCATTGAGAAATAGGGGGATATAAATTGTGAGGTTAATGGAAAATAGCAAAAAATAAAAGAGGATGGATGAAACAGGTTAAAATCATAGAGATAATTATAATTAGGAAGACAACAGGTGATTTAATTTTCTTTATATTTTTTCCCATACATTTCAAATTTACTATAATGGACACATACTATTTTTAAAATCAGAAAAAAGTAGTAACTAGCAACAAAAAATTTAATTTCCTTTCATGGATGACATGTTCCTTCTTCATTTTCTTTCAGTTTTCACCCCAATATTTCAGGTAGAAATGGGCATACTTACTCATATTTCTATAAGTTTGATCATCCTTGCATAGGTGGCACTATTATGCAGAAAAGCACTGGGCTAATAACTTGTTTCTCAAAGGAACTTAGGATCATGGCTAAGCACACAGGCTTTGAAGTCACACAGAACTGAGCTGGAATTCCTTTCTTGTAATTTACTTATTGTGTGACCTGAGGCAAGTTTCTTAACCTCTCTCGGATTAATTTTCTAATATGCAAAAAGTATTTATGATATTTTCCTTACAGAGGGTTATTATAATTTAATAAGCAAACACATACATTTGACACAAAGAAACTCAATAAAAGGTAGTTAGTATTTGAGAAGTGCTGTAATCTCTATGCTACACAAACTAGGATCATATTTTTGTCCAAAACAGGCTAAAAATATCCTCAAAAGTGAAGTGGCAGTACTATGTATGTTCCTGCACTACATCCTAAAGGGATTTGCATGGTTTAAATCTCTTTACAATTGAAATCCATTTCCTTCATTGTGCTTGCTATATTTTGTTATTATTTCATTTGCTTATTTTTTTGGATCTCACACAAGACTAAGCTCCATGACTAAGTGTGTTAGTTAATCTCATACATCCAGAGCCTAGTATAATACACAGGTATGGCTGGTCCTCAATAAACGTTTGTCAAACAGATAAAACTTCATATTCTCCCAACTGCATATCTTGTATCTCTGTGTCTCAAAATATATTTTGCAATACTTAGTTACTGGAAAAGGTAAACTAAAGGTGACAAGCATTTCCAGTTTACCACAGTACCACTGCTACCACTTCCTTTCCTCCTTACTCATGGAGCTAAGCCTAGAAAGAGAGGTCTAATTCCATCAGGAGTCAACATGAGCTCTCCAATCAGGACACAGTCACAAGGTACTGTGTGGCACTCTTCCTCAATTTCACATTTCAGAAAAGTGGCCATTCTAAATAGTAACTTATAACATTCTCAGAATTGCTAGTATGTACTGAAGAGTAAGGTAGCACTTCCTAAGCATACAAAAAAAAATTCACATAATTAAAAGCAAAAACTAAACACTAAGTCCTCATTTCTCATATGAAAAATATGGGTCATAATCTCTCTCCAACAGAATTATCGTGAGGATTAATGGAGATGGAGCATGTAAAGCACTTAGCAAAATATTAACCACTAAATAGATAGTGATTATTATTAAAACACAATCCTGAAGTGAACAGCATTCAGAGGTATATCCCCTTGTGTGAATTTTTTTTTTAAGATTTATTTGAGAGAGAGAGAGAGAGAGAGAGAGAAAGCGTGTGCGTAGGGGTAGGGGCAGAGGGAGAGAATCTTTAAGAAGACTCCTGACTGAGCACAGAGCCTGAGGTGGGGCATGATCTCATGACTCTGAGATCATGACCTGAGCTGAAACCAAAAGTCAGATGCTTAACTGACTGAGCCACCCAGGCATCCCTGAATTAATTTTTGAATATCAAAATTGCTTAGTAACTTGAGTCTCACATTAAGATTACATTGTATTGCCTTTGTTTTAACTTTTATTTGAAATCTTTTTATAATTGCATTTTAATATCTACAATTTTATAATTTGAATTGAATTTTACTTTTTTTAATGAAAGTTATGAAAAATCAAACTAAATCAGGTTATTAACAAATATTCTTCAAAAAATGATATATTTTACCTGGCCATTTCCAAGCAGAGATATATCTTTTCCTATTAGAAAATAGGATCCAAAAAAGAAAATAAAGGCATGACTGAAACCCAGGATGGTCCAATAAAGAAATGTTTTAATGCTTAGTTGACGGTTTTTACTAATGTCTCTGTATATTAAAAAAAAGAGAAAAAGGAACATATTAGGATTCATTTTTATTACCTACGGACTATTGCAATTTGATAGTTAAAAAACAAGATGGATATATTATTTAAAATTGTTTGAAAATATTAGCAGAAAGAATAAACCTGAATTTATAAATCATTGTTTATAATAATATACATCTGTGTAACAGCTTACAGTTGACTTATTGTATTTAAATACCTTTTCTCATTTAAGAAAGGAACATAATATAGGCATAATAATTCGGTTTAGGTGTGAAAAGCTGATCTATTTGTATTATGTTCTGTTGTAAACATTCACTCTGCGAAGACTCTCTTTTTAGTAGAGTCATTTGAATTTGGTTCAGCACTGAGGCTCCTCATCAATTTCATATCCATCAACAGCTATTATGGGAAGAACAACCTGTGCTAATCTTAGGTCAAGCCCAGTCCAAGGTATCCTGGGAAATCAAGGTGACTTATTGCCATTTCTGGATGACTGAATACCTTTATAAGAGTGGAAATCTGGTTAATGAGGGAACCATAAGCTAGCTGGTCCCGAGGAATAGTTCCACAACTCTGGGATTACTTACTTGGTTCTGAAGAAGCAGGGATAACCCAGAAGATCTGGAGCACTGGAATGGGAATTAATGTCCTCAACCCCTCATTTTTGCACAGATTATGACTCATTAATTTGTCAATGCTAGAACATGAACTAATTTTTTAGAAATTTTAGAGACAACCAATTACTGAATAACTTCTTTTGTGCACATAAGATGGAATATTACTGGTTTTCAACAGTAAATGGAAATTACACAATTGTCCAATGCATTCCTATTATGAAAGTGTTCATTCTTAAAAACACTAGAAAAGTTATTCAAATTTTTTCTTTGATGTTCAACAATTATAAGCCATAAACTAAAGTACTTGCCTTAGTAAAGTATTAATCACCAAGACGCTACCTAATATATTTGCTTATTTATAAGGTGCTTTCAAAAATTGGTAACTAGGTAATATATTATTTGCAATCAAAAGTGTTATGGACATTTAATACTGGAAAATACTTACCGATAGAGGGTGGGCTTGCTCTGCAATACATGAGGATCTATATGCTGTTCCAACAGACTATATATCAGAATAGGTAGGGAAGTAAAACAAATATTGTATAAAGTCAGGTACACGCTGTCATATAGTGTCTAGAAAGAGAAATTGGTAGGAATTTTGAGATTCTAAACTATGTATTACTGTTATGTATATGATCATAAAGAAGTATATTAAAAATAAGCATTAGAGTTATATAGCTTTTTCAATTTACACAAAAATCAATGTGTGTAATAATTCCAATTTGCTTCTTACATAGACATAAACATAATATTCAGATTTATATTCTTGTGGGAATTGGAACATTTTGTTATGTCAAGTGATCCATATTTATAGTGACTTGGAGCTACATTTCAAGATTCTTACAATTTGGTCACTGTGATGTAATTTTACATAATTCTCCTACATGCATCCTAAGCTTTATATTATTCCTTTGATATGCTACACATATAGTTTTGCTTTTATACCTCTGTCTTCCTATCTAAGTCCTACATTTCCTTTAAGGCGTGTTCCAATGCCCAAGCAGATATTTGGAATTTAGAGTTACAGGTTGTAAACAGAAGTGAAAACAGTGAATAAGGATAGAGACAACCCATGAAAAACCTAAGATAAACTATAATTTCTTTTTTTTTTTAAAGATTTTATTTATTTGAGAGAGAGAGCGAGAGGGAGCATGAGCAGGGGGAGGGGCAGAGGGAGAGGGAGAAGCAGACTCCCCTCTGAGCAGGGAGCCCAACATGGGGCTTGATCCCAGCACCTGGGATCATGACCGGAGCTGAAGATAGATGCTTAACCAACTGAGCCACCAAGGCGCCCAAGCTCTTATTATTTCAATTAATTAGAACAAAAGTCTTGATCAATTAGAGATGTATAGTGTGGTATGTGAAAAGGATGCTCAATTAGTCAAAAGCTGTAGGTTCTAGTATGGTATAGTTATTAACTTAGCTATGTGATCTTGGGCAAGTTAATTTCTGTGGATTTCAATTTCATTTTCTATAAAATAAGACAGAGTAGATCAGGAAAGGCAAATATGTGACATGTGTACAACCATAGACCCACATGTGCTCATTATAGCTTACTACTAACCAATTACAGGGTTTTCTCTCTGAGCCTACAGCTTTAGAACCTTTTTGAATGTAGCATTCCTGGTGGTCTCTATCCATTATTTAGAATTAGCTTCTGAGATAAAGCTTATATGTCATTCCTGGACAAAGTCACTAAGCTTTCTTCCCAATCCAAAAAAATTCTATCAAAAAATAAATGAGGTAATCTCCCTATTAGTTACCCTGACATGGCTTGATACAGAGTTTACAGAAATATTAAATATAAGTTGAAAAAAGTTACCCAAATTATCTCATAAGCTGTTTAGAGTTAATATCTTTTTTTTAGAAAGCATCCAGAATTAAATATATTTTGGTATTAACATTCATTTCAACTTGAAAATTAGAATAAATATTGTCAGTGTTATATTGATCAAATACACTAATTAGGCAAGTTTTGTCTATTTATCTGAAGGAATAGGAAAAACGTAAAAAAATCCCTCCAGCTATCTATCAAAAACTGAATACACGTATCTTATTCTAAAAGGATAAATCAAAAGCTTCTCTTTACTTACTTGTTGAGAAAACAAACAGTAGAACTGATATAAAAATTGGGGTGTGATAAAGCACACATTCTGAAAAACAAGATTAAATGGAAATAATTAAAATATTTGGGTCTGAAAGAGAAAAGATTTCTAAAAATAGCTATTAAAGAGCCAGAAACACAATTCCAGTTGATATGGTAAGTAGAAGATCTGCTCATAAGAACTTGTCCCATTATTTAAAAATGTCTAAAAGAATTCTAAGCAGGATCACAAATGTCAGAATGAAAACACCTTGGACTCTTATTGCTAAGCAATGCCATATTTTGAATTTACAACTTTCCAGCTATTATTCAATACTTTTCATATATAATACAATAAGTATAGTTTATTTATTAAACTTTAGGCTACCATAGCTTTAAAATAAAAAATATTTAAAACAATAAATGGAACTAGGAAAACGTCTTTCCATTTCAATATACTTATATCGCAGCAAAAGCTAATAAGGTAGAGAAAAACTGCCATCATCATTTATTAGCAATATGCAATCTACCTGTGTTCTTTCATTGGGTTGTAGCTATTATTTATAGAATATATGCAATATAGGATACTCTGGTGTACTAAATGTCTTGGTACTCAGGAGCTCCTAACATGGGTTCCACTGAAGTTCACCTTCCCCAAAAGGGTTAAGAGATAAAACAGTATTTCAACATTAGTTTTCTTGTAATCCTATGTATTTTACGTTATGCATTTAAAGCCCCTTTAATAAGTAGTTTATACATCTCACGAGACTACCAAAAGGTCATTCATGGCACAAAAAAGATGAAGAACCTCTGCTTGAAACCACTGTATTGGACTTAAATTAAAACTTATTACTGGTTCAGGACAAAATAACATGAAAGAAATAAAATTAATTACATTCTAATTTGCACAGGATAAAATGTATCAATTTTAAGTGTGAATTTTGATGCTGACAAATGTATATACCCATGTAACCACCCCCACAATCACATCAGAGAACTTCTCTATCATGCAAAGTTCTCTTATATCCCTTTCCAGTTGGTGCTATCATCTGAACCCTTGGCCTCAGGCAACCACTGATTTGCTTTCTGTCAGTAAACATTAGATTTATGACAAAAATCTTGATATATTCCACAAAACTGTTATTTTTACTTATAGAAACAATTTTTAAAAGAATAATTTGAATGGTAACCACGTATCTTAAATTGAAACCCGTATTACTATGTCAGTAAACGATTGTAAAATATCTCCATGAAACTCACCTTATAAAAAAAATACTGTACAAGGGTAGCTATTCTAATATAATAAAAATGACCATGAACAAAAAGCAATTTGGAGAGGAATTTAAATCTAGCTATTGCATAGTCACTGTTTCTTGCAGCTTGTCTTCCTTCTTTACCCATGATTCCTATAATAAAGAAGACAAAACGGCAAGTTCACTGATAACTGTTAAGTGTGATTTTCATAATTTATCTGTAATATCTTAATTATCTATAGCAGCTGAACCTGGACTTAGGATCACTATATCCTAATATATAGCAAATAGTAGATTCCCAAAAGGCTGTTCGACTTAAATCAAATAGGTAATTAATACAAAGCTACAATATATACTAGGCATGTAACATCAAGTTTCAAAGACTCAGGATATAATAAAATACAATTAATATAAAAATAATATTGAAAGTTCAGGATCTAATAACATCGTTTTACACTAATAGACACAAAGTACTAGTTAACAGATTTCTAATGGAGAGAAATGCTATAAAACAGCTTTAACTTTGTTATTTCCAATGAACATAAAAAATATCCAAACTGAATGATTTGAACCTAGCAAAAATGAGCATGTTTAATGGTTTTAAACTTTCACACACAAGTCAAACAAAATGTGCTCTTTATTTATTGAACTTATTTAAAAAGGAACCCATGATTTTGTTCATTATTGGATTCAACAGGCAAGAAATTATTTCAATAAATATAACTGGAACAAACATAGAGCAAACAAAAAGACTTACAAAAATTGTATGTAAGGTCTGCTAAAAATTCCTGTATCACTAATAAAAGCTATCACACTCATAACTTTTTATCTTTCCACAACTGTACCTAAAAAGTTACACATGAAATAGCAATTCACCATATTTAAATGTCTATGTGCACACTCTGAACAAATGCCAACTATATATATATTTTAAATGTTTGTGACAATATTGCTCCCTACTTGTTTCTTATCTAATTGAGATGGGACAAAATGTGCTTTTTAAAAGTGTACAATATCACTTAAATTAGTATATAATTTTATCTGATAAATATGACTACATTTTTAAGGTTACAGTAATCTTTTAGGTTTCAAAAGAGTTATTGCCAAGTTTGTTTTTTCAATCTGCAAACAGCTTTGAAAAATCATTTTTTAAAATTATAATTTTTATTTTTGTCATAAAAGGATTAAAATTTTCCAGAATGTATAGATAAAGATAATTACATTTATAACACCTAGAGAAGACCACTATTTTTGGTCTATATCATTTTAGAATTTTTCCTTCTGCACTTTTTAGTGTGTGTTTAATATATATATAAACAAGTGTACAAAATGAGATTATTTGTTTTGTAATCTGCTACTGTCATTTAACACATTATGGACATTGCTTATACTGTGTTTTTGTCAACATATTCATTTATTTTCTCAAAAAAAAATTCCTGGTTGCATAATTGCCAGGTCAATAGGCACACATTTAAAATTGTTATACATAATAATGCAGGGCATACCAATTTACACTCCCACTAATATTGTATACAAGGATTCATTAATTCTATACCTTTGCCAATTCCAGGCTTATCATTTTTTGTATTTTTTGCCAATCTCATAGGCAATTTTACTTGTGTTTTTTGATTAGTGAGACTGAACACTTTTTTCATGCATTTAGTATTCATTTTAGGTATCTCCTTTTGTGACAACTGATGACTTACATCCTTCCACATATTTTACCAAAGTGTTTTTCTTATACTCCTTAACTTGTTAAGACCTCACATACTAGAAATATTATTTTGCATCTATTTTGCAAATGTTCTTTATTAGTTTCATGTTTAAAATTTGCATTTGGGGGTATTTACTTCTGCCAAACATACTGATCTCTTCCTTTACTTCCTTGCTTTCTTTGATATTTTTACTAAAAAGATCCTTCCATACCTCAAATTACAAGATTACTCATTAAATCTTTTCTTCTACTACTTTTTGTGGTCTTCAAATTTTTTTTTAAAGATTTATTTATTTATTTGAGAGAGAGAAAGAGCATGTGAGCAGAGGAGGGGCAGAGGGAGAGGAAGAGAATCCCAGGCAGGTTCCTTGCTGAGCATGAACGCAGGGTTTGGGGCTCAATCTCACAGAGCCTGAGATCGTGATCTGAGCCGAAACCAAGAGTCGGATGCTCAGCCACCCAGGCACCCCTCTTTAAAGTTTTTCTAAATCTTTAATCCATACAGAATTTGTTTAGCTATAAGCAATGGAAAGGAATCCAACTTCTTTTTTTCCCTGAATAACCAAACCAGTTCTATTAATATTTTTTTATCAAATAATGTCTCCCTACTTATTTGAAACATCTCCTTTGTTATGAACTAAATTTCCACATGTTTTGAATCTATTCTGTTCACTGGTCTGTTACCAGATTAGAATCAAACTGTTATATTGTAGCTTTTTATGCTTTAATGTATGGTATAGGAAATTATTATCAAATTGTTACGGAGATTTATGGGAAATGACAGTATACAAATTAGAAAGAAAATTTAGTTATCATAATGAAGAGTTAAATTAGCCCAGAGTAAGGAATTGATCTGAGAGCTACCCTGGAAATATTAGAATTGAGAACTACTTCACAGGACATTATAGAGGTGATTCCAGAAGAGGAAAGCCTCTTTTCTAACTCTAAAACTTTAACTACTTCATTAAAAAGCCTTCATACTTTTTACCTTTGCGTCTCTATTTGTAAAATAAAGTTATTTAGGAAGACAGGTCAGAATACGGTTTAAATATAAAATGACTGCTAAACATAATGAAATGATATTAGTAATCTAAATCCAACAAAAATTTTAGGCAAAAATAGAAAAGAAATTAGAATAAAGGTTGTCAGAAAATTATTTGAAATTTTATATTTATTATTATAGTTTAGTATAATTTCTTGTTTCTAAAATTGTCATTAGAATGAGTTGCAGAATCTTTAGATTGAAAAACAGAGTAAATAATAATAACACTCTAAAACAAAAAATTGAAACCATGAGGAGTTCTATGTAAACCACAAATTTAGAGTTTAAAAATGATGAAGTAATGTGAGAAAGTACTTTAAAAGGTACAAAATGGCAAGTAAAAATAAAATTACTTTATTATGAAGGAGAACTGGCAAAGATAAAATTCACTAACATGGTATTTATTCCCTTGAAAATTTGTAATTAAAGTATCCTAGGGATGCCTGGGTGGCTCAGCCGGTTAAGCGTCTGCCTTTGGCTCAGGTCATGATCCCAGGGTCCTGGGCTCGAGTCCCGCATCAGGCTCCTTGCTCAGGGAGCCTGCTTTTCCCTCTGCCTGCCACTCCCCCTGTTTGTGCTCTCAATCTCTCTCTGACAAATCAATCAATCAATCAATCAATCTTAAAAAAAAAATCCTAAGTATTGGGCTTAAGTATAATGGGCTTCTGAGGGGGATACACTGATATATTACTACATTGCATTCATATATTTGATATTGCACTTTTGCCCACAAAAGTAAAATTCAAAATCACTAAATAATTATACCAACTTTAAAAAATTCAGGAAAAAAATTAATCACCTATGCCGACATGTGCTTCTTGTATCATGCTTACATCATTAGCACCATCACCAACAGCCAATGTTATAGGTTTCTCAGGTGAGATTTTTATCAGTCTTATTACCTGAAAGATATACAATTAGTTATTTATTATAAAATTTCAATTTTCTTATATTAGATAGTCATTTATCTGAAATGACTGTTATAAGAACAGTTGAATAATGAAAAAAATTAATTTTGTATTAGACAATAATATGCACTGGGGTTCATTTTCTGAGATGTTAGGAATGTCTTTCAGAAATGTCATAGCAAAAGAGAATATTATCTTTGGATTCTAGGATGGGAAGCAAGAATCTTAAATACAGCTTAAATGTGTAAAAAGCTCAATAATAATTGTGTTAGAAAATAATTACACATATAATTAAACTTTGTCAGGCAAAATTTTCTCTTTCTCAGGAAATTATTCTTTCATTTAAAGTAAAGATAATTATTTTCTCTTGTCATAAAATCTAAAGAAATTTTAAAAAGCAACCAAGATTAAATTTAATAAAATCAAAAGAAAGGTTTCTTTGGAACTCTTGAACATACTTAAAGAACCTAGGTATTAGCTCTGTTTGGTCTCCAGTTTTAGTCTCCACAGACTGGGGTACATGAATTGTAACAATATATATTGGCATTTTAACAAAATCCCATTAAGCCAAAAAATGTTGATGTCTAATTTATTAGACCCATATGAGAAACAAGCAGTGTGTAGATGTGGATTTCAAAGGATATTTGTGAAAGATACAGTATAAGACCCAAATTTTAAATCAAGAGTTATAAAAAATATCTGTATAGGCTTTCACTTGAATCACAGCTGAAATTTAAATATTTTTTGTATATAGCTTTAAATCACAAGAACTGACTTTTCAACTTTTTACTAAAGTTTCATCACTTTATAGCCACTTTTAACAAAGAGAATGCAGGAATAAGCAGAGAACCACCTGAAGTGGAAGAACTGAAGTCTAACAGCCTTTCTCACAGCTAAATAACTTATGAAACTATAGTATTATAGTTCAATTTGTGTCTCAGCAAAATCACAAACTGATACCCATCAAAGACTTTGTAGGTCATTATGAATAGTTGAAACTAATATTCACTCTGAAAATTCCAAAGGTCTGATAATGCACTTGGTTAACATTCAAAATATGAGAAGTGACTGACTTAGTAACATTCATATACTACTTACTACCAAATAGGACTAGATAAAGCATTAGCCTTAAAGAATACCTTCACTTTTTTTTTAAAATAGGCTCCATACCCAGCGTGGAGCCCAATGTGGGGCTTGAACTGATGACCCTGAGATCAAGACCCGAGCAGAGATCAAGAGCCACCCAGGAACCCCCAAGAATACTTTTAGATCTAAATATCTTTCTGTAATGTTTTATAACACAAACATACCTTTGCTTTTTGCAGTGGTGCCATACGACAGCACAATACAGCGGAACAATTTCTGCAAACTTCCATAAATAGTTTTTCATGCTCCCTGAGTGCAAGAGACAGGCTGGTCCCATCCACCACCAGCCCGTGCTGAATCACATGATCCTCTTTAATTCTAAGAGAAAATAATTATACCCTCTGTTAGATACATCGAAGCCATATTATTTATAGTTATTTAGTAAATAAAAAATTCTTACAAAAAGATGGACCATTTACCCATAGGCTTTATTGTTACAAAACTGATATGCCAGGGAAGAAACTAAGTTATGATTACCTGAAAGCTGAAATTAAGCAGAACTGAGAGTGACTGATGTGAGTAACACAGATGATACTCAGTTTTACAATGAATTGATACAGAGATAGTAACTATATTTTCTAAAATGTGAATTATAACATATAATCAGAGGATACTTTCCCTATTTTTAGTATGAAAAATCTTATAAAAATAAAAACATTATTAGTTATACATTTAGAAAATCCTAATTTTAAAAAATTAAATGCAATCAACAATGCTCAGGAAAATTCATGTGCTAGACTTACCATGTGAGCAGGAAGGAATGAAGGAATCAAAACTGTCTTTTGATATTAACCCCTTCTATGTAACACCAGGTATTACCATGGTGGAACATGGATAACACCTCTCTGTGGGCATATGCTATATGAGTACCACTCAAAGTATGATCTGATTACTGACAGCTGGGCAAACTGTTGCCAGGAAGAGACAAAAAGCTTGCATCAGTATGTGAATCAACTACAATACTGGGCACATTATTTTGTTCAACTGTTTCTCCCCATTCTACCTTAGTAATAAGACTTTTGTGATAAAAGAAGCAGTGTCTAGATTTATATTCTGCTGCAAACTCCTTTATGTAGTTGAAGGCCAGCACTCAAAGTAGCACTGTGCTACATCCATAAAGAAAATACTATAGCTCACCACTAGGTTCACAGTATAGCAGACTGCTACTGAGAAATATCCCTCCATTTTTTTTTTTTAACTTGGTGCCTTGTTTTTTAAATTGAATCTATTTATTTAAATTTTATTTAAATTCAATTTATTTAAATTCAATTAATTCATTGTATTATTAGTTTCAGAGGTAGAAGTCTGTGATTCATCAGTCTTATATAATACCCAGTGCTCATAACATTGCAAGCCGTCCCTAATGTCCTTCACCCAGTTTCCCCATCCCTCCACCTCCCTCCCCTCCAGCAATCCTCAGTTTGTTTCCTATGCTTAAGAGTCTCAAAAGTTTGTCTCCTCTGATTTTGTCTTGTTTTATTTTTTCCTCTCTTCCCCGATGATCCTCTGTTTTGTTTCTTAAATTCCACGTATGAGTGAGATCATATGATGTCTTTCTCTGACTGACTTATTTCACTTAGCATAATACCCGCTAGTTCCATCCACGCCATTGCAAATGGCAAGATTTTATTTTTTTGATGACTGAGTAGTACTCCATTGCATATACCACATCTTCTTTATCCATTCATCTGTCGATGGACATATCCCTCCATTTTTATTCCATTTTCCCCAGCTTTGTTGAGATACAGTTGACATTTAACATTATTTAAGGCATGCAACGTGACGATTTGCTACACATATATTGCAAAATGATTACCACATTAGGTTAGTTAACACCTCAATCCCCTCATGTAATTACCCATTTTTTTAGTGTGGTGATAAATTTAAGACCTACTCTATTAGCAATTTTTAAATATATAATACAGTACTGTTAATTATAGCTATCATGCTGTACATTAGAATCCCAGAAATTATTCATTTTATATATAAGCTAAAGGTTTGTACCTTTTGACCATCATCTCTCCATTTCCCCCATACTCTGGCCTCAGACACCACCATTCTACTCCGTTTCTATGAGTTCAGCTTTTTTAGATTCCACCTGTATGTATTTGTCTTTCTTGGTCTAACTTATTTCACTTAGCATACTGCCCTCAAGGTCCATCCATGTTGTCACAAAAAAAATTTCCTTTTTTTATAGCTGAATAATATTCCTGTGTTTAGTTACACACACACACACACACACACACACACACACACACACACTTTTCTTTATCCATTCATCCAAAAACAGATACTTAGGTTGTTTCCATTCTTGGCTACTGTGAAAACTGCTGCAATGAACATGGAGGGGGGTGCAAATATCTCTTTGAGGTAGTGACTGCATTTTCCTTGGATATATATCCAGAGGTGGCACTGCTGGATCACACAGTTCTATAGGTAGTTTTCTGAGAAAACTCCATATTGTTTTCCATAGTGGCTATACCCTCCATTAAATCAAAAGTGAGAACACTATCAAATGAGCAACAAGCTATAAAAATATATTTATCAACAGATTTTAGTCTTATAAAAAATCTTTTATGAGCTAAAATGATGTCTTTCACAGTATGCCTTATCACCATTGTGTTGCACTGTAACTAATAAGTGGTGAACAATTATCTTTTACAATGTAAAATTTTAAAAAATGTATTTTTGTTTTTAATTGCCCAGTATCTGAAAGCAACACCACATTTACTGTTTTTCCTCCCTACCGGTCAATCTTTACTTAGCAACCTGTGCTCCCTCCAATGTGTTCAGTCTAAGCACTGCCTGAGCAGAAGTCTCAGAAGAAGGGGGTAGCAAGCAGCCAACAGGGGGAGAGATCAGATCAGTTTTCCTCTGGAACCTTCTCAAGGCACACTAAATTAGGTTTTCTCTGGACAGGCTTTATAAGTCACCATATTACCTCACTATCCATGAGATATTTATGAACGATGGGAAAGCATCTCACAGTTCTGGCACATAGTAGGCAGCATCTGTTCATCTCTATAGCTTCATGTCTCAATATTTCCCATACCCTCTTTTCCACCTATTGTCTTCTCTGGCCATACTCAACTACCATCACCTCTCTCTCAGCTCTGGAAATTTGCATATGCTGCCCCTAATGCTTTTTTGTGTTACTCTCTGACCAGTTAACATTTCTTTTGGGAAACAACAGAGTCTTGAATTTTTCCACAGAGCTCTGTTGTCTAGGCTAAGCTTCCTTCTTCTATCTACCCACAGCTTTCTGTTCTTGCTTGTTACAATCCAGTTGTGATAGGTCTAGGACAATATATCCACTTCTGTTTTTCCTATGCACTGTAAGTATTCTGAGAGTAAACAATATGCCTTATATGACTCTGTATTCCAAATTCTAGATAGCAGACCATCAATATATGTTTGTGAAGGAACATGGGTATATAAACTAACACTTTCAAAGGTATGGAATTTTTTGTTCTACCCAAGATTTTTAGAACAGACATTTCCTGGAAGCCTGTAAATCAAAAGCCTATCGACTTCTCTGGTTATTTCAGGAAACATATTCTACCAAAAAGATGATATATCTAAAAATATACTATAAACTTCATATAGCAAGCCTAAAAAAAGACTGTAGTGTTTATAATATAGCTTTTGAACAAAAAGGGGAAAAAATAATATCCATTAATCTTAACAGATTCACTAAAAGCACATATATAGAAGACTTGAAGAAAACATTCTAAAATACAATAATTATCTTTAGATGGCTGTATTATTATGTTATGTTCCATCATATCTTTAACTTTTACTTTATTTTATTATGTATGTTAGTCACCATACAATATATCGTTAGTTTTTGATATAGTGTTCCATGATTCATTGTTTTCGTATAACACCCAGTGCTCCATGCAGTATGTGCCCTCCTTAATACCCATCACCGGGCTAACCCATCCCCCCACCCCCTCCCCTCTAAAACCCTTAGTTTGTTTTTCAGAGTCCATAGTCTCTCATGATTCGTCTCTCGCTCCGATTCCCCCCCCTCCATTTTTCCCTTTCTTCTAATGTCCTCCATGCTATTCTTTAAGTTCCACAAATAAGTGAAACCATATAATTGACTTTCTCTGCTTGACTTATTTCACTTAGCATAATCTCCTTCAGTCCCATACATGTTGATGTAAAAGTTGGGTATTCGTCCTTTCTGATGGCTGAGTAATATTTCATTGTATATATGGACCACATCTTCTTTATCCATTCATCTGTTGAAGGGCATCTTGGCTCTTTCCACAGTTTGGCTATTGCGGACATTGCCGCTATGAATATTGAGGTGCCTATGGCCCTTCTTTTCACTACATCTGTGTCTTTGGGGTAAATACCCAGTAGTGCAATTGCTGGGTCATAGGTTAGCTTTATTTTTAATTTTTTGAGGCATCTCCACACTTTTCCAAATTGGCTGTACCAATTTGCATTCGCACCAACACTGTAAGAGGGTTCCCCTTTCTCCACAACCTCTCCAACATTTGTTGTTTCTTGCCTTGTCAATTTTTGCCATTCTAACTGGTGTAAGGTGGTATCTCAATGTGGTTTTGATTTGAATTTCCCTGATGGCTAATGATGATGAACATTTTTTCATGTGTCTGTTAGCCATTTGTATGTCTTCTTTGGAGAAGTGTCTGTTCATGTCTTCTGCCCATTTTTTGACTGGATTATTTGTTTTTTGGGTGTTGAGCTTGAGAAGTTCTTTACAGATCTTGGATACCAGACCTTTATCTGTAGTGTCATTTGCAATATCTTCTCCCATTCTGTGGGTTGCCTCTTTGTTTTGCTGACTGTTTCCTTTGCCGTGCAGAAGCTTATTATCTTGATGAAGTCCCAAAAGTTCATTTTTGCTTTTGTTTCACTAGCCTTTGGAGATGTTTCTTGAAAGAAGCTGCTGCGGCCGATGTCAAAGAGATTACTGCCTATGTTCTCCTCTAGGATTTTGATGGATTCCTGTCTCACGTTGAGGTCTTTCATCCATTTTGAGTTTATCTTTGTGTGTGGTATTAGAGAATGGTTGAGTTTCATTCTTCTGTATATAGATGTCCAATTTTCCCAGCACCATTTTATTGAAGAGACTGTCTTTTTTCCATTGCATATTTTTTCCTGCTTTGTCGAAGATTATTTGACCATAGAGTTGAGGGTCCATATCTGGGCTCTCTATTCTGTTCCATTGGTCTATATGTCTGTTTTTGCGCCAGTACCATGCTGTCTTGGTGATCACTGCTTTGTAATAAAGCTTGAAATCGGGTAACATAATGCCCCCAGCTTTGTTTTTCTTTTTCAACATTTCCTTGGCGATTCAGGGTCTTTTTTGATTCCATACAAATTTTAGGATTGTTTGTTCCAGCACTTAGAAAAATGTCATTAGAATTTTGATCGGGATGGTGTTGAAGGTATAGATTGCTCTGGGCAGCATAGACATTTTAACAATGTTTATTCCTCTGATCCATGAGCATGGAATGTTTTTCCATCTTTTTGTGTCTTCTTCAATTTCTTTCATGAGTGTTCTGTAGTTCCTAGAGTATAGATCTTTTACCTCTTTGGTTAGGTTTATTCTGAGGTATCTTCTTCTTTATCATTTTCAGCATTTTTTAAATGGACACTTATTACTTTTAAAATCAGAATTAATATTTTAGAAAGCATATATAAAGTAAATGATTCTGAGCAATTAATTTCTATGTTTTAGGGAGTTCTTGTTGACATTATGGTACTTAAATGTTTAAGCAGCCACAATGGTGTTGTCGCTACTCCCAAGCTATAGTATAATTACCTAGATCAACCCCGTTTTTGAATTCCAAACAAAGAACCTTCTGAGAGTTGTACTGTCTCTTTAAAACATTCCTTAAATAAGTTTTCCTTTGGTGAAATTGAGTTTAGTACCACATCAGTGCCTGCATATCAAATGTGAATAAAGCTCTGAAAATACACTGATAACTGTGGCACAGTCTTTTCACATTTCTTTTTCTGTATTAGCATCACAAGACCACAAATGACAGGTACCTGTAGGAGACCTAAGATACCTACATATGAGCACCCCTGCTGCTTAACGGAAGCAATCCTAATTTACTGAGAAAAATCAGAATGTTAAAGGGAGCTCCTAAATAAAGTTGATCTGACTACAAAAAACAGACTTAGAAAAAAAGAAAATGAATTTAGAGTGTAAATACTTGGGTAATTATCTCTGAACAATAAAATGCAGATTCATTTTCCAGTTTAGTCATATAAACTAGATCAAGATTTGGCAAGTGTTTTCTGTAAAGAGACAGGAGTAAATATTTCAATTTTTGGTTTTGTGAGCCAAGATATTAAAAGAGAGAAAACAGATTTTGACAAAAATTTTTATTGACTAAGTAAAAAAATATAGTAATACTAATTGAGCACAATTTTGTAAATAACATAAATCTACCAATGAGAAGAATGGAAATCTTTTCTTTGGGGGTGGGAGGATAAAATTTGGTTAATTGGGGTTTAAAGTTAATGCTCCCTATCATCAATATCAATTGCAAATGTCTACCTCTTAATGATGATCTATAACGAGATTTTACATTTTAACACAATAGAAATATCTTTAATGAGATTTTATATTTTTGAATATGTCTTTTCAAACGGGTAGTATATTAATGTGTCACTATTGTGTAAGAACTGTTGAATCACAGACCTGTACCTCTGAAACAAATAATACATTATATGTTAAAAAAAAAAAAAGAAGACAGTAGGAAGGGAAAAATGAAGGGGGGGAAATCAAGAGGGGGAGACGAACCATGAGAGACTATGGACTCTGAGAAACAAACTGAGGGTTCTAGAGGGGAGGGGGGTGGGGGGGATGGGTTAGCCTGGTGATGGGTATTAAAGAGGGCATGTATTGAATGGAGCACTGGGTGTTATACGCAAACAATGAATCATGGAACACTACATCAAAAACTAATGGTGCAATGTATGGTGATTAACATAATAAAATAAAATTAAAAAAATAAAGTGTCGTCTCCCGGCTGAAGCCCAGGGGACCAGAGCGAGATGCAGGGACCATGTTCCGACGCAAGCTGACGGCCCTCGACTACCACAACCCGGCTGGCTTCAACTGCAAAGATGAAACAGAATTTAGAAACTTTATTGTTTGGCTTGAAGACCAGAAAATCAGACACTACAAGATTGAAGACAGAGGTAATTTAAGAAACATCCACAGCAGTGACTGGCCCAAGTTCTTTGAAAAGTATCTCAAAGATGTTAACTGTCCTTTCAAGATTCAAGATCGACAAGAAGCAATTAACTGGCTTCTTGGTTTAGCTGTTAGACTTGAATATGGAGATAATGCTGAAAAATACAAGGACTTGGTACCTGATAATACAAAAAGTGCTGACAATGCAGCTAAAAATGCAGAGCCATTGATCAACTTGGATGTAAATAATCCTGATTTTAAGGCTGGTGTAATGGCTTTGGCTAACCTTCTTCAGATTCAGTGTCATGATGATTACCTGGTAATGCTTAAGGCAATTCGCATTTTGGTCCAGGAGCGCCTGACCCAGGATGCAGTTGCTAAAGCAAATCAAATGAAAGAGGGCTTGCCTGTTGCTTTAGACAAACATATTCTTGGTTCTGACGCAGGAGATGCAGTTCTTAATGAAGCTGCTCAAATTCTGTGATTGCTGCATATAGAAGAGCTCAGAGAGCTACAGACAAAAATTAATGAAGCCATAGTAGCTGTTCAAGCAATTATTGCTGATCCAAAGACAGACCACAGACTGCGGAAAGTTGGAAGATGAACATTTTAGGATTTCAGCTTCTCACCTACTTAATACAACTGGGAACCATGTATGCTCTGGCATGTGTTTGGAAATCAAATGTCACATTTTCAAGGGAAGAATCCTAGAAAATTGACTATGTTCTGAAGATTTACCATCATTGCTTTTTCTTTAATAAAGTTCAGGAAGGTGGAAAAAAAAATAAAGTGTCACTGATTAATAAATACAATACCATCTAATTTGATAAAATAATCAATATTTCACTGTGCATTAAAAGTATATTAAAAGTCCATTTTTCTTTTGTTTGGACATGATGGATAAATACTGATAATAAAAATGCAGTAAAATGTCATAGGGCAATATGGGTGGCACTCAAAACGCTACTGATTTAGAATGGTGTCACTGTAATCTGCAGTAAATCAAGCAGCAGTGAGAAATTATAAAAGTGCTTCATAAGGTCTCTGTCACAATTATCCAACCAGGCTATCGTAGTGTAAAATCTTTTACTGATGATATGTAAATGAACTAATGTGCCTGTGTTTCAACAGAACTTTACTTACAGACGTTTAAATGTGAATTTCCTAAGTTTCACATCACAAAATATTACTCTTCTTTAGGTTCTTTCTCTTCCATTAAACAATGTAAAAATTATTTTGAGCTCATGGGCTATAAAAAACAGGCAATGGGCCATCTTTGACCCATGAGCCATAGTTTGATGACCCTTGAACTCATCAGATAATTACATTCTTACCTTCTGGCAAGCTGCCTCAATTGTTCAGCACATTCGCCGTCTGATTTCTGGTTTATAAGTTCAAGGATATTCATGGTTCTGTGAAAATGTCCACATGATAAACTCACACTAACAGCTGTTTCATGTTTATCACCAGTTAGTACCCATACTTTGATACCAGCCATTCTCAATGCTTCAATAGTTTCTCGAACTCTATCTTGCAGCCTGAAAATAAAAGAAACAACATTAGCAGTAGAGAATACATCTTTGACCATTTTAAATATAAACCAGATAGTACATGTAAGGTAAATTCTAGACTCCCTGACTTAAAAATGTTATAGTATAGTGATATAACTGATTTTTTTCCCACTAGGGAAGAAAAAGGAATAATCAAATTAGTGATCATCTGGTTAATATAACATCTATAACTTTATATTTTAAGAATTTATCTTCAAAGTTGATTTTTATAGAACCAAACTAAATATATGGTCTTCATAAACTCGTATTTAGAAAGTCTTAAATTTGAAATTAGATTTTTCTCTTTTTTCATAAGAAAATTTTTTGTATCAGTAGTTTAAAAATCAAATTATGGACAATAAAGGATGATGTAATTTCAGGTAAGTCTCAGAAATCTCATGAGGCCAAATGAAAGGTAAATGAAAACCTAAATTTTAAAAAATACAAACACTCTTAGTAGAGACAGGTGGGTGGGGAACAAAGACTAAATGGACCTCAAGGAATTCACAAACTAATGAGAAGAAAGTCTTTAAAGAAATAATTGTAATGTACTGCCACAAAAACAACATAGAACTATCTACAAAACATGAATACTTCACAAAGAAGAGAATTTTTAATCCTATTAGTGGTAAGGAAAGGTCTTACTGGAGTGGGGGTACTATCTGAGCTATACTTTGTAAAGACATTCACAAATGGATAAAGGAAAAATTATCCAGGCAGAAGGAACAGCCTTGCCAAAGAACAAAGGCACAAAATAGAATAGTTTTAACTACAGTTGTTCAGAGAACTACATACAGCTTGGTACTGCTGAAGCAGAAAGTGGAAGCAGGCAGTGGTGGGAAATGACGCTGGAGAATTAAGGTGAGAAATGACACTGGAGAATTAAGCAGGCGTTTAAAGCCTCTGTATGGCACACTGAGGAGTACTCTAAAAATTCAAGCCTATAGGCAAAACTGTACATAGCAGAATTCTTTCATCTATTTAAGATATCTGGCTAGAGTAAAAATTGTATATACTGATTGGGAAAAATAAGGCTTTAACTCTCTATTTTGATTTAAAATACATTATTATAGGATGTTAATAAATGGAATTTATGTCATAAATTAGAAATACTTGGCTAAGAAAATTCTTACATGAGAAAAAGGATATTGCCTGTTTGATGCTTACCTGTCTTCCACTGCTGTAGCTCCAAGTAATATCAGGTCTTTCTCTATGAACTGGAAGACATCTGCCAATTTCTCTTCCCGTTGTTGCAAGGCAGTCCTGGCTTCAAACAGACGTCTATCTATTTCCTCATACTCTTTAGATGTCAACTGTTTATAGGCCATGCACAGAGTTCTCAGCCCTTTCTAAAACAGAAAAATTAAAGACAAAAATTGAACAAAAATAACTAATGGGAAATCAAGAAGTCACTGAAATAAACTGAGGATGCCTTACCAAAAATCAATCACAAAATTTAAAAAGTACTATCATTTAGTAATAGGAAATAAATGAAGTGTCACAAAGCCCTCATGACCTGAGTTATGGGACGCATACTATCATAGCTCTTTTAATTTCTGATGCGTTCTCAAAAGTTGCTCAAAATAATTAAAGTTTTTAAATTGTAGCATATTAAAGCCTAGACAGGATCATAAAGATTATCTCACTGTGGTTTTAAAACTGTTTTACCTGGAAAGTCAGAAAGTTTTATAGGGGTAACTTCAGGACTGTCAAGAGAGAGGCAGCCCCAGGTTCTACTCTTGTTTTAACACTTACAAATCCACTTTTATATACTTCATAAGAAAATTTTTTAAGCAAAGGGGACCATAATTTCCTGAGAGTTTATGGTATAATGAATTTACAGTTCAAATAATAAAGTCAAATAAACAATACTTTCTATAGTCACCAAATGATTTTAAACTGTATCATTATATAACTTCACTGGTGAAATAGAATTACACAACACTTAGGAATATATATTCGATTATCTGATTCTCCTGGGCATAAATTTTTCTTAGGTGCTACTATTTGAAAGTTGGTATCTACAGCTAAGAGCTATACAAGTTCCTTCTCTTACTGTACATTCTCCTCAGAAAAACCCAAAATAAACATATTTTTTAAATGTTTTATTTATTTATTTGACAGACAGAGAGAGAGAGAGACAGCGAGAGAGGGAACACAAGCAGGGGGAGTGGGAGAGGGAGAAGCAGGCTTCCCGTTGAGCAGGGAGCCCGATGCGGGACTCGATCCCAGGACCCTGGGATTATGACCTGAGCCGAAGGCAGACGCTTAACTGACTGAGCCACCCAGGCACCCCCCAAAATAAATATTCTAATAACAGAACTTGGAAAAGGTACATTTTAAAATACTACATGATACTATTCAGATTTCTAAATATTGATGTTCCTTGATTTACAAATGACCCACACCTATAAATAACTGTTTTTCTTAAACAACAGTTAAGGGACCATGAGAGTTATTAATATAGGAAACTAATTCATTTTAAAACAAATATTTACTGAATGCCAACTATGTGCCAGTATTGTTCTGGATTAAAATGAGTGTAAGGTAGAACAATGTCTCTGTTCTCATGGATGTTACAGTGTGATAGATGAACCAGATCATAAACAATTAGGAAACAAGTAATGGGAGAAAATAAACCATATGTAAGTAAAGGAGGCAGGTGGGTAGAGATGAGTATAGAGCAATCATTTACAGAAATGCAGAAATGAGAGATCATGAGTTCTTAAGAGCTGCCTAAAAATTTTCCTCTTCACATGAATTGTAGCACTGTGTTTTCGTAAGATTCTCCTATGTTCTTCTAGTAAGAGAGAACTAATTCACAAACCATAAAATTTACTCCTTTAAAGAGTACAAGTCAGTGGTTTTTTAGTGTATTCACAGAGTTGTACTATTACTACTATCTAATTTCAGAACATTTTCATCACCCCCAAAAGGAATCCCATATCCATTAGCAGACACTTCCCTTTTACCCTTTCCTCTAGCCCCTGGTAACCACTAATGTGCTTTTTGTCCCTATAAATTCCATTATTGTGGATATTTCATATAAACAGAACATGGGACCTTTTGTGACTAGCTTCTTTCACTACGCATAGGAATTTTTCAAGGTTCACCCATGTTACAGCATATGAGTACTTCATTTCTTTTAATGGCCAAACAACATTCCATTATATGAATATGACATACTACTTAATCCATGCATCAGCTGATGGACATTCAAATATTTCCAACCTTTTGCCTATTTAGGAATGCTTTTAACTTTTTGTGTGAACATATGTTTTCAGTTCTCTTGGGTATATAACTAGCAGTGAACTCCTGGGTTATATAGTAACTATATTATTCTATGTTTTATAAGGAACCGTTAAAGTATTTTCTAAAGTGTTTGTACCATTTATAATCCCACCAGCAATGTACAAAGGTTCCATTATTTCCACATGCTTGGGATTCCCCTATATTCTTTAAGTAAACTCCTCTTTTTAATATATTAATTTGAATGGTCTTTGCAGCCAAAAAAGCCCTGGCTGTAACAGTTTCAAAGAAAAGACTTGTATTTTAGCAGGTTAAAAGTCAATTTTTAACCAAAGAATGTAGAAGCCAACACATAATGTAACAGATCTGCAGAAATTCTATACTTTTTGATAAATTACTAATGCAAAAATGAAGCCTTAAATCTTTCATATGTATATCTTTTAGAGTTTTATATATCTTAGAGATTTACACTCACCAAAGCAAATTCATCTACATGAATTCTGGTTTTTTCTATTTCTCCACCTACACATTTAGGAAGAATTGATGATTCAGCTCCTTTAGCAAATAAAAGCTTCTCACCTAAAAAGAAAAATCAGTTATCAAACTCTTAATATTAGATAAATAAAAATTCATAGAAGTTTAGATAGGTTACCTGAAGGTGCCTGAACAATTACACTCATTCTCCTACGATCTGAATCAAATTCGAGAATATGAAGCAGTTTGTACCTAAGGAAAAAAATAAGACCAAAAGCTTACTTTTTTTGAATAATATTAAGTGAATATTTGAAAAGAACACCTATAAAAGTAAGATTTAGAACAAGAAATTAATCTCAACTACATTTTCAAGATGGGTTATGAATCATTAATAACAACACAAGATAGAAATAGAAGGAACTGACATTTATTGAGTACTTACCAAATGCCATGTACTTTACATACCTTATGTCATTTAATACCCATGAGAACCAAAGAAGGTAGGTCTTATCTCATTTTACAGATGAGGACTATTAAACTCAGAAAGATTAAGTAATTTTCCTAAAGTCAAATAAGCTTGTGAGTGGCACAGCAAGGATTGGAATCCAGATCTGCCCAGCTTCACGTTTTTCTCACTAAAAAAGGTAATTGATTCTCAACCCTCTTTTCTGCCCAAACATACCTAAGAAATATAACACACTCACATTAGTAACAGAGGATTATTATAGCAGTGATTCTGAACCTGACACGGTGAACGTTATATAGAGGTGGGGGAACAAATGCCTTTATAAGGAGTAGTAAAAGAGTGTGTGTGGATAGGTCAGGTGTGGCTTGAAGTTTTCTGGATAGATTTATATAGTGATATACATACATAATGATGTATACATCTCAAAAAAAAAAACAGTGGGATGATGGTTCATAAGTTGATGAAATGAGCTAGACAGGCTTCTACATGAAAATAGCAAAGAACGAGCTCTATTTTAGTTTGGAAAAGCACAGTTTGGAAAGGGACAGCTGGAGTTGACATATGACTGGAATTGGTAAAACCATGAAAGGTATGAATAGAATAGGAATGGACTAATTTATCAAGCAGTGTAAATATTGGAAATAGGCAGTTGTTCCTTAATGTTTGAAAAATAAAATCATAGGAAATATGAAGAAATTTTTATTTATAGAAAACTCATGAAACTCATTACCCCAGGAGTGTATAAAAATAAACATATGAGTAAATTCAAGAAACATTAAGCTAAAATACAAACGAAAGAGTCAGAGTAGGATATTGTTATTACTGTGATGAAGTAAACATAGTATTAGATCATTCTAGAGCAGGGGTCAGTAAACTTTTTCTATAAAGGTCCAGATAGTAAATATTTTAGGCTTTGCAGGCCATATATGGTCTCTGTTGCATTTAAAAAAAAAACAAAACGAAAACAACCTCTCAACAACGTAATGAAGTTTGCAGGCTGTATAAGCCAGCTGTAGGTCAGATATGACTAATGGGCCATAGTTTACAGATTCCTGTTCTATATTAAATACATAGAAAACTACAGTATAGAAAAAAATTACCGTTCCAGTTTTCCAAGTGTTTTAACTTCCATAGTTTCTTCAGAATTGCCAATAAATACAATGCCAATTCTAGGAATTAAAAGATAAAGAAATATAAGATTTAAGGATGATATTTCAAGTTTCATAATATGTCATTATAACTTAGCATGAATAAAAATATTTAAAGTATACATTTAAGATGTATTTTAAAATGTTTCTTTGAATATGGCATTGTTTTTAAGAACGTGAAGAATCAGAGTAGGTTCAAAACAATACATACACAAGTATTTCTCACAAATTATATTCTTTATATTTCGTAGTAACCAGATTTTTAAAGATCTCTTCAAAATATGATTCAATGCAAGCCTGACAACAAAATTAATAACATATATAAAATTCTCATTTACAATTTAAAGTGCACTTCTACCTTATGTGTTTATGAATTTTGTCTGACAATTTAAACTAATTTTCTAGTATATGCACATTTTCATTTAAAAGGTGTTTTTCTGAAGATTTGGAAATTAGATCAAACTACCTTGCAGCAGCTTCCACTAAAGCCTTTTCATCTGGTGAAGATGCATAGTATTCCAACTGGGAGGGTGCAAAGTTGGACTGCCAGGGACCATCACCAATGCCATCAGTCTGAGCATTGCTAATCTGTACAGTGTGACAGAGACTGACTGCTTTAAAGAAGAGATCGTGTTCTTTAATCTGTAGAAAGATAATATTCTCAATAAAAATACCATTACCAAGTAACATTTAGTAAACTGTAAGCAGAATTCGAAAAAATGTCAATAAATACAGTTAATAATTTGGTTATCTTAGATCTACAACAGGAGTGCTACAATCCTGAACTGCCTGAATGCTAGCTGGTTGCTTCTGACTCCACAGAGTAAAATTGCTTATAACCCTTCAACATAAGAGTATCTTTTTAGGAAACATAGCCAAATTGTAAGTAAAGATGAAAACTCTTCTGTGGAAAAAGTGAGATCTCAAAAAGTATTAAATACATTTAAGTTCTATTTCTTTTTTTTTTTTCCCTAGGCAAAGAACTTTATTAACCTTGTTTCAAACTTTATTCCCAGGCTTCTTCAGCTTAAATAGCTGCAAAGAATGAATTGTGTATAAGCAAAAGCTGAAAAGAGCTGCAGTGTCCAAGGGGCTTGGGCTTAAAAATATTAGAGATCTAGATTTTATCAGATCCATGAACAAAATTTTAAAAAGCAGTCATAATATAAAATAGCAGCTCCCAGTAACTTCTTCAAGTTTTATGTTCTTCAGAAGTTGACTCAATTCAGTTTGCTTCATTCTTGGAAGATTCAACAAAATTCTCCACAAGATCCGGAACTTCATCATCATCATCCTCTCCGGTAGCAAGTGGTGCTCTTCCATCCACAAGATTGTTTGGGCAGAGCTTCAGCCAGTCTTCTTAAACTAGTCAGACTGTCTGCACCAAGTTGGTTTAAGATACTGGGTAGCATTTCTGTCAGCTGCTTTGTCTCAGCATGGCCTGTAATGGTGAAAGTGTTCGCTGCCAGTGATGCCAAAGTTCATTGGGGTTGTTAAAATGGATCACTGTTCCTTGGTTTGTGAACATATTCACTTCTTCAATACCAGAGATATTGTTTACCCCTACCTTCTTTAAGGAGAACTGAAGTTTTTTATCAGCTGCTGTAGCCGTTCTATGAACCACCTTCTTCTTTCGGCGAGCAGTTCCTTTCCCACCAATGTGCACTTGTGCTTGCAGCTTGGCGAGTTTCTCCTGGTTCATGATAGTTTCTTTCATCTTGTTGGAGTGGAAATGGGACCGCGCGGGGGAATAGGGTTGGCGCTCAGGGGGTCTCGGGCGGACCAGCTGAGATTAGGTGCACACACGCGGGGACGCAAGATGGCAGCTTTAAGTTCTATTTCTTAGCAAAGTCTTCTTTTCTTCTTTACTTCAAGGCAGTAAGGGTTCTCCACTTAGTCTCATTTAAATACTCAGAGAACTAAGGCAGACACATATTAATTTGCAAGTTAAACTGGGTCGTGACTACAAATTCTCAGTGCTGAATCAAAGGATATACATTTCAAGTACATATTCCTTGCCCCACTGACACTTAAATTTTTTCTCCTACCCCAGTAACTACCAAAGAGAATTCTTTCAAATGAAATTCCAATTTATTAATTTAAAAGTTGCTTACCAGTTCACTTTCATTTTCAGGACTGGTTCTAAAAGAAGAACTGGTTGTAAGATGGGTTAAGTTGTTAAGATGGGATAAACTATTAAGGTAAGATAAGCTTCCTTCTGAAGAGTCTGGTGTTGGTCCTTCAGATACAAGTCTACCATTGATTTCTTGGTATTTTATGCCATTAATTGAACATTCCCGAAACTGCATCTCATTTTCTGTCAGTGTACCAGTTTTATCTGTAAACACATACTCCACCTAGAGATGGAAGATAAAAGAAAACAAACTTTTGTGTTTATGGTCCTATGTTAAACAAAAAAACCTTGTCCTCCTCTGTCCCCTAAAGTCAAGCTTACTTACTAACATTAGTATACCGATGCTGAGATTTTTTTATAATCTGAGCACAAATAAATAAAGATGCACAGAAACAAAACAGGATAACATAAAATATTTCAAATCTTTATAAACTTTGAAGTTTGTGGCATTTTTAGGTGCATGTTCACATGTACAGCTGACTGATAATGTGGGATTAATATTTTTTTCCATCTCCTGGATAAGGTGTTTTGAAGCAGTAGGACCAAGAATGATCTTTGAGCAAGGGTGGAAGGGATGCTTAATAACCTAGAAATGTGAAATGGTATGTGGTCCAGAGGAAATGGTACAGAACTGGGATCAGGGACACAAAGTGATAGCAACACAAGAAGTCAGAGATGGAAAGTTGTCTAAGATATTAGATAGATGGAGGAAATTGAAACCAAGGGTAGAAAACAAACTCCAGGGAGAAGGAAAGTGTTTAAATGAAAAAAAAATATTTTAAGATTTTATTTATTTGAGACAGAGAGAGAGAGCACAAGCAGGGAGGAGGGACAAAAGGAGAGGGAGGAGCAGGCTCCCGCTGAGCAGGGAGCCCGATGCGGGACTTGATCCCGGGACCCTGAGATCATGACCTGAGTGGAAGACATGCTTAACCGACTGAGCCTCCCAGGTGCCCCTAAATGAAAATATTTTTTTTAAAAGTAGGTAAGACAAATAATTTTACTACTCTTTTGAGACTAATTCTGGAAAATTAACCCTATAAGAAGGTAGGTCCAAAAAGAGAAGGATGAAATAGTCAAGTCTTGATACAACTAGGATTGTGGTGAGGATTTGATTAATGCAACAGTGATCTGAGAAAGTTATCATTTAAAAAGGGAGGTACACATCACAAGGAAAAACAACAACTATAGACCAATACCCCTTGTGAAAATAAACACAAGCTAAATCTAGGAACATATACAAAAGAGATATACCGTGAATATGTGGGGTTTATCCCTGGAATTCAAGATAGGTTCAACATAAATCAGTCAATGAAACCTACCACAATAATACATTGGTACTTATTCTTTATTCCTTTATTAAAATGATCATCTTCACAGACGCAAGAAAAGCATTTAACAAATCCAATACTCTTTCATGATAAAAACATTCAACAAACTAGGGATAGAAGGCTATTTCTTAAACCTGATAAAATGTATCTACAAAACCCCATAATTAGCATCCTATTTAATGAAGAAAGACTGAATGCTTTCCCTTAAACTAAGTTCAGGAATAAAGCAAAGATGTCTCTTCTTGCCACTTTTATTCAACATTGTACTGAAGGTTCTAGCCTGGGTAATCAGGCAAGAAAAAAGAAATAAAAGGTATTTAGATTAGAAAAGAGGTAAAACCATTTGTAGATGGCACGACTTTGTATATAGAAATTTCTAAGGAATCCACTAAAAAACTACTAGAACTAATAAATGAGTTCAGCAGGACTGCAGAATAAAAAGCTCAACATACAAAAAGGGAGGCAGAGTTAAAACCGGAAAAAATTGTTAGGACCAAGAAATAAAGCGAGAAAATATACCTTAAAGTTCATTTTCTTGCAAATAGTAAAGATAACTACAACACCTGAGATGTAGGAATTCTGCTATGTAAAGTAATAATAATAAAAGCCAATAATTGTACAGCAACCACTATATTGCCAGCACTGCTAAGTGTCCTAACTCATTTAATCCTCTCAACAACTCCATGAGGCAGGTACTATTATTATGTATATTTTAGAGAAAAAGAAACAAAGGAAGAGTTAGGTTAAATAACTTACCCAGTCACAGAGCTAGCAAATGGTGAAATTAGAAATAAAAGAATTATTTTATCTTTGCTATGGGGTATTAAAGACTGCCCACTACTTATGGCAAATGTTGAATTATAAAGATGGATACACAGAGATGTCACTTACCTATACAAGTTAATAAAAAACTTTTAGATCAGAAAGAATAGTAAGAATAAGGTATAAAAAATTATGATATAAAATACATCAGCAGTCAGAGAGAAATAATATTTCGAAGATGATTAGAATAGACACAGACCTATCAGTCATGGAGGACTCTTTAGAATTTAGACAGAGATAAATAAAAGAAATTACTTTGATATTTAAAAATATACAGGGCACCTGGGTGGCTCAGCGGGTTAAGCGTCTGCCTTTGGCTCAGGTCATGACCCCAGGGTCCTGGGATTGAGCCCCACATCAGGCTCCCTGCTAGGGAGCCTGTTTCTCCCTCTCCCTTTTTTTGCCCCCCCATCAAATAAATAAATAAAATATTAAAAAATAAATAAAAATATATATAAAATCAAGTTTTAACTCTTAACTTTAGTTATAGAGAGGGCACTATACACCATCATAAGAGCAGTTTCTTCTACAGTATGGAAATGAAAGGGCACAGAATATGACAAAGTAGATTTCATTGGTATAAAAACAGATAAAAGAATAGAGGCAATAAACATATTATGAAATACTTGCAGGCTTAAAAGTAAAAAGAGAGACTTAGATGAATTATAAATTTTAAAAAGTTATCATTTAAAGTTTCTTATAGAGAGAGCAAGTAGGAGTATATGCATAAACAGTGTGAGGTTCCAGAAAAACAATATTCTAACATGAAGAAAAGAGGAAGAAGGGAAAACTGGGATAGAAAAGGTCAAAGTAAAGAAAAAAATGGGAAAAAAATGTATTCAAAGAAGCACTAAAAACAGGCTATGTTTTTAGGTTTTGAATAGGTGATACATAATTAAAGAAATGTGACATGAATTAATATTTAGCATAAATTACTAAAGTCTCTTAAATGCTAAAAATAAATGGATCAATTTCTGGTTAAAAATGGTAGGTTGAACAAATACAATTATCTCTGTTCCTCTTGAGACTTTACTAAAATAAGAGTAAAGGAATAAAAAAAGAACAAAAATAATGGTAGATGAGAACATGAAAAGGGAGATATGACAAGTTTGGAAGATGGAAAGGAGATGAATGAGTAGCAAGTGACTTAACAAAACTTAGAATATGAAACCTAAGCAATGGGGGAAACCCTTTCCCAAAAACTTGCAGGAAGTAGATGTACCAGCTACTACTGAATGTGAAAGCATAGGATGAGGCTGAAAATGAAGGTACCAGGAACAGTCTGAAACCTGAAATCCCCTCATAACTTGCAAACCTGAGACTGCCCTTCATCTATCTGAGTAATAGTTGGAAGGTTTATTCTTTAAGAAGGGACTGAACCAAAGGGAATCTGAGCCCCATGGAAAGCTGAAAACAGGTGAGACAGCTGAAAACAGAAGTGTTGACAGTACGCTAAAAACAGGGAGACTTCTACTGGATGGCTCTAACAATCACAAGCAGCAGAGATACTAACTGTAGTCATTCTTTCTGGGGAAACTGAGGAAAGACCAATACTGACACTAGGGAATATGTCAAAAAAACAACTGGATGGCAAGGCTTTTCTAGAGAAAATTTTTAAGCTTGTAAGGAAAACCAAAGATTAGCATTCATTTGAGGATCACCCCTTAAAAGAAAGGTAGAGTCTAAAACAAATTACAGTCAGTTCTGCTATAACACTGTCTTGAAAACATGAATCTATAACAATGTAACTCATATATGAGAAAACAATTTAAGCATAATGTGGGCTTTGCATTTGGTTATGCACAATTTCCTCTGTGAGAAATCCCAGCAAACTACACACAAGGAACACATGAAATGTACACGTCTCAAACAGCTACCAGCCACCTCAGGTCACCATAGGTGTTAAAAGCCACAGCCATCCACTTCTATTTTCAGATAACCTTCCTTTCAATACTTCACAATGACACACAGGTTGCAACACTTCTCTGATGGTCACTTCCACAATTAACCTTCTGGTCTTTTTCAAGACAAAATGCCACATATATTATAGTATTTATGTATTTCTTTTTTTTTTAAGATTGATTTATTTGAGAGAGGGTGAGCGCATGCAGGTGCGCACGTGAATGGGGAGGGTGGGGCAGAGAGAGGGAAAGACAGAATCCTCAAGCAGACTCACCACCAGTGTGGAGCCCCATGTGGGGGCTGATCCCAGGACCCTGAGATCATTACCTGAACAGAAATCAAGAGTCGGAAAACCAACTGACCGAGCCACCCAGGTACCCCAGTATTTATGTAATTCTTAACAATTTATTTTAAAGGTGTTACTAACGAAATTTTTGTTGCACTCCTAATCCCATTAGCCCTGTGGCTTTTACTTTCTTTACATAGAAGAGTAATTTTTAGGATTGCTTTTTCACATTATAGCAGAACTAACTGTATTGAAAAAGGAACTACGAGCAAACAGAAAATGCAGGGAACAGAAGACTTTAAATAACCATCATTAATATCCTCAGAGAACTAAAAGAATAGATAATATTCAAGAAAAGGAGTAAGATGCAATTAAAAGAAGACTATTCAGATATAATGGAATATTAGAAACTAAAAATAGGGGTGCCTGGGTGGCTCAGTTGGTTAAGCAGCTGCCTTCAGCTCAGGTCATGATCCTGGAGTCCCGGGATCAAGCCCCACATTGGGCTCCCTGCTCAGCTTCTCCCTCTGACCCTCCCCCCTCTTGTGCTCTCTCTCTCTCACTTTCTCTCTCTCAAGTAAATGAATAAAATCTTAAAAAAAAAGAAATTAAAAGTATTATAACAGAAATAAAAGAAACCAAAAGTTAGGTAGAAAGATAAAGTTGACAAATTCTCCCAGAATTATAAACAAGTAAATGAAAATTGAAAGTCAAAGAATCAGAGAATCAAGATAAATGGTCTGAGATATCCAAATACTAACTTAAAAAAAAAGACATGTTATCAAAGAAATAATATAAGAAAAATTCCTAGAATCGAAGTACACGTTTTTAGACTGAAATCGCTCAGAGCTCATTGTCCAATGAAAGGAAAAAAAAAACCTCACACCTAGGTATATCATCATGAAATTTCAGAATTATCACATAAAGTAAAGATCTTAAACACTTCCAGAGATAAAATAATAGACCGCACATAAAGAACTGGGAATCAGAATGGCACTGGATTTCTCAACAGCAACACTGGAAGCTAGAAAAAAATGGAGAAATGCTCTTAAAACTAATTTCCAACCTGGGATGCATTATACAGCTAAATTATTAATCAAGTACAAAAAAGGAATAAAGAAAAAAAACGGGAATAAAGATATTTTCAGCCATGCAAAGCCTCAAAATATTTTCCTCTCATGCATCCTTTTCCAGGAAGTTATTAGAAGATGTGTTCTACCAAAATAAGAGAATAAGCCCTAGGTGGGCTGACACAGGATCCAGGAGATCCAAAACAGGAGAGAGGCAAAGGAATTTCTAGGGTGATAGTAAAGGGAAGTCCTTGGGTGACAGCCGAGAAGCAGGCCCAGACATAAGCCCATACTGAAGAAGACAGAAGTCTCCAAAAAAGCTGCCACCAAAAGAAGAGAAAGAGAGAAAGAGAAAGGAAATCCTAAATTACCTGATGTGTTTCAATATGTAGAGAGATGTTTCATATATTCATCAGAAACTTTGAGCAATTAAGCATGAAAAAACAGAGCAATTAATTCTAGGGAAAATTATAAAAAAGAAAATGTAATTATAGTATCATAGGGCACACTTAAAGAACTTGAAATTAGTAAGCAATACTAAAAGAGTCAAAATAATGTCAATAAATAAATATTTATTAAATCTCTAATTGTGATATAAAAATATTAGGGGGTTATGGGGAGGCAAAGTGAGTATATATCTGGGTATGTATATATATATAAAACAGTAGCATAAGATTATATCTTTATATCCCATAATAAATGTCTAAAATTTAAAAATCAAGAAAGAATACTATATAGTGCTAACCAATGGAAGAAACGATTTCAGGTTTAAAAATGGGAAACAAGGGCGCCTGGGTAGCTCAGTCAGTTAAGCGTCTGCCTTCGGCTCAGGTCACGATCTCAGGGTTCTGGGATCGAGCCCCATATCTGGCTCCTTCTCAGTGGGGAGCCTGCTTCTCCTCTCCCTCTCCCCTTCCCCCCTGCTCGTTCTCTCTCTCTCTCTCTCAAATAATCTTTTTTTTTTTTAAAAAAAAGGGAAACAAGAGTTAGGTGTGGAGGAAAGTAGGGCTATTTTTTGGTATAAGCTTCATAATGTTTTTCTTTGTACATAGACTGTTTCAAGAAAAATAACAAATTAGAAAAACACAATAAAAAGATCCTTTTACCTGTCCAAGCTCTTCATTCAGATCAGAAGTATTGACTTGAGCTTTCTGACCTGATTCTTCATGATAGAGATCAAGATCCCAGCCAATAAAAAATGACCCAAGAAATTTCTGCATTTCGACTGTCACATATAATGAAATTGGAATGATGAAATTGTAGAGTACCAAAAAAGCAAGGAAGTCTGAAATGAATCTCAGAATCTAGGGAGAAAAATGATTGTTTGATAAGAGAAAACATATGAGAATTTCCTTAGTAATACTGAAGAACATTATCAGAAAGTTTCAAGTCTAAACAGACCATCAACTATATTCTGAAGCAGAAGTCTCATGAATTGAAATTCATTTTTTGAACTGTTTCTTTAATACATTTCTTTTATTTTATTGTTCATTAGAATCTTGAACAAAGTAAAAGAAGAAAAGGTTAAATTTGAACTACTTGTTACTTTTCAGAAGCTACCAAAAAGCCTGGTGTGACTGAAACAACCTCAAGAAAAAAAAAATTATAATTGTAACCCCTGGAGTATACTTACCATTCCATTTCCACCCTTTGAAATCACAGGTAACTACAAATTTACTGCAACTTAAAAAAAATATTTCAAGAACTGCTAGACCAGAACTGCTGGCAATGAAAACACTTAGATTATATAGTAATAGCTTACTTCAATAGCATAGCAGTATCACACTTTAATGTATATTCTGTGAAAGGTAAAATACCTAATTATGAATAATAGGGAAAATATGTTCTGTGATCTGCTTTGTGGTTTCTTGAGATCTACATCTGTCTTCCAATACTTGTATTTTAATCTAATGTGCAATCTGGGGAATAATTATTTACCAAAATTGCAGGTTAAATTTTCCTGGTAGTCCATATTTATTCAGTTTAAAACTTAATATGACGTATTTTGTGTTATTACTTCATACCATCAATAGACTGACAGACTCCTTGAATTATTCTGACAGAACTGAAAATCAACTTACTTTTTTCATTCACTTTATAACATACAGTAAATGGAATAAAAAACTGAATTTGTAGTTTTGAAGGGGAATGCCATTATAGATGATTTAAATTTTTGTGATCTCTTGTAACTATTCAAGTCATGCCATATGGAATACAATTGCTTATGCCCTAAAATGCAAAAAGCATACCAGTATAAACATGCTGGTCACTCTTCACTTACAGTGTCTTTTTGTCACCCTTCAGTAGTAATGGTTTTAGATTATAGTGGTCACTCCTATCAGAAGTCACTATCGAATCAGTAACTGCCAAAGAATAAAGTTTCCTTTACAGCAGAGTCAAGAACACCATAAAATACCTTACTACTATTTCTTTGATGTTCTGTTTTTTGGTTATACCAAGGTTCATCCCATTTTTCTTCAGCTTGCCATGTATATTTCAAGATAGTACTGATGATGGCTTCAGAAATAAGGATTATTAGATAAATTATCAAAAATGTATTCATTGACCTGAAATAAGGAAAAAAAGAATATAAAACATGTCAATTATGTGTTACTATATTCATCTGCCTGGAAATTTTATACTGGTATTAAGAGATAAAAATATATAAGATATCATGGTAGCTATTTAAAGGAAACAGTCTTATCCAAATGGCCAACAGACACATAAAAAAGTGCTCAACATCGCTCGACATCAGGGAAATCCAAATCAAAACCTCAATGAGATACCACTTCACACCAGTCAGAATGGCTAAAATTAACAAGTCAGGAAACAACAAATGTTGGCAGGGATGCGGAGAAAGGGGAACCCTCCTACGCTGTTGGTGGGAATGCAAGCTGGTGCAGCCACTCTGGAAACAGTATGGAGGTTCCTCAAAAAGTTGAAAATAGAGCTACCATATGACCCAGCAACTGCACTACTGGGTATTTACCCCAAAGATACAAATGTAGTGATCCGAAGGGGTACGTGCATCCCGATGTTTATAGCAGCAATGTCCACAATAGCCAAACTATGGAAAGAGCCAAGATATCCATCAACAGATGAATGGATAAAGAAGATGTGGTATACATACACAATGGAATACTATGCAGCCATATAAAGGAATGAAATCTTGCCATTTGCAACGACGTGGATGGAACTGGACAGTATTATGCTGAGCGAAATAAGTCAATCAGAGAAAGACATGTATCATATGATCGCACTGATATGAGGAATTCTTAATCTCAGGAAACAAACTGAGGGTTGCTGGAGTGGTGGGGGTCGGAGGGATGGGTGGCTGGGTGATAGACATTGGGGAGGGTATGTGCTATGGTGAGCGCTGTGAATTGTGTAAGACTGTTGAATCACAGACCTGTACCTCTGAAACAAATAATACATTATATGTTAAAAAAAAGAAGAAGATAGTAGGAAAGGTAAAATGAAGGGGGGGAAATCGGAGGGGGAGATGAACCATGAGAGATGATGGACTCTGAAAAACAAACTGAGAGTTCTAGAGGGGAGGGGGGTGGGGGGATTGGTTAGCCTGGTGATGGGTATTAAAGAGGGCATGTACTGAATGGAGCACTGGGTGTTATACGCAAACAATTAATCATGGAACATTACAATAAAACTAATGATGTAATGTATGGTGATTAACATAATACAATTTAAAAAAAAATAAAGGAAACAGTCTTCGTATTTTAAGAAATGACCATTCAACAGAATCTATTTACCAGTGATAAAATAACCAATACATAGGATTATAAGCCTATTTGAATTAGTAGTATTACTGTTCAAAATGCTTCCAGTAAATGACAGCTTTGGCCAGTTATTCTTGCCATAATTATTCTAAAATTTTTTTACACTTTCAGGTAATTTTAAGTGTAAATATAACTAACATTTGTGTAGTATTAAGACTTTACAAAACTTTGTTACATCCACTAAGTTGTCTAATCTTTGTAAAACCTCTGTGAGATCACATCCTTTTTAATGATGAAGATCAAAGCCCAAAAATCATTCTATAAGTTTACCAAAATCACACAAGTCAGGAATTAACTTTAGAATCCCTGTTCTTTTCACCAGGCAAGCTTGGTATTATAGTATTTCGCTAGGCAAGGTGAACATTGCATCTCTGATTCTTTCATCAGCGTTTTGTAATTTTCAGCACACAGATCCTGTATGTATTTTGTTAGATGTACAATTAGGTATTTCCCTTTTTGAGAATGATTGCAAACGGTACTGTTTTTCTTTTTTTTAATGTTTTATTTATTGCAAATGGTATTGTTTTTAATCTCAGTTTCTGTCCTTGGTGTTTCTTTTCTTTTTCTTTTTCTTTTTTTAAAGATTTATTTATTTATTTTAGAGAGAGAGCAAGCAGGAGCAGCAGGAGGGGCAAAGGGAGAGAATCCTCAAGCAGACTCCTAGCTGACTGCAGAGACTGCCGTGGAGCTCGATCCCAGAACCCTGAGATCATGACCTGAGCTGAAATCAAGAGTCAGATGCTTAACCAACTGAGCCATCCAGACACCCCTGGTGTTTCTAATGTAAGTATTTAGTTCTGTGATAGTTAATCTTATGCGTCAAGGTAACTAGGTTAAGCAATGCCCAGACAGCTGGTAAAATATTATTTTTGGGTGTGTCTTTGAGGGTGTTTCTGAAAGAGAATAGTATTTGATTCAACAGACTTAGTAGAGAGACATGCCCTCACCAATGTAGGTGGGTATCATCACTGAGGACCCAAATGAAATAAAAAAGACCATTTTTTTCTCTTTTCTTGAGCTGGGACATCAGAGCTCCAGGTTTTTTCTCAGGCCTTTGGATGCTGACTGCATTATGACATCAGCTTTCCTGGTTCTCCAGCTTGCAGATGGCAGACTATGGGACTTTGTGGTCTCTACAACCACGTGAGCCAACTCCTATAATAAATCTCCTCTTATATATGCCCATATATATCCTACTGGTTCTGTTTCTCTGGAAAACCCTAACACAAGTGCTATAAATTTCCTTCTCAGCAGTGCTTTAGCTTCATCCTATAAAATTTGATACTGTATTTTCATTAACTTCCGGATATTTTAAAAAATGTTCTTTTGAGATTTCCTCTTTGACCCATTGATTATTTAGAATTAAGAGTTCCAGCTGCTCCATATCCTTGCCAATACTTGGAACTTTTAAGCTTTTTAATTTTTGCCATTCCATTGAGTATATATTGGTAGGCATCTCTTTGTAGTTTTAATTTGTATTTCTCTCATGACTAATGATGTTGTACACTTTTTTGTATGTCTATTTGCCATCTGGGTATTTTCTATGTGAAAATTTCTCTGCTCCAGTCTTATAGCCATTTTTTCATTGCATTTTTTTTTATTATAGACATATGAGCTCATTGTATATTCTGGATACAAGTTCTTTGTCAGATATATGTTTTATGAATATAGTCTCTCAGTTTGTGGCTTCCCTGTTCATTTCCTTAATTGTGAAGTGTGAGAAGTTTTTAATTTTGAGGAAGAACAGTTAACCAATTTTTTCTTTTGTGGTTATTGGTTTTGTGTCCTAGGAAATATTTACGTATCCCCAGGTTGTTAAGATTTCTTCCTAAGTTTTCTTCTAAAAGTTTTATAGTTTTAGCCTTTACACTTAGGTATATGACCCATCTTCAAAAAATTTTTAATGTATGATATGAGGTAGGAATTGAGGTTTATTATTTTCCCCCCCATGGATATCCAATTATTGTTACATCATTTATTGAAAAGATATTCATTTTCTTCATTGAATTTACTTAATGCTTTGGCTGAAAATCAATTGACCATATATAAATGGATCTATTTCTCAACTCCACTGAAACATCTTTTTTGCTAATACTGTACTACATTTACTGTACCGTTATATTGTCTTAAAGTCAGATAATATAACTTCTCCAGCTTTCTTAAGAGACTGTTTTCTTTATTCATTCTACATATGCATTTGGGCTATTACATTTCAATATGCACTTTATTTATTTATTTAAAGATTTTATTTATTTTAGAGAGAGGGAGAGAGACAGCACAAGTGGGAGAGGGAGAATCTCAAGCACATTCTGTGCCAACCATGGAGCCTGAGGCAGGACTTGATCCCACGACCCCGAGACCATGACCCAAGCAAAAATCAAGTCAGATGTCTAACTGACTAAGCTGCCCAGGCACCCTGGATATGTATTTTGGAATCATCTTGTCAATTACTACAAAAAAGCTTGCTGGGATTTTAATTAGTATTGAAAGAATCTTCACATCAACTACAGTTTAACAGTGCTGAGCCTGCCAATCTATTAATGTGATTTCTCCATTAAATAAACATCTCTCACCATGTTTTGTAGTTTTGACCTTGCTAAAACTCACTTATTAATCCTAATAGTTTTGTTGTTGAATGTGTACAACTGTCTACGTGAAAAATCATGTGTCCTCTGGTAAGGACAATTTTCCAGTACTTATGCCTTTTATTTCTTTGTCTTGTGGCACTGAAAAAGGCTTCTAGGATAATGTTTAAAAGAAGTGGTGAAAATGCATGCATGTTCTGGAGATGAGTCCTTACAAAATATGTGCTTTGTAAATATTTTTCCTAATCTGTGGCTTCTCTTTTCATTTTCTTTTTTTAGCAGTTCTTTTGGAAATGTAGAAGTTTTATTATTTTTTTAAACAGTGACATAGTGTTATATTAGCTTCAGGTGTGCTGAAGTTTTAATTTTGATGAAGTTTAGTTTATCAAGTTTTGGTTTTGTTTTTGATTCCTTATTTGTATGCTTCCTATCTAAGAAATCTTTCCTTAACCCAAGGTCACAAATATTTTCTCCCACATTTTATAGATTAAGTTTTTATGTTTAGGTCTTATATTCTGAGATAGTTTTTTGTTCGTTTTTAAAGATTTATTTATTTATTTGAGAGAGAATGAGAGAGAGAGAGAGAGAGAAGCAGTGGGGAGAGGGAGAGAGTCTCAAGGAGGCTCCGCACTCAGCATGCGGTGCTCCATCTCACATCTCTGGCATCATGACCTGAACTGAAACCAAGATGCAAACACTTAACTGAATGAGCCACCCAGGTGCCCCCGAGTTGGTTTTTTTATATGGTGGGAAGTAAGGGTTAAAGTTTGGTTTCTGGCATATGGACATCCAATTGTTCCAGCACTGTGTGTTGAAAAGACTATCCTTTGGTGTGGACCATTTTTTTTTTTTTAAATAAAATCTCTGATAGATAATAGGGCTATCTAGATTTTCTGTTTCATCCTGTATCAACTGTTGTAAGTTGTATTTTCAAAGAATTTATCCATTTCATCTAAGTTGAAAAACGTAGTTACATAAAGTTGCTCACAATATTTCTTTACCTGTGGATAAAGTGACCACAGTAGATAGGATCCATACTGATACCCTCTCTTTCATCCCTGATGTTGGTAATTTTGTAGTTTTCTCTCCTACCACTTCTTTTTCCCCTTAATCCCTTAATCTAGGTAGAGATTTACCAATTTTGTTAATATTTCCAAAGAACCAAGTTTTGGCTTTGTTAATTTTGTCTATTATTTGTTTTCTATTCTACTGGTTTCAGCTCACATCTTTAATATTTGTTCTCTCTTCTCTGATTGGGTCAAATCGCTCCTCTTTCTCTAGCTTCATAAGGCAGAAACTTAGATGACTGATTTGAAGCTTTTCTTCCATATATATATATATATATATATATATATATATATATTTATAGCTAAAATTTCTCTCCAACTTAGGCTTTGCCTTGAGTCCACAAATTTTGATTTGTTGGATTTAAATTACCACTCTATTTTTTCTCAAATTTTAGAGATTTTCAATTATTATTTTTTCAAATAGTTTTATTCTGCCCCTTTTACTCTCTCCTCTTTTGGACTCAATTAGATAGATAGCTTAGTATTGTCTCACATGGCTCTGAAACTCTGTTCATTTTTCTTCAATCATTTTTCTCCCTGGTCTGCAGAATGAATAATTTCTATTGCTTTTTTAAATTCACCGACAATTTCTTCTGCCTTCTTCTATCTGATGTTGGGCCCACCTAATGGCACTTACATTTCAGCAATTATATTTTCAGTGCAAGAATAGCCACTGAATTTTTTTTTATAGTTCCATTTCTTCCCCCAAGTTTTTTATTTAAATTCTAGTTAGTTAACATACAGTGCAACACTAGCTTCAGGAGTAGAATTTAGTGATTCATCACCCACATACAACACCCAGTGCTCACCACAAGTGCCCTTCTTAATTGCCATCACCTATTTAACCCATCCCCTGCCCACCTCCCCTCTGGTAACCATCAGTTTGTTCTCTATACTTAAGAGTCTGTTTCTTGCTTTGCCTCTTGCCCACCCCCCCCCCCCCCCCCCCCGTGTTCATTTGTTTTATTTCTTAAATTCCACATATGAATGAAATCATATGGTATTTATCTTTCTCTTACTTCGCTTAGCATATTACTCTCTAGCTCCATCCCCATTGTTGCAAATGGCAAGATTTCATTCTTTTTTATGGCTGAGTAATATTCAATTGTGTATATATACCACTTCTTCTTTATCCATCCATCAGTTGATGGACATTTGGGCTCTTCCCATAATCTGGCCTATTGTTGATAATGCTACTATAAACATCAAGGTGTATGTATCCCTTCAAATCAGTAATTTTGTATCCTTTGGGTAAATACCTAGTAGTGCAATTGCTGGATCATAGGGCAGTTCTATTTTTAACTTTTTGAGGAAACTCCATACTGTTTTCTGTAGTTTCCATTTCTTTGCTGATATTTTACATGTTTATTCACATCTTCCTTTAGTCCCTTGAAAATACTTACAATATCTGCTCTATAGACCTTACCTGCCAACTGCAAGATATAGAACATTATGGTGACGGTTTCTATCAAATGCTTTTTCTCTTAAATAAAAGTCACATTTTCTTTACAGGTCTACTTATTTTTGATTACATTATTGGATTTTATAAATAATTGGTTGTACAGATTCTGTACTCTTTTATGTTCCTCAGAAGAGTGCTGATTTTCATTTTCGCAGAAGTTAACTTGGCTAGGCTCAAATATCAAAGTCTATCTCCACTGCAACAGGCAACAGCAAAATTCTCTGTTCTGTTCTTTCAGCTTCCTGATACTGTTTTTCTGTCAAGCCCACTGGGGTCTCCTATGCACATGTATAGTTCTAACAGTCAGCCAAAGATTTGGGTATAATTTATGTGCAGGTTTTGGAGTTCATTCCCTTCTGTGGCTCCCTCCCTTACCTGGTTTTCCTCTGTCTAGCTGTTCTTCCAGCTTTAAACCTCCTCTAGCGCTTAAATCTTGTAAAGATCAGGCTCTCTGATGCCCTATGCAGCACATGAATTGGGGAATGCCTTCAGGCAAAAATCTGCACTCTTAAATCTTTCCCCTTGCTTCTGCCACCTTTCAGGAGTAGACTCTGCCATTTTCTGTCTCTTTTGTGTCACTCTCTTGTATTTTCAAATACGTGTTTATGTAAAAAAAATTTTGTCCAGATTTTATAATTGCTATCTGCAGGAGGGTTAGTCTTACCAAGTGATTCTGATATTATCCAGTAGTATTTATTTGAAAGCCATAATGTAACACCTACTATAGGCCAAACATTGTGCAAAATGCTACATGTATACATCTCTATTCTCAAGGATACCATCTTTTGTTTGATATATATTTTTATAAATCTAGTATTTTAAACATATATGAATAATACATATTCATGTGTAAGTAAATGAAAATAGTTTTCTTACTTTTCTACTGCAGATCGTTTCTGTGACTTGCTCTTGTAATTTAATGCCATCTTAGTTTCCATTCCAGTGTAGATAGCAACTCCTGCAAAACAAAACAGTTCTTTAAAATAATCCACTGGCATATTCCAAAAGAGAGGTTTACTCACTAGCATGAAAGGAAATGTATTATTTGATTATTGTTACAATTTGCCTTTAAATCTTTTTGGAGTTTTTAAAAGGCTTTCCAAGTCCAATTTTGGGGAACTCCAGTCACTCAACCTGCTGGATGGGAAAGGCATGAGGGTTCTGTTTCTGAGTTATTATTAATATATCTGAATGAAAGAGATATTATTAGAGTTGAAACTGATGGAGGAAAAGGATTTGGAAAGGTAAAGATAGCAGGGAAGGCTATTATAAATAGAGTAAACACTGTTAACAAAGACAGAAATGGAAAAGCACCTTGAAAAATGGAATGCAGTCAGAATTTGAAAGGCCCTGAATGCCAGAAACTGGGGTCAAGACATCATTTTCTACCACTGGAGAGATAATATGGAAATCTGTCAGAGTAAATGAAGTAAACAAAAGGAAAACACTATTTTAAAAATGTGTGCCTATATGAATGACTGAGATAAGAATGACAGTAACAACGGTCTAAATTGGGGAGTGAATGAAATTAGTTAAGACCAGCTTTATAAAAAACTTTGGAGTTAGACCTTAGTTTGAGTGCTACCTCTGCCACTTATTAGTTCTGGGTCCTTGGGCAAGTTATTTAATCTAAGTCTCAATTTCCCCATCTTTAAATAGGAAAAAAATCCCTCAGAATTGTTGTGAGATTTGTATGACAAAATAGCAAAATGCCTAGAAACAGAGAGATCAGTAAGTATTCACACCCATCTTTAAAGAGTGAAGTCTGAGAAGCAGTGTAGGATTCATCATGTTCTCTTTCTAAAGATTTGTCCTAGAATTTTCACCAGTATTCTTTAGAGGCAGGGATTATAACTCAGATTGGACAAAGCGCACTGAAATTACAGAAATGGGAGCAATCAGCCAGAATGATATGCAACAGACAGGTGGGGCTGAGGTGACAACAGCAGAACCCAGCTAAAGGCATTCAAATATATATTTTATTTTAAGAATGTGAAAGGTGTTCCTGCTAGAGAGATGTATTAAAATACAGCATTGCATGAGAGGGTCTAAAAGCCCTGGAGATGTTCTCTGGCCTTGGCCATCAGAACATGATGATGGTTTTTGTTTTTTTTTTTTTAACTATAATATACATTACTTAGTTTATCATTTTATTCATCTTAAAGTGTACAATTTGGTGGCCCTTAGTACAATCTCAATGTTGTACAACCCTCACTAACTTGACATTTTTATCACCCTCAAAGAAAAGCCTGTTCCCATTAAGCAATCATTTCTCATTCCCCTCCACTCCCCAGCCCTTGGGAACCACAAGTCTACTTTCTGTCTCTATAAACTTGCCTATTCTGGGTATTCCAAGTAAATGGAATCATACAATATGTAGCTTTTTGTGTCTGGCTTCTTTTACTCAGCATGTTTTCAATGTTTATCCATGTTATAGCATGCATTAGTACTTCATTTTTTATGGGTGAGTAATATTTCATTATACAGGCATCTTAAACTTTGTTTATCCATTCATTAGTTGATGGATATTTGGGCAGTTTCTACCCTTTGGCTATTGAAGAGTGCTGCTGTGAACATCCTGTATAAGTCTTTGAACACTTACTTTCAATTCTTTTGGTTATATATCTAGGAGTAGAACTGCTGGATCATACAATATGTAGAATTGCTGGGTCATACGACAATTCTAGGTTTAACTTACTGAGGAACTGCCACACTATTGTTCATAGCGGCTGTGACATTTTATACTCCCACAGCACTGTATGAGGATTCCAAATTCTCTACAACCTCACCAACACTTGCTGTTTTCTGCTTTTTAAAGGATATACATATCTTTATCAGAGAGCCTCATACCGAGAAATAAAATATAGCACAGTTAATAGGAAAGAAGAGAATGAAGAAGAGAACCTTGAAAGCTGTAAACATTCAGTGAATAACAGGCTGGGCAGTATATGAAAGCCATTCCTAAAATGGGAGGAGCTAGCTGACAGCTAAAGGTTATCAGGACTTCCCAATTTGCCTAGAGTTGACTCAGAACATGTGAATTAATTTAGATCTCCAACACTAGAACACTATTTATTCATCCTTTTGATCCAGTCAGTATACATTCCAATAATACCTGCCATTAAATACCACCATTAAAATCAGAATTATCTTCTTAGCAGTGCTTCAGAAGTATCCACAAAAGAGCAAGGTTCTACTCTATTATTAAAAAATAGGGATTAACAACAAAAAAATACAATACAAAATTTTATTAACACAGTCTTTGCAAGAAAATTATTACAGACATTTGACTAAGTAAATTATCCAATCAAAAGACCACAAATGCTATGCTTTAAAAAATACTTTATATAGGGGCACCCGGGTGGCTCAGTCAGTTGAGTGTCCAACTTTTGTTTTCAGCTCAGGTCATGATTTCAGTGTTGTGAGATTGAGCCTGGTGTCAGGCTCTGTGTTGGACATGGAGCCTGCTTAAGATTCTCTCTCCCTCGCCCTCTGCCCACCCACCCCCACTCGTGTGTGTTCTCTCTCTTTCAAAAAGAAATACTTTATATAAAGCATGAACATGAATCTATAATTAAAAATTTTCAATATAGAGTGCCTGGGTGGCTCAGTTGGTTAAGCATCTGCCTTTGGCTCAGGTCATGATCCCAGGGCCCTGGGATTGAGTCCCACATTGGGCTCCCTGCCCAGAGGGGAGTCTGCTTCTTCCTCTCCTCTGCTCCTCCCCCTGCAAGTGCTCACTCTCTCTCTCTCAAATAAATAAAATCTTAAAAAAAATTTTTTTTCAATATATACAAACCAAAAATTTCTTTTGTGTTTTTTAACCTGGCTCCACGAAGCAAGAGACTCTCCGGCCCCAGAGGTCTAGGGAGGAAAAAAAAAAAAAGCATTGAATATACTAAAAATTAAATTAAATTCTAAAATGGCATCTACAGCAGAAAGTCCCTAAGCTACAGTTACAACACTGCTTCCATACAAAACCAAAATCTTGGTTACTATAAAGCTATTTAGGTCAATTATGATGTTAGTGACCATAACAACAATTATCTGCTTTAGCATTTCAGGCACTTTAAGATCAGTGGCTCAGAAATAAGCCTACACCTATAAATAAACTTACAAAGCCATCAGTTTCAAGATTTTTAAACATAAAACACAACAAAAGAATAACCAATGATTTAAAAATGTTTAACATAATGAAATTTAAAAATTTTGTGCAAAATTAAAGTTTTTAAATGGAAAACAAAGAATTAAAATGCAATGTAAACATGAATTATATAATGATTTGTATATAAATGCATCAATTCTTCATAATTAAAATTACACTGGATATTAAAACATAATGTTACTTTCTCTAGGCAAGATCGACACTACAACTTGAGTAGTTGCATTGCGTACTCCTTGGAGCACGGGTCTTCTTGCTGTTTGAATTTCTCTCCATAAAGGAGATATAAAACAAGAAGGAATAACTAGAAAGGCAACTGTATTTTCTTAGTGATAGCAAAATGATAAGACTGTTATGGATAAGTAAAAAAGCCTTAGTTTTATTGATATTCCTTATGTTTTTCTGAAACATGCACATACTAGTTACCCAAATCAAACAGAATCTGAACTAATTCTGAAGACATCTACAAATCCAAATGAACCAAGGAGGATCAGGTATTTGGGACATGGTTAACAAGTATGATTTTATTAGTCATATTTAGAGCACACTCCATGGATATTCCAAAATCAATTATTCAGGAAGCATAAAATAGCTTTTCCCTTGGTCTTGGTTCCAACAATGAACAGAAAAACTCTGAGCTCACGTTGATATATAAAATTGGGATATAATGATAGAAAGCTTTCAAATTAAAAGACAATTCATCAGTTCACTCAGGTTGCTTTAGCAAAAGAAAATGGGCTAACCTTTTTAACCATTTTAGGTGCTGGGTTAACATAACTGATCTTTTGCTTTACCAGCCACAATATCTTAATGAAATTCAGATTAGTATCCACATATATATTCCACTATGTCACTTTAGAAATCAAAATAAAACCTAGTCATAGTTATTCAGCAGGGGGTCCTACACTTACAAAGACTTTGTTAAGGAGTTTACTGCATGTGCTCCTATGTTAATGTTTATTAAAAATGTGAATTGGTGCTAAGTATCACGATATTTTTGGTGGCTGTTTTGAGAACTTCCTTTCAAAAATGCTCAACTCTTCATGTTAGTGACTTATTTCATGCAGCCTGTATTAACTGAACACAACTCCAGAAAAGTGGTGGAATGCTAATTGGACTACAAGTTCAAGGGCTGATTCCAAGATTTATTCTTGATTTGGCTTTGTGGTCATGAGTAACAATATAATCTCATCATATCAGCACATTTCTGAAATAACTCAAAGCTTTTCATGCAGGAGCCAGAAATTAACCTGAATATTGAGGGCAAACACACCAAAACAACCAACTAAACAAAAAAACCAATCAGAAGAGTAAAGAAGAGGTTCTAGATTGGCCACTAAATATGACATTTATACTGGTCACACATTATATAAAATGTTTTTTTGTATTCTAGACTTTAAGTGTGGTGGTTTAAGTGTGTAAGAACTTGAATAAGAATGGCTGTTTCCTTTTATGTTACTACCTAATACTACCAGAAAAAGAAATACAAGTACACAAATAATCTTACTAAACTATTTTGATATCATTTCATGGGATTTTTTTTGTCCTTACTCATTGCTGCTACAAATTATTAGAAGATGAAATGTTAAATGCTTTTAAATTAACCCTTTTTCATGATGTGCTGCTTACTTACCTAATCTCCCTTTAACTTGATTTTAGTCCCTCCCCAATACAATTCTCACATAATAGTATTTGGACAATGCAAATTATTCTTACCTTACAATTTCTTCCATTTGTTGAGTTATTATCATTCGTCCCATGAATCTATCAAAGAATTCACCATGTTACAAAAAAACCAATAATACTTAGGACGTCAATGGGTGAAAAATTTTTAATAGTTTTGGCATTATTCTTGTACATGAAACAAAACTAACCTTTTGTATTTGGAATGGTCCATTTTTTATGTTAGAAGTTACGTAAATACTTATCATTTATTAAGCTTTAAAAAACTGATATTCTTGCCATCTCCAATCCAGCTATGAATGAAGTAAAAAATAAAAAAAATGTTTTCAAAATGGCAATGAAGGGGTGCCTGGGTGGCTCTGATGGTGGAGCGTCTGCCTTCAGCTCAGGTCATGATCCCAGGGTCCTGGGATCCAGTCCCCCATCGGGCTCCTGGCTCAGCGGGGAGCCTGCTTCTCCCTCTCCCTCTGCTTCTCCCCCTGCTCATGCTCTCTCTCTCTCTTTGTATCTCTGTGTCTCGAATGAATAAATAAAAACACTTTAAAAAAACCCCCCAAAATGGCAATGAAAATGTCTTATTAGTTTAGTGATCTAATTTGTAATTTCTACACAAAGATGCATATATTATTTAGCCAACAATGAATGCTCACACACACCACAGTTTATTAAGTAAAGTCTCCTGACTAGAACCATTCATTCACTCACCAATTGATTCTAGGCATGCATTCATAAATATTCACTGAACGACGACCATGTGTGAGTTAAGTGGTGGGGATAGAGTAGTTAAGCAAAAACCTAGCAGTGAACTCCAGACCTTCTTTAACTATTGGTTGCCTGAAATCTAGAGTAAGTGGCCGGTTATCATAATGGATTTTCACGGCCTGGCCTTTCAGTTCCAACTTCCACAACCAGAACAGCTCCATAGCACAGGGTCAATTCAAGTGTACAATCACTTTCTACTATGGTGAGGTAAATTCTAAGTTGAAGCAAACTCTAGACAGAACTTTCATGTTAAATCATTTCCCTAAGCAAAGAAATAAGCATTCCTTCCAAATGTCCCTATTATCCGCCCTGTTTCCAGGTCACAGATGCTTATAGACTTCGGCTTCATTGTTTCTTGCTAATCTCCTACTTCTACTTCTTTCAGCTCCCTGTATCAGGGAGCAGCACTGAGGTTTTTTATTATCTCCACATAATGGAATTTTATGTAGTCCTGATTCCAGCCTCAACTTTGGATTTAGATTCAAAGAACCAATTCAGCTGCTGTTTCCCTGGGTATCTTTTGGAGATGATGTGTGATCAGTCTTTTGATTTCCCTGAGCTAAATTCCAAAAAGAGACCTATTTTCCTTCATTTCATCTGTCCTGTTATCCTTGATTCCAAGGTACTCCTATCTATTTATGCTGGTTCCATGCTGGATTAACTCATCTTGCACTTTCCCTAGCCATTTCTCCAAACCCACACTTTAATTTGATTCAAAATGGACATGGTTTCATTATTCTCTTTTCTGATTATAAAGACTACCTACACTGAAACACATACATTTTATAAAATGATTTAATTTAGATAGCTTAAAAAGACATCAAGAGGGAAATAAGAATCACTGGTAATCCCACTACTCAAATATAAACACTGTTAATATTTTGGAGTATCTTTTCCAGACTTTTTTTTTCATGCATATATCTTAAAAACAAAATGGAATCATGCCATAAATACTGTTGGTAACACTTTCCCTCACTTAACATGTCCTGTCAAAAACGTAAATCTACATCATTATTTTTAATGGCCACATACAGCACTGCATTTTGGGGATTACTGCATAATATAAATAATTCACTGCTGAGGGAAGTGTAGGGTTTTTCCACTTTATGGATAGTTTAAACAATGTAGCCTTGAACAACCTTGTGTATACATCTTTTCATATTTTCATTAAGATACATTCCTAGGAGAATTTCATTATTTCATTAGAAAAAATTCCTAGAAGTGCAGGTACTGAATCAGAGTTTAAAAAATTAAGAGTTGTAAAAATAGAAAGAACTAACGGAGCAAAGGAGCCCATCCCCCTCCCAACTCACCTCTGACAACCACCAGTTTGTTCTCTGGACCTAAGAATCTGGTTTTGTTTGTTTTGTTATATTCCACATATAAGTAAAATTATATGGTAGTTGTCTTTCTCCGGCTTATTTCATTTGGTATAATGCCTCTAGAGGTCCATCCATGTTGTTGCAAATGGAAAGATCTCATTCTTTTTTATGGCTGAGTGATATTCCACTGTATACATACACCACATCTTTATCTACTCATCTATCATTAGATACTTGGGTTGTTATATATGATATTTTATCTACTCATCTATCAATAGATCTTGGCTACTGTAAATAATGTTGTCATAAGCATAGGGGTGCATATATCTTTCAAATTAGTGTTTTCATTTTCTTTAAATACCCAGGAGTGAAATTACTGGATCATACAGTATTTCTATTTTTAATTTTTTGAGGAATTTCCATACTGTTTTCCACAGTGGTTGCACCAATTTACATTCCTATCAACAGTGCATGAGGGGGTTTCCCTTCTCTTTACATCCTTGCCAACACTTGTTATGTCTTGCCTTTTTGATACCAGCCATTCTGCCTGGTCTTGATCTGCATTTCACTCATGATTAGTGATGTTGAGTATTTTTTCATGTGCCTGTTGTCCATCTGCATGTCTTCTTTGGAAAAATGTCTACTCAGGTCCTCTACCCATTTTATTTTATTTTTTTTAAAGATTTATTTGAGAGAGAGAGTGCACTCAAGTGGAGGGAGCGGGAGGGAGAGAGAGAATCTCAGATGATAGCCACCCCCCTCCCACCCGCTGAGCATGGATGGGGCTCAATCCCACAACCCATGAGATCATGACCTGAGCTGAAATCAGGAGTCAGATGCCACCCAGGCACCCCTCTTTTACCTGTTTTTTAATTGAAAAAAAAAATTTCTTTTTTCGTGTTGAGATGAATTAAGTTTTTTATATATTTGGGTATTAACCACTTATCAGGTATATCATTTGCAAATATCTTCTCCCATTCACTAGGCTCCCTTTTTGTTTTGTTGATGGTTTCCTTTGTTGTGCAAAAGCTCTTTATTTTGGTGTAGTCCCAACAGTTTATTTTTACTTTTGTTTCCCTTGCCTGAGGAGACATATCTATAAATACGTTGATAGAGGTGATATCCACGAGATTACTGCTTATGTTTTCTTCTAGGAGTTTTATGGTCTCAGGTCTCACATTTAGGTCTTTAATCCATTTTTGTGTGGTGTAAAGAGTGGTCCCGTCCTAAACTTATACTTTGCTCATGGCAATAAAAATTAGTCCAATGTTTTTGTAAAGGCCATAGATTAATTTTAATCCAACAATTCTACTTTTGCAGCTCTGTCTTTTCTTAGGAAATAATCCACTACTATACCATACCTGTACAAGTCTGCTTCTGGTTGCTGACATTCTATCACAGCTATGAGTGTGTCCAAACTGGCAACTGTTTGTAATACTGCTGTTTCTGGAACTGCCACGTGTGTCTGGGAAAATTAAAAAAAAAAAAAAAGGATTACACTGCAGTTTCAAGAGCCAAATGGGACCTTAGATATCATCTATTTCAAATCTCTTTTCAGATAAAATCATAGTACACTGTACTTGAGATCACTTAGCTAGATAGCAGAGGAGAAAGATTACAAAATAACGAATAGCTAAGGGAGCTGCTATGATTACCTGTCTAGACAGACCATTTGCTTATAAAAAAAATTAAGTCTGTATTAACAGTCACTATTTGCTCAAAGTTTATTATAAAGCAATTTAATAGGAAAAAATACAAATTTTCACTTTCATCTTCTGAAAACTAAGAACAATTTAAAGGTGTCCCTTATCTAAAAAAGCACCAAAATATTAAAGGATAACATTTTTTCCTAAAAACACATTCCATTTTTCTTTAACTTGATTAAACCACATGAGGCTACCCTTGAAATACATATATAACATTATTTCTTTTAAAAGACTTATAATTTTTAAAAGCTTCAGTGATTTAAAAAATTTCTTCCTTAGCAAGTCAAACAAAGGAAAATATTACCATGACCCAAAAACATTTTGTTCACCCAGAGCAACACTCATACATATTCATGTACAAACATACATGTACAAACCTTCAGGTTAGTTTCTCCATCCAAACTAGCAGTTGTAACGTGACAAGAACCATCAAGTCGATCTGACGACAGAAGCACCAAATCTGCAGGGAAAATTTCATCTTTGGCTATTCGCACAATATCACCCACCTATAAGGAATTATGGGAGAAAAGTAAATATACAGATTTTATGAGGCAGAGACTTATTTTTATTGATTTCTAAACAGATGGCCTATCACAATATTTTAATGTAGAAAGTAGGCTTTTAACTAAAATATAATCAGATTAGAATTTGTGATACCAAAATATAATTGACTTCCATTATTTACTAAATGCATACCCGAATGTTTTTTGATCTAGTTTTTACAAGGCCACCACTTCGAACAACATAAACAGGAGCTCCATTTACTTCATTATCTGAGTTATGTCGTAACCAATCTTCATATCCCTGTAAATATCAAAAGAACAAAAAAATACCCTTTTTAATGTAACTAGAAGATACTTTTATTGCATGAGAAAAAGAAACATAAACACTTCCTCAAAACATTTATTTCATTTACCAGAGTTATATTAGGCTAGTTTGATGCACATAACTCATGGTATCTGACATTCATTCCTACTAGAAACACTCTTCTCTTGGTGTCCTTACACACATGTTCCTGGTTTTCATAGTACCTCTCTAGTTACTCCTCAATTTCCTTACAGGAGACTCCTTCCATGTCAGCTTTATGGGCCCCTTTTTCACCCTTCACTTTCTCACTACAAGATTTCTTCTATCCCCATGTCTTCAAAAAGTCCTGAAATTTATATTTCTAGCCCATATCTCTCTTTTGGACTCAAACTTTAATATCTACCTGCATCCTTAATATCTCCATTTTGATGTGTCATAGTAAACATTTCAAAACCAAATTGATGATATTATCCCTCCAAATCTATGGCATTTCCAATGTTCCCCATCTTGACAAATGACATCAACATCTACTGAATTGCTCTTAGCAGAAATCTGGGGAGTCATTCTTGATTCTTACCTTTTCCTACGCTTATTCAATCTATAAGTTCTATTGCTTCTATGTAAAAATGGTATTTTAATCATAAAATATAAATTCACAGAGCATTATTACAGACAACAGCAAAAAAAAATGAACAGATTTTTAAACTGAGGTTGAGTTCTTTCACTTTCTTAAACAATAGGCCAACAGAACTAATTATAATATGTACTTAAAAAAATATGGTAGGCTACATGCATCGCCATTTAAAAAGGGGCACAGACATAAGCATTTCAGAAGGAAACCTTTGATTAAATGTTTAAGGAGTGGCAATTTTTTTAAAGTGGAAATGGCTTTCTGTGCCATTTTATTTATTTATTTTAAAAGATCTTATTTATTTATTTGACAGAGAGAGAGGGAAAAAGAGAGAGCACAAGCAAGGGGAGGAGGGGCAAAGGGAGAGGGAGAAGCAGGCTCTCCGCTGAGCAGGGAGCCTGATGTGGGGCTTGATTCCAGGACCCTGGGATCATGACCTGAGCAGAAGGCAGATGCTTAACTGACTGAGATTTACCAGGCGCCCCTTCTCATGCTACTTTAGAGAATATTCAAGAACTCAGGGGTGTAGCATAAATACAGATAATGAAATGATATCCAAGAGATAGCATTAAGTGATAAAATGAGGTACAGAATGTATTGTGTTCTATGCTATCATATATGAAAATAAAAGTATGCCTGCCTATGTGAACATTCTGCCTAGATATCAGGACTAATGTACAAATATATCAGGAAAGGAAAACAGGGGACTGGGGGTTTAGGAATATAAAAAACTTTTACTATATGCTATTTTGTACTGTTTCTGTTTTTGAAAAATACGTGCATCTATTTCCTAAAAATATAATACTACAAAATATAAAACAAATATTAAGGATCACTTTGAAGGTCTTTTTTTTTTTTTCAGGGAGAAACCTTTGGGAAAGCATTCTTAAGATACTTAAATTACATTGACCTCATTTAAGATGTAGTATGTCAATTTTAGAGAAATTTAACTGAGAGTCAAAACATCTTTTCTGAAACTGTCAAAAAGCACAATTCCTTTCATAGTCAGATGGCATTAATAGCTGAGCAACAATGATAAAAACATTATCTTTTAAAACACAAATTCACAAAATCTAATCTACGCTACCTATTACTGCCAGATTAATGTTTCCAAAACATTGTTTTAATTCACTGTCTTGTTCAAAACCCCCTCAATAACTCTCAATGCTTACAGCAAAGAATCTTCCAACCTCTTTAATTTAATATCAACCTACGTTTCCAGTATTATCTTTTAATACTTCCCTCTATAGGGTCAAACATTTAGTCAGACATGTCATTCCCCAAAATAGGTCTTGGCTTTTCCTGCATTTAGCCTTTGCCTAAGTTGTTTGTTTCTGTCTCACCTTCTTCACCAACTGTCATTTTACCAATATTCCAAGTTTCATTTCTATTATTTATTCCACAAAACCTCCCTGATTATCAGATGAAGAGTTCCATCCTTTCTCTGAATACCTCCAGCTCACTGGCTCTTACTAGTACTTTATTAAACTATAATTATTATTGTATTTGGTCTTATCTTCCCTACTTCATAGGTTTTAAGTTCACAGAAGGCAAAGACTTTGATACTTACCAGAGCATATATCTTGCATTATGCAACTAGAGAGAAGACTTAATATGTAAGTATGATTGGAAGAAGTTAAAAAACAAAAAAATAACTTCATTCAAATTAAAGTGTAAATAACTGATAATAAAGCTTTTCCTATTTTGATAAAAGTACAAAGGCAGACTAAAAGGGGAGAAGACAAGGAAGGAAGATTGGAACATGGCAACTTCCACTTTTATAATTTTTCCAAAATTGTGTTCCACTAATCTATAGTGATGGACATATAAACCTGAACAGTACACACTCTGGTATGAGTGTGTTTCCTGAATGAACGAAACTTAGGAACAGTTACTGCACAAGAGAAAATTATGAGTTCTGAAATCTCATTCCTGAAAAAGGGAAAAAATCCTTATAGATCAAATTTTCTCTTTGAAAATTATGACCTTTCATATTTCTTCTTTTGCCTTAGTTGTCAAAAAGCTCTCAAGTAAATTTAGTACTCAACTTCAATAACCATACTAACACAGGTTTGAAGTATAATCTTCCCACTTCCTATCTTTAGATTTTATGTTTTACTTAACTCATTTTGGAAGAAGACAGGTTGTCAACTGTCATTATCATATTAAACTCTCTCATTTTGCAGATATAAATTCACCACTGTTTCTCAACTCAGTTAATGGCATCACATTTCAATTAAACCTAGTCTATATTTGGCCAATACATTGGGAAATCAGGGTAAGAAGTTTCACAACATATTGCATTGCTTTAAAATATATTCAATAGGTTTATTCATTCATTTATTCATCTATCAAACAAATGTTTATTGAAGGCCCAATATGTGCATGACTTTGTTCTGGTCACTGGAAATAATCTGGTATATAAAACAAAGTCTCTGCGCTCATAGAGCTAAACATTCAAATGAAGATAAGAGATAAACTAATAAACATTTATTCAACAGAGCAACAGGTAGTGACAAATATATGAAGAAAAAAGACCAGACCAGAAATGAGAGAGTAACATGGTGGTCAGGAAAAGCCTAAGATATCCATGTGGAAATATTGCACAAACATTTGTATATATGTGTCTGGAATTCAGGAAATAGTTTTAGAATACATGTTGATTTGAGAACCATCAACATATAAATGGTACTATCACCCACTAGACTAAATGAAATCACCTAAGAAGTAAAGTATATATAGAAAAGAGGTCCAAGGGACAAATATATGTTACTTTGATGAAATAAATGACATCTACAAAACCAAGTAAATATGTAACTGTATGAAGTGATTTGGATGCTTTTAAGCCTCCAATAAAGCAGTAAAAGGAAATCAAACTTAGTGAAAGCAGTAGCATGGTATTCTGACACACCAGATTTATAATGTAACTGTTAATCCATAGATTCCTCTTATCCTTCTATGTAAGTAATAAAGAATATACTACATCCCAGAATTAAAGAATGTTTGTCAATTTTATTTCCATGTCAATTTATTTTTTTATTTTTTTATTAACATATAACGTATTATTTGTTTCAGAGGTACAGGACTGTGATTCATCAGTCTTACACAATTCACGGCACTCACCAAAGCACATACCCTCTCCCATGTCCATCACCCAGCCACCCCACCCTTCTCACTCCACTCACTCCAGCAATCCTCAATTTGTTTCCTGAGATTAAGAGTCTCTTACAGTTTGTCTCCCTCTCTGGTTTTGTCTTGTTTCATTTTTCCTCCCTTCCCCTATGATCTTCTGTCTTGTTTCTCAAATTCCTCGTATCAGTGAGATCATATGATAATTGTCTTTCTCTGATTGACTTATTTTGCTTAGCATAATACCCTCTAGTTCCATCCACGTCATTGCAAATGGCAAGATGACCTCTTTTTTGATGGCTGCATAATATTCCATTGTGTGTGTGTGGGTGTGTACACACACACACACACACACACACACACATACCACATCTTCTTTATCCATTCATCTGTTGATGGGACATCTAAGCTTTTTCCATAGTTTGGCTATCGTGAATACTGCTGCTATAAACATTGGGGTGCACGTGCCCCTTCAGATCATTACATTTGTATCTTTGGGGTAAATACCCAATAGTGAAATTGTCCGTGTCAATTTAAATCTTATCCCTAAGTCTTATAAAATGGAAATTTATCATATTTACAATTATAATTCAATTAACTTCCTTTCAGGTGGAAAGGTCATCTATTTAACTGGGCCCCTGACACGATTTTTTGAGAAGTGATAGCAATTTAGACATGACATTTCTATAAATTTATTTCTTACTCAGCATGTGTATCTAATAATCTTGCTTTTCTATACCTACATTTTAATATCAATTCAAGATTTGGTTGAAGCTATTTCAACCTAGGGTATTACTTTATATAAAAATCAACATCACCAGGGAAAGCTGTAGAAAGTAGGAAAACACTATACAATTTTTATTCAAAATGGTCATGCTAAAAGTACATGCTTCACTCCCTAGAAATATATCCCTTTTGAATTGTACTTCCTTTAAATATTGCCAAACCTACAAAGATGATTATAATAATTAATCTGTTTCACATATAAATTGGTTTGTACATATAAAATGCTTGTTTTTGGATGCTTCCAAGGTGTGTCAAGGGAACAACATATTTTAACAATGGTAATCATTCCATGAGTCCCTAGTACCTGAAATATAAAAGTGGCTTAACTCAGTTTAACTTTACCATATGCAACATCAAATTTGTTGCTTTCCTATGGAAATTATTTTCACAACAATAAATGTTAGTTTGAAGTGGAAATATTTAGCAACTTCTAAATGACTTGGGGGGGGATAAGAAGTATTTTCATACCTGCTTTATGGCGGTTACTGTTATCACAAAGAATAACGGAAGTCCACTGGTAATTGGACTGGTAGGTGTATCAATCATAAGCTAGATTTACAACAACAAAAAAAGAATGCAGAATATTAATATTTTTATATTGTATACATCACACTATTAACATCTAAAATCTCATACTTATTGGGAATTCTGAGAACACTGTATAAAATGTGTATCATGGTCCAGAGTAAAAAACAGGACAGAGATATCATGCACAGAGTTTAGTTCACAGTTTCACCAAGTTCATTTTGTTGGCTATTATATGAAGTTAGTAGAGTAAACCTACTGCATACCCACAAATATTGCTAGAATGGACTCAGTCACCTCTGCCTTTTTAACACAGAGTACTTAAGGTCTTTCTCCTCAGTATTTGCCTAGAAGCAGAGCTACAGCTGCTCAGAATCTCATTTTACATTTCTTTACCATCCTGGTAAATGCTGAAAAGTCTGTCAGCAATTTTTACGCTGGAATTCAGAATAAATTCACCACTTATGAAGAGGGAACAAGGAATGGGACTAGGAAAAGGATTTTTTTTTTCTACAGTGATTTTTGTCACATCTACAGAGCCAGAGGGGTAGAGCTCAGAAAATGATGCCGTAATTATGATCTAAATCAAACAACTGAGGTTTCAATAAATTGCTGGAGAAGTAATTTTTGCAGTAATTATGTTTGGTTAGTTAAAAAATGGATCTAATGGTTTATTAATGTTCCTTTACCCTGAATAGGCCAATTAAATTTGTTCTACTCCACAGACAAGCTGAATTCCTGATCTTAGCTGGTAATTTCACAAATGCATGTGTTATGTGGACATGGTTAATATAAATTCTCACTTTTTAAAAAAAACCAAGCTGATGTTCTATTGACAGAAAATCAGAAGTTCCTTCTCTGTTCATGAAGGAAAGCAAATTTTTAAAAAAGTAAATGTTTCCTCAAGCTTTAATCACTTGACAATTTTTTTCCCTGAAATTCCAGGTTCTATGAGAGAAAAGTTCAGTTTATACAAAAATTCAATGCCACACTGAAAGAGATTGCTAATGTATCATCAGAAAAGAATAACCCCTTTAAAAGAAAATGGCAATCACTATTTTTAAATTTTGACTTATACTCGTTTTATAAGCTGTTCTCTTGACACTTTGACATTAGAGAAAAAAGAAACAATATGAAAATTAAAAAACTGTAAAAGAGTTTATAATGAATACAGATTTAAGAAAATGGTCCCAAGAACAAAAATCTATATTCATGGGGATATTTAAAAATTAAAATTAAAAAAAACCCCTTAAAATAAAAGAATTTAAACTGAAAACAAAGGGAAAGCCAAAAAAAGATTTTCATGGACAAAGATGGTTCTGTAAGCAGAAATGTGCCAAAAACATATGCTATATATTAAAAGCCAAAATATTTATGTTCTGAGGCAGAGCAACTGAAATGTAAAATTGGCTTTGATTATGGTTATCAACACCACAGCATATCAGTGATGAAACAAAATAAAATTAATCTTAAAATTCATAGGCTATTTTTTAGAAATCTGCATGTGGTTTAAATCACAATATTCACTGATCACAATTGGGAAGCTCTGCAGAAAAGAAAAAAAGATCCCATAGTAAAATAATTTAGAATGCAATGCAACTTTTCCCTGAAGACATAATTTTAGAAATCATTCTATAAACTTAATCTATTGAGTGAGAAAGCTTACCTGAACCAAAAATATAATAAGAAAATAAAAGTTTGCCACTCTTCTGAATTGTTCAAATAAATTTTTTGGAACAAAATTCCACACAGTATACTAAAAAAAAGAGAGAGATGGATAAATTAATATTTAAAATAATATACACTGTATCGATGTAATAATAAGAAAAGTAAAATCAGATTTACTAAGTCCTTAGAAAAATTATGTAAATATTGATGCTACTAAAACTATCTGGCTTTTAAGAGTTTCAGAACTTTTATTCTATACTTTTTTCTTTCTTATACTATTTATTGGCAATTTTAGGGTAATTTAAAAAGATGAGATAAACTGAAACCTACCAATTTCGCTATTAAATTCTTAATTTTTTAGGAGTTGGAGATGACAGATCTAAAACAACATTTAATAATTTATTTTGGACTCTGGTGACACAAAATGAACTAATGTTAAAAATAAATAAGAGCTGATAAAAATGCTGACACTAGATACAATTTATTTTCTATTTTATGTAGCTCAATGTCAGAAATAAAGGAAATGGTATAATTATTTGATTATTTTTTGTTAAGTACAGAATATGGAAAAATAACCTAGAATGTGAAAAAGATTAAAAATACATAAGTGATCACTAGTATAACCACCAAGAATATCTCATAAAGGCATAAAAATCTGTCACAATGTCAATTTTTAAAGTAAGACGGTCACTTAAATGACCCTGGACTAATCTCTCTGTACCCCACTTCATGCCTCTATAAAATGAGGAAAATAATAACCATAGTGTATAGGGTTGTTATAAGGTTTACATGAGCTAATATATCTATGAAGGACTTAGGACGGAAACTGGCTCATATTAACCTCTATGTGTTTGTTGTTATATTACTAATCAGCATATAAGCCTATAATGCTATATTATAGGGGTAGGGTAAAACAGTACAAATTCTACTTGTGTCACTAACTGCTCACAACTTCATATATGAAACAGGAAAACACTTTGTAGTACTGTTACTTTATCCCATATACAGTCTCTCAGTAGAATGTAAGATTCTTGAGGCTAGGGACATTGTTTTATTTACTGCTCTATCTCCAGGACTTACCACTACTACTCAGCACATAGTTGAAGATCAAAACTTTAGCAGAACGAATGAATACACACACACACACACACACACACACACACACACAAGGTTGAAATGAATTTTTTTTTCAGATAACTATCCTATGTCAGGCAATGAAGCCTTAATGGTTATTGACCATTTTGAGATTTGTAAGGATGCAGTTTTCCTACTTTTCTCTGGTACAATTTAAGATGGTTCTAATTTCTGAATTTTCTTATTTAAAAAATTCACTTCATCAGTTAGTTTGAGACCTGAAATGTCCTTTCCCATATGAATAATTTTATAAATAGAGTTAGGTTCCCAGAAGAGCTCACAAAAGCCTGTCTGACCCAAGGATACATAAGTAGTACAATACCTAACAACATTTCTCTCAGGTGAAATTATATTTTCAGTTCTAGTCTGAAATATCTGAAACATATTTTCCCATGGTAGTGGTACCACCAGTGGCTCCAGAATCTGGGAGTGGGGATTATGTTCAGGGTTCTAGAGAGAAGAGCTGTAAGTAGATGCTTTCTATTCACTGCTCAATGTGTACATATAAGATGGTAACTTTGGGTCATATCATCTCCAGCTGATCTTAACTGGAGTAAAAAGACAGTTGTCCCTATAGAGGTCAGAGTATTCCAGGTAACACCCTTAGTCGCCAAATCAAATATATAAAATTTCATAGGAATCAAGTTGGCAACGTCCTAAATTTACATCAATCTATTTAAATCATAACAGTGACAATACATTTTGTCTTCCAGAATCTCAAAAACAACAAGTACATAAATTGGAAGTAGGGTAATTGATCTCAGGATATTTTCTTTGGCTAGTTCAATAACACATGGAAAAACTCAGAATAAACAATAATTTCTTATGAAAACTAGCTTACAAATATTAGGAATTGTTTCCAGGTTTTCTAAAATACAAATATATTAATAGACTGAACAAGTCTAAGTTCTGTGCTTATCCTATCATATGTAGAGGAGGAACTATAGAATAAATATTAAACAATATAAAAATATTATAAGAAAAATAATGATTTATTATGCTTTAAATTTTAGTTATGTAATAATGGTCAATAAAAATAAATTAGAAGTACAACTTCTTTAGAGCTATATATATGACTATACAATTGACCTTTTTTTCTCAAATTCTGACATTAGTAAGAAAAACAAAACATAGTTATGAAATTAAATCTTTTCCAAAGAAGTTAAAATTTAAGAAAGGTAGTTACTATGGTAAATTAAACAGAGATATCATGTACCTACAATGTGCAAGACACTTGCACTATGAGAGAAACCAAGAAGTTTTAATATTAGAGGAAATTAAGAACAAAATATCAATAGCTATATTCAAAGATTAAGTGATGGAATATGTAGAGAATTAAAATGAAAAGCAGTCAGTGAGAGAAAAATTTAATGAAGAAGGTCGTATTTAACATGGGCTTTAAGAGGTAAATATTCAATGGGCTGAAAATAGGGGGCAATTAGAGGAAGACCATTTCAGGAAAAAAAGACAGCATGAACACAGGCAGAGAGGAGGAAAGTTCATCATGACTTTGTGGGATAGAAAATAATACAGTATGGAAGAGTTTAAGGGAATAATAAGGGAGTAGAAAGGTAGTTAAAAGAGAATTTAGAAAAAGTCAGCCCCATTTATGGTCAGGAAAAAAATGGACACTGTCTATGTAAATACCTACATTCCTGAATCTGTGGTCAAAACCATGAATTTTATATTTCCATAAAAACATGAAATCTACAATCTCTGCAGAAACATAAAATCTACATTTAAAAAATGTGGTTATCAACATGACATCACAGGAAAGGCACAATAGTAGGGAAGTTCAACATGGGTTTATGGAATAGCAGGTAATCTAGTTTGGAAGGAGTATGAGAAAGCATTAGTGGAATAAGGTAGTAATGAGAGAGAGAGTCTTCATATGCTAAAAAAAAAAAAAAAGGAATGTTTATTTAAATATCTACATTTTTGAAATTGTGGTCAAAAACAATAAACCTAATACTGCTGCATTGAATACAATCATGTAAAGATATTTAATCCCAAAAGTTTTCCAGGACACTCAGCTTTCAATACTGGCAGAGGACTAAAGTGGTCCTGTAACTCCCAGCAGATAAGAATTACAAAAACTAGATTTTAAAAATGGATCCTGGAAAGTATCCAAAATATAGATAGAAACTGGAAGAAAGTTTAATTTAAAAAAATGTAAATGGAGGGAATATGAATTGTGAACTATGGCTTTTTACCCTACAGACACTATCCAACTCTCACACTTATGGCAGCAAACAGTAGGGAAAAACTACACCCTTATCACAAAATATGACAAGAGATCTGAGTTTAGGACTAGAAAGGTAGATGGACATTTAAGGGGAAAATACTGGTAGTGAAAGAACCATGCAAGGAAAATGACCCAAATTCAGAATGTAAACTCTCCAAACGTAGGCTGACAGCTAAACTCTGCACCAAAAACGAATGAACTGCTGATATACGCAACAACAAAGATGACTCTCAGGATTATTTTTACATCAAAAGAAGCCACACACAGAAGACTCATACTATATGACTGAATTTATATGAAATTCAGACCAAACTGTAGTTACAGAAAGCAGATCAGTGGGTGCTAGGGCTAGAGGTGAAGAGGAAGAGGACTGGCTGCTAAGTTGTTAGTGGTGGATATATTCTGCATCTTGATTTGTGATGGCCACATGTTGTTATATATACATTTGTCAAAACTCATCAAATTGTACACTTCAAATTGGTGATTTTTGGTGTATTTAAATTATACCCAAATTTAAAAAAAAATTTTCAAGAAGGACCTTTTTTTTAAAAAAGATTTTACTTATTTTTATTATTTATTTGAGAGAGTATGTGTGCAATACAAAGATGCTTCTGAAGGTGGTCTATTAAGCAACAGCAATGATCTAAGGAGAACTTTATCCTTAGTCTCTTTGATTCACATCCTCTCTAACTGCACTGTCCAATAGGTGACCACTAGTTGCATATGGCTGACATTTAATTTAAAATAAATTAAAATTTAAAAAGTAGCTTCTTCAGTGGCATTAGTCACATTTCAAGGCCTAACTAGCCCTATATAGCTACTGGCTATCATAGCAGACAGCACAGAAAACATTTCCTCCATCATGAGAGAAAAGTCTGTTGGGACAGCATGACCCTGTAATCTTCAGTTTCAAGATAAACTAAGACGTCTTAAAAATGTCATAGAAGGGGTGCCTGGGTGGCTCAGTCAGTTAAGCAGCTGCCTTCAGCTCAGGTCATGATCTCGGGGTCCTGGGATCGAGCCCTGCATCAGGCTCTCTGCTCAGCGATGAGTCTGCTTCTCCCTCTCCCTCTCTGATATCTCTCTTTTGCTCTCTTTCAAATAAATAAAATCTTTAAAAAAAAAAAAAGCCATAGGAAAAAAATGAAACGAGGAAGAATATGTGAGTGAAGCAGTACCTTCGTACTATTAAATGTTTACAGAAGAGTGGTAAAATTGGAGGAAGTCAGGCTTTAAAGTCATATAGAACCGAGTGCAAACTCCAATCTTGTCACTTACTAGTGTGCAACCCTAGGTAAATTATTTCCCAACGCTTTAATTGAAGAAACAAATATAAAATGAGCATAACGCTCAGCAAAAGCTACCTCAGAGTTGTAAGAATTAAATGATATGAGATGTACCTAACATAGTGCCTGGCACACAGTATAAATATTAGTTCCTCAGTTTAACTGCAACTAAGGATAATTTTTGGTGTGTTAGTTAACTGGTATTAACAATTGGCAACTCCTTTTACTTTACAGTTCACAATTTTGGTTAAAGATAAATTTGCCCCAACCATGTCCTTGAATTTTTAAGGATAAAAATGTATACTAGAATATACAAATCACTTTTCAAACAAAATGGAATATATCTATAGTTTTAAGTGTTAATGCTTACCTTAGATGAAATGATCCGGTTATCTATAAATTTCTGAGGTGTGTAAAGGCCATTCTGAGGAAACCTGTTGGCTATGTAAATGGTTCTTGTGTCACTTTGATGTGGTGGGTCAAAACCCTAAGACCAAGCAAAAGAAAAATAATGATCAATAAGGTTAGCTGTTATGATTCTTTACTGTTGGTTTTATTTAACTAATCAGATTACACATATTATTACTAGACTTGAACTGCATATAGGCTCAATCTATCTAATTATTAGCAAAGTTAAACCATATATTTTTTTCTTTCTCAAGTAAACTAGTATATTATCTTCAAGTATAAACTAACAAGGTAATACACCCGGTAATGAAAAATGATCCATACTTTGTTAGAAATGCTACCATAAGGGGAAAAAAAGTCATATATAGAAGATTTACAGAAGCATCTGAGGATAAGACTTCTTTCCTTCCCTTTCATTCCTGTGGGTTCCTTGCCTTTTTTCTTAATACAGATTCCTACTCAGTGATGTGGAAAACCTGTGTAGTGATGGCCTAGCCAGCACCTACCACATCTGATGATAAAGGTTATTTTATTTCTTCCACACCCAGATCAACTTGGTTTCAAAGAGCTTTGATCCCACAGGCCTCACAATGCACTGGGTAGGGTCTTGCCCAGATTCATTCCACACAATCATCTCTTTGTGCTTGTTATATTATCAATCAAATCCCTGAAATATGGATATATAATTCTGGCCTGAAAATTAGGAAACCATCTCTCAAGGTACATTTAGTAATGATCTCCAATGTAAAAGTTTTCACTGGAACAAGAATACTGATACTTTATTCCCACAGTATTTTACTATTTTCCTAGGCGACAAGTGAATCTTCAATAATCCTTTGGCAGATCTTGGGGATCCTTTGACAGGCTCAAAGCAATAACCAAAAGCAAGGCCTTTTTGGGGGGTTCTATCTGGCAATGATTTGAAATTTCTCAGATTTTCATTTTTTTCATGGTGGTCAATGGCTATTTACTACTGTTACTAAGTTACTAAAAAGTTAACTAAAGTTGGTATTCTGGATCCACTTGCAGATATTAAGGACTCTAATTTAGTAATCTACTAAGTGATGTGGCTGCCATTCAATGCTTAGCATCCCTGTAAAATTTCCATTAAGCACATACATACACAGACAGTGGAAATTCCCATATTACCTAGAGGTATATTTTTGTTTAGTCCATCAGAATATCAACAGTGCTATCTATAGGTTTCAACTTCTGTTATTCTTAGTTTTAAGAAATTTATTCTGTGATCTTAGAAATAGCTAGTATAAGACTGTGAAAATTAAATACATTTGTATGCTCCATAAAAAAAACATGAAGTTTCATTTTATTTGTTTATGCTATTTATAGTGATGACCACATTTTGTGGATGTGAATGTGCCATTATGTGTCTGATTTCAAAATCAGTTTCTTCAAAGATAAAATGTGGCATGCATATTTATCTTCCTCATAAATTTTCCTTTAAACATTTCATAATTGTTCCCTATAATAACTCATGGGAAAAAGGCAGGTCTCAAAACGAGTTGGAACTCATTGCTCTATCTAGAATATTGCAATCATCTTAAAGATATATGCCATTACCCATTCAACAAATAAATTATTGAGTTTAAGTACCATGTTAATCCATGTAGGATTATGTGATTTGTTAATTACTCAAGTAAATCACAATATGCTCCAACTCAATAAATAAAAATGAATGAACAAAGAGTTTACATGCTACTGCTGTAATCTGTGGCTGTATTTTTCAAAGGAGGTTCAGATGAAGTTTTCCAGTAAAGTTCATAAAGTTACAAGAGGGACACACATACAGGTAACTGGAACATTAGACTGCATGAGGCATATTTATTCCACATCCACTCTGTAACCATGTAAAAATAATGGTAAGTTACATAGCATGTATGTAAGCTTTTGGGATAAATTAAATTAAAAAAAAGTAAATTTGTGGTTCTGAATTTTTTTTTTTTAAGAGAGCGAGCGAGCGCACATGCATGTGTGTTCATGTGAGGGTGGCACAGAGGGAGAAGGAAAAAGAATCTTAAGCAGGCTCCCATGCTCTGCGTGGAGCCTGAGGCAAGGCTCAATCTCATGACCCTGAGATCATGACCTGAAATGAAATTTATAGATGACTAACTGAGCCAACCAGGTGCTCAAGAATATATAAACCTTTAAGAACATGTCAAGACAATTGAGACTGAGAACCGTTGATGAATTTTATTTTTCGCTAAATTCCACCATGACTGGAATGTATTACTATGTACATCTAAAGTGATGAAACAAAAAGCAAAACAAAGACTCCCCTAAATTACATATGTTATTTATATATGTTACTATTTCAACACCTCATTCATGACTTTCTAGGAAGCAAATACTCATCCTTCTCCATTCATCTCTACTGGCTGTACCAGTAATCACATACTAAAGTTTTGAAACTTCTTAGATTTCTACAATTATTTCAAGGGGATATATTGAAATGTTTTAAAAATAAAATCAATTTTAAATTAAACTGAATTTTAAATGCAGAAATCACTATATTCCAAAATATCATAATTTAACATAATTCCAGGAGAATGATGAATTTTTCCTTATTCTATAACATTCACTTACACAGTTTTCAGTTTTTTCAGTTGTAATTAATACACATGATCTCAATCATTTTATAATCAATGGTATGCCTAGAGGTGTATTTTTTTTTCCACACAAAATAGTTAAATTTTCTATTTATGATGGTATAAATTTTATATGTGGGACAACTAGATATCCCTTATGGAAAAACCCTCTAACTTTAGTTCATTAGCATCACCTTCTCTGCAACAAATTAAGTCAGCAACAAGCAATAAAAATAAAAGAATAAAATTGTCCAAAAATAAAAAAAAAAACGACATAGAGCAGGATCCATAAATGGGCTTCAGGTCTGTGAATCTCTGAAACTGTATGCAAATTTGCATAACATGTGCATTTTTCTGATGAGAGTGAGCACAGGTTTCATTGGTTTTTCATGATGTAAAGAAGCTTAAAACCACCTACCTACTTTACTTGCTTTATAGTCAGTTCTCCATCTCAATATTGCAGATTTTAAAAGAAAATCTATGTTTCACTAACACCTCTCTTTTCAAAAGGAGTCTAAACAAACATGGTATCAAAAGTAACTGCACAGCTATACTGTTAGTGTGAGGTTCAAGTATTCCATGCTTTTCTAGCAAGGATTAACCGCAATTCATGGCACTGAGAAAGAAATACAGTCTGAACTTCCTAATCACTACTAGGTCAAGGCTACATGCCAGGGTTGGCACACATTACATTTCCTGTTGTCATCTCAGACTACCCATTCACACCTTTAACTCCTTGCTGCTAGCCTGCTTCGTTTTCCTCTGATTCCATCTTGCCCTGGGCAAAGAAACCAAGATAGATTAACGCTATTCTAGTCACCCTAATTCTATTTTAATTCCTGCTAAAAAGTAGCGTCTATGCTTTGGAAACACACAAATTTAAACTATTTAAAAATAAAAAACTCATATTCTATGAAAGTATGAAATTCAAAACCTCTTTTCAGTCTGAATTTGTGAGCATATGTTAAAGTCACAGGTATTAAAAAAAAAAGTGGGTAAGGTAGAAAAAATCTCAGGATGGCTTCTTGGGGAAGAACTGACAACAAACAGGACTGGTTTGAAAACAGACTCCTTTTGTAACCACAAACTGATGAGACCTAGGGAAACCAAACTAGTAAACAGCTTTGTAATTTTTAGAAGTTAGTCTTTGGCACACAGTAGTACTTAGAAATGAATCACAACATTCTACATTTTCATACCAACTATACCAGCCTCTCCATAATCTTAAAAGCTCAAAGATTTTATGAAAAATACAAACATTACAAATAAAAGCACTAACAAGAGACTAAAACCATAGTCCTATAATTAAAATTGTTACACTTCTTTAACATAACTAAGAAAACATCTTTAGGGTTCACAGTGATCGAAGTAAATTTGTGCTTCTTATTCTTATGTGATTTATTTACTCTAAAATATAAAGAAAAAAGCTTCAAAACAAACCACACACCAAAAAACCCACCAAAACTCAAAAAACAAAAAAAGAAGCTTCAGAGTCAAAATTGCAATACCACTTTTATTAAAAGAAATGAACAAAAGCTTTATGTCACACACTTTATTATAGGACAGAAAGTAATTTTTGTTGGCTGTATGCTCCAACGTACAAAGGCACATGAAAATGGCCTAGCAAAAATATAATGATACTGGGAAAGAATGATTTAGTGTATTTTACCAAATCTATAAACTTAATTGTGAATTACTGTTTACTGGACATAGACTTTAAATAAAATATACCTATATGGAGGTACTGTAAGAGCAAGATAATTTTACACTGTTAACAGAAAGGAAGGTGACAGAGAATAACTTAAAATGCCTGTGATATAAACAAACATAATAAACATTTTTATTTCATGTTATATAATTTTCATTTTAGGACTTAAGGTTGTTTGCCATCTATATCAAACCAGTCTGGGCTTCTAGGAAATTTGGCTTACTGCAATGGTGGGTTAGGACTGGCTTTCTAACTATATGATATAAAATTTAGAGTGATCTTTGACTCAAATTCTTAAATCATCTGTCAATGCTTTACTACAGGAAGCTCATCTCTGATGGGTTATGATATTACTTCCCAAACTTGATTTCCTATTCCAACATACACCTCCAGCAAAAGCCTCTTCATCCTTCAAGTTTCAGCTTAAGAGTTTCCTTCTCAGTGGAGTTTTACCTGACACTCCTTTTTCCCCAGAAACAAAGGAAGGCACCTGTTATTTATTATGCTCACCAAACCTTTTGCACACTTTCACTATGGATTTTATTAAACGGAATAATAATTGCTTGTCTGTATATCCATCTCCCCCTCCAGACTGAAGATTCTTAAAGGCAGCATGTACCAATTCATTACTTAATGAATATTTACTGAATGGGCTAAATTCTCTAGTTTTGAGGTTCCAGGTTTAGTTTTTAAATATCTTTAATAACTTTTCTACCAAATTAAATTTAAATTCAATGATATTTAAATGAAAATGGAAAAACTTTAAAAGTGATTCTGCAAAAGTGAAATCTACCATTACTAGTAAAAGAAAGGCTCATAAGAAGCTTTTCATTCTGCTGTTCCTAGATTTATCTTATTCTCATCAAAGCCATTTGTTAAAGCTTTACAGTTGATTTGGGTTCATTTCCGGATGTCAAAGAAACCAACTTCTATTAGGGAAATGCAAATCAAAACCACAATGAGAAACCACCTACCACCCATCAGGATGGCTATTATCAGAAAAAAAAAAACACCAAAACAGAAAACAATTAGTACTGGCAAGAATGTGGAGAAATTGGAATACTTGTGCATTGCCAGCAGTAATGTAAAAGTGGTATAGCCTCTGTGGAACTATGGAAACTCTTCAAAAAAAGTAAACACAGAATAATCATATATGATCCATCAATTCCACTTCTGGGTACATACTCAAAAAACAGAGCCTTGAACAGATATTTGTATATCCATGTTCAAGGCAGTATTATTCACAATAGCCAAAAGGTGGAAGCAACACAAGTGTTCATCAACAGATGAATGGATAAACAACATATGGCACATATACACAAAGAGCTATTATTCAGCCTTAAAAAAGGAAATTCTGACACATGCTACAACATGGATATACCTGAAAGACATTATGCTAAGTGAAATAAGCCTGTCACAAAAGAAAAATATTGTATGATTCCTCTTTTCTTAAAAGATTTGTTTATTTGAGAGAGTGCACGCGTGCACATCCACACACGAGCAGTGGGAGGGACAAAGGGAGACGGAGAGACAGAATCTCGGGCAGACTCCCTGTTTAGTAGGGAGCCCAACATAGGGCTCGATCCCCCAACCCTGAGATCATGACCTGAGCTGAAACCAAGAGTCACTTAACCGACTGAGCCACCCAGGTGCCCTTGTATGATTCCTCTTATACAAGAAATAGCCAAATTCAGTCGGCCAGCTGTTTAGTCAATGGGGGCATAGGGAGTTTGTGTTTAAAGGTTACAGAGTTTCAGTTTGGGAAGATAAAAAAGTTCAGGTCATGGATGGTGGTGATGGTTGCACAACATTGTGAATGTACTTAATGCTACAGAACTATAGACTTAAACATGGTTAAAATGATAAATTTTATGTTATATATATAACCACACTTAAAATATCAATTAAAAAATCAATTTCATCCATTTGAAATTTTCTGATGGATTAGAAGAGTCCTATTTGGTCATAATTCAACCGTTATAATAACGAATGTCTTTTGTTTGTCAGACTGGTGATTTCCATGTATGGCAAGAGAGACATTTATAATAAAAATAAATGTGTGAGGCTGTTTTAGTTTAGATCAAATTTAAAAATCATAGACTAAAAACCCTAAATTTGAATTTTTTTGTTGCTGTTCTGCCTATCAGGTTGAACACTGACTAGACAAGAAGTGAAACTGGTAAATCTTCTAACTGTGGTATCCAAATTAGAGACAGATGGGTGAAAAGAAATTTCTTCTTTTTTTAGTGCATGCGCACGGGAGAGAAAGAGAGCGCACACACATGTGAGCAAGGGGAAGGGCAGAGAAAGGAGAGATTCTTAAGCAGGCTCCGCATGGAGCCTGACATGGGGCTCTATCTCAATACCCTGAGATCATGATCTGAGCTGAGATCAAGAGTCCAATGCTTAACCGGCTGAGCCACCCAGGTGCCCCTAAAAAAAAATTTCTACACAGGTTTCTCAAATACTTCCGAGCCTTCTCCTTCTCCCCTCACAATCATACACAGCAGTAGCAATGAAGATGGCTTATAGGTCCTCCTTAGAATATCAGATGAGTTATAACTGAGACAGGCTGGAGACATGTTGTCAATCAAAAAACAGATCTTTTACACAGTATATCCAAAGTTTAATATTTAAAAACATCAAGCACAAAGACACAACCACAAAATTCTAAACAACATGAAAAAGCATACTGAAGTCAAAGAAGAGAGACACAGTGTGAATTCTATTTAATTATTTAGGAAAGAACTGGCACAGCCACCCCAACTTCTAGCAACCACCACCCTCATCAGTCAGCAGCCATCAACATCCAGGCAAGACCCTTCACCAGCAAAAAGATTATGACTTGTTGAAAGCTGAGATTATTGTTAGTATTTTTTAGCAAGAAAGTATTTTTAAACAGAGGTATGTACATAGATTTTTTTAGACATACACTGCTGCACACTTAATAGAGTATAAACATAAATTTTATATGCACTAGGGAACCAAAAAATTCATTCGACTTGCTGTATTGTGATACTCCCTTTACTGTGTGTGGTGCTCTGGAACTGAACACACAACATCTCCAAGGTATGCCTGTGCACTACACTTTTAGCAGTCTGCATTAGTGGCCATGGATTCACAATGATTATACCATTTGATTATTATGTCTACTGACATCATGACTGCACATTTATATACTGAAATAGGTATTAATAAGTGTATTTATTTTTCCTTCATATAACAACTTCAATTTGATGTTGATTTTTTAAATAAGTTATTAAGTAGTCAGTCAGGTTATGTATTTAAACTTTATCACAGGATAAGAAGGGATGAAGCATTTATAAAATATTTGTTAGGGTCTGATATGGTGGAAAAGCAACTAGGTACTTGGGAGACCAAAATGTAAGTTATAAGTATTCTGTTTTGGATCTATAACAGAATCCCTTAAGTTAGAAGCTACTGCTTTTACCATGAGCAGTATAGTATAGCCAGTATTCATATCAGGAAACAACAACAAATATTTCCAAGTACAGATTTAAACAGGATAATGTATTAGGTAAAAAATTACAAACAATAACAACATAAAAATATATTGAAGTTAAAGAACAGACATGCTAAGTGAATCCTACTTAGCTATTTAGACAAGAATTGAAACAAAGAGTAGAAAACAACAGGGTAGAAAAACAATAATTACCTTATTAATTTTATATTGCTGGGAACCTGAGAAACATGAAGAAAATAAAACATGTCCATACAAGGTAAAACAAACAGGGCCCAGCAAATCTTAAAACTATTGTTACAAAAACTTGAAAATTAAACTTTAAGCAGAAAAATTATTATTTAGCAACACTGGGTCCAACTGACATAATTCTAAAAATTTATTTTTAAAAAAACACAAGAGTATTTTAGCTTATTTTCAGTTCTTCCAGGGAGCAAGCAGTTCATTTACCTTGCAAAATGACTATTAAAATTGTACTGATCTGCAATTCTTGACTTCTACATGTAATGAAAAGAATTTACTTTAGCACTCAAAAAGAGTATTTGAGTACTTTCTATGTGCTCTGTAGTAAGCTAAGGACCACAGGTGATAAAAACAGATGACTTGGTCCCTGCCCACTTGGAGTTGATAAAACCTTAGTGATTTGGCCTTATTTACCTCAGATATCACCTAACTTCCTATTTCTACTCACGTATTTAAGATCAGACTGGAATTATTTTCTGATTTCAACATGGGACTCCCTGCACAGTTATCTAGAAAGCAACTGGATATTTTTGTTTAGATGTTAAGGAAAGAGGGTTGGACTTGAGATTGGAACCCAGCAAGCATAATGATGATAGTTAAAATAAAAAAAAAAACACGCATGTGACTGCCTATTATGAGTGTACAGAGGAAGAAGAGAATAAGAGCAAGAAATGGAATTCTCAAGGCTATCATTTAAGACACATGTGGGAGAGAAAGAATAAGCAAAGGAGAAAGATCACCAGATAGGAAGGAAAACAGAGAAGTGGTATGGCAGAAACACAGGAAGTTGCAAGAAGGAATTATTTCATATACTGTAAAGAAAAATGAGAACTGAAAAAAGAGTGCTGAATTTAATAATTAGGAAATCATTGGTGGCTTTTGTCAACACAGTTTGAATATAACAGTTAAAAGGGCTACAATGTATTGATTGAATGGGGATGAAGAGGAGAGTGAGGAAGTGGGGAGAGCGATTAACTACAGCTGGATCAAATGAAAGATTTTTTTGGGGCGCCTGGGTGGCTCAGATGGTTAAGCGTCTGCCTTCAGCTCAGGTCATGATCCCAGGGTCCTGGGATCGAGCCCCGCATCGGGCTCCCTGCTCCGCGGAAGCCTGCTTCTCCCTCTCCCACTCCCCCTGCTTGTGTTCCCTCTCTCGCTGTGTCTGTCAAATAAATAAAATCTTTAAAAAAAAAAATGAAAGATTTTTTTTGTGTAAACGAATCATATATTCAGGTTTGAAATGAAGGATCTGATAAAGAGGGAGAAAAACAAAGCTATGAGAAAGAAAAAATTATTGAAGATCAAGGAATTACTAAATGTAATATGTTATCCCAGATGGGATTTTGAAGCAGAAGAATTTTCTTGAAAAAATAACAATGTCTGAATAAAGTATGGAGCTTAACTAATAATAACGCATTAGTATTGGTTCATTAGTGTAACAAGTGTAGCCTAGTAATACAAGATGTTAACAATAAGAGAAACTGGGTGTGGGGCGTCTGGGTGGCTCAGTCGGTTGAGCATCCCACTCTTGATTTCAGCTCAAGTCATGATCTCAGGAGCCTGAGATCGAGCCCTGAGAGCCCAGCATCTGTCATCAGCAGGGAGTCTGCTTCTCTCCCTCCCCCTCTGCCCCTGCTCCAGCTCACAGGCTCTCACAGGCATTCTGTCTCTCTCTAAAATAAATAAATAAAACCTTATTTAAAAGAGAGCGAGAGGGGCGCCTGGGTGGCTCAGTCATTAGGCGTCTGCCTTCGGCTCGGGTCATGATCTCAGGGTCCTGGGATCAAGCCCCGTGTAGGGCTCCCTGCTCAGTGGGAAGCCTGCTTCCCCCTCTCCCACTCCTCCTGCTTATGTTCCCTCTCTCGCTGTGTCTCTCTCTGTCAAATAAATAAATAAAATCTAAAAAAATAAAATAAAAATAAAAAATAAAAGAGAGAGAGAGAGAAACTGGGTGAAGGGAATCTACAGGAATTCTCGGTATTCTTTTGCAACTTTTCTGTAAATCTGAAAGTATTCTAAGATAAAAAAAGTTTATTTTTTAAAAGTTAAAAATACAGTTCTCAAAAACAAGTACATCTACGAATGTAAGCACTGCACACACACGGCCACAGGTGCATTACACTAACCTAGTTTTTCTCATTTTGCATAGATCACTAACAACCTGATCTCAATCTATATGAAACATCATCATTAGGGAGCTCATGGTCTAGGAGACATTATAAAAACTGTTAAAAGCATCTCTGATTACTTAAGAATTTTGACTTTTACTGTCTCCTAATAAATTCCTAAGTTTCTTTTTTTTTTTCAAATTCTGCAAATATGTGCTGGAAAAAGGGCTGATCAACACTGGCAAGTAGGCACTGCACCAATTTCCTTTAAATTTGCATAAAGAGTTGGAGCCATAAAGTCAGGGGGTCTGCTGAATATCTAGGTAGAGGCCAGTGCCTTTACTTTTAAATTTCAATAGGAAAACACACATTAGAGAACCACTTACCTTTCAGTAGTAAAGAATCAAGTCCACCTTCACATCTTTGTTGGCATTTTTCAAATTTGTATATTAAAGAGTACAGTGGAGAACTGAGATAAGCAAGAATATCTATATTCCCTTTGTAGTTCAGGAGATGCAAGAGTAAAGAAACAATTTCCTAGGTAACAGATGACTAAGACCTGAACCGACTATATACTACTTAAGCTTTGCCTAACAATTGCACTCAAGGCAAAGGACTCTTCAAAGCAAAATCTTAGAATACCAATATGTAACACAAGTATTTATTGGGAAAAATGTGCTTGATACTATATGAGGCACTGTACCAAATTTCAGTAAAAATATCTGAACATTCTGAAATATCAAGCTACTTAGTATGTCATTTATTAAATTATCCTATAACTTAATTTTTAAAAATTCAATTTATAAATACTATGAGCATTGACTATATATTAGGTTTTATGCTCAGTACGGTGGAAATATCAAAATAGAAGTTAGGGCCTCTGTTCTGGATAAAACTTCATTTAGAAAAAATAAGGCCTCTTAATAAGCACAAAAAAAAACCAAAACATCAAGTAAAATTAGTAAAATTTTGACTGAAATAGTAGTAGCTCATTAGATGACTCACTTTATTTTTTTTTTAAGATTTTATTTATTTGACAGAGAGAGAGACAGCGAGAGAGGGAACACAAGCAGAGGGAGTGGGAGAGGGAGAAGCAGGCTTCCCGCTGAGCAAGGAGCCTGATGCGGACTCGACCCCAGGATCCTGGGATCCTAACCTGAGCCGAAGGCAGACGCTTAACTGCTGAGCCACCCAGCTGGCCCTTATGACTCACTTTTTTCTTTATAGGAAATTATCAAATACACCCTTCTGAACAGAGTTAAATGTATGATATAATTTCATTACAGATATAATAAAAGTTATTAATAAAAATGGAGTATATTTTTTCAGCATTTCCAATTTCTATTTCAATACCACAAACTTGTCAAACTTCAAAATAAAATTTTGAGTCCCTAAGGTTCAAGACAAAAAGGAAATTAAAAACTTGAAAAACTTCCAAAAAATTTGCCATGCTGTTCAAATCCAATTTATATGTACTGCATTTTATGGTAGATAACATTTTCAAGAGGAGATATACATTAAGGTTCAAGCAAGTCCTAACTTTTTCTGGTACCTAAAATATTATGTCAACTTGAGAATGGCCATTGCTGACTAACTAAAAGAACTCTTGATCACTTCTCTCCTTTTCCTCTATACACCTGTCACTCCAGAGTACCGCTGCCACCTAGAAATCTCTCCTAACTCATTTTCTAGTCTTTCTTTTTTTTTTAACTTTTACTTTAAATTTTTTATTGTTATGTTAATCACCATACATTACATCATTAGTTTTTGAGGTAGTGTTCCATGATTCATTGTTTGTGCATAACACCCAGTGCTCCACGCAGAATGTGCCCTCTTTAATATCCATCACCAGGCTAACCCATCCCCCATCCCCCTCCCCTCTAGAACCCTCAGTTTGTTTTTCAGAGTCCATCGTCTCTCTCTCATGGTTTGTCTCCCCCTCCGATTTCCCTCCCTTCATTCTTCCCCTCCTATCTTCTTTTTTTTTTCTTAACATATATTGCATTATTTGTTTCAAAGGTACAGATCTGTGATTCAACAGTCTTGCACAATTCACAGCGCTCACCATAGCACATACCCTCCCCAATGTCTATCACCCAGCCACCCCATCCCTCCCACCCCCCCACCACTCCAGCAACCCTGTTTGTTTCCTGAGATTAAGAATTCCTCATATGACCCTCCCCCTCTCATGTGCTCTCTCTCTCTCTCTCTCATTCTCTCAAATAAATAAAATCTTAAAAAAAAAGAATTCCTATCAGTGAGGTCAGATGATACATGTCTTTCTCTGATTGACTTATTTCACTCAGCATAACACCCTCTAGTTCCATCCACGTCGTTGCAAATGGCAAGATCTCATTCCTTTTGATGGCTGCATAATATTCCATGGTGTATATATACCACTTCTTCTTTATCCATTCATCTGTCGAAGGACATCTTTGCTCTTTCCACAGTTTGGCTATTGTGGACATTGCTGCTATAAACATCGGGGTGCACATACCCCTTTCAGATCCCTACATTTGTATCTTTGTGGTAAATACTCAGTAGTGCAATTGCTGGATCATATGTAGTCTATTTTCAACTTTTTGAGGAAGCTCCATACTGTTTTCCAGAGTGGCTGCACCAGCTTGCATTCCCACCAACAGTGTAGGAGGGTTCCCCTTTCTCCACATCCCCGCCAACATCTGTCTTTTCCTGACTTGTTAATTTTAGCCATTCTGACTGGTGAGAGGGGCTATCTCATTGAGGTTTTGATTTGGATTTCCCTGATGCCGAGCGATGTTGAGCACTTTTTCATGTGCCTGTTGGCCATTTGGATGTCTTCTTTGGAAAAATGTCTGTTCATGTCTTCTGCCCATTTCTTAATTCAATTATTTGTTCTTTGGGTGTTGAGTTTGATAAGTTCTTTATAGATTTTGGATACTAGCCCTTTATCTGATATGTCCTTTGCAAGTATTTTCTCCCATTCTGTTGGTTGTCTTTTGGTTTTGTTGACTGTTTCTTTTGCTGTGCAAAAGCTTTTTATCTCGATGAAGTCCCAAAAGTTCATTTTTGCCCTTGCTTCCCTTGCCTTTGGTGATGTTTCTAGGAAGAAATTGCTGTGGCGGAGGTCCAAGAGGTTGCTGCCTGTGTTCTCCTTTAGGATTTTGATGGACTCCTGTCTCACATTTAGGTCTTTCAACCATTTTGAGTCTATTTTTGTGTGTGGTGTAAGGAAATGGTCTAGTTTCATTCTTCTGCATGTGACTGTCCAATTTTCCCAACACCATTTGTTGAAGAGACTGTCTTTTTTCCATTGGACATTCTTTCCTGCTTTGTCGAAGATGAGTTGACCATAGAGTTGAGGGTCCACTTCTGGGCTCTCTATTCTGTTCCACTGATCTATAAGTCTGTTTTTGTGCCAGTACCATACTGTCTTGATGATGACAGCTTTGTAATAGAGCTGGGAGTCTGGAATTGTGATGCCGCCAGCTTTGCTTTTCTTTTTCAAGATTCCTCTGGCTATTCGGGGTCTCTTCTGGTCCCATACAAATTTTAGGATTATTTGTTCCATTTCTTTGAAAAAAGTGGATGGTATTTTGATGGGGATTGCACTGAATGTGTAGATTGCTCTAGGTAGCATTGACGTCTTCACAATGTTTGTTTTTCCAATCCATGAGCATGGAACGTTTTTCCATTTCTTTGTGTCTTCCTCAATTTCTTTCATGAGTATTTTATAGTTTTCTGAGTACAGATCTTTTGCCTCTTTGGTTAGATTTATTCCTAGGTATCTTATGGTTTTGGGTGCAATTGTAAATGGGATTGACTCCTTAATTTTGTCTCTCTTCTGTCTTGTTGTTGGTGTATAGGAATGCCACTGATTTCTGTGCATTGATTTTATATCCTGCCACTTTACTGAATTCCTGTATGAGTTCTAGCAGTTTTGGGGTGGAGTCTTTTGGGTTTTCCACATAAAGTTTCATATCATCTGCAAAGAGTGAGAGTTTGACTTCCTCTTTGCCAATTTGGATGCCTCTGATTTCTTTTTGTTGTCTGATTGCTGTGGCTAGGACTTCTAATACTATGTTGAATAGCAGTGGTGATAGTGGACATCCCTGCCGTGTTCCTGACTTTAGAGGGAAAGCTCTCAGCTTTTCCCCACTGAGAATGATATTCACTGTAGGTTTTTCATAGATGGCTTTTATGATATTGAGGTATGTACCCTTTATCCCTATACTCTGAAGAGTTTTGATCAAGAACAGATACTGTACTTTGTCAAATGTTTTTTCTGCATCTATTGAGAGGATCATATGATTCTTGTTCTTTCTTTTGTTAATATATTTTATCACGTTGATTGATTTGCGGATGTTGAACCAACCTTGCAGCCCAGGGATAAATCCCACTTGGTCGTGGTGAATAATCCTTTTAATGTACTGTTGGATCCTATTGGCTAGTATCATGGTGAGAATTTTTGCATCCACGTTCATCAAGGATATTGGTCTGTAATTCTTTTTGATGGGGTCTTTGGTTTGGGGATCAAGGTAATGGTGGCCTCATAAAATGAGTTTGGAAGTTTTCCTTCCATTTCTATTTTTTGGAACAGTTTCAGGAGAATAGGTATTAATTCTTCTTTAAATGTTTGGTAGAATTCCCCTGGGAAGCCATCTGGCCCTGGGCTTTTGTTTGTTGGGAGATTTTTGATGACTGCTTCAATTTCCTTAGTGGTTATAGGTCTGTTTAGGTTTTCTATGTCTTCCTGGTTCAATTTTGTTAGTTGATACATCTCTAAGAATGCATCCATTTCTTCCAGGTTATCTAATTTGCTGGCATATAGTTGTTCATAATATGTTCTTATAATTGTTTGTATTTCTTTGGTGTTGGTTGTGATCTCTCCTCTACCTTGCCTCACTCTTGAACAGATTTAAGATGGCAGGACTGGGAATGAGAGATAATAGGGAAAACTGCTGCTGTTGCTAATTCTCTTCCACACTGCTAAACTCCCTGGAAAAACTCTCTGGGTTCACATCTTGACACTGGTATTCATTAGCTACTGACCTTGGAAAAGTCCACACTTTGAGCTCTTCCCTTTTCTTCACAAAAGCAGACATGGATAAAATATCTTTTTTTCTTTAATTAAGAAGACTTAGCTAGCCTTAAAATAAGATAACCATTTCTGTAATCAGGGGCTGAGCCTTTGGGACTCTGTGTCTGGAAAGAAGCAGTCTGAAGTTCAGTTCCTATGGCATGATAAGGATTAATAGCACCGCTTTGTACCTGGGCCCTAGGGTCAGATTCAACTGAAAAGGAAGCTGAAAAAAGCTGTATACCTTTAAATATGTATAAAACCTCCAAAGAGATAATAATATCTACTTTTTTAAAAAAGAAAATATTCTGAGAAAAACCAAGCAGATATGCATCAAGAAAAGATGAAATTGAGAGATCCAATAAATTCTGGAAATAAAAAACAGTCATTTAAATTAAAAATTCGGAGGACAGGATGAACTCTAGACTGGACACAGGTGAGAGAATTAGTGAATTGGAAGCTAGAACTAAGGAATTCACAGTGAAAGCAACACAGAGAGAAAACAGATGAAAAATATGAAAAAGAAGTTAAGAGCCATAGAAGACAGATTAGTATCAAGCAAGAGTTCTAGACTGAGAAAATTAAAGGCTGAGAAGCAATATTTAAAGAAAAAAAATGGCTGAAAAATTTTCTGAACCATAGCAATAAAGCCTTCAGATTGAAAGCAGACACAAGTGCAGAGCAGGAAAAACATGAAAAAATATGACAGATACAGCAAAATTGCAAAATATCAAGGACAAAGAGATAATCTTAAAATCAATGGGACACAGATTACCAACAGTAATGGCAATTAGATTAAAAACATATTTTATACCAGCAATTACAAATGTCAGAAAGCAATTAAATAAGAAGTACCTTCAATATGTTGAAAGTAAATGTTAATCTAGAATGCTGTATCTACCTAGTGTTCAATAATAATTATGAAATAAAGACATAAAAACTAAGACAGATCATCCCTACAAACCCTTGCTTAAAAATTACTAAAGGATGTATTTTATTAAAAAAGCGAACCCAGAGAGATCAGGTGGTATGCAAGAAACAATGGTGAGTTAGATTAGTGATTAATTAGGGCTGGGGGCTGGAGGTTTGTGAGGATGGAAAGTAGAAGTTAACTGGCAGGGCATTTCTTTTAGGGGGTATAAAAATGTTCTAGCATTGGACGGTGGTGATGGCTGCACAATTCTATGGATATACTAAAAAAACTGAATATTTTAAATGGGTAAATTGTATGGTATGTGAGATAAGTCTTAATAAAGCTGATAAAAGGAAAAAAGCAGAACTACACTATTACATAATAGTAATGTGGAAGGTGACAGAAGAAATACTGGAGTTAAAACTTAAATCCCTATATTATTTGTATGTGGATAGAGATACTCAATTTATAGGTATAGGTAGAAAATAATGAAATATAATCCATAGCTTCTACCTCATCAAAGAAAAAAATATGAAAAGGAACTTACCAAATTCAATACAAAGCCAATCAAAATCCTAGAAAGATTCTCCACAGAATTAGACAAACTGAATCTATATAACATATGGAATAGTAAAGTTCAATGCAATTCTGAAAGGAAAAAAAAAGGACTGGGGTCTGCTCAGCCAGATGTCAAGACTTATAAAAATACTGTAATTAAGACAGTGCATAACACTCCACTTAACATCAATGGATAGATGATCCACGCAGAAAATCAACAAGGAAACTTGTTGGCTTTGAATGACACATTGGACCAGATGGATCTAACAGATATATTCAGAACATTCCATCCTAAAACAGCAGAATACACATTCTTTTCAAGTGCACATGGAACATTCTCCAGAACAGATCACATAGTAGGCCACAAAACAAGTCTCAACAAACTCAAAAAGATCAAAGTAATACCATGCATCTTTTCTGACCATAATGCTATTAAAACAAAAATCAACCACAAGAAAATAACCTAGAAAGCACACAAATACATGGAAGTTAAATAACATGCTACTAAACAATGAATGGGTCAACCAAGGAATCATAGAGAAAATAAAAAAATACATGGAGACAAATGAAAATGACAACACAATGGTCCAAAATCTTTGGGATGCAGCAAAAGCTTTTTTTTTTTTTTAAAGATTTTATTTATTTATTTGACAGAGAAAGAGAGAGAGAGAGAGAGAGAGACAGCGTGAGAGGGAACACAAGCAGGGGGAGTGGGAGAGGGAGAAGCAGGCTTCTGGCTGAGCAGGGAGCCCGATGCGGGGCTCGATCCCAGGACTCTGGGATCATGACCTGAGCCGAAGGCAGTCGCTCAACCAACTGAGCCACCCAGGCGCCGCTCTTTTTTTTTTTTTTAAGATTTTATTTATTTATCTGACAGAGAGAGTATAAGCAAGGGGTGTAGCAGAGGGAGAGGGAGAAGCAGGCTCTCCGCTGAGCAGGGAGCCCAATGCAGGGCTCGATCCCAGGATCCCGGGATCATGACCTGAGGCAAAGATAGACGCCTAACTGACTGAGCCACCCAGGCACCCCAGCAAAAGCTTTCTAAGAGGGACGTTTATAGCAATACAGGCCTACCTAAAGAAGAAAGAAAAATCCCAAATAAACGGCCTATCCTTACACCTAAAGGATCAAAAAAGAGAAAAACAAAACCCAAAATTAGTAGAAGGAAGGAAATAAGAAAGATTAGAGCAGAAATAAATGAAATAGAAACTAAAAAAAAAAAAAAGAACAGCTCAATGAAACCAGGAACTAGTTCTTTGAAAAGATCAAAAAAATTGACAAACCTTTAGCCAGACTCAAAAAAAAAAAAAAAAAAGAGAGAGAGAGAGAGAACACACAAATAAATAAAATCAGAAAGGAAAGGGGAGAAATAACAACTGGCACCACAGAAATATAAAAGATTATAACAGAATATTATGAAAAATTATATGCCAACAAATTGGACAACCTAGAAGAAATGGATAAATCCCTAGAAACATATAGCCTCCCAAAAATGAATCAGGAAGAGATAGAAAATTTGAACAGACCAATTACCAGTAGTGAAATTGAATTAATAATCAAAAAACTCCCAACAAACAAAAAGTCCAGGACCAGATGGCTTCACAGGCAAATTCTACCAAACACTTAAGGAAGAGATAATACCTATTCTTCTCAAACTAGTCCAAAAAATAGAAAAGGAAAACTTTTTAATTTATTCTATGAAGCCAGTATTACCCTGATACCAAAACCAGATAAAGACACAACAGAAAAAGAGAACTACAGGCCAATATCCCAGATCAACATAGATGCAAAAATCCTCAACAAACTATTAGCAAACTAAATCCAATGATATGGTAAAAAAATGATTCATCACAATCAGTGGGACTTATCCCTGGGATGCAAGGGTGGTTCAATATTCACAAGTCAATCAATGTGATACATGACACCAATAAAAGAAGGGATAAAAACCATATGATCATTTCAATAGATGCAGAAACAGCATCTGACAAAGTAGGACATCCATTCATCCTGCAACAAAGTAGGATTCGAGGGAACACACCTTAACATAATAAAGTCCAATATAAAACCCCACAGCTAACATCATACTGAATGGGGAAAAACTGATAATTGTTTCTCCCAGGATTAGGAACAAGACAGGGACGTCCACTCCCACCACTGTTATTTAACAAAGTACTGGATTTAACATAGTACTGGAAGTCCTAGCCACAGCAATCAGACAAAAGGAAGGAATAAAAGGCATCCAAATTGGTAAGGAAAGTAAAACTTTCACTATTTGCAGAAGACATGATATTATATATAGAAAACCCTAAAGACTCCACCAAAAAAGTACTAGAACTGATAAATGAATTCAGTAAGGTCATAGGATGCAAAATCAATGTACAGAAATTCATGCATTTTTAAACAGTAACAATGAAGAAACAGAAAGAAAAATTAAGAAAGTAATCCCATTTACAACTGCACCAAAGATAATAAAATACCTAGGAATAAACTTAATCAAAGAGGTGAAAGCCTACTTTGAAAACTATATAACACTGATGAAAGATCATTGAAGACAACACAAACAAGTAGAAAAATATTCCATGCTCATGGATTGGAAGCACAAATACTGTTAAAATGTCCATAGTACCCAAAACAATCTACAGATTTAATGTACTCCCACCAGAATAACAACAACATTTTTCACAGAACTAGAACAAGTAATCCTAAAATTTGTATGGAACCAAAGAAGACTCCGAACAGTCAAAACAATCTTGAAAAAGAAAAACAAAGCTGGAGGTATCACAATTCCAGATTTCAAGTTATACTACAAAGCCATAGTAATCAAAACGGTATTGTATTGGCACAAAAATAGGTCCATAGATCAATGGAATAGAAAGCCCAGAAATAAACCTGTTTATATGGTCAATTAATCTCTGACAAGGGAGGAAAGAATATGCAATGGAGAAAAGACAGCATCTTCAATAAATGGTGTTGGGAGAACTGGATGGCTACATGCAAAAGAATGAAACTGGACCGCTGGCTTATACCACAGACCAAGATAAAATCAAAATGGATTAAGGACTAAATGTGACACCTGAAACTATAAACATCCTAGAAGAGAGAAAAGGCAGTAATTTTTCCAACACTGGAGGCAGCAAATTTTTCTAGGTATGTCTCCAAAGGCAAGGGGAATGAAAGCAAAAATAAACTATTGGGACTACCTCAAAATAAAAAGCTTCTGCACAGCAAAGGAAACAATCGACAAAACTAAAAGACAACCTACTGAATGGGAGAACATATTTGCAAATGACATATCCGTTAAAGGCTTAGTATCCACAGTATACAAAGAAATTATATAACACCCATAAAGCAAATGATCCAATTAAAAAATGGGCAGAAGACATGAATAGATATTTCTCCAAAGAAGAAATACAGATGGTCAACAGACACATGAAAAGATGCTCAACATCATTTGTCATCAGAGAACTGCAAATCAAAACTACAATGTGATATCACCTCACACCTATCAGAATGGCTAAAATCAAAAACACAAGAAACAATAGGTGTTGCAGAGGATGTGGAGAAATAGAAATCCTTGTGCACTACTGGTAGGAGTGTAAACTGGTGCACCCACTATGGAAAACAATATGGAGATTCCTCAAAAGGTTAAAAATGGAACTATCCTACGATCCAGTAATTATACTACTGGGTATTTACCCCCAAAATACAAAAACTCTAATTCAAAGGGATACATGCACCCTTATGTTTATAGCAGCATTATTTACAATAGCCAAATTATGGAAGCAGCCCAAGTGTCCATCAATAGATAAATGGATAAAGAAGATGTATTATACTGATGTGAAGAATTTGAGAAACAAGACAGAAGACCATAGGGAAAGGGAGAGAAAATGAAACAAGATGAAACCAGAGGGGGAGACAAACCGTAAGAGACTCTTAATCTCAGGAAACAAACTGAAGGTAGCTGGAGTGGAGGGGGGTGGGAGGGATGGGGTGGCTGGGTTCCGGACACTGGGGAGGGTATGTACTATGGTGAGCGCTGTGAATTGTCTAAGACTGATGAATCACAGATCTGTACCCCTGAAACAAATAACACATTATATGTTAATTTAAAAAATTAAAAATAAAAATAAAAAGGATGTGTTACACACACACACACACACACACACACACACACAAAACAATGGAATATCACTCAGCCATAAAAAAGAATGAAATCTTGCCATGTGCAACAAGTATAATGCAAGTATAATATTAGCAAGTATAATGCTAAGCGAAATAAGCCAGTCATAGAAAGACAAATACATATGATCTCGCTTAAGAAACAAAACAAATGAGGGGCGCCTGGGTGGCTCAGTCGTAAGCATCTGCCTTCTGCTCAGGTCATGATCCCAGAGTCCTCGGATCGAGCCCCGCATCGGGCTCCCTGCTCTGCGGGAAGCCTGCTTCTCCCTCTCCCACTCCCCCTGCTTGTGTTCCCTCTCTCGCTGTGCCTCTCTCTGTCAAATAAATAAAATCTTTAAAACAAACAAACAAACAAACAAACAAACAAAACAAATGAGCAAAGGGAGAAAAAGGCGAAAGAGCCTAACTAAGAAACAGACTCTTAACTATAGAGAACAAACTGATGGTTACCGGAGGGGGGTGGGTGGGAGGATGGGTGAAATAGGTGAAGGAAATTAAGAGCACACTTACCATGATAAGCACTGAGTAATGTATAGAATTGCTGAATCGCTATATTGTACACCTGCAACTAATATAACACTGTATGTTAACTACACTGGAATTAAAATTAAAAACTTAATAAAAAAGTGCATTATTGGTACGCCAGATCAACAGGTGAATGAAACTAAATAGAGAATCTAGGAAGAGAACATGATATGTGAAAGAGAATGCTGGTATATAACAGAGAAAGCAAACAACATCCATTAGTGGGGAAAAGATAGCTCATTCAATAAAAGGTACCAGGACAAATAAATTTCCATATGGGAGAAAGTAAAGTAAATTCTCTATTCCATACATAAAAAATCAACTCCAGATATACTAGAGACCTAAATGTTGAAAAACTAAATTTTAAGACAATTTGAAGAAAACACTAGAAAAATAGCTCTATGATCCTGGCATAGGAAAAGACTATCTAAACAACTAATAAAGACCAAAATCATTAGTCCTAATAAATTTACCTACAAATAAATTTAAAATTTCTCTATCAAAAAAAGACACCATCAACAAAGTTAAATACAAAAAGGGACGAACTGGAAGAAAAGATTTACAACCACAACAAAGAATAGGAATACAGACTACAGAAAGAAGTATTGGGAAAAGACAAACTATCCAATAGAAAAATGAGAAATCTATTCATATGAGTGAAATACAGGACACTTGAATCTCATTAGCAATCAGGAAAATGCAAATAAGAACAAAATAAAATACAATTCACACCCATCCAGATTGGTAAATTTCTTCAAGTGTGACAGTACAAAGTGTTGACCAAGAGGTAGGGAAAGGGGAACTCTCACGTTTTGGAAAATAATTTGGCAATGCATGTAATAGTTATAATGTACACACCCCGTTACAGCAATTCCACTTCTAAGTACTTCAATAAAAAAAAAACAACCATAAACATAAATAAGAATGGCCACTGCAACATTTTTTGTAATAGAAAAAAATGACAACAATCTAAATATCCATTTGGGAAGAAGAGACTCTTGGAAGACTGAGTAGGATGAGGTTGCTTTATTTTGTAGTTCGAGAGCCTAGCAACATGCTATCACAGATTAGGTGTTCAGAAAATGTTCGAGTGAATGAGTAAATAAATGAAAAAGAAATAAATGAGAAACAGTTTTTGTTATATGGAGAACGAAAACTAGACAAAAACCCTTGCCTTCATGAGATAAAGGAGACAAGTAAATTACAGAGTATGTTAAATAGTGTTAAGTACTTAGAGAAATAAAAAGCAGGTAAGGGGGATAGGGAAGTACTGGGGAGGGTTAGAGTTTTATATCGAATGTCCAGAAAAGGCCTCATTGGTAAGTAACAACTGAATAAAGACTTGAAAGGAGTAAAGGAACCAGCAGATAAGGGGATGGGGGGAGTTGGGAAGGGTGGCATTCCAGGCAGAGGTAACAGCCAGGGCAAAGATCCTGAGATTGAGGTATGCCTGACACTTCTGATGAACTGCAAGGCAGCAGTGTGGATAAAGCAAAGTGAAGTAAGAGTGATGGGAGATGAGAAGTGGTTTGGGGGGTCAAGGTGGGGGGGAGGGTGCACAGAGAGATACAGATCAAACACAGACTTTACTCTGAGCAAGAAAGCAAATCCTTAGAAGGTTTTAAGCGCAGGAATTACATGATCCAACTTGTGTTTTTAATAAGATCACTGTGCTGCTATGTTGAAAACAGACTGCAGGGATTGAAGGGATATTTAATGACAATAATAGCATCATAAGGTTCTTTTGGAGAATCTAAGCAAAGTCCCTACTTCAATGCTGCTGGGATACTTGGGATTCCTCTAATGCTTAACCTCCCTATTAAATGAAAAAGTGGGTATCTAAGAATATGTGTCTAAAGATGGAGATAAAAGGAGCAAATATTCAAAGATCTGGGTTCTTAAACATTAAATTCCTGAGGTTAAAACTTAATTAGATACACCAAAATAATACTATCATAGGCCTGTGCGCCTCCTTTTCCTACTCTTGAGAGAAAGGCAAAGAACACAGGTACTTCTAAACTGATGCTGAAATAAATGATACTGATTCATTAATTCAACCCACATTTGGTGGGTGGGTACGTACAATGAATGGGCCAGCTGCTGTCTTGAGTACAAGGGATATAAACATGAACAAGGTATGTCCCTGCCCTAAGATAGTCACAGTCTAGTGAGTGTGATACTTAGCCTTATATTGTGTGCTATACAGAAACAGGAACACACTTTTAATGTTACCAGCAGCACTAACAGAAATATAACATGTGTCACAAATGCAAGCCACATATACAATTTTAAAATTTCTAGTAACCACATTAGAAAAATAAATAAAAAGAAACAGGAAAAATTAATTGAAATATTTTACTTTACCCAATATAGCCTAAATATGAACATGTAACCAACATAAAAATTGAGATATTTTACATTATTTTTTGTACTGTTTTTAAAATCTTGTGTGTATTTTACACTTAAGAATGTCTTGATTCAAACTAGCCACATTTCAAGTGTACTGGACAGCACAATTATACAGGACAGATCTATTTTCTAGAAAACTGAAAAGAATTTGAGAGTTACAAGTATAGGACAAAGTAAACTAGAGGGAGGCCTGAACATATTCACATGTTTAAGGAAAAGACTAGGGTAAACATACTATATAGATAATTAATAGGGAGTGTGGAGAGCTGGATGAAAGAACAAAATTAAAAGCACAAGTGGACTGGTTAGTTTGGAAAAGAGGACAGTCACACCTTTCTTTGTGACAGGTGGAAAGGAAAGATTAAATACAGATATAAACAAGTTTGGTAAGTGTGAGAGAACAGAAAGTTGAAAGAGTTTAGGTTAACAGCTTGCCATCTTTCTCAGCGAATCAGAAGACAATCTCACCAGCCCTTTCACTATTGCCAATACAAATCTGAAGGCACTACTTTACAGAACAATTTAAGAAACAGTATCCTGGTATGACAAGATTAAGTTGTATTTTTGTAAAATTACAGTACTTTTCTAACTTTCTTCTGGAGTAGTCAATCTTGAATTTTGTCATTTTATCTCTAAACACAGAAGCAATACTATGGATTCATTCTTTCTTTCCTTACCTTTTCATTTATTCAGCATACATGTACCCAATGTCTACTCTATGTCAAGTACAGTGAGACTGAACATACAGCGATGAATAAGGCCTACATTTGTATCTCCAGTATTTAGCATTATAATGTCTGCACACAGTAAGTGCTTTAAAAGCACAGCATTACACTGTCCTGTAAAGAAATATTACACGTCAACTAAAATACACATTAGCAAAGGCTTTCATTTAAAATCTAAAGAAGTGAGGTGCCTGGGTAGCTTAGTTGGTAAGCATCCAACTCTTGATCTCAGCTCAGGTCTTGATCTCCGGGTTGTTGGTTCATGCCCATACCTACCATGGAGCCTACCTTAAAAAAAAAAAAAAAAAAAAAGTCTAAAGAAGTGCTGTCCAACAGAATTTTCTGTGATAATGAAAATGTTTTACTCTGAACTGTCCAATATGGTAGCTAATAAGCACATGAATTTTTAATTTAATTAATTGAATTTTAATTTTAATGTGGTTAATGGCTACCATACAAATCCAAATATTAGCATACAGTGAGTAGCTAATAGAATTACCACTATTATAATCAAGGTGCTATCATCTCTAAGGGATTAATACACATAATATGCTGTCAGAATAATGAGTACACTCTGAATACTAATTGTACCAGAAAAACATAAGAAATTTTGCTTAGAATTTTCTTAGTGTAAACAAACTTTAGCACTGTGAGCCAAAAAAAGAACAAAAGAAAAAGAAAAAAGATATGCCAATCTTTTTCTTTTTAAGATTTTTTAAAATTTATTTATTTAATTAACAGAGAGACAGTAAGAGAGGGAACACAAGCAGGGGGAGTGGGAGAGGGAGAAGCAGGCTTCCCACCCAGCACGGAGCCCAATACCGTCTTGATCCCAGGACCCTGGGATCATGACCTGAGCTGAAGGCAGCTGCTTAACCAACTGAGCCACCCAGGTGCCCCAAGCCAATCTTTTCTTTTCACTCTATTTCCCCAAGTTGGAAAACATCAACCTTTTGAGTTTTCTCATTGCGTCAAGAATTGAAAATACTTTGTGGAAATAAGGAGTCAAAATTTTCTTAAATTATGAAGTACTAAGAGCATAGGAATTACTTTTGTAATAAAATGACAGGAAACTTTTTTTTTTGGCAAGACAACCTAAGTTGTTGAAAATCAGGATTCATATAATGAATAAAGTGTTTATAATTAAAAAAAAAACCTGTCCCTGCAATTTAATTTCCCCAAGTTTGTCCCACTTACCTGAATTTTTAAAATGAACCTATTGTTAAAAGATATGGTGACAAAATCCACTGAGCAAACGGAAGCATAATCTAAACTACACTGAGCTGAATAATTCCTGGTGTAGTAACTAAAATAGATGTCCGAGATAGCAAAATATACTCTCATTACTCTGTGTATCCACTATCCGTAATGTATGATTTAAGTGACTGTATAAACTTAATCAGAGATACAAAGTCCTACATTAGCACAGATCTGATTACATACTTAGAAGAGCTGATAACTTAAAAGTAAAACCAGTGAGGCGAGCAACTAAAAGTCAGAGATAGCATTTTTTATGCACACTAACTTGTTCAACTTGTTAATCACCCAGTAAGGCAGGTGTCTTGTAAATTAACCATACAACTTCCTGCCCTTCCTTTTAGTTGTGTTCATTTGAAGCCATTTTAAAAAACATTACCAGATTGCCTGTCTTGAAGATGAGAGTGGTTATACAACTGAGATTTTATTCAGGTTAACAGAAATACCTAACACTTAGAAGCGATGTCTTAATCTACTAGGAAAAGCTTTAAGAAAACCACTTTTGAATGATCTTCCTACCACACAAAAACAGTACTAGGTAAATAAACCTTCTATACATGAAGACTGGCAAATCAAAAGCATGAGATCAGACCTGTAATAATTAACTTTCAGAGTCAAGTTGTGCTATGGCTTATTGCAACAAGGCCAAGGTATTACCATATAGTATTATAATGACATCATTAGCTTAGTGTCCTAATAAGGCATATATATGGAATACCTGAATTTACAATTAGCTAAAAATAGGAAGACAACATTTGTTTGAACGGCAGGCAGTTCCAGTTTTATTTATATTTTTCTGAGCGATGCCCTTTGCAAAATGAATTAACAGAAGGCTGACTCTGAAATAGATTTAACATTAAAATGCTGTTCTAGAGCAGGAAAAAAGAGGTATAAATGTTTCAGTCCCACAAAATCTTTACCGTGCCACAAAAGTCGTTTTTGCTGCGTTGCCTTTTGAATCAGTAAATGAGAACACTGAACTGTAGAAACATTAATTAATGCAACTTAGAAATTAAGCAGTAACCAGCGAAAGACCTCATCAACGAGCTAAGGTTAGGCTTCTTCAGCCAGGAACAATTTCTGTCCTCATTGTCACTGTCACCTTAGTGCTGTATTTTCTGGGCTATAGTTGCCAGGAGGCAGGAAAGATTTTTCTCTCTGAATTAATTCTGAGAAAGGTGGCGCTTTTTATATGCCTTAAACCACCCTTTTATTTGGAGAATAAAATGACAGGAATAAAATGACATTCTCCAAATGTTTCAGTAAAACTGAGAAGTTAACCACCGGTCCCAAACCTCTGTCGTTCAAACTGCCTTGAGAGAACGGGAAAAAGTAAGGTTTCACAATCCAAAAGTTTGACTTGGGGTGGGGTGAAGACAAGGTAAGAGGGAAAAACAGTCCTTCAAAACTTTCGTACACCTCTTTTCCGAAAGCTGACGGGGTGTTCGAATATTTTCTCTTTCCCTCACCTAGGGCTTGAGTAAAATTTCTTCCGAGGCGAGTGGTCACATTAGATAAGGTACCCTCCTCCTTGGTAACTAACGCAACACTGAATCGTGACACCCTAACTGAAAACTGACAAGAAGGAGCTGAAGATAAATTCTCCCCTTCCCCTTCCCTCAAACGTGTCCCAAATTGTTAGGGGCAGGAAAGAGAAGCCTCTCGTCTCTCCCCAGCACCTACTCTCTTTCCGTTCCCTCGCCCTGTTTCCTCAGCGGGGACGCCGAGCCCGCTCGGGACTCCCGATTGCGGACGCGGCGCCCAGGAGCGGCGAGAACCAAGGAAACCAGAAGCGCGGGCAGGAAGCAGCCGCCTCCCGCCGGCCTCGGCGTCCCGGGCTCGGAGGCGAGATTCGTGCGGGAGCTGTGCGGGGCTTTCCGGCTCGGGCCCCGCGCCCGCCTCCGCCGCGGCCTAGCCCGGCGCCCGCGCCCCGGCCTCGCGGCTCCGCGCCGCCGGCCCTTCCCCGCCGCCCGGGCCCGAGAGGCCGCGCGGCGGCAGACGTCCCGGAGGAGAGGAGGCACTTACCAGCTGCTGCCGGACCCAGCGCCACATGCCCCCGCCGGCGCCGTCCCGGTCCCGCGGGACGCGGGGGCCGAGGGGCTGCAGGTGGAAGCTGACGAGCCAGAGGGGGGAGCGGGAGTGCCCCTCTGGCTGAAGTTCCGCTCGCCGCCGCCGCCACCTCACTCCCCGCGCCGGGTCCCCATTTCGCCGCGCCGGCCCCGAGGTCCTACAGGCGCGGCCCCGGCGCCGCCCCCGCCCGGCGCAGCTGAGCCTGCCGCCGCGCCGCAGCCACCTTCATTATTGACCGTTGTCACCCGAAGCACCACCACAACCCCACCCCCGCCCAGGCCGGCCCCTCAGCCCCACCCGGGACCGCCCCCGGCGCCCCGGCCCGCCCCCGGACGTGACGAAAGGAGCTGTGCGGACCGAGGGACCCGGCGCGCTAAGCAGCGGTCAGGAGCTGGGGGTCAGCCGGGTGGGCGGGACCGGCAGCCGGCCTGGCCGGGTGCGGCTTCTCCAACGCGGCTTCTTCCTTCTGTTCCACACCTCCCCCCCTTCTCCCAATCCAGCGGTCGGATTAAATCGCGTCTGTCTTCGGAGTCTGCAGCCTCTTGCCGACTCTTTCTACCTCCTGTTGCAGGTCTGTGGCTGTCTGCCTTCTTTGGTCCCCTGGTCCCCCAACACGCACACGCACATTCTCGAGTGTAGTGACTGAAAGTTAATTCCCAGAGGTCTCCAGTTTGGGTTCAATTAAATTTTCGAAGTCTTTTTCTCATTGCATAACGCAGCCCTCTTCTTAAGCAAATGACTGAGCTGGAGCAAGGGGAATCTTGATCACTGCCTCTAGTTTTGAGAAGAGTTGCCACTGCCCCTGTGCCTGATCCAGTCTGGGCCACCGTTTCCCGGAGAATGGACGAGATACTCTGTTTTGCTGGCTAAATTGAACAGGCTGGGGGGGGGGGCAATATTTTGTATGGAAAGGTAGTTGTTTACTGTTAACTGTCAAACTCCTGCAATCAAAAACACTCTAGAAGTAGCAAGACCTAGGTAAGATAAGGGTGTGTATAAATAAAGGTAAGGAGAAATGAGTGTAAAAGCAACTAGAACAAGGCTTTGACTTGGAAGGTTGAAACGAAGTGCTAGATCTCCGTCTTGTTCAAAAGTAGCCCCACGTAGGTCATGAGTGTTCTATATGTATCGTGTGCAGTATTTTTGCTGAATTAACACTTCACCAACATACAGGTGTTTGTGGTTAAAACAATCTTTTTAAAGATTTTATTTATTTATTTGAGAGAGAGAGCACATGAGAGGAGGTCAGAGGGAGAAGCAGGCTTCCTGCTGAGCAGGAAGCCCGATGCGATGCGGGACTTGATCCTGGAACTCCAGGATCATGACCTGAGCTGAAGGCAGTCCCTTAACCAACTGAGCCACCCAGGCGGCCAAAACAATTTTTTAATTAAGAGAAAACAGAAATGAGAGTAAGTGACCAGGCAAGTTATTGTATATATACATAATCTTTTAGTTTCAATAAACATTCCATATTATATAATGATTATCCAGTGCCACAAATAGAGCCTTTCCTTAGGGATATTTATGATCTATAAAACTAGCAGTGGAATTTTATATTATAAATAATCCAGGTACAGAAATTAGCCAGATATTAAGAGAAAAAAGTAGTCTCACTTTTGTTCTGACCTTGCTTTATGACCCTAAAAGGAAGTTTGAGATATATTTACTTATTGTTATAGTAATAAAATATCACTACCATTCATGGAGCACTTGTGTGTCCCAGACCCTGTACTAAGCTCTTTACTTGCATGGTCTAATTTAACCTCCCTCAACCCTTTCAAGTTGAAATTATTATTTCCAATGTATGGATACAGAAATGGAAGCTCAGGTTAAATAACTTGCTCGGCTTAAATAACTTGGCAAAGCTGGGATTCAGATCCTGGATGGTCAAGCAACAAAGCTCATGTTCTTAAGATATGTAAAGAAACAAAAATATCACCATACCTACTTAGTGTAACTTCTTTTCATCTGCAAGTGGTCTGATTAAAGTTAGGCCTGGAAATTTTTACTTATATGCCACTAATATTTATCAAGACAACATAAGAAGTAGAAATCTAAATGATACTTTGTGCATTATTATTTAACTGTGTCCTAAATTCCAAAAGATAGAAGTTGGGAAGAAGACTTGATTCTAAATGCTACAGAGGGATGTGGTAAGAAGTGATCTCAAGATAACTGTAAAGATCCTAACTGCAGTTCAGACTGTCAAGAACAGAACACTCAAAGCACTGTTTTGCTCTCAAAGCACTTATCAAGAGCAATATTATATACCTCATATTAATCCAAGGAGCATAGAGTATTTTTATACTGTAGATTATAACCCATTAGTAGTAATGAAATCAATTTAGTGTGTCATAATCGGTATTTTAAAAATAGAACAGAAAACATCAGAATATATTGCACAGTGTAATATGTATTGTTTTCTGAAACTTTTGTACAGACACACACACATGCATACCAGGTCACAATATAAAAAGAATTTCTTCCTATTGGTTGCAGTTGGAAAGATTTAAAAAGCACTGACATAAGAATAACAGGACTTAAGGTAGGCACCAGCTATAAAAGGAAGAAAGAAAATGTGTTTGGAGTCAGTGGCAATTTATTCGTTTCAGTTATTTCTTAAGTATTGAGCACCAAATGTATGCATAACAACTGCCTCAAATTAGGAGAAGACACAAATGGAAATTTAAGGTGACCCTTTCTCTCTGAATGGAGTTTATAACCTAGTTGAAAAGAGAAGTTACAGAGAGCATTCAGTTAAATAACTGTAGGAGCAAATACTTAGAGAGTGGAGAAAGCTGAAGGTGTTTGAGGTGGCACTAATAAGAGTAATAGGTAGTAACTAAGAGGTGGGGTTGGGTGAGCAAGGACAGGCATATCATGGGGAGAGTTTCTGTTTAGTCACAAGAGTTTACAGGAGGTGGGCAATTCCTGGAATTTTCTGAACAAGGAAATGATAGGATGAAATCAATGCTATTCCATAGATACTATACGTGATAGGTAGGAGAGAGAAGGAAGGTCAGATACGAAATTATTACTAGAGTGAAGCATTGAGTTCAAAAGTGCTGGACTGGCAAAGAGCCAGAAGTAAATAAAGCATGTTGTAGGAAGTTGTGCTCTGGTGACAGACAAGGAAATCTGAAACTTCGGCCATTCCAAGTGAGGTGACAGCCTTCCAAGAGAGTAAGTTTACCAGCATCAAACAGTCATTGAATTAATGGTAAATAGAGTTATTTTCCTTGAGTCAACCTGTTAATATAATTCTGTGCTTGTTACACTTGTGAGGTATGTTTAATCCCAGGGCAAAAAATACATCTCCTGGTTTGGTGTAATAGATATAACAGGGACAAAACAAAGGAAGATATTTTTCTTGATTAGAACATCTTGGACTATCAAGAGAATCTCAAGCACACTTCCCGCTGAACATGGGGCTGGATCCCAGGACCCTGAGATCATGACCTGAGTCAAAATCAAGAGTCAGCTGCTTAACTGACTGAGCCAGCCGGGTGCCCTCTTTCTTCCTTAATTGTAAGTTGCCCTTTAATGACTCAATACTACTTTTGTGTGAACTAGATGCAGCGTTCTGTCACTTCTCTTGTAAAAAAAAAATAGAAAAATGAACTTGTGTACCTTTTGGACTTAGTTTTACTTGTCATAAGAGGGGAGGCACTCAGACAAGTGCCTGTGCTTGACTTACCGACAGAAAGAGTGATGGCCTCAGATCAGCTGCAGCAACACCAAAGCTGCTGTTAATTGACAGTCTCCGGACCTAACCGACTTTTGGTTACTTGTGCCACATAATAGATCAAATTATTTAGACATCTAGAGGTATTAGTTTTAACTTCTGGACATCATGAGGAAGTTTCACTGCTTGATGTTAGATATTTTATGAGTGTTTTTCTTTCTGATTAAAATGATTGCATTAGGGATGCCTGGGTGGCTCAGTCGTTAAGCATCTGACTTCAGCTCAGGTCATGATCCCAGGGTCCCGGGATCGAGCCCTGCATTGGGCTCCCTGCTCAGCGGGAAGCCTGCTTCTCCCTCTCTCACTCCCCCTGCTTGTGTTCCCTCTCTCGCTGTGTCTCTCTCTGTCAAATAAATAAATAAAATCTTAAAAAAAAGAAGAAAATACAATGACTGCATTAGGTCAAACTCACAGAAGGTAGAATGGTGGTTACCAGCGGCTGGGAGAGGGGGAAAGGGGAGGTCTTGTTTAATGGGTACAGAGTTTTAGTGTTATAAGATGAAAAGAGTAAAAAAAATTTTTTTGGAAATGAAAAGAGTTACGAAGATGGATGTTGGTGATGGTTGTGCAACATTATGAATATATTTAATACCAACAAATTTACACTCAAAATGGTTAAGATGATACATTTTATATGTCTATTTTACCACAATAAAAAAATGGGGAACACTGACTGCAGAGGTCGGTGTTTGCTAGCAGCCACTTCATAGACTTTGTAGGCTAAACCATCACAGTTGTGTTCAATGGCAGAATCTTGGCATTTGCCCTTTTATCTGTATTAGAATAGATCCATAGTTGTTTTCTGAGGAAAATCTTGGCTTAGTCCACAAATATTTCCTCAGTTCTCCTCTCTTTCCTTACACTTTTGAAAAACAATGTTAGTCCTCTCCCCAGTTCTGCTGCGTACTAATGGAAGTGAATATGCCCTAAATTGCCAATGCGTCTGTCTGCTTTGCAGAGATGATCAGAAATGCTCAGTTGGCAGAGGTAGTGTTAATGGAGGATTTCCTGAAGACCATTCACTCTTTTTGGGTGATCTTAATTTTGTCTTTAAAAGAAAAGTGATGATAAATCTGTCTTTGGAAAATCTGGTTTTGGCTCCTCCGGTGATTACTTTTACTGAACTGCAGTTTCCGGCCATATGAACAGCTGGAGTCTAGGGACCACAGAGATGCAGCCTGAGGAATCCCACAACTGTTTTTACCATGGAGGTGCAGGTGAGAATGCCTGCTGCTCATCATGTTCTCTTAACAAGAGCCTGCAGAAATTCATTACCACAAATAACTGTGCATGTCTCTTGAGCAACGAGTTTGTTTTATAATGTGAGCATTTTGAATTATGTAATAGAATGTGCTTCCTTCCATCATGTGTTGGTACTTTAAAATTTTGGAGGCTTGCTTATGGCAAGTGCCCAGACTCAACACTGTACGTTTTGGGAATTACCTTTACCCTGAGTTCTTACTTGTCTACTCTTTGTTTCCCTTTGGTTCAGTTACTCCACTTAACATCTTATTGTAGTGTACGTATTTCATAAGACATCTTCAGTCTTCTCTGAATAAAAGGGATAAAGGAAAATATGACATAACCATTCATTATTATAAGTCATAAAGATTAGTTTTTTGGGTTTTTTGGTTTGTTTTTATTTTATTTGTTTATTTTAGGGGGGGAGGGGCAGAGAGAGAGTCCTAAGCGTATTCCTCGCAGAGCGCAGAGCCCAACATGCGGCGGGCTTGATCTCAGGACTCTGAGATCATGACCTGAGCCGAAAACAAGACTTGGTCCCTCAACTGACTGCGCTGCCCAGGCACCCCTGTTTGTTTGTTTGTTTTTCCATAAAGTTTTAAGATGAGATAATCCCAAATAATTTAATCTGAAGATTATGTGATTTCCTTTACCTCCACAGCAATTACATATGTATTTTCGCTACCTTATAGTGACTACAAATGCTAATTTGTATGAATAGCAGATTGACTGGAAGCAATGAGTAAACATTCAAAAACTGAAGCTAGGTAATGCAATGAATGAAAAGAGAAAAAAAATGTGAGCAAGAAGAAAACATGCTGAGTCAAAGTGAAATCAAGAATGATATTCATTAAGATTGTAACTAGTAGAATGGTTTGGAAGTTGAGCATTGAGAAATGCTACTTCAAAGAGATGTCTGTATGGGAGACAGGATGAAGGTGGCTACTTGTCGAAAGGGCTAGCTTGAACATCTGATTTTGGGAATAGCCTACCACTAAGGAAGGGTGTAAGAAATTCACATAAAGGCAACAAGCGTGTTGTTTCCTTAGTGCTCAGGTTGGCTGAGCAGAAGGGCTCTGGGATGGACTGAAGACAGGTTGATTTGGGATTATGGGAGATAGGATGCTGGGGCAGAAACAAAATGTAACCAGGAGAAGCCACACTTCTCAGGGAAGCAGGTGAGAGGAAGATCTGAGCTGGAGAGAGCTGAGATCTAGCAGTAGATCCACAACAACCTAGAGCAGCAGAAATCCTTGGGTATCTCCAGCTGCTTTAACCTAAGGCCTGGCACATAGTATGTATTCAAATTTTTTTTGTCATATAAATAAAACGGGACCAAATTGAATCCTGTATCTCTGTTATTGTGATTGCCCATTTGCCTGTGGTTAATATCCCGACATGGCTCCAATGGCAAGAAGGCCTTCCCTTGTGCATGTATGACAGCACCTGGATGAGTCTGCCTTAAGACATGACTCCCTAGAGAGGAGAGGGAATAGATGAATGGGGTCAAGACTGTGGTCTCAGCCACCTTGGGTCATTTCACATGCTGCATGTACCATCTGGAAATCCCTTCTGATACCTTCTACCTTCTTCTTACTCAGCTAATTCTTCATCATTTAAATCTTAATGTAAAAGTTACCCTTCAGAGGTTAGGTCCCCTTGCAGAGTTGGGAATATTTATATAAACCCTAAGCACTTAAAAGATTTTGTTGGCTCCCCACACACACCTAAATATGAATTCAAACACAAAATAGAAGTGTGAAACATTTACTTTTTTTTGAAATGACATACAATGATGTCTACATATTCAGAACTTCTTTCTAGATTTTCTTCTCATTCAAATTATCTCCCTTTTTCTCTCTCTCACAAATACTGTCCTACATGTGCTCAGACTCTGCCTCTTTCTCTCTCCCGCTCTCTTTCACTGTTTCTTGAGCCTTTGCTGGTGCCTCAAACAGGTGCTGAGTCAGCTGTCCAGGTAATTCTGCACACTCCCCATTAAGTATTCCCACAGTGTCCCATACCTCTCCACGTACTTTGCACACTGGTAGTCATGTAATTTTTTTGCTGCAATCTGCTAATGTCTATCTTCCCTATGACACTATTCTTCTGTAGGGCAGGGACTCAGTTTGTGAAGTTTAAAAATTCAAATATTAATTTGCTTGACCACTTAGTTGCTAAAATGTTAACAACTTTTAAGTGATTAGTGAAGAATTTAGGGAATCTTCTGGAACTGTAAATTGGACTTTTATGAGTAGAAGGGGAATAAAATAAGAAGACTTACTAGGTGAGAGGGACAAATGAAATAAGAGGTATTTTCCTGCACAATATTGATTTAATCAAAGACTTCACAGACTATTGTTGCTATTCTAGTGAAGTAAACTGATTTCCTCTAGATAATTCCTAGACAAGTATATCATAAAACTGTCATTACAATCAGTCTGTTGTTGACAGTTTTATAAGACCCATCCACAAAGTCATACTAAGGACTTTCTTATTCTGATCCAGATGCTAGATCCTGGCTGTCTTCCTCCACCCTCACCTCTTCTGTCATCACTCAGTTATTCAACAAATATTTGTTGAGTGTTCAGCGAATACTCATCATCATGCCAGGTGCTGGGCTAACAGTTCCACAGACTTTGCCCTCAAGGAGTTCATAGTGTAAGACCTGGGGTACTGTCTTAGAATTAAGTTATTTATAGCAGCATAATTTTATGTTTGCATCTTGAATATAATGAAAATGTATGTGAAAGTATTGAGAAATGTACTAACTATACCGATGCAGGACATTACAGGTACATAAAGAAGGTCCATAGGAAGGTAAAGTTTAGAAATTTCTTAGATCTGTCACCTCCAGCTTAAGACCTGCTTGTTCACCGACCAGATAGATCCTCAATAATTCAACTGAGACGTGGTAACTTCTAGATGGGGCAATATTTCTTGCCAATCAGCATATGCACACTCAGTGACCTTGCATGAGGAAACATCCTGTCTGTAGAAAAGGAGATTGCACCTCATCTACACAAAGCAGGAGTGATGGTGTTGTCAGTGTGTGTGTGTGTGTATTTATGCATGTATATGAAGACATAGAGAGGTGATGTGTGTATGCTTTATTAGCTCACTTGATTTTTATCCAGAATGATTAATGAATGTAAAATTGTAGTCTCAACCCTCAGAGGTGGTCGTTAGCTTTACACAGAGGAAAACTTGTCCCATAACATAGTTTGCACTTCCAGCCCCAAAATAGGACAAGAGAGAGCAGGTAACTCAGGGGAATCATGAGCATGACATGACCAGAAATTCAGTTCAAACATATAATGGTGGATCAATATTTTCGTTGTAAATAAAGAGGAGGAGATTACTGTTAGATGCATCACTCTGTGACTTTCCACTATCCTGTGGAGAAAAAAGAGGAAGAAACTCTCATAATCACAATAGGAAAAGTAAACAACTTTTCAAGCACACATATATGTGCATATTTCACTCAGTATTATATATGTACCTGTACAGAAAGATGCAAATATAATTTAACCTTGAAAAATATGAGTGTGAATTCTAATTAATAGGCCTTAGTCCAACTCGGTAATTAATGATAACGTCAGTGAATGCAAGAGCTCCACAAGTTTGCATTAGAATTCTGAATGGCATCTTGTTTTTACTTCATTGAATTGTTTTGATATGTCAGGCAAGAAAATGCAACTTTTCTCTGTGTTAATTAATTAAATAGTATATCGAGAAAGACGCCAGTTTAGGTTGCATCCATCCGTTTAGCTCCATCTGCTGTGTTTTATCAAGTCGCTATTTAAATCTGATACAGTACTTAGTTTGTAGTTTTAATATTGTCCCGTAGCTTCTCTAAGATGATTACTCCGTTACTAACCCCTAATCATGCTCTTGTGCTTCTCAGCGTCAGAGTGGGTGTGCTGATCCAGTGCCAGAAAGAACCCGTTCTTATTTGAGGCCAGATTAGAGACACACAAGTGTCTCAGAGTCTTAACCGTTCTCACTGGGGCTCTTTGTAGAACATATAGAAGGAATTTATCTCCACTCGAAACCTGGAGTTCTCTTTTTTTCTGGATTTCCTTTCTTCCTCTTGCCCTTTCAGCCCTTTTTCAGCATCCTAGCTCCCAGCGGCTCCCTGGCCCTTGAGTCAGAGTCTAAGGAGACATATCCCCGAGTCCAATGTGGGAGAACAACAGAAAGTACTTGCATTCTTCAGAGTGGGGCATTTGCTGCTATTAATCACCTGTTTTAATAGAACTTTGATGATTTTTAAACATTAATATTTTATTAAATATTATTAGTAATAATTACCAGAGGTGAGCAAGTGTAGCCTGCTCTTTAATTCCTCTTTATTCACCTGGCTTGAATTTCCATTGATTGAATGTCAGACTGAGAGTAAAAGTATATTTAACTAAATTAAATTTGGCTACTTACAGAAATATGCAATTTAACTGTGATGCAATAACCACACTATTAAATGCTATACATTCTTGTAAATAATACACAAGTTTTCTTCATAACCAATTTAATTATTAATAAATAGGGGGGTCTCTCCAATTTGGTGCTCAGAGAAAATAATTGTGGAATGAAAGATGTCTTTTGTGGATATACAGTGCAGGGGGTTCAGAGTCAGTGTTACTTCTCTCTACTTTTCTCTCCAACGATATCATTCTGTGGGTAATAGCAGATCTTCAGTATCTTGTTCTTAACCTATCTTTTTTCTCTGTATCCCCGGTTGGTTTCAGCATCCTTCTCTGCAAGCAATTGTCTTTATTTCCTCATTCAGGTGGAATGAGCCTTTTGAAAACTAGCGAATCAACAGAAGCCTGAAAATTATGTATGTACACTGTATGTTTAATAATGGTGTGCAATCTGATTACTGTGAGTACAATTTAAAAAAGAATTGTCTGTCTAAACAGAGTTTATGTGATGGCAACCTCTGTTCTCTCAAGATTACTCGAGTGGAAAAATCCCTTCAAGGCTAGAGCAGAACATGGGGGATGATTTTGAGTAATCAGTAATGTGAATTAGCTTTGAGCTTACCATCAAAATGTGAAAAAAATAAAATTTGAATCAAAACTGAGAGTATGACCCTCAGTTGCGGCTCTGGGTTTCTTTATGTGGTTGACATTCTCAGACAAACCTTCAGAACAGTGACGAAAATTGTTACCTTATGGAGTTAAAAAATAATTCGTCGACCTTTGTATCATACTGAAATAAAGTCACTGAGAAGAAAATACTGTTCATTTTAGTTGTAGGTAAGCTCAATAGAGTCTCACTTTCTCTCACCCACAGTTTCCAAACTGCTAGACCACTAACTGTTCACTGGAGTCTTTAAGGTCATCGTAAAATGAGAGCAATTTGGCAATTAATTGATTTAATATTGAGTGCCAAGACACGATTGAGGGTCAAAACCCACAAACCCCAAATCTATTAAATTATCCTGTTTTGAATGTCTATTTTAGGAAGAATAAGCAGATGATTTTAAAGTAGCTATTTCATTCTGCATAACCAGTCGAGGAACTGGTAAATTACATAGTCTGAGAAAGCTTTCAGAAGGCTCTCAAGATTTGAGCTGATGTATTTCATTAAGGAAAAATCATTACCTGCTTCCTAATTTAGCCAAAAATATGATTTATCTCTAATATAAACTTCCAGAAAGAAACAATATATGATTGAATTTTAAATTCTCGATAACAATCAAGATTCAAGTTGCTTCAGGTATGCTAGAATTGATTTGGTCATTTTGTCACTTCCTTTCTATGGTGCCCTCTCTGGGTTTATGGTCAATAATTTGTCAGATGCAATTATGTTTATGAATTTAATTTTCCCTTGCCCTATTTGACAAACTAAGCATATTCTCATATTTTGTAGGAGTTACTCTTTTTTTTTCCTTAAAATTATTCACCAGTTTTTCTTATTGCTTCCCACAGTCTTAACAACATGAGTTCAGTCATCTATTTACTAGCTAGAAAAGTTTTGATATGTGCAATATTTAACCTACTGCATCCAATTTAATCCCCACACCAGGCATTACATAATAATAATAATCATAGTAATAACAACAATAGTAATGCCTACTATGTGTTAAGCACTTACTAGGAGCCAAGCCTGGAACTAAATGACACATTTTCTTATTTAATCCTCACTGTAATCCTGAGTTTGGTATTATTTTATTCGTATTATGGGCGCCTGGGTGGCTCAGTCGGTTAAGTGACTGCCTTTGGCTCAGGTCATGATCCTGGGGTCCCTGGATCGAGTCCCGCATCGGGCTCCCTGCTTGGCAGGGAGTCTGCTTCTCCCTCTGACCCTCCCCCTCTCATGTGCTCTCTCTCTCTCTCATTCTCTCTCAAATAAATAAAATATTTAAAAAAATTTTATTCGTATTATGACACTATTATTATTATTATTATTATAGCTGCCATTTATTGAACTTAATATGTGCTGAGTACCTTACGTATATTATATGATTTAATCCTCACATTAACTCTGCATAATGGAGTTACACAGCTGTATGGCCAAACACTGTTGTTAAAACACTGAAATACTTTCATAGTGGGCAGTGAAGAGTTGCTGCCCTCAGTTCCCCAAGTGCCCTTTCAACCCTGTTTCTCTGGTTGCCCAGCTCTTCTGGGGTCACTCAACCTTGTCCTTCTCAAATCTAGAAACTGAAGAGGTAACACTGGGCACAGGCGCCCTTCGGGACTTTGCTCCAGGGCTAAGGCCAGAGTCTATTCTGACTGGTTGCTGCCTAAGCTGTACAAGTTGTTAAGTAATATGACTGTTAGCAGGGATGTATGTATTATCATTTCCATTTTGCAGGTTGGAAAATTCACGTAAGTCCATAAAAGTTAAGCAACTGGCCCAAGACCACCTACCTAGGGAGTGTCAGAGTCAGAATTCAAACCCAGGTCTTCCAAAGATAAAAGCCCTGTTCTTAATTACTACACTGTACTAAAAGATGGCGAAATCCAGCTGACTTTTGATATTGACTTTCTAGTCTGAATAGCTTTGGAACTCTGTACCCTGTGTCTGATGACTGGTATAGTGAATTTTAAATTTCAAAGTATTTTTAGTATTTACCTTGAAGCTGTGAGAATACTGTTCTCCTGATTCCCAGTCATAATAATGAGCATGGAAGTACTAAGATGATGGATATTACTTTGCATCATTCTGCCAACAAGCCCATATTCACTGATTTAGCCAATGTTGTATTTACAATAATCTCTCTGTAGGTAGAAATTATTTTATTCGTTTTATTACTGGGTCCCCAATATAGCAACGTTGGCGTTCAGCTTAACCAAGAATTAAAAGTTACAAAAATGTCATTTTTATATACTTTTAAACTATATACTTTACTTTTATTATTTTAGGGCCCAAAGTCTTAATACCGAAGGCTGAAATCCTTGGCATTGTACTTTGCTTTTCTACTTCTGTGTCTTGTCTATCATGGCTTTCTCCATTTCTAATAAAAAGTTAGCCTCCAATTTAGCATACATAAATGTCCACATTGTTCATACAACCCCATCGCTACTATTAAAGGAAATTTGAATGCTATTATTACACAGCTATGTATCTTTTAAAGGTAGTTACTCAGCACCGGCACACAAATCAACAAATTTGCCAACTACAAAATTTACTTTTAACAAAACGCGATAATCCTTCCAGAATTGGGTATGCCACATCCACACACCAAAACAAAAATCTGACTTGCAGAAAGCGGAAATACTCTGGATGTGGTAGGAGAAGTACTATATTTTATCCATAGGTAGCATTGGGAGAGGGAATAAGCAGGAAAAACTTTTGGCAGGTATGTTTGGCATTAGGGGCAGGGCCAAGAAGTTTTCCTAATGGAGGCCCCAGTCTGGCTTTTTTTCTGAGACAGTAGTCTGTGCCTATCCCTCCTTTCCCGTTCAAGTCCACAGGGGGGCTTTGGGCTCTATTTGAAACTCCTGGGACCAATGGTGAAGTAGCCCATAGCAACACCAAGCAACCTCACCCCAAAGCAGTGGCAGGAATGAGATATCCATCTGTTACCTCTCCTGGGCCCTGAGCAACACCCAGGGCCCTAAGGCTGTGGCCACACTGTTCTCTGGCGATGGTTAACTCTGGGACTTTTGGTAGCATTTAGTTTAGGAATGCAGCCTGCCACATGGTTACCTTTTCACAGGTTCCAGTTGGGCTGCAGCCAGGATCTGAGCTCAGAGAGCTGTAGGATCACACCTGAAGCTGGAGTTATTCTTCACCACTCAGGGAGATTGGGATTGGTGGGAAGCAGCCAAGGGAGGAGCTATTGTGATGGTGGAGGACTGGAGCAAGGAGGGCTTGGGAATCCCCTGGGACCCTGATGGAAGACAGAAGAGACCTGAAAGGGGAGGGCCGAATCTCTAGAGAGTACCCTGGAGAGGGCCTGAACTGGTGATGATGCTGTTTTCATTTCTTTCAATTGTTTTTTTCCCCTGGGACCTGAGGAGTGTCTATAAAACAAAACAAAACAACAACAAAAAAACACACGAGTTGTGGTCACATCTGTTGTCTTCAGGGCCGCACGCTGAGACTAAATGTTCCATTCACACATAGTCGTGGAAACGCTCCAAGAATGGCAAGCTTCCTCTTATCTTTTGTGAGAGCATCAACCATGCACAAGGGCAGCCATCATTTCAACGCATGTTATTGAGGCCCTACTATGTGCTAGGAGTTATATTTGCCACTATATCGTTCAAAGGAGTTGGGGCAATTGAAGTCTGTTTCACCGGAAGGAAATAGAAGAATTAACTTCTGGATGTCATCCCTGTGCCTCTACCATTATGTTTATGTTCTGTGGCTGAAGTGTGGCCTGGAGTGCACCATGCTCACTGGTAGGCGTGTAGACATTTTGGAATAGAAAAGATTTCCTTGATATTCATCGATGTGGAGGGGATTACCTGGGGAAGACTTGGAGACCTAACTGTTCCATAGAGTCTGCTCCAAATATCACAGATTAGAAAATGTTTCATCAATATTTTGAAATTGATCAAACTGGGGATGTTCAGTTTAGCAAACCTCCCAAAGGACCGACATATGAAACCAGAAAGGTATTTTATTAATTTACAATGAGAAATAAAACCTTTAGGGATCAGAGAGGCTACTCTTCCATTTTTCTTCCACTCACTGTCTGAACTGAAACCCCAGAAGAATCTAAACTATTAGCTGATACCTTGAGGAGTGTAGGCTTAGAAGAGGAGGTACTTAAAAGAGACTTATATTTAATGGCATTACGTTAAGAGAGCCCAAACATGAATTTCTGCTCTAAGGAAATACCTACTAGGCAGAGCAGGTACTGAGTAGAAGCTGGCTTGGTTCCCTTTCCTTAAGACACGAATTAACTGGGCTCTGCAAATGTTACACTGTGAATCTCATTTTCCTATATTTTGTGGCAGATCATGTCTCTCTACTTTTCTCACCTTCACTATATTAATTAGGTGGCAGGCTATTTTGTTTCTGTAAGGTGCATCTCAGTGTTGATTTTTGGTTTAACATCCAGAGGGCAATCTTCCTATTCCTCGAGAATATCTCCTTACCCATGTGCTACTTATAGGAGTGATTACGGAACATCTAGCTGTTATTTATTTTGACATCATTTCCAGTTTCACATTAGTTTAAAAAATGGAAGAAATAAAAAGCATGGAGATAGAGTGCATCATTAACAAGCTAGGTTTAAAATTAGGATTTCCTAATGCTGAACCCTTTGATAAATTCACTAGTTTTTGAAAGTTAATTGTATGTTATTATTGCTCTTCTAATTAGTATGCTTATTTAATTGGGCACTAAGGTGCCAATTAAAAGAAGAAGAGTCTATCGTAAAGTAGGGAAAACAATTGATGTAAATTTCCTAGAAGTAAAATCCATGGGAGATATAAAATATTCTGTAAAATCACAGTCACCTGTGCATTCTCTCACTGAATTTTGTACCAGAGACACTATGGTACAAAAGATTGCTACACCATTCAAAATAGATACGCAAAAATCCCTGTCAGTTTTAAATCAACTCTAGTCAATTTGATTGCTTAAAACTGAGAACCCTGATGAGTACACAAGGTCTAGCCCACAGCCAGGTCAAGCCAGCTACTCTGTGAATGCTTTCTTCAGAGCCTCCTACTCTTCTTGCTCTTCTGGACTAGACCAGAACCACGGTTCAGCTTGGAAAGTCAGTTTCTCAGGAAAGCAGGCCTTACACTGACTTGTTTCTGGATGTCCACACGGCTGGTTGTTAAATCCTCCGGGTTTTCTGATGGAAACAAAAACAAAAACAAAACCGGGGCGGGGTGGGGGGAGGATATCATCATATACTCAAACCCTCAGGGAAGCTTCTTTCTCAAAACAGTACTCCTTGCTCCCATCCTCAAGAAACCCAATGTACTAATTACTGTTGGCTAACTAAATAGATTTTTTCAGAAGAACTGGTTTTTAAAGAACTTTTAACTTATATCCACACTATTTTTTTTTCCTAAATAGGAATGTATAGAGGCAAATAGTTTTGTTATTTAGAGCAAATTCCTGACCCCAAGTTTAGTGATATAATTGAGTGTACTAAGATTCAGGATTGTTCCTGGATTAACATTTCTTTTTGTAGTGTTAAATTCATATTTTAAAGTCATAGTTTTTTAAAATACTAAAAATAATGATTGGATATTCCTTTTTTTCATAAGATTTAAGGTATGTAAACTCACTGAATTTTCTGAACAACCGTCTGTTGTGGTTAATCAGTCCAACTTTACAAAGAAGTAAATTAAAATCAGAAATATTTATATCTACTTGTAGGAAGCCAGTGAGAAGTGAGAATTCACCAGATTCTGAAATTCCCTGCTCTTGCTGTATAGTTATATTGTTCAGACATGCCTTTTAATAGTTTGAGAAAAATATCTCTTCAACCCAAGAGGAACTACAGTTAGTAAACAAATACATGGGAAATAATGTTCATCCTTGATAGTAATTTAAAAAAATGCCAGTGAAAGCAACTTTAAAATAGTATTTTGCATCTACTAAAATAGCAAAAAAGTATCGCTTTTTATTATAACAATTGTTAACGTTGAAGTGAAATTATGTACTCATTCTTGATGGCCCTGTAAGTTACTACAGGCCTTTTAGAAAGGAATATGGTAATAAAGAACGACTGACATAAATAAAATTAAGCCCTTTGTTCCATTGAGAAATTTATTCCAAGAAAATAATTCAAAAGAAATAAAAAGATGAGTACATTCATCATCTCTTTATTCACAACAAGACATTGTTACAAAGTAAATAATCAGTATTAGTGGTATAGATTAAAATTTTGGTGGATCGTCTTTAAAAACTAGGGACCACATTTTTTCATCAACCTTAATTGAAAATAAGCATCTATTTCATGATATAAATGTGTGCACACAGACTCCAGACACAATCCAGCAGCTGACGGTGGTGAGAAATGATTGATTCTGCAATAATGTCAAACTTATAAAATTTAATTATTAAAATTTTAATGAAAGTATAGTTTCAATAATTGATGGTCCTATTGTGACCTGTATACCTCAGAATGACCAATAGTAATGAGGGAAGTTTTCTCTTTTATAATATGATAGCCAATAAATTAGGAAGAAACAGTAGAATTAGAATATTACTATAGAGGCGTTGCTCAGTAATGGCTGCCTGCATTCAGGGAGACAACTGGACACATACTTTCTGATGGTACCATACAAATACCTACGAGGTAGTTTTGTCCTCCACCAACAGTAAATCAATAAACAAAGATAAAAAAAATCTAAAAAATGATCATCTTAGATTTTAATTTATAGAAAATACATGGGCTAGAGGAATGTGTTCAATGAGTTCATGGATATTCAATCAGCAAAATCTAGGCAGTGAGGCCATTTGTGGGGCCGTGACTTTTCTTCAACATTAAATGCAAGGAAAAAAAAGATCCAGGAGGAAATTTATAGATTAAAGAAAAAAGCCCTCAAGATACATACATATCAGTTAATAACAATATAGGGATCTTGTTTGTATCTGGATTGTATCTGGATTTGAACCAACTGTTTTTAAAAAAGGCTTTAGGGGCAACTGGGTGATCTCAGGGTCCTGGGATCCAGCCCTGCGTCCAGCCCGGCCTCCGGCTCCCTGCTAGGCAGGGAGTCTGCTTCTCCCTCTCCCTCTGCTCCTCCCCCCTGCTCATTCTCTCTCTCTCTCAAATAAATAAATAAAATTAAAAAAATAAAAAATAAAAAGGCATTTAAAAAGGATAATATAAGCACCAGGTATTAATAGTATTAAGGATTTTTTTTCTGATTTGGGAGGGACTGATAATACCGAGGCTATTTTAAAAGGGAAGTCCTTTTTTTTAAAGATTCATATTGAAATATATGTAGAAGAAATGATATGGTATCTTGGATTTGCTTCAAATAATCCAGAGTTTCTTCAAATAGAACTCACATCACTTTAGTTATGTGCCTGAAGCCTGTGGAATGGTGCACATGTGTTCCAAACCTTTCCATTTATAAATATATTTATTCCTTTGAAGAACCTTATCTTTTTTCACCAGAGCCTATTGAGAGCTTATTTCTGCTTCATGGATTTTGTCTAGCTTCCCCTACTACTTCAATAACACATGAACTATTTCCCACATTTGTTTCTTAAAAAAAAAAAAAACCTGAGCAGAAATTCTGTTATTAAAATGTAGTTCTGCCCTGGCATCCTCAACATAAAAGGCAAATCATAGAATCTGAGACCAATTAAACCCATTCATACTTATCAGGTGTATATGATGGATTAAGCATGGAGTGTGATTGAGAGAGATTAAAAATAAATTCTCTGTTTTGAGAAATTGGTCATTCAATTGGGGGAGAACATCATGTGGAAATCACTATAACAATAATGAACATATATTGACCTCTTACTCTATGCCCAGTACTGAGCTAAGTGCTTTACATGCATTTAATATTAATCCTTATAATGACTTCATGAAGTAGGTACTATTATTATTATTCTTTCTAAAATATGTGTGCAATCTCAAGATAACATACTCAGCATCACCCAGAGAGATTAGCCTAAAAGGGCCTGAACCCCAGGTCTCTGTGAAACAGAAGCCCATGCTATGCACAGTTACACAAAACTAATAGTAGTCTATTTAGTGAGATTTACTCTGAACCTTCACTGTGCAAAGAATGTATAGTGAACAGTGCCTATATAGACACTGCCACATTCATGGTATGATGGTTAATCTTATGTGTCAACTTGACTGGGCCATGGGATGACCAGGTATTTGGCCAAACATTATTCTGGGTGTTTCTGGAGGGTGTTTTTGGATGAGATTAACATTTTTCATCAATAAAGAAGATTGTTCTCCATAATGTGAGTGGGCTTCATCCAATCTGTTGAAGGCCTGATTAGAGCGAAGACTCATCCTTCCCCAGATAGGAGGGAATTCTTCAGTAGACTACCTTTGGACTTCATCTGCACAATCAGCTCTCCTGGGTCTCTGCCTGTCAGCCCACACTGTAGATTTGGACTCGCCAGTCTTCATAATCACGTGAGCCAATTTCTTATAAGTCTCTTTCTCTCTGGAGAATCCTAATACAAATGTATTTCAAAAAACCCAAATAGAAAGAAGCAGTGTTTAAATTACCACCAGATTTGGTAACACTGACCCCATGATTTTATATGAAAGTGGTCTTTTCTTCCAGTGAATTATGTTCCTGAAAATGTGCTTCTAAAAGTCATGAACAGATGATCCTACTTGCGATATTTGATTCTTTCTTAGAGGAAAAGACTAGAGGAAACAAGTTTTAGTCTTGTCATCACCATTTTCCCCCCCAAATTATTGTATTGGTAGAAATATTGACCTTATTTTGGTCTTGTACTTCTAATTTATGGAATAAGGTTATTAGTAATTCAATACATTTTGGCAGCTCCCATGCCAGGCACTGAAAATCCACAGATAAAATAGTTCCTGATCCCCAGGAGTTTATAATCTTAGTAAGGAGCCAGATAAGCTAAAGCCATTACAGTATGATGACACCTACTGTATTGGAGGTGTGTCCCAACAGCAATGGCTGCGAAGAAGTAGTGCCTAAATGTTCAAGAGACTCAAGAAAATATAGCAGAATAATAGTTTTAAAAATTAAAAATGTATTTTGTTATGTCATCACAGACTGATTCACCTTCAGATCTTTACTTAAGGCAAGATCTACATTACATCAACATAAAAGGACTCCTGATACTACTTTTTTTCTTGCTGAATGTCCTTCCGAACCTAGTTCTACGGTTATTAAGGAGTCTAACTTAATACCTGCAGGGGAGTCATGTTTTCCTACTCAATTTCATTTTTTTCTCTTTCTGTCTTCTAGAAAATCCTGGAAGATGGGTTTCAGAGCAGCATTATGCTAAATGAAATTATGCATGTCCAAAATGGAGTTGCAACCCTTTTTCTTTCATATACTCCAGATCAATAATGTCACTCTCTGACTTCACTAGCAGAAAGAATGATTCATTTCCCCATTGGGTTTTCTACCCTCAAATGCAATTAAGGATTTTGAAATTGTTTAAAATAATTAACAATAAACTCTTCTACTTTCCTTCCTTTGCAGGATTAGTTTTCTTCATGAGCCACCCCTGGGAATTCATACTTAAAAGCTAGATCTTCGTTGACATTAATGAGACAAGTATTAGTTTACAAGCAGCCCTTTATGTCTATTTGTTCAATCAAAAACAAATTTAATTGTGGCATTGCATGCTGCAACTTAGACAATGCTCTCAAATTAGACCCTTTGCCAACTTGTGTCTCCTAGTATCTTTCTTGATCTAATTAGAATTTTTATATTAGAATACATTTTCGCATCTATTGACAAGAGAGTAGAAAATAATGGTCAGATTTTAGGCATACTTCTACGATTTAAAACTGACCTAATTTTATATATTTATATATAGATAAGATCTAGAGAGTTTAGGTTAGGTGTATGTCATTATCATAGAAGGGTTTCTGGCCCTTGCTCCCTCTCCTTCCCTCACAGAATGGCATTCTGAATGATAACACTAAGAAAGGAGGAAACATTTTGAGCTGAGACAGATCTGTAACTTCCTGGCCAGGAATATACCAACTAGGAAGCATATGTGGTGTTTTGCTCTGTGGAAGGCATGATGGCTTAGGAATATCTTGTTGAGGGTGGAGTGGTGGCATGAAGCAAAGTTCAGTTTGTTTCAGGCAGGCATCAGTGGCCAAAGGGGATCTGATTTGAAGGGGGAAGAGCAGGAAGCACTAGTTCTAGATGTTCTGGGGCCGAAGACTGTAAAGCCAAGAGGTGCGTTTGTAATGAGGTGAGGCATACCATGGGCCAGCCCTGGAAACAGAGCGTGCAGCAGCCAGGAGATAGTGAACTCCCCAGCCAGCTTGCTGAGGTCCGGGGCTGGGCTCTGATCCGCAGAGGTTCAGGAGGGGGGTGTGATAAGGCACCAAGGACCAGCTGTGAACCTTGGTTGGTTTTGGTGAAACTAGATAGGAATAGAGGGTCCTTAGTGCTCACATGGTGTCCAGGATTCACTTTCATTATGGGGAGCTCAGAGGAGCAGATGAGCATTATCCCCAGGGGAAGAACAGGTAAGAATTAAGCTGGGGCTGGGAAAGGATAAATGTTTCAGCTAGTTGTGAGGGATTTCACAGCTGGAGTCCAGTCCTACTGGAAGTGGCCTGACAACTAAGAACCAGGGACTCGCAAGGGAGGCCAATGAGTCAGGATGACCACACTGGAGAGATGGCTATCAATACTTCCCAAAGTCCCATGTGACCTTTCCACTTAACCTCTCATTGTCCAGAATGTAGGCACCTGCCTGCAATTAGCTTCAAAAGGTTGGGAAATAGTCTTTTATTCCAAGTAACAGTGCTCCCAGATAAAAATTGAGATTCTGTTAAGGAAGAAGAGAATTGATATAGGGAGGCAATCATCACTTTCTACCACAACCCCCACATCCTCTGTAAGAGCAGTTTTTTCTTTTAAAAATCTGACTCTGCCACTTGCCAGTAGTATGACCAAGAGCAAGTTAATGAATTTATCTAAATCTCTTTTTATTTTATTTTATTTCATTTTTTTGAATTTATCTAAATCTCAGTCTTAGTATCTACCAAATGGTCATATCACCACCCTGTTCACGGGTTTGTGAAGATGAAATAAAATTAACCTATGTAGATGGTACTAAATACATGTCGGTTTCCCTTGTCATAAAGCTGGTTCTGCTTTCTCTTGACCATTTCCCTTTACCATTTTCCTGGTATTATTTTGATTCCTTGATCAAGATTGGCCTGGGAGATCATCTTACCCAGATCTTATCCATGAAGACAAGGAAGCAGACTCATCCAATGCAATTCCTCTCAGGTCCTATACCCTCAGGGGAAGGAGTTGGTACTATAATAAAACACATCACTTGAATTATTGCTATTTAACAATTATAGGTTTCATGAAAATTTTAAAGAAATTGACCAATTTGAGTCTATTTGGGTTAGAGTTTATCACAGAGTTCTATTTTTTTGTTTCTGTACTGAGGTCCACAGTTTATACTTCAATACTTGCTGCCTTACAATGAGACATTTATGGCGGTATGTTTTTCTTGTCATATGACTGTCACCTGTTAGACCTCATTATAATCATAGACTTGTTCTTTGGCTCCAGCTCTTGTTTGCTAGGGCAATGTGAACTGTAGATTAGATATGAACTCTTTGCTAAACTCAGTGGTTGCAAAATTCCCTTCAGGAATGTACTTGATTTTCCTCCTTTTGACATCTTTGCATTTTCTTTCTTGTCTTGGTAACCAGAGAAATAACTAGGAGAGGAGAAGTTGGTCCAGATCCACACCTGCACTGCATGGAAGGCGATAGTTGCACTAGTGCTTTGTCAATGATGATTTGACAGAAAAGGTGAAGGGCTGAATCTTGATCAGCAGCTCTTCTGGCTTTTGAAGGAGTATGGGAGACAGAGGGAAAGTGAAGGTCTTACCGTACCTGCCCTCTTCTCTCTGCTCTCACCATTAAATGCACTCCCAAATCCCAGGGGATTCACTTTTTCCTTATAGGTCACTGATGCCCACCCCCATTTGGGTGGACTCCTGTACTTACCCTCTTCTGTTGATCTGTCTGATCTTCTTTCCTCTCTCAAGGTGTATAGAAGTCAGTGTGAGCTTTGGAATTACAAAATCTCTTATGAACCAGTATACCTGATCCTCATTTTCCTGCTCTGTCAAATGGTAATAAAACCCACTTCTCAGAGTTATTTTGAGGATTAAAAAAAAAAGATGTATCTACTGTACATTTCTAAGCATAAAGTAGGAATTTTGTAAATGTTGGTTTGTTTCCCTACATATTAACATTTCTCCTTTGACCATGTCCATGTTCTTTTTACCTCTAAAACTTCACTTCTCAAAATGTGGTCCCAGGACCAGCAATATTGGAAATGCCAAATCTTAAGCCCCACCCCAGACCTACCTACTGAATCAGACTGCATTTTCACAACATCCTTAGATGTTTCATATACATGTTAAAGTTTGAGAAGCACTGCTGTAAAACAAAGACTCCTCTTTTTATCCTTTTTCCAAGGGGGAAAGAATAATGGGCACCCCTGGTTTCATGCCTACCCCGTGTCAGGTGCTGTTTTTTTTTTTTTAAGATTTTATTTATTTGACAGAGAGAGACACAGCAAGAAAGGGAACACAAATGGGGGAGTGGGAGAGGGAGAAGCAGGCTTCCTGCGGAGCAGGGAGCCTGACGTGGGGCTCGATCCCAGGACCCTGGGATCATGACCTGAGCCGACGGCAGACGCTTAATGACTGAGCCACCCAGGCACCCCCAGGTGCTGGTTTTTTGAGTGCTGTTTCCCTTATCCTCACTCTGTGAGGCTGGCACTGTCATCTCCCCTGACTTGTGAGGAAATAGAGATGAAGGGAAGGTAACTGCCCAGCCCAAGAGCAATGAAGAATGGACAGGCGAGACTCAAACTCACGTCTTTTTGCCCATTTTGCACTACTTGAAAACCACACAAGCCTACTGGCTTTTATTGCTGGAGGGGAAGACAAAAGTGGGGAAAAAAGTAGAAAATGAAAACAAAACAAGAGACATGAAAATATTAAAGGTAACCTTGAGTTTTGATGACATCGGTAGAGAACTGCTTCCTTGATGACCTGTTCCAACTGTCCTCAATTCTTTTCCAGGTTCCTTGCCCTTGATTTGATATTGACATACATTTTGGCACCTGATAAAAGCTGATAAAATATTCCATAAATGTGAAGTGGTTATTTATTTTTCAGCCTATAATGTATCAGCTGATTGTGGCATCAAACCCAGCATGTGATTGTGTTCATGAGTTTTATTTTCAGATGTGTTTTTCTCTCTCAACTAGATTATGAGATTTTTAAGGTTAGACAGCCTGCCCCTTCCTTCCTTTTTCTCTACTTTCCTTGCTTTTACCCTTCCCTTCCTCCCTCTCTTCCTTCTATGTTTCCTTCTTTCCTTTCTTTTTTCCTTCTTAATGGCAAAAATATCATAGTATTTATGTTTCTGGAATGAGAGATAAAATTTAATTTCAGGTTATTTAATAGTTTTAGTTTATCTGCAATTAACAGATTATGTGTTATTATTAATGCTTCTCTTGATTTGAGCAAGGGATCCATGCTGATCAATATAATTTTAGATCAAGAGACAGTATCTCATATCTGGTCTTATGCACTAATCTCGATGTCTTAAATTTATTATGTTAATAAACTCCCTAACTATGACTTCTGAAATTTAAAAAGGCATGAAAACAGTAACTAACTGAAATATTTGATTTTCCAATGTAGATTTTAATAATTAAACCAATGTTTCCATATGGGTCAAAATAAATAAAATGTAAAAATTGACCCATGTAGAATATACCTTACATTCTTCCGTAATGTTATTAAGCAATAAGAGGTATGTTGGAAACAAAAACTGGATTTTTAATCTTTTGAAGGATCTTTCTTAGAAGCCAATATTTTACCTTTATAACATTCTTAAATAAGTCTCTTGAAAAGCCCACGATATATACTGTAAATACGGATATATTCCATATTTGAGCTATCATAGTTAATAAACTGTATCAATTTACCAATTTTTCCATACTTTGAAGTTTAATTCACTAGACAACATTCCCCAACCAGTCAGAACTGGAATGATAACTGCTCCCAGTAATTTTTTAAAAATATTTTATTTATTTATTTGACAAGGAGAGAGCAAGCACAAGTAGGGGGAGAAGCAGGGAGAGGGAGAGGGAGAAGCAGACTCCCCTCCGAGTGGGAAGCCCGATGCAGGGCTCAATCCTGGGATCATGACCTGAGCTGAAGGCAGATGCTTAACGACTAAGTCACCCAGGCACTCCTTTCAGTAATTTTTAAAAACCTTTCCATTCCACTTATTTATTAAACTTGTTAAGATATAATTCTGTAAGAGGGAATGGTTATTTGAAATTCTCTCTTAAAAAAAAGATTTTATTTATTTATTTTGAGAGAGAGAGCAGAAGCAGAGTAGGAGCAGAAGGAGAGGGAGAAGCCGACTCCCCGCTGAGCAAGGAGCCCAACACGGGACTTGACTCCAGGACCCTGAGATCATGACCTGGGCCGAAGGCAGATGTTTAACCAGCTGAGCCACCCAGATGCCCCTGAATTTATTTCTTCTGGTCACCAAAACTGTGTCTGTGAAAATCAGGTGATGCTATCCATCCATTCCAGATGCCTGTTACTGGAATGAATTTCAGGTCACAAACAGCTGTGCAGGAAATATCACATTTCTTTATTTTCCCTAAACCAACTGAAATCTGACTTTGCCCACATCCTGCAGAACAGGCAGAGAATTCACTCACCATCTTGTTTGGCTCTGGCCACAGGACTGTGCTAAGTTTCCGGGGAGATACTGACTGTCTGATCAGTGACCAATGGCCCACCCTGGTTTCTGCTGGCATGCCTGTTTCTCATCAGCATGGTCTGAGGGCTAAGGCGCTTCTGGACCATGCCTGGAGAAGCAGAATTTTGGGGGACCCTTCCGGCCCCTGTGCATAGGGTCTGTCCTCCTTAGGAGCACTATAAATCTTTCCCTTGGAGTTCTTGCTTCATCCTGTAGACTCTGCCATCAAGCTGTGCCACAGGTCTCAGGAACTCCACAGAACCCACTGACCTCTGTCCCCTGTCTAATCTCTCAGAAATTCAGCTCACTTCTCTCTTTTCTGATTTAAAAAATGCTTTTCTCTCTCTTCTTCCCCTCCAAGACATCCATAACAGGGTTATGTCTTCTATGGACTTAGGTTTGTCAAAAGACCAGAAGAACTTCTGACTTCCCATGTACATGTTTTCATCTTGGTAAAAATTCCCGAGGCAGGAAGTTACAAAGGACTTTCCTTCTTACTTGAAACTGAAAGAGGAGAGAACAGGAACAATGGGGAAATTATAATTTAAAAAAATTATGACACAGATCTATACCAGTCCTTCAAAGAGTTTTTACCTTGGGAATTTCATGAAGACAATAAAGGCATTTATGTTTGATTAAATCTACTCTGGAATGAAAGTTCTATATAGTTTGTTGTAAACTACATTAAAGATAAATATACAATTCTGGTGTAAATTTCCAGTGCTTCCTGGAGCTGGGAAGAACTTGTAGACCAGGTTTAGGTCTGCTCTGTGTTGCGTTGTGGAATTTTCTCTTTTACTTCAGCTCCTAGAGGCATTTCAAACTTCACACACACACACACACACACACACACACACACACATCAGATCTTGTTTTTGTTTCATGGATTCAATATTTTATCTTGTTTCTTTGAAGGTACTAATCATAGTTTTTTTGAAATTTGTTTGTACCCTGTAGTATTCTCTAGCATAGGAAACTATGTTTAAAATATATGCATTATCCAAATAGATGATTATATTTTGGGGTTTATATTTTACATTTTATTTTAGGTCTGTATTTTAAATATATTAAATAAATATCAATGTATAGATTGATTTAAAGGTATTTAACCAGATAACTTAAAGGTAAAAAAATCATCTTAAAAGGATAATATGCTATTTTTCCAGAGTAAACTAATGAAAAATAATTTTATACAAATGATGTGCTCCTCACATGTATGATATAGAATTTTATAAATTATATTTTAAAAGTATTAGGATATGTGGGTAAAACCATTCTTGGAAACTTGTTTTGGAAAGTGAAGAGTTGACTGAGAATTTATCTCTTTACACCATGATGAGATGGTTAATAATATGGGCTTAGAAATCCCACTGTGGTGTTTGAATCCTGCCTTCACAACTTCTATGGGATGTTGAACAAATTACTTAATCTCTCAGAACTTCCATAAAATGAGGATAATAATAGTGTCTCCTTCACAGGGTTGTTGTGGGGACAGAATGAAAAAAATACATGTAAAGAAAGTACTTAGAACTTTGCCTGACATATTCAGTACTCAGTAAATGCTAGCTATTATTACTATTTTTTATAGAAAGAGGTACCACTGTAAATGATTACAGTATGTAATCCATCCTACCAATTATTTATGGATAACTATTACTTATTCTTTTGCTAAAAAGTATTGTATATGATATTTTTGACATATTTGCTTCTCATAATACTGAAACTTTAGAAAATTCACCATGTGTTATACAGTGTGATTGCCTTGAAGAGCTATTAAGTGTGATCTCAATCATCAGAGTGGAAAAGCCTTACTGTAGAATCACATGGAACTCTACTACGAGGCTCTGATGCCCATCCACCCCCTAAACACCCACACACTCACATATCTAGCAAAAGGTACTGCTTGCCTCGATGTTTGCATGCAAGAACAAACAAGAAATCTCTGTCTCTGCAATAAAATGTTAACTTTTCCTGCCAACATAGGTATTTATTTGGGGTGGGGGAGAACATCATTTGGTAAGCAGGCATTAGAATTTTACCTTTTCCCGAAGGTACTGTATTTTAACTCAGCATTGTCAATCTCTGTAATGTATTTTCTTCCTTCTTTAATATTTGTACTAGTAACAGTGGTACCTAACTACTAATTAAGTACTGTTTGACTGACTACTACATGCCTGTGCTTTCTTTGTTTTAACTGGCAACAACCCTGTAAGCTGGTTACTCATTATTCCTATTTTAGAGGTGAGGCACAAAAATTTGAGTAACTTGCATAAAGTTAATAGCTAGTGAGTGGTGGATCCAGGATTTGAACCAGACAGTTAGCTCTAGCACCAACTCATTTTACTACTATTCCAAACTATACACTAAGATACGCATCTGTGAGTTAAATGTAACATTCTACAAAATGCCTCAGTAGGGTTTGCGTTTGTCATAGAGTTGATTTTAAATCAAGTGAAAAATCAGAATTGTGACTCTGAAACTGCGTTACAATGAACTTTTATAACATTTTTATAAAATATTTTATATAGCAATATACTCTATCCAGTTAACATAGATTTTGTTCTTTAAGCTCTAAGTTGGTTCTTTAAAGGAGAAAAAACCATTTCTATAATGAAGTTCACTTTGTCAGGGAAGGTGTTGTTAAATAAAATGGCAAAAATGGCACCTTATATTTGTCTCGTGTTTTATTTTTAAAATGTTTATAGGTGTCGAATTTGCTATTACAGGAGGAGCAATTCTTTACTTTGCAAAAAACATCCAGCATTTTCTAAGAATTATATTATCACATTCATTTAACTAATGAATTCCCTAAAGCTTTACAAATATTATCCACTCGCCTCTGGCAACAGAAAGGGGGAAAAATATGTCCCTGAGTACTGGCTTCAGGAATGTTGGGCTGATAGGGAAAAGTTTACTCTCTTGTTAATTTCGAGGAGCTTTTAAAAACAAATGGTGTGGACATTACTTACTGATTTATATAGGAATTAGTCTTATCCTTTGCTTCATGAATCAGAACTCCATTTGGTGGAAAACTTTGTCCTGGGAAGCTGAGGCCTGATGAAAAATCTCCATGGTGCTCACTTTGATATCTCAAGCCATCTGTATAGATTTGAGATGGTAAAAACAGCTCTTTATTTGATGCTTGAGTTCCCTTTGCAATTATCCTTGTCAGAAGTCTGTACTGCGCTCCTGTCCTTAGTAGTAAAATGAGTTGGTGCTAAAGTTAACTGTCCGGTTCAAATCCTGGATCCACCACTCACTAATAACTTTATGCAAAGGACAGCAGAGCAGTACAGACCTTTGTAGAATAGCCCTACAAACAGGTGGGTGCTCATTACTTCTCAAGGCAGCCTCCAAATCCTTCCTCTGTTCTTCACTTTCTCCCTTTTCCCCTCACTTCCTCCCTCTTTCTTTTTTACCAGCACCTGTAACATCCACCCATTAGTTTTTTATCCTTCCTTTGGGGCCACACAAAACAAATCCACCCCTCCTCAGACTGATAGTCTTACAACTAACTAGAGGCAATTATTACCTTTATTCACATCCCTCTACCCAAGATTAAAGAATCACTTTATATTAAAGTGGACAGATTTCAAGCTTTCTTCAGAAATGGGAAGGTCGTCCACCTCCACCAAGCACGCAGCTTCGGGCGGGGGTGGGGGGTGGGGATGCACATGGAGCTGTGAGAGAGGAAGAGAGAGGAAGGGACACCCGCCTAGTCAGCTGGATCAGCTGAATCAACCCTGGCAATCAGTGAGGTGACAGATGTCCAGCCAGATCACCTTTACATTGTTTTTCTAATCCTTACAACCTTGTCAGGTGAGTTAATGATAGCTAATACTCACACAGGCTTTACCATCAACTCATCTAGATATGGTGAACCCAGCAAAGCCCATATAATAGTGGTTGACACATAGTAACATTCATTGTTACCTGTTTTTATCTTCTTGTACTTCTGCAAGCTTCTGGAGAATTTTTGACTCGACTACAGTATTCTACATTTCTCTTTTTTCCTTTTTTTTTCTTCTGCATTTTAAACCTAAAAGAATTAAAGAGGAAACATTAGGCTCCTTTTATGAGTTCACTATTTCTCCTGGCTTTGTATTAACCACATATTTGGATCCTTAAAGTCGTTCAAAAGGATGATCAAGGGTCAAGGATGGAAGCCTGCAGTTTTCAAAAACTTCAGGTTTCCTTTGCACAGTTCTTTGAGGTCTGTTTCTTCTGTGGAAGAAGCACTATCCCACATAAGGAGAATGGCACCTAAAAGTTGAATTTCATCTCTAATAGGAGAAGACGAAAAATGCAGCTCTAGTTTGCTTTTCATATATTAAAATTCATTTTGGAAAAAAAAACCACTTTTTTTTTCAGCTTAGTGAAAGGGAAGGGGAGTTGATGCCCTCGGTGATCAAGTGTGGGGTGGCTGGTGTCAGCTGCCACTGCAGCCTGAGAATTGGTTTATGTAGGCATAGGATACTATATTTTAACACAGCATTACCCTTTTGCCCCTATAAGCAACAGTTCAGATATTCTGGCCAATCTTCTTGGGCTCACACTTCTTTGAACTAGTCTAGGTGGTTAGACAAACCTCGGCAGTGGGATACCTGTAGTTGTTGATCTGGAATTCTCCCCTTTGGGAAAGGAGGTACTCTGCAATGAAGAGTGCCTGGTCAGATTTAGGGAGTATGAGAAGAAACCTGCTGAAGGAGACCTGGGATTTGATTCTTGGGTGCTATACCCCCTCACCCCCTGCAGTCCCAGGTGGAGCTGGAAGCTTTTCTTATCCTGAATATGACTGGATCAGTTTCCCAACTCCTGTTTTTCTCTTTGGCTTTTCCACCTTATAACTTCAGCCTGACATAGTGTGGGTTAAGCTGCCTTCCAAAGCACACAAGTTTACCCCTATTCACAAAATGTCAGAGCCAGAAGCAGAGCTGGAAATATATTTAGTGAAGATTTTAGTAAGGTATATTTAGATGGCTCCCTGTCACATCCATGGGTAAAGTTATTGCTGGCCATTCCAGGGCAGGCAACATATTCCTATTAACCTCTGTGCTGACTGACACCCAGAACTCTCCACCTGGAAGTAGAGGGCCAGATTCTTACCACGAGATGTGTGTGTTCCACAGTACCATAAGCAGTGTGTTATGGAGGGGCAACAAGTGTTAAAATACAAAGAGCCAGAAGCTAGTCTGTGGAAAAAATTTGCCAAATATTATACATCATAAATAGAAAAAATATTTGATGATAGGGCTTTCCACAAATTTAACAGCATCTGAAATACTTACATGACATTACTGAAGATGAGCTGCAAAGCTGAAATGAGTGTTGCAATGTATCAGTGATAAAAGGCAAAAAGCCTCAGCAAGCCTAGAGGAAATACTGAACTGTCATTCTATTTTTTAATAGGAAATATTACAAAACAATTGTCAAATGAAGAGCTGATTGAAGAGTACACAGCCAAAAATGTACCACACAAGTATTATAGAGAGGTGCCAGGCAGTTAATTAATTAACATATTGTTGCTTTTTGGATCTTGTGATTTTGTGACATGTCAACTTTTCAAAATTTGTAATCAGTTGTAATTTATCTTCTCATTCTAAATAAATATTTATATCCACGGCTGTTTTTTCCGTCTTTACCAATCTTTTGGTTGTGTCCACAATCTGACAAAAGACACTGTCTCCTACTTCTGATTTTGGAGTGATACCCTGTTTGGTCAGGCTTGTAGTCAATAAGTGTTAGTTGAGTGGATAAAATAATAAACCACTGCAATCTGGATGGTTAGGTGGATCAAAAAAAGGGTGGACTAACCTTGGGTAGAATTTGAAGAGATGATGGGGTAGTGGCATTAGTAAAAATGTAGAGATAGGAAGACTATGGCGATATCAGAGGATAATAAATACTTAAGACTGGTTCAAAAAAATTTAGGGCACCTGGGTGGCTCAGTTGGTTAAGCGCCTGCCTTCAGCTCAGGTCATGATCCCAGGGTCCTGGGATCAAGTCCTGCATCGGGCTCCTTGCTCAGCGGGGAGACTGCTTCTCCCTCTCCTTTTGCCTCTCCCCCTGCTTGTGCTCTCTCTCTGTCAAATAAATAAATAAGAATCTTTTAAAAAAATTGTAACTATGTGAGGTAATGGATATGTTAACTAACCTTATTGTGGTAATCATTTTGCAATATATACCTGTATAAAATCACTATGTTGTACACCTCAAATTTACACAGTGTTATATGTCACTTATATCTCAATAAAGCTGGAAAAAAAGACTGGCTCAAGGAAAAGGCTTGTGTTGAATAAGGGGTGAAAAAATAAGAAAGGAAGCTTTAAGCCACATTAAGGGACAAGAATCTAGAATGTCAGATTAAGGGAATTTTACTTTATTATATAGTCATGAGAGTGTATTGGACAACTTCTGCCTTTGCCCACTGAAAATCCATTGCCTCATCTTGCAGTAGCACCCTGATTTGTCTTTCTTTCTTTTCTTTTCTTTTCTTTTGTTTTTTTTTTAAGAGAGAGGGGAGAGGAGCAGAGGGAAAGGGAGAGAGAGAATTCCAAGCAGGCTCCATGCCCAGCACAGAGCCTGACACGGGGCTCCATCTCATGACCCTGAGACCATGACCTGAGATGAAACCAAGATCGGACACTCAACCAACTGAGCCACTCAGGCACCCATTAGCACCCTTATTTTCTACAGGAACCATGCTTTTCCCACTCTGAATCTATGTAGGTTGGGTGGCTTCACATCACCCGGGGCTCTAGGGTTGCAGTCAGTGTTAGGACTTCTGTTGGAGAATTAAGAAAGCGTACTCCCTTTCTGCTAATGATGCTACATATCTTCAGTAGAAGACTGCAGGAGGTGGTGGCTATTTTGTCACACTTAGGGAGAGTGTGCTCAAGAGTGCCGTGAACCCATAGCCAAGAGATGAAGGTAGAAAGATTCCTAATGACAATGCTTGAGTACCTAGGTTCAACCGTGCTTGAAGGTAGAGACCCTTGGCCTTTTTGGTTAGATGTGCACCAATACATTTCTTTTGTCAATTTGAACTGGGTTTGTTACTTGCAACTGAAAGGCAACAAATGTTTGTGAACAGGGTATGAAGATTTGTCTAGTAGCAGATGGGGTACAGAAGTCAAAGACGCTGGCAGTTGGAAGTAGAAAGGAAAGGAAAGAGGAATATGGAAGAATAACTAAGAGGGCTTGGTAACTAGAACAGGAAGATGAAGCAAAAATGACTGGAAATTTGAGACGCAGTGAATGATGGTACCACGGACAGAAATTCGTGAGTCAGAAAGAAAACTATAGTCCCTCAACTCCCTCAGAGGTAAATACATTTATTCCTAGGCTTTGAGTTGGAGCTGATGATAGGAAAATCCAGTAGAAATATTTAGGAGGTAGTTAAAAGGTAGAATTAAATTAAGCCTCAGGAGAAAACTCAGGATCCAAGATCTAAGAAGTAAATGGGCTGCCCAAATGTAACCATGTGATAAGCTGCAGGGGGAGGTAAATCTGAAACAGTAAAATGAGCAATGGGCTGACGGACAGCGACGCCGAAGGGAACAGGGCTAGGAATGAATCAGGCCTTTTCCCCCCTGCCAGATATCTGGTCTCCCCTGCGAGAGTTCAGGAAGCGAAGTTTGTGAAACGGGGACATGCCGCTTGGGTAGGCACAGGCGCTAATTTTTACAAGTGCCCTGCGAGGCTAGAATTGCGCAGTTGAAGACCTGAGGGTGTGGGTGAGATTTCTGCGGGTGTGGTTCAAGGGATGAAAGTAGTGAAGAACAAGGGAAGTAGAGACAAGAGGACTGATTAGGAAACTGTTTGGGGATGCAAAGAGAACCTCCGCAGAAGGGGACAGTGAGCAGTGGAGAACAGCAGGGACAAGGTGAACATCACTGGAGAATGCAGATTCACAGGAACTCTGGAGGCAGAACCAGATTAAAGCGAGCGGGTGATACAAAAGTGGGGGCAGTGGCTGGAGACCAGAAGTCTGGCAGGGAAAAGAAGGTCAGGAGCAGGGTGGTTTACTAATGGAGCAGCTTAGCCAAGGCTTTTTGTTTGCTTTGCTTTATGACTAGGACAAAGGAGGCTTGTTTCAGAGGACAGACAGAAGAGAAGGGCCAGTGAATTTGAAGGGAGTGAAGATGCCAGAGAGAAAGAGGGTTCAGTTGAAGGAGGGAGGTAAGATTGACAGTGGCAGGGAGAGCAGATGGGAAAGGAAGCCATACATCCCCCGTCTGAGACTGGGGGAGATGATGAAAGGAAAGGTGTAAAGAGAGATGCTTGCAGGCAGAATGAGAGGAGATGAAGCATCTATCATGTGTTTCCAGGATCGATAAGACAGTAACATGAGGTGTCTGCTGCATTCAACAGGGGCTATGAATCAAGTTACAGTGAGGATGTCCAAATTGCTTCTCTCCCCATGAGACTTCACAGAAGATTATGTTACTGTAAACTGCCGTTTAAGCTAGGGGAAAAAAAAGGATACACAGTCTGCCACATACCTTAGCTTTTAGCCTTCAGTGAAAATGGGGCAATTGTCTGTCTTGTCATGACAAGAGGTAGATAATGCAATCTCATCATGACATGATACATACCATTTGTCATCACTTATATGAAGTAAAAGTACAGATGTAATTGGAGGTGCCACACATTTCACAACTGTGTGCTGTGGAATATCTCCTTTCTCTGGGCAGATCCCACAGAAGCCAGTTTTCAAGTTTGGTGGCTGTGGCTTACTTTGGTGAGTAATAATCCTTGACAATAAGAAGAAAGACCTGCTATGAATCAGAGGCAGAGCCAGGAGGTAGTCCATCCTTGATTCATACTATCAGATCAAACTACCCAACACCAGAAGAGCCGGTGAAACCTGCTGGGCAGGAACCAGTCATTGTGTCTTCTCTGATAAAAGTTGCTGCATTTCCATCCCCCCTCACCCCCCACCATCTCCCTTTGACAAAATCAGGCTACTCTTCAAGGCATTGCCCTTTGCCCTGAAAAGGCAGCTTGTGCCAGTCATGTGATGGTGGTGATAGCCCCCACCCAAGTCCTCCTTTTTAGAAATAGTCATTTGTCACGCAAGCCCCTCTAACCTTGTCCCTTCCTGGCACCTGCTGTGCTCCTGGACACACCCCTCCTTGCATCTGTGTAAGAAAATAAAAAAAACAGGTGGTGGCAGGACTGGGTGAGCAGGTGAGAAAAGCAGGGCGGGACTCTCTTATTAAGACTTACTTAGTTAATGTGAGTTACTTCAAAGAAGTGTGAGCCCAAGGAAGTTGGCTACAAAGTCCAAGCTGATGCTTGTAGGGCAAAAGAGCATGGGAAAACATAATTTTTTCTTGCAAAATAAGTAGCTAGAACCACATCAGTATCATGGACTATTGATGATGTAATGGAGTTGGATCATATGACTAAGATAGAGGAGATTCCCCAGAGTCAAGGAACCTAATAAATGTACAACTTGTGGATCTCTGGTGGGATGAGGCAACACTCCCGAATGGGTGTTTGGAAATGCAAAGGGGTGTTTTTGGTTGTCACAATGATTGGGTGTGCTACTGGTGTTTAGTTAGGGTGGGGGGCAGGGATGCTGAATGTCCTGTGCTGACTGCATGGGCCGGGCCTTACAACACAAAGAATGATCTCATCAAACATGGCTGATACCACCTCGTTGAAACAATGAGTCACAGATACCAGAGAATGCTTAATCATGGTATTAGACTTCACGGCTTTTAATTTAATGAATCAGATTCTTTGAAAACAGAATCCTATTAAGTTGGGTGTTTCAGGCATTGATTTCAATGCCATTTTCTTTTTTTTTTTTTTTTTTTGGTTTAAGATTTTATTTGAGAGACAGAAACAGAGAGAGCACAAGAGGGGTTAGGGTCAGAAGGAGAAGCAGACTCCCCGCCAAGCAGGGAGCCTGATGTGGGACTCGATCCCGGGACTCTGGGTTCATAACCTGAGCCTAAGGCAGTCGCTTAACCAACTGAGCCACCCAGGCGCCCTCAATGCCGTTTTCAAATATGAAGGATGGCCCCTCAGTCAGTGGAGAATGAATAAAGTTGTTTGGATCTTCAAAATAAGATTTAAATGGGAAGAGGGGTGGGGAATTAGTGTTTCATGGGTATAGAGTTCAATTTTGCAAGATGAAAAAGTTCTAGGGATCTGTGGCATAACAGTGTGAACATAACACTGTTGAATTATACACTTAAAAAAGGTTAAGATGGTAAATATAATGGTTTTTGTTTGTTTGTTTGTTTTGGTTTTTTACCACAAGAAAGGACATCAGCAAAACAAGTGGGGGGGGGAGATATAAATGGCTTGGAAATTGATCAGGCCTCTCATTTTAAACCTTTGAAACAGAACTTCCACATAGCAGGGTGAGACGTAGGCCAGTCAAGGAGTAGGAGAAGTTTGTATTTGGGGTTCTGAGCATCAACCTCTACCTTTTTCCCATCAGGAATCTTCTCTGCTATAATTCCTTAGCCATAATTCCTTAGTTTGGCACAATGTGTCATAGTTGAGCAATCCTTTGCACTTAATATTGTCTCTCGATTCCTCCCTTACCCTTGTGCACCTCCTCTCCTCTGCGATCCAGCCTCACCCAAGGCTAAGCCATTGTCATCTCTCTGTTGACTTCAATAATAGCCTTCAATCTAGTCTCCTGGGTCCCTGCTGCTTCTTTTCTCCACTCTGATCCGTTCTCCCCCAAGCAGCCATAAAGATCTCTTTTAACAATTATTCAGATCATGTCACTCCTTAGCTTGAGACCCTCCAATATCCTCGTCCCCCCCGCTTTGGATTCAAACTTAAAACCACTTTATGTGCCTCTCTCCTTCCTTGTTTCTACCTCTTGACACTTGTCCACTGTGCTCCAGCTGCACTGGCCTTCCTTCGCTTCCTCAGACACGCTCAGTTCATTTCTACCTTGGGACCTTTGCACTCACTGTTCCCTTTGCCTGGAAGGCTTAAAGGGTTGTTTCTCATACTTCAGGTCTCTGATTGAATGTTGCCTTTTCCAGATTCCTTCCTGGTTCCCCTCCCGCCTGCTCCTCTAAAATACCCTCCCTCCTTCTAGTCATTCTGTTTATTTAATGACAGTTACTTCAAAGAAGTGTGAGCCCAAGGAAGTCAGCTACAAAGTCCAAGCTGATGCTTGTAGGGCAAAAGAGCATGGGAAAACATAATTTTTTTCTTGCAGAATAAGTACCTGGAACCATGCTGGTATCATGGACTTTTGATGACATAATGGAGTTGGATCATATGAGGTAAGTTACAATACTTACCTCAGTCGGAAATTATCCTGTTTATTTGTTCACATTTTATTTTGTATTTTCCTCTATGAGGAAATAAGCTTTGTGAGGGCAGGGTTCTACCTATGTTGTTCACCATTTTATTACTAGCATTCAGAATAGTACCTTTCACATGTTACATGTTCCACAAATATTTGTTCAATGGATGAAAAAATGGCTGAATAAATTTTCATAACAGTCCTGTGACACAGGCAGAGGAAATATTCTCAATCTTATTTCACAAGTATATTCTACAGAGTATCTGTACTTGCCAAGGTCACATCAGTGGTGGGGCCAGGGTAGAGTCCAGGTCTTTCTAAGTCCCCTGTGCTGCATCCTTTCAGGTAGTTCATGAGCAGTTAATCCTAACCATTTTAGAGGATGGAAGAGGGAGGAAGTGGGCACTTGGAGAGATTACCAGTCATACTAAATGTATATTCCTATTTACAAACTTGTAGCCGTAGGTAGAAAAGAGGGAGGGCTCCCTGCCACCATATTCCATCTCTCCCATCTCCCTACTGAACCCACGCATAGCATGGCTGCAGAAGGCAGGAGAGCGTGATAGTTCATGGTAGGGGCTTTGGAGGGAGGTAAACCTGAGTTCCGCTCCAAATTCTACTACTTAGCAGCTGTGTCTTTAGACAAATCAGTTATCCTTTCTGAGTTATCCTTTCTTGGGCTCACACTTTTTTGAAGTAACTGTCATTAAATAAACAGAATGACTAGAAGGAGGGAGGGTATTTTAGAGGAGCAGGGGGGAGGGGAACCAGGAAGGAATCTGGAAAAGGCAACATTCAATCAGAGACCTGAAGTATGAGAAACAACCCTTTAAGCCTTCCAGGCAAAGGGAACAGTGAGTGCAAAGGTCCCAAGGTAGAAATGAACTGAGCGTGTCTGAGGAAGCGAAGGAAGGCCAGTGCAGCTGGAGCACAGTGGACAAGTGTCAAGAGGTAGAAACGAGGAAGGAGAGAGGCACATAAAGTGGTTTTAAGTTTGAATCCAAAGTGGGGGGTGGGGTGCGAGGATATTGGAGGGTCTCAAGCTAAGGAGTGACATGATCTGAATAATTGTTAAAAGAGATCTTTGTGGCTGAATAAAGGGTATGGTGTGAAGATGTTATGAAGATAGGATTGAACAGACTTACAAGAAATTTAGCTTTCCAGCACCTCTTTCCTCCACCTGTAGACGTGGAGGGGAAGTTAATTCCTACCGCTTAGAATTGACAAGCTCTCAATGATCATTCAGTCAAACTACCTAATTTGTCCTTTGAGGAACTCAAGACCAGAGAAAGTGGTGACTTGTCTAGGTTCCCTTGGGCAGGAGAGGTGGGATTAGACATGCAAATGGAACCTAAATGGACTGACTTTTGTTTGTGACTCTTTCAACTCACTGCTGACATCACCAGGCATGGAAATATCAGATTTCCACCTGCTCTTTTCCTTGGCCAAAGCACACAACAGAAGTCAGGAGATTCCCCTGTGGCAGATATGATTGCACAGATAGGGACAGGGCCTGAGGCATCCTGGTGCCCTCCCACAACCTGTTACTGGCTTCATGACTTGGGCCCATCACTTCCTCTCATGGAGTCTTAGTTCCACCACCTAGAACATGGGGATGATAAGAGTACCTACCTCTTATGGTTGCCTTAAGGATTAAATAAAATAACCCACATAAAATTGCCTGCAACATAGGAAACAAAATAGATCTATTTCTAAATTTGTATTAAAAGTTATTTGAATATATGCACCCCTGTTTATTGCACCTTTATTTACAATCGCCAAGATTTGGAGGTGACCCAAGTGTCCATTAACAGATGAATGGGTAAGGAAGTGTTTGCATGCACGTGTGTGCACATGTGCACGCGCACGCGTGCGCGCACACACACACACACAGAGGAATATTATGCAGCCATAAAAAATGAGATCACCATTTGTGACAACATGGATGGAGGATATAATGCTGAGTGAAATGAGTAAGACTAAGAAAGACAAATATATGATTTAACTTGTATGTGGAATCTAAAAAACCAAATGAATAAATAAACAAAACCAGAACCAGACCTGTAAATACAGAGAACAAACTGGTGGTTCTCAGAGGGGAAGGAGATGGGAGGATGGACAAAATGGGTGAAGGGGAGTGGGAGATACAGGTTTCCAGTGATGCAATGAATAAGCCATGAGAATAAAAGGCACAGCATAAGAAATATGGTCAATGATATTGTAAAGCATTGTATGGAGACAAATGGTAGCTACACGTGTGGTGAGCATAGCATAATGTATAAAATGGTCAAATCACTTTGTTGTACACCTGAAACTAATGTAACATTGTGTGTCAAGTACAAACTTAAAAAAAAGTGATTTAAAAGTGGCTTTTATAAATATAAAATACAGAGGAAATATAGTTTTTTAAATATAATATAGTGTACAATAGATAATATTCTACTAACATTGCAAAAATATAAAATAGATAGTTCTAAAGAAATATATTAATTGCTATTGAATATTGGTACTTGGAAGATAATAAAACATCACAAATTGGTAAATTAAGTCCCCTACCCTACATATCATATTATAAAAGCAGATAATGAGACTATATTTTATTAAGTCCTAGTACTAAAAAGTGAGTTACAATACAAAATACATTAGAATAAATTTCTGCATAGTCTATGTAGACAGATTAAATGTATCAATCAAAATGGGCACAAAGTAAGTAACAACATAACATACATTTTAATACATTTCTATATAGGGAGTCACAAAACATATAGCCAAACAAATATTTCAGTAAAAACTAGCACAAAGTAGAGGAGCAAATCATTGCATTGGAAGGAATGCCAACATCATAGTCATGTGGGCAGTTAAATCAGTTCACAAGTGTGTTCGCTATCAACTCAGTGCTTCTCTTTTTGTTTTCAAGTCTTTATAATTTTCTTGGTTGTTGCAACATCTGACCCATCTGTGGTCCAGGAGAAAGAAATCCCCATTAGTGGGGCCACGCTGCCAGGCCAGCCTCTCTCTCCTTAGCTCAGACAAGCCGTGGAGAAGGGGTAACTTCCAAAGACATTACAGAGAGCCTTCTCGCTTGTGGAGGAAGGCTTTGGACACCCCAAACGCCAGGCAAACCCAGGAGTTGCTTATTCCTGACAGAAAACTTAGATTCAATGAGGGTAGAGGGTGGATGCTCTTCTGTGACTAATTTTCTATAATATAGAAGTTAAGATTTGATCTATTCCCCACCCCAACTTCAGGGCACATTCTTCATGACGAAAGTTTAAACAAAAGTCCGAATTTCTATGGTTTATTCCTCACTTCAGGATTTTTTCTGCACACATTAACCATGGAAATCAGAACATTTAGGGAGGAGCTAGGCAAACGTGCCCCGGGACCAGAGAGTGGCTGGGGCATGAAGGGATCTGGGAGGGTTCTGTTTAGCCACCTGGAAGATGCCATAGAGTCACCTGAGATTTCTGGCTACAGTAGTAGTCATCTTTTACTACCTTAAGGCTTTTCTAACCATTGCTGTTGTTTCTGTGATGTCAATGAATAAGTCTTGGTCTATAGCAGTGGGTTTGTATCTCGATAGTTATTGTGCATGACAGTTTTCTAGGTGGGCTTCAGTTCCTACAGCAATGATTCAAGCTGACCCATTTGAATATGGAAAGAAAATATTAAAACTCCTTTTAGAGAGCCACAGCCAATGCCCTGTCACCCAGCCCCTAGTTGGGTGCTCTTTCCATTTCTAAAGCCTCTGCCATCTGTTCCTCGTGATAATGAATTAATTTCTCATTCGCATTGCTTCCTGCTACACCACTGCAGGCCAAACCCTTGAAACCTTAAGCCCAAGTTACTGAGAGAATCTGTTTCTCCCGTTTTACCCCAGTCCACACATTGATCTTCTATCATGTTTAGCCTACCTTCCAGACTATGTCTCCTTGCTGCTTACTACTCAAACTTTTAGGACTGACTTTCAAACCCTCCAAAATCTGTACTAATAGCTACCATTTAGCAGTTGCTTTCTGTATGTCAAGTGCCATAGCAAGAGCTTTATACATATTAATTCATTGAATATACTTATCAATTCTATACATACTCCTATTACTATGATCATTCCCACTTTACAAAGGGGGATAAAGGGGAACATAAAGTAATTTGCAAAGCTAGTCACATACCTAGTGAGTGGCAGAGCTGGGCTTTGAACCCACGCAGTCTGCCTCTGGAACTTTGCAGATTCTATAATCCCACTTTGGTATGACTTCTATCTGTTCAAGCCCATCATACAACATCCCCCACCACCTCCAACATAGCCTCCAATCCAAGTGGAATCACAAAAAGCAACTTGCTCCGTTTTTCTCTCATTACTTGCCCACATCTTAGGCATCCAATAATTCGTGTGGGTGCCAAAGACTAATCTAGGACATTTCAGGTTTTGCTCACCATCTGACTTCCTGAAGAAGTGCTCAGGGTCACTTGAACCTTGTGGTCAAGTCATTGGAGAAGTTGACATTGAAGTTGAAGGTCGACTCTTAACCTCTACATCTATCTTGCCTTCTTGTTACGCATAGTGTTAGGCATGGTATATGCTCCTTGGAACACATGCCCAGTGAATCCCCAAGTCACAAGGTTTTTATTTATTTCCTTAGCATGGCTTGCTTATTGGCCCATTTTGCACCACCTCTCTATATAAGGACAAGACTGCTTAAATTAATTTGAACTAAATGCACCAAAATGTTAATGGTTAAATTTTTTTTTGTTTCTTTTCTTTTCCTTTTTACAAATTAAAAAAATTGAATTGTGATAAAAAATACACACAACATAAAACTTACCATCTTAACCATTTTTAAAAAATGTACAGTTTTAGTAGTGTTAAGTATTGTTGTGCAACAGATCTCTAATAGTTAAACACTGTTGAAAAAAATAAAGCTCTGGGCGGATAGGATTGTTTTTGTTAGGGAAGAATAAAACACATCAAATATTGTGAATTTAGCCACTGGAGAATACTGGTACTTCTGACAGAAAGAAGGAGTTTGGGAGGTTAACCTATTGGAGAGGGGTTAGTGGTTATCTCTGTGTTGTGGTATCACGCATGATTATCTTCTTTTAGTATTTAAAATTTGATGGCTTTCCTACATGATGTATATGTCATTTTTTTTTTTTTACTGGAAATGAAACAAACAAACAAACAAACAAAACAAGGGGAAAATAGCACAGCTTCCTAGCAGGTGTCAAACATGGATGCCCTAGATTAATACTATCAGTATAACCAAAGGTTGCTTTTAGGCACACTTTTGTAGAGGAACTTTCCTGGTCTTACCCAAGATGAAGCAATTTCAAAAGTTTGGGCACAGAAGGTTTCAGGAAACTGCTGATAGCTGAGACTCCTTGCGGGATGCGTAAATTAACTTGGAATCTTTCTGTATACCCAGACTTTCTAGCTAGGCTGAGCACCTTGTGCCACAGATTAAAACATCCTTTGGCGCCACCTTATGCTAATTGAATGGATTGCACCTGCTTAGAGTGGTTTCACTATACTAGACTTAGTAGTTATAATTCTCCATGAATTAGTGAGATAAGGAACTTATTTTTGTAATCATACACTGTTAATTTCTTTCCTTTTAAAAAATTTACTGTTACATATTGTGATACTTGAATTGTTTGATACTAGGATTCATGATTCAGTTAAACATTTGTTTGGACAAATATTTGTGTGGCATTTATTTACATTTGTGTCAGATTCTTCTTTTTGTGTCACAAGGATGTCCTAAGACTTGCTTAAGATGAGCCAGTGAGAACACTGTATTATGACATGATTGCCAGGAGAGGACAGAGCGAGGGAGTCATGGCTAAATTGAAGGAGGAAAGTGCTTTATAATAATGGTATGGCCAGTCATTAATGACAATGACAGTTGACATTTATATGGTGCTTACTATGTGCCAGGCCTGATCTAAGCACTTTTTATGCATTAACTCATTTAGTTCTCCAACAACCCTATAAGGGAGATACAATCACTATCTCCATTTTATTTTTTTAAAGATTTATTTATTTGAGAGACTGAGAGAGTGCAAGCATTGGGGGAAGGGCAAAGGGAGAGGGAGAGGGAGTTTTAAGCAGACTGCAGGCAGGGCATGGAGCCTGACACGGGGTTCCATCTCAGGACCCTGAGATCATGACATAAGCTGAAACCAAGAGTCAGATAATTAACCCACTGTGCCACCCAGGTGCCCCACTATCTCCGTATTAAAAACCAGGAAATGGGGGGCTGCCTGGGTGGCACAGTGGGTTAAGCATCTGACTCTTGGTTTCAGCTCTGGTCATGATCTTGGGTGGAAGGATCGAGCCCTGCCTCGGGCTCAGCACAGGGAGTCCACTTGAGATTCTCTCCCTTCTCCTCTTCTTCCTCTCCCTTCCCCTCTTCTTCCTCTCCCTTCCCTCCTGCTCCTCCCCCAGCTCAGGGCTCTCCCTCTTTCTCTCTCAAATAAATAAGATCATAAAGACCAGGAAATGGGGGAACAGGGAGATTCAGGTTAACTCACCCACAGTAAATAGCCAAACCAAGATTTGAAGTTTGAACCTATGCATTTTGGCTGTAGAGTCCATAGTCACTAGGCAATACTGTCTCCAGCATTAAGATAGTAGAAGTCATAGTTTCCATTTCCTGAACAATTACTGTGGGGCTAAGTGCCCCACATGCTTGATCTTATTTCATCCTCGTGCTAACCCTATGAGGTGCTATTCATCTCCTTTTAGAGATCTGGGACATAACTTGTTTGAAGTCATCCAGCTCTTAAATAGCTGAGTGCAGACCCATCTGATTTTAGAGCTCCAGTTCTTAACTACATAGCCGTATGGCTTCTGAGAGTGCCATCTAATCACCATGTGCAGAGATGAAGTGAAAAAATCTCTACAATAAAATAGTGGTTTGGAATAGGTGAGTTACACTCCCGTGTGCCCTCAGTTTTCAAACTGAATCTTGACTATGTCTTAGTGGGACTCTTTTCATAGTGCAATACACTCTTCTTGCTCTTTTTAAGAAAACAATTTAACTTTTCTTCATCTGTAAGGAAAATCATTATGCACTTCAGCTGTCGTGATTCTGTAATGCCATAATTCAAAATTGTAGCGCCATTTGCCCATAAACGAAATGAAACCAAACTGTCATTTTTTTTGAGATATCACATCCAGATTTTCAAATTTTTACTCTGGTCTCTTGATGTCAGACTTGTTTCTATGTATTTCATACGGTAGCCCATTTCTCACCTGTAATATCAGTATGCTATGTATAACTAAGAGGTGAAAAGAATAAAGAGAAAAGAAAACTAAGAAAAATGTGAACAAACTAGGAGAGAAGAATCACTAATAGAGAGTCCTGGGGCTCACCCCTGAAGAAAAGATATGGGTCTGAGTGAATAAACTGTGTTAAATCTATCTGAATTCTTTGGATCATTTTCATCTACTACCTTTCTCCTCTGCATGCTGGGTAGCTGAGGTAGCTAGATAGCCGGGCTCTGAAGAGATGAAATGTTACCATTCGTGAGAATAAAATCGCTATTTTGACTTCATGGCCCATCTTGGATATGTCACAGTTAACGCCTGTTCACACACATAATCTAGGAATGGACACCATTTTCTTTAGAGTTTGCCATGAGCATTGGCTTTCCTACTTGTGCCATCATTGCTTTACTCCTAATTCATTTTTCAAGAGTGGTCAGAAAACTATTCTGTAAACTTTGTGCCATCGTCTGTTAGTTTGCTGTCTCCATGGCAGTAAGAGTGAGCGGGTGTCCAGCTCCTACTCAGTGGTTATCTACTTTGTGCCATCTGTAACTGTTTTATCTTTGCTTGATCTCTTTCCATTCTGAGAACACCTCGAGTGACAGAGGTGACCTCAGCTGAAGCAGTGGGTGGCAGCCTCCTCTGGGGATGAAGGAGGGAGAAATCGGGACTGGTTATCTGAAAATAGGACCTTGATTATTTCAGGGGAGTGGCTGGCTCCTCGAATAGCATGGGGCTGGGGCTGCAGGACTTTTCTCAGCTCTCTTGCTGTAGGTATAGCTGTGTCAAATAAGAAGCAGCCCCCTTGGGGGACCAGAGCCAGGACAGCAGGGCTTGAGACCTACATGCCCAGGGCAGCTAGTTTCCTAGCCTGCAACTAAATAGGGGTCTTCACTGTCTTTCACCAAGTCTAATGAAATAGCTCACATTGCTCTGCAGTCCCCTGTCTAGGTATGTTACTTAGGTTTTGTTTTGTTTTATGACTGTAGCAAATTTCAGAGGGAAAAGGAATTTACTGGAGTGTGTTAAATCAGAATCAGAGAAAAGATCTACAGGCTATTTTCCATAATGCAGCGAGAGCAATTTAATACAAATACAAGTCATCTCAAGTTTCTCTCTTGCTCAAAACACACCAAGAGCTTTTCATTGTATCTAGAATAAAACCTTACAAGGCCCTATGCCATCTGGCTTTTGCTACCCTGACATCATCTCTGCTACTCTCATTTTACTCCCTTTGCTCCAGGAACCCTGCCCCCCTCCCCCCGCCCCGCCGCTGTTATTCTAAGTACCAAGCTCTTCCCTGTTTCAGGGCCTTTGAACTTGTTTCAACTGCTGAAGAAACTTCCCCAGGATTTTATATAGTTCACTCCTTCATTATATTCAATTATGTTTACTTGTTTATCATCTCTTTCCCCAACTAGAATGCCAACTTTTTGAGAACAAGACTTTACTGCTGAGTTTTGAGAGCAAGGCTTTACACCCGATCCAAGCACATAGTAGGCTCTCAATAAGTAGTGGTTAAATGGGTAACCAGGTTATAAGTAGCTCCAAGAACTGAGGGGGTAATCTCTAAGGCACAGGAATGAAAGAGCTGAATGAAATATCCTAAACTTTTTTTTCTAAAAAGCATTGAAGAGCAAACAACATAGTGAACCATTATTGGACTGAGATCTGGCGGAGGATGGGAGCTCAGAATGTGAGTACATTACTTGATCACTTTTGCTGCTGATTCAGAAGAGGCAGACATGAGGCTGAGCTGAGGTCTTATTGAGCCAGCGATGGTGGAACTATAATCCAGGGCATGCAAAGAGTATGTGTCCCGATAAATAACACACTACCCCTGGTCCTTGGACTGGAAAGATAGCAGTAAAAGTGAACTGGAAGTAAGTCAGATCTTGTATGCTCTATACCCTTCCGGTCACATAGGCAGCCCAGATGGTCCCAGGCAAGGTGATCCTAACTGCTACTGCCTCCAGATACCTGAATGAAGCAAATAAAAACAACACCTGGCAGATTATAATCCTACTCTTGGCCTTAAATTATTTCTACAGATGATTTTTCTTTTTTTTCCTTTTTAAAATTACATCTGACCTTGTAAGTTTAATCCATTTTGTAAGTTTAATCCATTTTGTAAAAAACAAAAGTAAAATGAGCGTAGATATTTCAAAGTAATAGGGAAAATATCACACACAGGAAAAAATCACTACACAAGAAGACAAGAGAACAGAGAAAGAGAAAGGAACATAGAGCTGGTAGACAAGTGGAATGCACACAGTGAGATAGTAATATATAACCTCAAAGACAATAGTAATTATATTGAATGTAAATTGACTATATGCTCCAGTTAAAGAATTATGTGTATGACTGGACACATATAAACATTTTTCAAGCAATATAACTTAATGATAAAGATGATAGATTAGGATAAAGAAAGACAGGAAGTCAAATATTAAATCCCCTTGCCCAGTTTATTTTAAAACTGGAACAGCTACATTAATATCAGAGAAAACAGACTTTAGGGAAAAAGCATTACTAGAATAAAGGGCTTTGCTTCATGATGATGAAAGGTCCAACTCACCAGAGAGATATGGCAATTCTGTATTTGTATGCTCTGAATATAACAACATATATAGAGCAAACCCAGATAGAAGGAGAAACAAATTCACCATCACAGCAAAGATTTGAAAACATCTTTTTTACTCACTGATAAAGCAAAGAGATAAAAAAAATCAGGAAGGCTATGATTTGAACAATATGATTAACACATTAGACCAAATATATACAGTTAGTTGCATATTGCACACTTTCCAAAGTCATACAGAATATTTACAAAAATTGACACTGGGACACTTGGGTGGCTCAGTTGGTTAAGCATCTGACTCTTGATTTTAGCTCAGGTCATGATCTCAGGGTCATGGGATTGAGCCCCATGTCAGGCTCCATGCTGGGCATGGAGCCTACTTAAGATTCTCTCTCTCTCTCTCTCTCTCTCCCTCTGCTCCTTCCCATTGCTTGTGCTCTCTCTTTCTCTTAAAAAAAAAAAATTGACCCTATACTGAGCTGTAAAAAAAGTCTTGACAAATTTAAAAGAACTGAAATCGGGGCACCTGGGTAGCTCAATTGGTTAAGCATCTGCCTTTTGCTCAGGTCATGATCCCAGGGTCCTGGGATCCAGCCCCACATAGGGCTCCCTGCTCAGCGGGGAGCCTGCTTCTCCTTCTCCCTCTGCTGCTCCTCACTTGTGCTCCCTTTCTCTCTAATAAATAAATAAATAAATAAATAAATAAATAAATAAATAAAATCTTTAAAAAAATAAAAGAACTGAAATCATAAAAAACATGTTCTCTAACACAGTGTGTTTATGCTAGAAATCAATAACAAACAGAAATAAAAATCCCCATATGTTTAGAATTTCATCATTATGCATCAAAACAACCCATAGTTCTAAAAAAAATCACAATGGATATTAGAGCATATTTTTACCTGAATAATAGTGAAAGTGCTACAAATTCAATATTTTAAGATAGGGTTATATCAGTACTTAATTTATTGCCTTAAATGCGTATATTAAGGGGCACCTGGGTGGCTCAGTCAGTTGAGCAGCTGACTCTTGATTTTGGTTCAGGTCATGATTTCAGGGTCCTGGGATGAGCCCCCACCATTAGCTCTGAGCTCAGCAGGGGGTCTGCTTTGAGATTCTCTCTCTTTCTCTTCCTCACCCCCCCACTTGTGCGTGTGCCACTCTCTCTCAAATAAATAAATATTTTTTAAAATTGTATATATTAAGAAGGAAAAAAAAGGCTGAAAACTACTTAGCCATATATCAATCTCAAGAAGTTAGAAAATAACAGAAATGTGAATCCACAGAAATTAGAAGGCAGAAAATAAAACAGATGAGAATATGAACTAATGAAATAAAAAACAAACATTCAATAAAAAAAAAACCAGGTCAAAATGCAGTCATTTGAAAAGATTAATAAAATCTACTAACTTCTGGTGGGACTTATCAAGAAAGAAAAAGATTAGGAATAATCAATAATTAATATATAAAAAGATTATAAGAGGATATGAACAACTTTATGCCAAAAAATTGAAAATTCCGATAAAATGTTTGGATTCCTAGGAAAGTAGCAAACTTAACACAACTGACACAAGCTTACCAACTTACTAAAACTGACACAAGAAAACATAGAAAACCTAAATACTTCTATAACTACTAAGGAAAGAAAGTCCCTAATTAAAGCTCATCCTGCAAAGAAGATCCTATGCCTGATTAGCTTAACTGGAGAGTTCTACCTAACAAGGGAAAAAATGCCAACATTCCATGGATTGCTTCTCAGTATAAAAGAAAAAGATACATTCTTCAGCTAGTATCAGGAAGCTAGCTAGCATAATCCTGTACTGATATCCAATAAAGACTTCATACACAAAAAGAACAAAATAAAGACCAATTTCACTTATGGATATAGTTGCAAAAGTTTTAGCAAATTGTTAACAAACCAAATCCAAAAATACATAAAAAAGAATACATCATGACCAAATTGGGTTTATTCTAGGAAATAAAATGTAGCTTAACAATAAAAGTTCAATAAATGTAAATGTTTATATTGACAGATTATATGAGGAAAGTCATATAACCATCTCAATTGATTCAGGAAAAACATTTGATAAAATTCAACGTCTATTCATAATTTGGAAAAAATACTGTTGGCAAACTAGGAATAAAAAAGAACTTTTTAAGTATAAAGGATAAAGAATATTGAAAACAAAACAAAAACAGAACTAACTGAATGTTGGAATCTTCCTCTTTAAGATCAGTATATCGATCATTTTTAAAATTTTCTGTCTCTTATGATGTTTTGACATCTTAAATATCTTGCTGGTCAAAGAGAGGCTGGCCTCTCAGGGCCAGCTAATTCCTAAAATTAGTAAATAATTTACTTGGGAGTCAGCCTCTCTTGTGCAAGCTAACCACCTCCTTTACCCAACTCTCACACACTGAGCCAATATTTTTCTCTTGGCTGAAATCATCCCCAAGTATGAGGAAGCTAGAGACCACCCCTGTATCCCAAAGCCCACCATTTATTATTCAAACTAGCCAATCCTGAACTGCTTATTCTGCCCTGTCTTTTCCATGGTAATTCCAATAAAGGTTCTGGGTGTAGGCTTTTCCCTCCCTTCTATCTGCTTCCTGACCACATGTGTGGTCCCCAGTGGTCCTGTATGATGTGGTATAGCCCCTTCTTTTAGGAAATATAAGTTCTAAGCTCTTCTTTCTATGTCATTAACCTCTCTGTGTCATCACTTGGTCACCTCCATAAATTAACATCCTTGCAGGTACAAATGAGAGAATTAGGAAAAGTATAAGGATGCCCACTATTACTATTTCCATTTAGAGTTTTAGCTCAGCCCCAGTCAGAGCAGGTAGATGAGAAAAGGAAATAAGAATTATATAGATTGGAAAGGAAGAAACAAATTGTCATTATTCAAAAATGATATGATTATGACATAGAAAATCCAAAAGGACCTATGAATACCTTATTAAAATTATAATTATTTTAACACTATAAATTATTATTATTAATAAATAATTATGCACTATTAAACATATTCCCAAATTGAGCGGTGCATACAAAATCAATATAAAAATTAATTGCATTTCTATATGCCAGAATTCAATATTTAGAAAGGAACCAAAAGATACCATTAAAAATAGCATAAGAAGTCATGTGCCCAGATATAACTCTGAAAAAAAAATGTGCAAGACTTTTGTGAAGAAAACTACAAAACTTAAAGCAAATAAAAGTAACTTAAATAAATGTGCCATGTTTATGAATTTGATGACTCAACATTTTAAAAAATGCAGATTCAATTTAATCCCAATCAAAATAGCAACATGTTTTCTCTCTCTCATTTTCTCTTTCCTCCCCTTCAATCTGTGTGTGTGTGTGTGTGTGTGTGTGTATAAAACTTGACAAGATAATTCCAAAAATGATATGGAAATGCATAGAGTCAAAAATAGCCAGGATAATCTAGAGGAAGAAGACCAACATGACTTGCTCTACTTGGTATTAAGACTTAAAACTATTAGTAATTAAGAAGCATCATTTTGGTTCAAGGATAGAAAGACAAATAAATATAAATGAACATAACAGTTTAAAACCCAAACATATATTTGTGGATTGGTTACATTATTTATTTCAAGGAAGGCAATACAGAATAGTAGGGAAAGGACTATCTTTTCCATAAAAGGTGTTGGGACAAATGAGCCATAAATGCAAAAAGAAGGAGAAGGAGAAAAGAAAGAAATTGGACTCATAATTAACACCATGACAAAAGTAAACTTTAGGTGGAAAGTAGATCTCAATGTCAAATGCAAAACAAAGTGTTTTGAAGATAATCTAGGAGAATATCTTCATGCTTATGGGCTAGGAAAAGATATTTTTAAATAAGGCACCAAAAAAGATTGCTAAATTTTACTACATGTGTCAAAAGACACAGTCAAGACACATTAAGAAAAGGAAAGTCACTAAAAGGAGAAAACACTTGCAACACATCTAACAGAGGGCTCACATCTATATATAAAAATTGTCCAAAATTCCTTCAATTTCCTTTAAGGAAAAAACTGAACAGCACAACAGAAAAATGTAAAAGACTTGAACAGACAGTTCACAATAGAGGATGTCCAAATAATATATGTATGGCCATAATATATATAAAGGCATTCAGACTCATAAATAAGGTCATACAAGTTAAAACTACAGTCAAGTGCAATTACATACCCATCAGATTGTGTGAAATTAAAATTCTAACCCTGAGAAATGTTGGCAAAGATGTAGATTTGCATAGCCTATAACCCAGAAATTCCTCTCCTAAGTATATATCCTAAAGAAATATGTGCTTATGTTCATCAGGATACATGCACACAAATGTTTATAGAGCATTAATCAAAATAGCCCTGAACTGGAAACAACTCAAAACCCATTAACAACAGAAGGGTTAAATAAATATAGTATCATGAAATGAAATACTATACGGTAAGAAAAATATGAAGGAACAGCACACAAGTGCATGAATGAATTTTATGTACATAATTTTGAGTAAATGAAGCTAGATGCAAAAAAATACGTATTTTATAAATATTCTATTTAAACAAGGTTCAAAAAAGGAGCCCAAACTAAATTATATTGGTTAGGAATTTGTACTTTGAGAGTAAACTATAATGCAAAGCAGAGGGGTAATCATGATAAAATTTAAGAGAATTGTCTGGGTCAGGGCATTAGGATTTGCCCAGGGTCAAGAGGGTAGTGAGCTGTAAAATTTATTTAAATCCAAACAATATAACACCTCTGAAGGGTATGGGATGGAATTCTCTTTTACTATGCAGATTTGAAGTAAAACCCTGAGGCAATGAGATTCAGGATAGGGGACTTGCAAGAAGGGGGAATGGTAATCGGGAAGAGACAGGATCCCTCTTGGAAGAGGGCAGCTGAAGAGGCTCTGTCCAGTTTAAAGAATCCCATTGAAGGTCTTGAATGGATACAAGAGTGGGAGTTACAGTGTTGGTACTGAATACAACGTTACTCATTTCACAATTTGTCTTCAGACTCATCTTGCGTCTTGCGCAGGAGTTAATTGTACAACCTAGATATTTCAGAATACTCTAGATTCCAAGTGTTCATATGTTACCTGAAACAGATACAGTGCTCACTGAATTACGCACAGTTGACCCTTGACAACGCGGGTTTGAACTGCATGGGTCCACTTATACATGGATATTTTTCCCCGTTAAATACCATACAGTGCTGTAAGTATATGTTCTTTTAAGATTTTCTTAATTTCATTTTCTTCTCTCTAGCTTACTTTATTATAAGAATACAGTATATAACACATACAGCATACAAAATGTGTTAATCAACTGTATGTGTTATTGGTAAGGCTTCTGGTCAGCAGTAGACTGTTAGTTAAGTTTTGGGAGAGTCAAAAATTATACAGGGATTTTTGACTGCGTTGCGGGGGATGCTTCGGCACTCCCTAATGCTCTTGTTATTCAAATTTTAACTGTATTTATTTTCTATTTATCTTCATATAATTTATAGTAAAAACGACTCATTAAGTCATATATATAAATCATATATACATAAGGCCCTTAGATAGTTTCCAAATAAATCAATTCACACTTCAGAGGAAATTTTTTAAGAGATCAGGCATTCTGATTGTGGGTTCAGGGCCTTTGAGCCACTGTCACCACAGCGCTGAGGATCGAGACTCTGGTCTCCTCACGCAGAGCCATCTCCTCAGTGGTATAGCTGGGGTACAGCAGGAGATCTTCCCAGACACAAGAGGGTGGAAGTTCATGCACGTGAAATTTTGGGAACTGCAACTGTGCTGTTTATAACCTAAGACTCAGTGGAAGGGTTAAACTGAAGCCGATGACACCTGGTATGATAAATGACCATTTCAAAGAACTTTTTGGTTGTAATTTTTGTAGAAGACATCTCATCTGTGTTGCTAAAATAACTGGTATTTTTTTTTCTATTGATTTTTCTCCTTAATTTCCTCAAGACCCATAATTTCCAAAATAATGAGGAAAATAATAATGGCTTTAGAAATGACTTGGCAGCAATTTTATTTGTTGTACAATAAAATGGCTAGCCTGTGGCTATATATGTAGAGTTAGGAGTAAACTTTCAAAGCATGCTCAGGAGGCATGCATGTTAATCCTATTATCTGATAACAGGATTTGTGCACATACCTCCCACATGCAGCATCAGTAACCCACCCTTTTAGTATTGCTGTGAAATGCAATTTGTGAGCAGATGAAAAGTTTACAGCACACGGGCCTGTGCCATGGAGCTCAACAAAGCCAGCACACTGTGTGGCAAGGTTTCTGAACCCAAACGCTGTTGTTCCTGCTGTCTCCCTCCTTATTGATTTCTGTCCCTTGGCCAAGCAGGCTTTGTGATAGTCTGCATCCACCCAGAAACTTGCAAAATGAGCTAATCAAATAGGTGCAGCAGAAACCAACCTTGAATTTCTAGGACCCTTTGGAGCCGTGCCACACATAGGAGGTGGAGACATGACTGTGTCAAACAAATGGTGGTAGAATGTAAGGGGCGAGGGCTGCCATCACAAAATACCATAGACCAGATGGGCTTCAACAACAGGAGGCTTCAAGTCCAAGATCAAGGTGTCACTGGGTTTGGTTTCTCTTGAGGCCTTTCTCCTTGGCTCACAGATGGACACTTTTTCACTCTGTCCTTACATGGACTGTCCTTACCAGACCCTCTGCTATCTTTTCTTCTTCTTATGACACCAGTCATATTAAATTTGGACCCCACTTTATGAGGTCATTTAAATTTAACCTTAATTACCCATCTCCAAATATAGTCACACTGAGGTTAAGGCCTCCACATATGAATTTTGGGGAACACAGTTCAGTCTGTAAGAGCAAATGATATAGGTAGTGCTTAAAAATAAGGTCTTGCTATTCACATTTTAAGTTTTTTTTTTTTTTTTTTTTACACATGGTCTACCTACCTTCCTTTTTGATAGAGTTTACAATAACTGATGTTCACATAAACATCATATAAAAAGCAGCAGATGTTAGTGACAAAAGCTGCTGTGAAAAATACGGAAAAGAAAATATTCATTACTTCCATTTCTTATGAGTGAGAAAGTATAGATTCATGATTTTCTTTTTTTAAATTTTATTTATTTATTTAAGACAGAGAGAGAGAGAGAGAGAGAGAGAGAGAGGGAGGGAGGGAGGGAGGGAGGGAGGGAGGGAGGGAGAGAGGGTGAGCATGAGCAGGGGGGAGGGGGCAGAAGCAGGCTCCCTGCTAAGCAGGGAACTTGAGGTGGGGCTCCATCCTAGGACCCTGGGATCATGACCTGGGCTGAAGGCAGACGCTTAACTGACTGAGCCACCCAGGCACCTCCACATGCTTTTATTTTCTAGAAAAAGGCTTATATGGTAAATTCACATACTGATATATGAATTTCTTGATTTTCTCCAACAAATCAATCAAGATGAGAAAATTATTTTAATAGAATGTATTTATGTTGGCCATTGCTCTTTTTTTAAAAATATTTTATTTTGTTTATTTATTTGTCAGAGAGAGAGCACAGCAGGGAAAGCAGCAGGCAGAGGGAGAGAGAGAAGCAGGCTCCCCACTGAGCAGTGAGCCTGATGCAGGGCTCGATCCCAGAATCCCAGGATCATGACCTGAGCTGAAGGCAGTCGCTTAACCAACTGAGCCACCCAGGCATCCCGACTGTTGTTCTTAATAAAATGTGATTGTATATGGTTTAAAGAATATACAACTGTTCAATGTGCAATAGATATAGCAATGAGTGTATAGGACAAACAGATTTGGTTAAGGGAAAACTCTAAACCATAAGATAGTATGAAACTTGGGTATAGGGACTCTGCTGGTGACTGATGGGGAAATAGGTTGTTCTAGTCTTTTCCTTTTTTATATAAATGTTGGAATCAGCTTGATTATTTCTAAAAAAGTATGCTGAGATACTGACTGGGAATGTGTTGAATCCGTAGATCTCTTTGGGAAGAATTGGTATCTTCACAATATTGAGTATTCTGATTCTGTGAAATTTAGTACATTTATTTAGTTCTTTAATTTTTCTTAACACTGCTGTATACTTTTCAGCATACAGTTTTTGAACTATTTTGTTAGATTTACCCCTGAGCATTTCCTGTTTTTTGATGCTATTGTAAATAATTCTACCTTTAGATTTCAATTTCCAATTATTCACTAATGGTATATAGAATTATAATTGATATTTTTTATATTGACTGTATATTCTGCAATCTTGCTAAACTTATAGTCTTTTTTTTTTAATATTCTTTGGGATTTTCTACCTAGAAAATTAGGTCTTCTACAAATAGAGACAGGCTTATTTCTTTATTTCCAATATGTATGCCTTTTATTTTTTTTCTTACTTTATTCCACTGGATCTTCATTATGATGTAGAATAGCAGCACTGAGGTGGACATCCTTGTCTTATTCCTAATCTTAGGGGGAAAGCATTCTGTCTTTTATCATTAAGTATGATATTAAATATAAGTAGGTGCCCTTTATTGACTTCTACCTTAAGAAACTAGAAAAAGAAGAAAAAAATCAAGCCCAAAGTAAGCAGAATAAGAATAAAAGATAAAGATAGCAGAAATCAGTGAAATAGGAAACAGAAAACCATAGAAAAAAATCAATGAAATGAAAAACAGGTTATATGAAGAGATTAGTAAAATTGATAAACCTCCAGTTAGATTGAGGAGAAAAGAGAGAAGACATGAGTTAACTAATGTCAGGCATGAAAAAGGGGACCTAACTCCCCAGCTTACAGTGCTTACCCAAGAGATAACAGTGTGTTACTTGAATCATTAAATTTCTATGTAAATTAGGACCACTGCTATTTCCTAGGCCAGTGATTCTCAAACTTAAGCACGTACCAGACTTGTCCTTAGGGTTTAAATCTGTTAAAACACAGATTGCTAGGCCCTGGGTTTCTGACTTAGGAGTTCTGGGGTGAGGCCTGAGAATTTGTATTTCTAACAATTTGTTAAGTGATGCTCATGATGCTGACCTGGGGACTACACTTTGAGAGCCACTGTGTTAGATACAAAGACTCTAGGACACTTTGACTCTACTTACTTCTCTGTTGACTTCTGTGTTATCACTATATCTATTTAATTCCCCATAAGGCAATAGTCTTCCTGTTTATATAATACTCTTTTATATTTACCTACATATTAGCCTATTGTTCTTCATTTTTTCTTGCATCTTTGAGCTTCTATCTGGAATTATCTGCCTTTCTGCCTGAAGAACACCCTTCAGCATTTCCTTTAATGGATGTCTGCTAGGGATAAATTCACCCAATTTTTGTGTCTGAATCTATCTTTATTTCGCTTTTAACTTTGAAGGATATTTTTGGTGAATATGAAACTCTAGGTTCCTGTTACTCCCTTTTAGCGCATTGTCTTATGACTTTCATAATTTCTGTTGAGAAGATGGCTATTAATGGTAAATTAGTTCTCCTCCCCCTCCCCCCTTTCTCCCCTTCCTCTTCTTGTTCTTTTCTTTCTCTTTTTCATACATATGATATCATTTTAAATTTATCCACATATCTTGTCCCTTTGAAAGTAATGTCTTTTCTTTCTGACTGCTTTTAAGATTTGTTCCTTGTCTTTGGTTTTCAGCTCTTTTATTATGATGCGCTGGTTATGGTTTTCTTTGTAGTTACCCTGATTAAGAATCACAGGACTTCTTGAATGTATGGTTTGAAGTCTGCATCAAGTTTGTATTATTGTCACTTAACTTTCAACTATATTGTTGCCAAAGAATACAGTCTTTTCAAAGAATACTGATTCTTTGAGATGTTTTGATACTTGATTTATGGCTAAGTGGTTGAGTTTTGGAAATATTGCTTGTAAGCTTGAGAAGAATGCATATTCTGTAGTTGTCAGACATGTAATTTTAACTATGTTAATTATAGCGATTTTGCGATATATATTCTTTAAATATTCTTTATCTGTATTAACTTTTTTCTTCTAGACCATCAACAATTACTCGACGTGGGCTAAAATATCCTATGATGATTTTGAGGCAATTTTATTATGTGCATACAAGTTTAAAATTGTTAGAGTTACATAGTGAATTGAAAACTTTTATCATTATATAGTGACTTTCTCTATTCCCAGTAATGCTCTTTGTCTTATATTCTATTTTAACTAATATTAATGTAGTGATCTCTGCATTATTTTGGTATTTGTCTGGTATTTGTTTTTAATCTTTATTTTTTAAACTTTCTATATCTTTATATTTTAGATATGACTATTATAAACAGTATAACAATATTTTTCTTTTAACTTGTGCTTAATTCATTTACATTTACTGTTATTATTGTTACATTTAGACTTGTTTCTATCAATTTAAATTTTCCTGTTTCACTCTTGCTTCTGTCTTCCTCTTGCCTTTTTAAAATTAATTTAGTTTTTTAGTTTTTTAATTTTATTTATTTATTTATTTATTTTTTTAAAGATTTTATTTATTTATTTGAGAGAGAGAATGAGAGAGAGAGCACATGAGAAGGGGGAGGGTCAGAGGGAGAAGCAGACTCCCCAGTGAACAGGGAGCCCGATGTGGGACTCCGTCTCAGGACCCTGGGATCATGACCAGAGCTGAAGGCAGACGCTTAACCAACTGAGCCACCCAGGTGCCTCTTAGCTAATTTTTTTAAACCAAATTTTCCCCCTCCACTAGTTAAAATAATACCTTATTTTCTTTTAGTAATTAATACTGAAATTTTATCATACATATTAAATTTAAGGAAGTTTCAATTAAGTTAATATATTAAATGTGCTCCTGAAAAATACAAGGATTTTAGAACACTTTCCATCAGCTACTCACTTCTGACTTAGATGTTACTGGAGGCTAGAATTTTAGTTCTCTGCTCTATTTTCTTCCTTTTTTCTTTTTCAAAGATTTATTTATTTATTTGAGAGAGAGAGCGGGGGGAGGTGCAGAGGGAGAAAGAGAGAATCTCCAGCAGACTCCCGGCTGAGTGCGGAGCCCCAAGTGGAGCTTGATCCTATGATCCTGAGATCATGACCTGGGCTGAAATCAAGAGTCAGACGCTTAACTAACTGAGCTACCCAGGAGCCCCATATGCTCTATTTTCTAAACATGGTAAATTAGTTCTCTTCCCCCCTCCCCCCTTTCTCCCCTTCCTCTTCTTGTCCTTTTCTTTCTCTTTTTCATAAATATGATATCATTTTAAATTTATCCACATCTTAACCAGTTTATTCACTATTATTTCTGCATTTCAGACTTTCCCTTAGCAATAATTTTCTTTTTTACTGAAGCACATTCTTTGGAAGTTCCTATGGTGAAGATCTGTTGGTGGCAAACTCTCTAGGTTTTTGCTCAACTAAAAATGTCTTCATATTCTTATTATTTCTGAAAAGATAGTTTTGATGAATATATAATTTTAAGTTGATAATTTCTCTCCACAATTTGAAGTTAATATTTCCTTTTCTTTTGCTTTCTGTTTTCACTGTTGAGGGTCTAAACATCATTCCTTTTCTCTCATGTTGCTTTTAAAATATTTTTTTTGTCTTTTGTAGCTTGTAATTTCACTGCAGTGTGTATCTTTGTGGATTTCTTTTTATTTATCATTTGTGTATCTCATCAATTCTGGAAAGTTCTTGGTCATTTTCTCCTCAGATACCGCAGCTACTCCATTCTCCCTCTTCTCTTCTCTAGGACTCTGAGTAGATGTATATTAAAGTCTTTTATTTTATCCTCCACATCTTTCAATATCTATCTTAATGTTTATCATCTTTTTTTCTTTATACTGGATCCTGGTTATTTCTTTCAGATATATTGTCCAATTCACCAATTCTTCCTTTATTAACATCTAATCTGCAATCTAAACCATTCATTAAGTTTTCTTTCTCAACAATCATATTTTTAATTTCCAAAAGTTTTTGGTTTTTATTTTTCAAACCTGCAGAATAGTTTTGACAGTCTCTTAGCAATTACTCATTTTTTGGATATCTTACTTAATCAGTTTATATATAGCAATTTTATATTCTGTATCTGACAATTCCAAAGTGTGACTTCCTTGGGGACTTGAATCTGTTTGTCATACTGATGATTTGCAATAGTGGTGTCTTTTATGTCTATTTTCTGATCTTGGTTTTAAACTTGTATTTGCTTGCTCTGAATCTGTGGGGAATCTTGTGGGAATGCAGTGGGGATGGTATTCTCCAGGAAACATTTATTTTTGCTTTTGCCAGGAAACAGGGAGACTACGGACCTGCAACATTTTAGTTCTCTTTGAGAATATCAGCTTAATGTGGGGCTCTCAAGTTCAACTGTTGTAGTTGCTTCTAGCCCAAGACTTAATCCAGCTTTCACAGTTCTGATACTGGCTTTTGTCTTTAGGACAGTCTACCTTTCTCTTTCCACTGCAGCTTACCATCCTGCATTTTTAAAATTTATTTTTGGAGAGAGTATCCTGAAGATTTTTCCTCTTTCTTATAAATTCAGAAATGCAATACAGGATGGTTTATCCAGGATCTACTTTATTTATGGTCGGGAGACCTTTCAGAATACTTAGTTTTTTTATGGCCAGAAGTGGAAATTTGAGGCCTTTTTTGTTCAAGTGCCTCTTTAATAAGGTTTAAAATATTTACAACTAGTTCTTCAGCTGAGTTTGAAAAAGGTAATTCAGACAACAAAACCTATCTTACTCATCATGATCAAGCAGTGTTCCTTATAGCTCCAGTTTTATGATCTTCCCATTTACTTTATCTTGCATGTGGAATGTAAACTTGCCATGGAAGGCTAGATTTAGAATGTTCAAATGAGCAATTATCTTTTAACACCAACACAAGTCATGCATACAATTTGGCAGATTGAAGATTACATACAGAAGAGACTTGAAGTTTCTCGCAAAACAAATAGAGTGAGAACATTACTGAGTGAAAGCCAATGAGCTCCATCTCTTTAAAAAGTTAAAAACTTTTTCTTTTTTTACTATTCAATGGCTTGACATTAATAAGGTCGACAGTTTTTAAAAATTTATAAAAATTTTCTCTTCAACTGTCATACACATCCAGAGTATTCACAGATTTTCCATGAATGCAGCAGTGTGTAAATTTGCTTTCAAGGGTTAAGGTTAACTGAGTAGAAGATTCATAGGCCTTTCTGATTCCTATACTTAAAAAAACGGATGGTGTAAAGACGAATACCACCAATACATCAACTGTAATCTCATCCTAAACAATAATCTTTGTGAAATCATGAGCTTGACATACCAGTTATATTTTCCTACAGTATACCATGTGTCCTTTGCCATAGGTGTGTCTCAGCTCAGAAAAGACCATATTCAAGCAAGAGGAAGCTGTGGGTAACAAGAACAAAGCGAGCTCACTTTCTGAAACTGTACCACAGAGTCTTTATTGGGGGTCCTGGTTGGTCTGAGTGGTTAAAGTTCTGTGTAAGACTCTGATATGCAAGTGCTGTTTTTTTGACAAATAAACAATGAGGCTTGATCCCCATTTACATTTTAGTGTCTTTTTAGTTCTCAAGAAATGAAGTTCATGTTCACTCCCATCTCTGGGTCTTAGTTACTTCCCAGGACATTACAGAGGCAGGACCAACTGTTCTTTAAGGGTTCTCCTCGCACACTGGCCTCCTGTAATATGTGAGGCCTGGAGGATGCTGGCATTCATCACAGCCTCCCCTTACTACCACACTAAATACTGTAACATACTGAAAGAGAGAAGAGCTTCCTCCACTGTGAACCTCAACAGGCTCACAACAAGGACAGTTTTTTTTTCCCCTTCAAATATTGTTTAATCTACAGATTATTTCATGAAAAAATACCTTGATTCAAACGACTCAAGTCACTTTCTTCTGTTATTCCTTCTTGGAGAACATTCAGCTACCACCTTCATACAGCTATGACAGTCTTGGTGATTTCATTCATTTACCCTCAGGGTGAGGCCAATACCTGGAAAGACGGAGTAGAGAAATGGGAAATGGGAAGAAACTAACACTTTTGGTGACACTATTGGAGCCTCTAGATCAACCTCTGTTTGAAACTTTAGCTGGACTCTTCAGTTATATAAGGCAATGCATTATCTTCACTGTATAGACCTTCTTGGTTTACGACGGTGTTACGTCCTGATAAATCCTGAAAGTTGGAAGTATCATAACTTGAAAATGCATGTAATACACCTAACCTACCAAACATCCTAGCTTAGCCTAGCATACCTTAAACGTGCCCAGAACAGTTACACTGGCCTACAGTTGGTCAAAATGTATATTTTTCCAGGGACATACCATTTGCTTAAAATGGAAGCACACCTGTTCTGGGCTCCTGGGTACTTAACTGTCTTCTCTGTGCTCAACTTCAGAGGGTCTAGTAGTGGGCAACCTTCTATGGTTTTTATCTAAGTTTCCTCCAGGAGTTAGTGGGAAGCTTGCAGAGTCTGGGATTTGCAGCTACACATATCTGCTGTTGAGCAAACAAGAGTGAACTGAACACACATTGCTTGTAAAGAACATTTATGGAGGGGAATTCATGAAGATGTGAGATTAGCAGGTATGTGGTTACTCAGCTGCTCAGTATATTCCAGGAGTGCAGAGTGACCCTGCCCTTGAACTTCAGGGTTTACAAGCAGGGTGACCACATGCCCCAGTTAGCCCAGAAGAGCCCCAGTTTATGTGACCACAATTATTAATTACCCCCTCTGTTAGTTCCTGCTCAAAAGCGGCATGGTTGGGGGAGCACTAGCACATAGAGGTGCACAGATCAAAAGTAAGTTTGAGGAATAGAACAGCATAAGGATGGACTGAGTCAGCATTTGGAGAAACAGGGTAGGGGCTACAGCAATAATTTATTATCACATAAATAAGAGTGGGATTTATTGTGAGGCACAGTGAAAGGGATCCGATGAGTACCCTGTTTTGACTTTTGAGATGAAAACAAAGACTGAAATAAATTAAACAAACTCGGTGACAACTAGCCAATGGCTAGCACTATTATAAATCAATAACAGCTTTCTGCTCCTCGGGCACTGAGTGATTAAATTCCTTTCTGCACCTTGCTCACTCATCACATCAACCTTTCCTTCTGAGCCCAAACCTGGCCTCAGTATCCTTCTGTTATCTCATGATAACACCTATCTGTGCTTGTCACTTTATTCTATCTGCTCCAAAATGTCAGAATGGGGACTATCACAGCCATGGGTTTTGCGAGAAAACAAATGTTCTCGAGTTTTATCAGCTGGAAAGCTTTATGAGGAAACAAAAGGATTCACTCATTCGTTATTTCCAACAAATATTTGTTTCCATGGAAGAAAAGGAGTGAGATTCAACTCGCAGATGTTTGTTAACGGGAGAGTAACATCCAACCTCATGGTGCGCAGAGGTACAGAACCACAAGTTTCCCAAGATCGCAGGCAAGGGCGGACTCACCTGTAAGAAAGCAATTGCAGTGCTCATCTCCTTCCACAGGGGGGCACTCCAAGCTCATCACTGAAAACGCCCGCTTGTGTTGTTTCAGGGAGCGGTTGGAGAACAAGCGCCGGCAATCTTTTCTCCATACCTAGGGATTTTTAAGTGGGTAGCGTTAAAAGTACACTGGCCGAGCTGTGTGAATGAGGCAAGGCCGTTTGAAGGTCAATCCCTATGGTGTTAGCAACCTATTCTAAATGAATTCACAATTAAAAATGCAACAGAAATGTAGTAAATTTCACTTAAGATGTTTTGGTCTCCGCTATACAACGATGAAATAATCATACAAAAGATGGAATAATTTGGGGGCAATATAATTCTGTTAAAGCTACAGTAAGGTTTATCAGAAATATGGACGCAGCTTTACCTCAAACGCTCATGCCTTCATCCGAATGGACACTACAGAATTCAAATTACATCTTGGATACACAGAATTTCAGCTATAACTAAAATCCTAACATGTATTCAATATTTCCATCCCTGTGTCTGGGACAGACATTTTTTTTTAAAGATTTTATTTATTTATTTGAGAGAAAGAGAGCACGAGAGGGAAGAGGGTCAGAGGGAGAAGCAGACTCCCCACCGAGCAGGGAGCCCGATGCGGGACTCGATCCCAGGATTCCAGGATCATGACCTGAGCCGAAGGCAGCCGCTCAACCAACTGAGCCACCCAGGCGCCCCTGGACGGACATCTTTTAACATTTCCAAAGGCCCGTTAGCTTTTCCCAATCAGCAGTGGATGAGGGACGCAGATACCAGTGGATAAGGATGGCCCCTGTAATTCGTTTTTCACGTTCTTAAATGAAACCTTCACAGGGGCCACGCTTACCTTTCCTAGTGAAAAGAATGACTTTGGAGACCAAAGCCGGGAACGCCCGCGCACAGGGCGCCCAGCGCGCTGGCCCCCTTCCGCCGAGCGGAGGCGCGGCCGCCGCAAGCGCAGCGCCGGGAGCCCACGCGTTTCCGCCGGCGAGGAGCGCGCGGGCCGCTCGCCGCTCGCCGCCGCTCGCCGCTCTCCACCGCTCGCCCGCGCACCCGGAAAGGGCTAATTGCTTTGCTACTGAGCAGCCGGTTTAAAAGGAACCCCGGAAAGCCCAAGGGAGCACAGCCCAGATTGTGGAGCAGGGAGAGCCGGGCGCCGTGAGGGTCCCCGGGGCGAGAGAGGGAAAGGGCGGCTCGCCCGGCGGTGGGCAGATGGAAGCGGGCTCCCGCAGCCGCGATCTTCCCGCTTGGTTCAAGTTTATTCCGGGCCGCTGCGAGCTGGCACAGGAAATGTTCGGTCTTTCATGTCAGTTTTGCACCTCCCGGCGAGCACTGATTAGTCGGTTGACTTGTGCCGCATTTGAAGTTCACCATATATTATTTAAAGAGAAGTGGCAGTGATTAGTGCTGAATCCCCAGAGAACTAAATAAATATTTACTAAAGAACATTCAGCCATCAAGAAATGGCTCGAACAGGTTTCTGAAATCCCGGCGAGGGCCCGAAGTGCCGCCCCCAGGCAGGAAGAGGAGTTGCGGGGCTTCTCGCCGGAGGCTGCCATCTGCAGACCGCAAGTCCGAGGGGGGACCTTTGTGAATCTGGGCAAAACCGAGAAGATCCCAGGCCTGAGTCAAACTCGGTGGTCTGGGGTTTTAAGTGATTTCGTTGATTGTGTTTCCCAGGATGAACGTCAGGCTAAACTTTGAACCTTTCTTTAAAAACAGTTTAAACAATAAAGTAGCATTTTATTGCTCAAGTAATAAAGAGGACCGACTTGTATTGCTTCCAACTTTAAGAAGATTCTCTTAGGCTGAGCGTGCTCCAAAATGTATCCAAATTGTGAGCATTCAAAGGAGCGTATCTAGACGCCTTATTTGGCAATTAAGTTACATGATGGCACGGTTGTCAAAGGCATTCATGTCGGTTATTTTAAAAGTTTCTTAATCATTAGTTTAATGTAGAAAATGTAGAAAAAAATATATATATCTCCACACATCCATATGCTCTATCTCTGGTTCTGTATCATTATTTTTTTCAACCACACATTTTTTTGTTGAGAATTTTCCAATGATATTAAATATTTTAGAAAAAATTTTCAATTGTGGAGCGTTGAGGTGATTTTCAGCTTCCACTATTATAAACAGCCCAGTTAATATCCTTGTTCAAAAATCTTTTTGCATCTTTCTGATGCAAAATACCCAGGTAATGGAATTACCAGGACAAAGCATATGAAAAATTTTAAGCTTCTTAGTGTATCTCGCCAAATTTATAGAATGTAAATTGAAGGCATTCAATAGGTAAAACACTATTTTAATTTGAATTTCTTTGATTATGAGTCGGGTTTAATATTGTACTAAGAGCTTTTTCAGAGCAGGGCCATTTTTTTTTTTTTTTTTTTTTTTTTTTTTTTTTGCTCATCACCATATATACCTGGTGTCTTGTGTAATGCCAGACACATATTTGGCACTCAATAAATATTTACTGATTGAATGAATAAACGAATGAATAAATGTTAGTAAGATATTTGAGTTTCTTGTTTTGTCAAGTGCTTTTTTGTATTTTTTCATTTCTCTATTATTGTGACAGTTGTCTTTCCTATTACTTCACAAACTGCTTTATGTAATAAGGATTTAAACTTTTGTCGCATATGTGGCAAATCTCCCTCCCCTTTACGAAGTATAAGTGTGTGTACTTATGTGTGTGTGTGAGTACTTTTTGATTTTCAGAAGTTAAAAAAAATTATCTCAAAGTATGTATTTGTGACTCTAGCACACACAAATTAATTTGCTCTAGCGAATACTGTGCAATCTAAGACTTGAGGCAGTTTTACTATTTTAGACAGCTCATTTTCCTTCTTATATACCATGTTTTTCCTTGGCCTTGAAGTTTTTTTTTTTTTTTTTTTTTTTAGGACATAATGTGTTGGGTAAAATAGTATCACAATCTTAGTCTTAGCCTTACAAACGCCCAGCTCAAGACCTGTTGTTATACTAGGGAAGGATCTGTCAACTCCTTAGTTCCCAAACAACTATCCAGTAAATGCTTCTCGCTGCTCTTCCATTTGCCCTTTTCTTGTCTTGTTCATTATTATTAAAGACATGAATAGAAAAAGGATCTTTTCTTCTTAAGGGGTTTTCTGCATGGATCTCATCCGCACTGAACACATAATCCCTTTTGGTATCCCACCTGGTTGTGGTTGAAATGACATAGTGTTAGGGACCATGGGATGGAAATGGAGTGCCATTTTTTGACGTAGTAATGGTTTAAAACTTTGGGAGTATGGATATCTAATGGAGAGAGAGATTAAGCCTTAACTTTCTTTTCTTTGTGTAAACATTCCCAGAAATAAAAGCATGATAACAGAAGCCAAAAACTTGTCTGAGGCAAACACTACAGCATTTAAGTCACAAAAGCTAAGATTGCACATTCCACATACTTTTGTTAGGTTAGGCTTGAGGCTCAGAGATGGGAAAGTTGCTGTGTGGAGTAGATTATTTTTTTCTTCTTACCTGCACACAGTTTGGTTAACCTGTTGCCCTGCTTCATCTTGTCTTTACTCTAGACATAGAGCAGCCTCTCTCTGGGACGCTGCTGGTCTAAACTAGAAAAGCCTCTATGAACCCTATACTGGCCCTTATTGCTTCTGCTCAGGTATAAAACACATCACATGGAAATGTTTAAAAATAAAGTAATTCAGTTCAATAAGCATGTAGCATTGTTTTCTGGGTTACTTGCCTGACTTTTGCAGATGCCAAGGGAGGTAGGCGTTACCAGTGGAGAAAAACAGTGAAGGAGAGTTAGCCAATTCAGATTCTGAGTGTTTTACCATTATTTGTCCTTTGAGGCCCATTGAGTTTCTGGAGTCTTCTTAGATAACTCTAGTCAACACTGACATGCTCCTTCTGCCTACCTTTCATTTATTTACTCATTCCATAACTATTTATGGAAGCCAAGAACGTGTAGTGGACAATACAGGCATAGTTTGTGTTTTCATGGAGTCGACTTTCCAGTAGGGGGAAACAGATAATAAGTAAGGGCACAAGTCAGTATGGCAATTTCAGATGGTGAAAAGTGTTGTGGAGAAAATGCATGCCAGAGAGTGTTGCAGGTGGGGCGAGGTGCTGGTTGATGCTGGATGGTTAGGGGTGAATACAGGACCCAAGATCTTACTGAAAACAAACAGCCAGCAGTATCGGGGAAGGACTGGCCTGCACAGAGGTGAGAGCTTGGCAGTATGTCTGATGCTGATGGGAGTGGAGATGTGTGATAGGAGATGGGGTCTCAGAAGTCGGCAGGGCCCAGGACATATAAGCCTTTGTGGTACTTTGGTGAGGAGTATGCTTTTTTCCCCCCGCTTGGTAAGTGAAACAAGAACCCATGAGAAGATTTTAAACTTCTCAGCATAAGCTCTGATTTGTGTTTATAAGCAATCACTGAGATTGCTGTCTGAAGAACAGAGACAGTGAGGACTGGAGGCAGATGGACCAACTGAGATCTTGGCACTTGCTCATTTCCAAACTAAGGCTCTGAGGGTTCCCCTAGTACTGGTTACAAGCACCTGTAGGACAGCAACTTGCCCTGTCTCCTCTCCTTCCTCTCTTCCTTTCTTTTTTCTTTTCTTCTCCTACAGGCTCTAAGAGTGTTAGCATCATAATGGGCTCAATCACTGGCCATGACTTGGAGGACCCTCTGAATTTTTGGTTGTAGAATTGGCCCAACATTTTTGCCATTTGCCTTGAATGTGTGGAATCAAATTCTTTTAGTGATTTCAGCTCCTTGGAAGAAGGTTACTGCGTAATGAAGAGATGGTCTTTTCTTTTTATTTTTTCTTCAGTTTTATTGAGGTGTAATTGACAAAATTATAATATTTTTAAAGTGTACAGCATGATGATTTGATACAGGTATACATTGTAAAAGGATTCCCACCTCATCTCATATTACCTTTTTTTCTTTTTTGGTGAGATCAATTAAATTCTACTCTCTGCAAATTTCCATTATACAATATAATATTATCAACTATAGTTATCATGTAATACATTAGATCCTCAAGTTTTCATCTTCTAACTGAAAGTTTGTACCCTTTTACCAGCCTCTCCCTATTTCCCATTTTCCAAACCCTGGCAACTACCATTCTACTCTCTGTTTCTATGAATTGAACTTATTTTTAATTCCACATATAAGTGGTATCATTCAGTATTTGTCTTTCTCTGTTTGGCTTATTTTACTTAGCATAATGCTCCCTAAGTTCATCTGTGTTGTCACAAATAGCACAATTTCCATCTTTTTTTTAAGACTGAATAATATACCGTGTATGTCTGTGTGTGTGTGTGTGTGTGTGTGTGTATCATATTTTCTTTATCCATTCATTTGTCGATGGCCACTAAACTTGTTTCCGTATCTTGGCTGCTTGGCAATAAGCAGACAACTCTTCCAGCTAGTGATTTCATTTCCTTTGGCTATATACCCAGATATGGGCTTGCTGGATCATATGGCAGTTATATTTTTAGCTTCCTGAGGAACCTCCATATTGGTTTACATAGTGGCTGTACCAGTTTACATTCCCAACAGGGTACAAAGGTTTCCTTTTCTGCACATCCTCGCCAGCATGTGTTATCTTGTCTTTTTGATAATAGATATCCTAACAAGTGTGAGGTGATATCTCATTGTGGTTTTGATTTACATTTCCCTGATGATTAGTGGTGTTGAGCACCTTGTCCTGTACCTGTGGGCCATTTGTGAATCTTCTTTGGAAAAATGCCTATTCAGGTCTTTTGACCATTTTTAAATTGAGTTATTTGTTTTTTTTTTTTTTGCTAATGAGTTGTATGAGTTCCTTCTGTATTTTGTAAATTAACAAAACATGTAATCTGTAGTGGTAATGAAAATATTGTATGATATGTAGTCATGTAGGGTATGGAGTTTGAAAATATTGTCTCCCACTCCAAAGGTTGCTTTTTCATTTTGTTGATGTTTTCCTTTGCTGTGCAGAAGCTTTTTAGTCTGAGGTAGTCCCACTTGTTTATCTTTGCTTTTATTGGCTTTGTTTTTGGTGTCAAATCCAAAACAATCACTGCCAACTGATGTTACGTAAGGATCTTATTCCCTATATTTTCTTCTGGGAGTTTTATGTTTTCAGGTCTTATATTCAAGTCCATACCATATTGTGTATATGGTATAAGATAGGATCCAGTTTCATTCTTTTGTATGAAGATATCCAGTTTTCTCAGCACCATTTATTGAAGAGACTATCTTTTTCCTATTGTATATTCATGTTGCTCTTATCAAAAATTAATTGGCTATACATGCATGAATTTATTTCTGGTTCTCTATTCTGTTACATTGATCTATGTTCCTTTTTTTTAAGATTTTATTTATTTATTTGACAGAGAGAGAGACAGCTAGAGAGGGAACACAAGCAGGGGGAGCAGGAGAGGGAGAATCAGGCTCCTGGCTAAGCAGGGAGCCCAATGCCGGGCTCGATCCCAGGACCCTGGGATCATGACCCGAGCTGAAGGCAGACACTTAAGAACTGAGCCACCCAGGCGCCCCTATGTTCCTATTTTTAAGCCAATACCATACTGATTTAATTACTATAGCTTTGTAATATCATTTGAAAATAGGAAATGTGATGTGTCCACCTTTATTCTTCTTAAGATTGCTTTGGCTATTTGTGGGCTTTTGTGGTTTCATACAAATGTTAGGATTATTTGTTCTATTTCTGTGAAAAATGTCGTTGGAGTTTTGATAGGGATTGTATCAAATCTGTAGATTGCTTTGGGCAGCATGGACATTTTAACAATATTAATTCTTCCAGTCTATGAGCAAGGTATATCTCTGCATTTATTTGTATTGTCTTCAAAATCTTTCATTAATGTCTTATAGTTTTCAGTGTCTTTCACCTCCTTGATTAAATTTATTCTTAGGTGTTTTATTCCTTTTGATGCAATTATATATGAGATTATTTTCTTTATTTCTCTTTCTGATAGTTGTTAGTGTATAGAAATGTAACTGATTTTTGTATATTGAGTTTGTATCCTGCAACTTTGCTGAATTTGTTTATTAGTTTCAACAGTTTTCTGGTGGAGTCCTTAGAATTTTTTATATGTAATATCATGTCTTCATGGTATTACGAACATGAGAAAATTTTACTTTTTCTTTTCTGATTTGTATACTTTTAATTTCTTTTTCTCATCTGATTGCTCTGGCTAGGACTTCCAATACTATGTTCAATAAAAGTGGCAAGAGTGGGCATCCTTATCTTATTCCTGCTCCTAGAGGAAAAACTTTCAGCTTTTCATCATTGGATATGATGTTAACTATGGACTTGTCATATATGGCCTTTATTTCGTTGATATACTTTTCTTCTATACACAGTTTATTAAAAGTTTTTATCATAAAAATGTTAATTTTGTCAAATTCTTCTCCTACATCTATTGAGATGATCATATGATTTTTATCCGTCATTTTGTTAATGTGGTATATCACATGTATTGATTTGTGGATGTTGAACCATGCTTGCATCCCTAGAATAAATCCCACTTGCTCGTGGTATATGATCCTTTTAATGTACTATTGAATTCATTTTGCTAATATTTTACAACTGTGTTCCCCAGGGTTATTGGCCTGTAATTTTCTTTCTTTCTTTTTTTTTTTTTTTTGTAGTGTCCTTCTCTGGAGTTAGTATCAATAATTCTGGCCTCATAAATTGAGTTTGGAAATGTTCCCTTATTGTCTATTTTTTGTAACAGTTTGAGAAGGATTGCTATTAATTCTTTAAATGTTTAGTAGAATTCACCAGTGAAGCCATCTGGTCTTGGACTTTTCTGTGTTGGCAGCTTTTTGATTACTTATTCAATCTCCTTACTAGTAATTTGTCTGTTTAGATTTTCTATTTCTTCATGATTTAGTCTTCGTAAGTTGTATATTTCTAGGAATTTATTCATTTTTTAGGTTTCCTAATTTTTTGGCATATAATTGTTCATAGTAATTTCTCATGATCTCTGCTATTTCTGTGTTGTCTCTTGTAATGTTTCCTCTTTCATTTCTGATTTTATCTATTTGAGCCTTCTCAGTTTTTCTTAGTCTAGCTAAGGGTTTGTCAATTTTGTTTATCTTTTCAAAGAACCAATTCTTAGTTTCATTATCTTTCCTCTTGTCTTTTTAGTCTCTTTTTCATTTATTTCTACTCTGATCTTTTTTATTTCCTACCTTCTACTAACTTTGGGCTTATTTTGTTTTTGTTTTTTTTTTTCTAGTTCTTTGAACTTAAAATTAGGTTGTTTTTGAGACTATTCTTTTTCCTTAATATAAGCACTGACCATTATAAACTTCACTCTTAGAACTACTTTTTTTGCTGCACCCCATAAATTTGGTATGTTATGTTTCCATTTTCATTTGTCTCAAGATATTTTCTGATTTCCATGTTTATTTCTTCTTTGACCCATGGTTTTTCAGGAGTATGTTGTTTAATCTCCACAGATTTATGAATTTTCTGTTTTCTTCTTGTAATTGATTTCTGGTTTCATACCATCATGGTTGAAAAAGATGCCTGATGTGATTTCAAACTTAAGTATATTAAGACTTATTCTGTGGCTTAACACATGCTCTATCCTGAAGAACGTTCCATGTATACTGGAGAAGAATGTGTATTTTGTTGTTGTAGTATGAAATATTCTGTATGTGTCTTTTAGGTCCATTTGGTTTAATGTGTTGTTTAAGTCCAATGTTTCCTTATTGATTTTCTGTCTAGGTTATCTATCCATTGATGAAAATGGGATATTGAAATTTTCAACTATTATTGTATTGCTGTCTCTTTCTCCCTTCAAACCTGTTAATATTTGCTTTATATATTTTGGGGCTTTGATGTGAGTGCATAAATATAATTGTTATATTCTCTTGATGAATTGACTTCTTTATAATTATATAATGATCTTCTTTGCCTCGTGTTACAGTTTTCGGCTTAAAATCTATTCTGTGTGGTATTAGTATAGCTACCCTTTTTCTTTTTTAAATTTCCATTTGCATAGACTATCTTTTTCTATCCCTTCCCTTTCAGTCTGTGTGTGTTTTTAAATCTGAAGTGAGTCTCTTGTAGGCAGCATATAAATGGGTCTTTTTTGTTGTTTTTAAAATCAATTTAGCCACTCTATGTCTTTTAGTAGAAGAATTTAGTCCATTAATATTTAACATACTATTGATAAGTATAGACCTATTATTGTCATTTGGTGAATTGTTTCCTAGTTGTTTTGTAATTCGTTTGTTCATTTTTTCCTCCCTTGCTTTCCTCCTTTGTGATTTAATGTATTTCTGTAGTAGTATGTTTTTATTCCTTCTCTTTATTTTGTATTTCGGCTATAGGTTTTTGCTTTGTGGTTACCATGAGGCATACACAAAACATTTTATAGTTGTACCAGTCTATCTGAAGCTAATAACAACCTAACTTCAAATGCATATGAAAGTTCTAGGTTTTTACACCCTCCCCCACACCCCCATTTTATGTTTTTGGTATTATAATTTACATCTTTTAATATTGTGTATCCATTAACCAGTTATTGTATAGTTATTTTTAATGCTTTTGTCTTTCAACCTGTATACTCAAATTATAGGTAACTTACCTACAACCATTATAATATGATTGTATTCTGGATTTAACTATGTATTTACCTTTACCAATTAGTTTTATATATCTGCATATTTTCATGTTACTAATTAACATGCCTTCATTTCAGCTTGAAGAACTCCCTTTTACATTTCTTGTAAAGATGGTTTAGTGTTGATGAACTCCTTCAGCTTTTATTTGTCTGAAAAATTCTTTATCTCTCCTTCAATTCTGAAGTGAAGGACAACTTTGTCAGGTAAGGTTTTCTTGGTTGGTAGCTTTTTTGTTTCAGCACTTTTAATATATCATCCCACTCCCTACTTGCCTGCAAAGTCTCTGCTGAAAATCTGCTCAGAGACTTATGGGAGCTCCCTTGTAATTAATATGTGTGTATTTCTTTAGGTTCATCTTCTTCAATACTCTTTATGCTTCCTGAATCTGGATGTCTGTTTCTTTCCTCTCATTAGGGAATTTTTTTAAGCTATTATTTTTTTCAAATAAACCTTCTGCCCCGTTTTCTCTCTCTCTCTCTCTCTCTCTCTCTCTCCTCCTTCTGGGACCTCTATAATGAATATTATAGGTCTGCTTGATGTTGTCTTATAGGTCCCTTATACTTTCTCCACTCTTTTCATTCTTTTTCTTCTTATTCCTCTGATTGGATGAATTTCATTGCCCTGTTTTTGAGTTCGCTGAACCTTTCTTCCAACTGATCTAGTCTGCTGTTGAACCCCTCAATTTAATTTTATAGCTTAGTTATTACTTTCTTCAGCTCTGTGATTTCTGTTTGGTACTTTAAAATATTTTCTATCTCTTTGTTGAAATTCTCACTTTGTTCATGCATTGCTCTCCTGATCTTGGTAAACATCTTTATGACCATTATTTGAACTCTCTGTTGGTTAAATCATTTACCTTCATTTCATTAAGGTCAGTTTTAAAGATTTATCTTGTTCTTTTGTTTGGAACACATTCCCATGTTTCTTTATTTTCCTTGGTTCTCTGTCTTGGTTTCTCTACATTATATAAATCAGTCACCTCTCCCATTCTTTTTTTTTTTTTAAGATTTATTTATTTATTTGAGAAAGAGAGAGAGAGCACTCACAGTCAGGGGCAAGGGCAGAGGAAGAGGGAGAGAGAGAATCTCAGGCAGACTCTGAGCTGAGTGTGGAGCCTGATGTGGGGCTTGATCTCACAACCCTGAGATCATGACCTAAGCTGAAACCAAGAGTCCAACACTTAACAGACTGCACCACCCAGGCACCCCTCACCTCTCCCATTCTTTTTTTTTTTTTTTTAAGATTTTTATTTATTTATTTGACAGAGAGAGACACAGTGAGAGAGGGAACACAAGCAGGGGGAGTGGGAGAGGGAGAAGCAGTCTTCCTGCTGAGCAGGGAGCCCGATGTGGGGCTTGATCCCAGGACCCTGGGACCATGACCCAAGCCAAAGGCAGACGCTTAACGACTGAGCCACCCAGGCGCCCCACCTCTCCCATTCTTAACAGACTGGTGTCATGTAGGAGATAAGTCTTGTCAATTAGCCCAGCCTGAACTCCTGGTTGTTTCTCAAACTTTTGTGATTGTCCAACCACCATCTTTGTTCTTAGCAGCAGGCAATATTTGAGGGTATACCAAGATCCATCAGTGTCCCAAAGGAGAGGATTGCAGTCAATACCTAGAAGCAGTCTGATTAGAAGCCAGTCCCTCAAACAGTAGCTGGAAAGAAATGTATTTAAGGCAAGGGATATCTTCCAGAAAAAACTGGAAAAAAGCATTTTTGCCTGCTCCCTCTGCACTGAGGCCTCTGCACTGTATAACCTGGAGGTTATACAATAACCACCAGGGTTGGGGGTCTCTGTTTGGGGGAGGTGGTGTACATGTGGTGAGTGTCGTGATCTTGTTAAGAACTATTTCTTTGTTTGCTATAGTGTTGGAGGTCTTGTGGAGCCAAGCCCTGTTGGCTTTCAGAGCTAGGCATTTTGACAGCCCATACTTCAGGTGGGATCCTTCAAAAATACGGTGCTAGATGTGCAGTCAAATCCCTTTGCTCCTCAGGGAGAGTCTGGGAGTTGAGGATTCCATCCTGATGGTATGGTGCCACACTGGTGGTGGGATTGATGACAAGAGTATATCTCAGTCTTTCTTACTTATTTTGATGTAGTTATTTTTTTTAATTCACATGATGTGTAGGAGTCAGTTAGTTTCTGGAATACTCTCAGAGAGAAGTACTCTGTGTATAGCTGTATATTCAGGGTGTCTGTGGGAGGAGGTATGTTCAGGAGTCTCCTTTTTCACTATCTTGGTTCCTCCCTCAAAGTGGTATTTTCTTAACTTGAATTCACTACAATGAATATTTTGTCCTTTTTGAAATTAGTCATTGTTGCTTACTTAATATAGTAATTGAAATGTGGGAGAACTTTTGTAGTTATATAAAAACAGATTAGTAATTTCATCTTGTGAACTTTTCTTCACTCTTCAGTAGGTTTGCTTACTCAAACCAATTGCCCACTTTTGCTAAGTTTCTACTGGGTGATGACAGAACTCTCCATCTTTAGTTGGTACACTATAAATAACCTTCATTTTTGCATATTCTATTTATATGGTTGTAATTCTGGAGTCTCCTAATTCATTAGCCTTAACCACAGAGGTGCTTGGGTAGATCCTGAGATATTCACAGTAATTGCTTATGATATTGGCCCTAGCTAACACTAGGTGAAGGCCAGGGGTGATAGAAGAAGCTGCTGCTTTGGAAGGTGAGGAAACAGGGAGGTTAGCGACTTACAATAGCTGCTAAAAGAGTTGAAGGGGGAGCAGTCACATGGAAATTTAGAATTAGAAACTTCTGATCCCTTTTCTGGTTGGCTGTGAGGGTGTGTCCGCTTTGGGTCATAAAAGAAAGGAGAATATTTCACTTCTTATCTATCATACCCCTATAATAACTAAGAGCACAGATTTTGGTCTCAGAAATAACTGCGTTCCCAGTCAGGACTTTGCCACTTACTGTGGGACCTTGAACAAATTCTTAAGCTCTTAAAGCCTCAATTTCCAAAGCAGCAATATGGGGATAATCATAGTTCATACCTACTATGGACTGAATGTTTGTGTTCCCTCAAAGCACATATGTTGAAACCTGACCTCCAGTGTGATGATATTTGGAGGTGGGGCCTTTGGGAGGTGATTAGGTCATGAGGATAAAGGTCACAAATGGGATTCATGTCTTTATAAAAGGGACCCCAGAAAGCTCCCTGTCCCTTTTAGTCATGTGAGAACTTAGTGAGAGGATGGTGTCTCTTAACCAGGAAGAAGGCTCTCACCAGACACCAAATCTGCTGTCATCTTAATCTTGGACTTTCCAGCCTCCAGACCTGTGAGAAATAAATTTCTGTTATTTATAAGCCACCCAGTCTATGGTATTTTTGTTGTCGCAACCAAAACTAAAACAATACCTCATAGTGCCTCTTTGAGAACTGAATCAGATTGTGCATATGAAGTATTTGGCATAGTGCAAATGCTCAGTAGATGTTAACTATTGTCATTAACAACACTTTCTTACTATAGTAGTGATACCTGTTTGTTATAGCCAAGTAAGAAAATGCAGTCAAACAAAAGGAAATAAAAATCATGCATAATTCCTTCATCCTGAGATAAAAAGAGATATCTACTCCCAATCATTTTCTCTGCATATACTGTTATCTTACAAAATTTAATTTTATTGTATAGCATCTATTAACAGCTATGTACATCATTATCTATTTTTCTAAAATATTATCATGACTAGATGAATAAAATTCCATTATATAGGTGTACTATACTATAGTTTATCTTCCCAAATCTTTCTTATTTGACATTTATTATTGTTTCCAATATTTTTGTTATTGCAGTGAGTGATGCAATAAAGATTCTTATACAAAAGTTTCCTTTGGCTCAGTATAAAACTATAGTTACTGGATTGAATAATAGCAATGTTTTTGGAGTTTTGGATCCTTACTGCCCAACTGAGTCACCAGAAAGTTGTTAACATTTGTATGTTAATCAGCAGAATATGAGAGTGACTTTTTCCCTTTACCCTCACTGACAATGGACATTAGCTTTTGAAAATTCTTTTTCTCACTCCCCTAAAACTTTTTGAGTACTTACTGTAGATCAGGCACTATTCTAGGCATGAGGGTATAACAGTGAACAAAACAGATAAAAATCTCCCTGCTCATAAAGCTAAAATGGAGTATGTTAGATGATGCAGTTGCTACAGAGGGGCAGGAAGATACAGAGTGTTTGGTTTGTGGGGTAGGGAGAAGGTGCAATTTCATATAGGGCATCAGGCAAGGTCCCATTGGTAAATTTGGGCAAAGACCTTAAGAAGTGAGAAAGTGGTCCTTGAGGATATCTAGGGGTGAAATTTCCATGCTGAGGGAAGAGCAAGTGCAAAGATCCTGAGGCAGAAGCATTCCTGGCATGTTTAAAAAATAGCAAGAGCAGTATAGCTGGAGTGAGATGCATATAGAGGAGAGCAGAGGGCAATGAGGTCAGGGATAAATGGGCTCAGATCATGTAGGGAATATTACACCATTGTAAGGGTTCCGACTTTCACTCTGCATGAGACAGGGAGTCATGCAAGGTTTTGAGCAAAGGAGAGGCATCATCTAACTCACGTTTAAAAGGATTGCTCCAGCTGCTGTGTTGAGAATAGACTGAAGGGCAGCAAGGGCAGAAGGAATAGGGAGGCTGATTAGGAGACTATTGCAATAATTTAAAAGGTGGAGGATGGTAGCTTAAACCAGCAGTGCAGTTGATGAAAAGAAGTCCAAAAGTAGGTGCAGTGAAATAACAGGATATGCTGATGAGAATAAAAGAGGAATCAAGGTTTTTTGATCTGAGAAGCTGGAAGGATGGAGTTATCATTCACCAAGATGAGGAAGATACCAGAAAGGACTGGTTTGGGGAAAGATTAGGAGCTCAGTTTGAGATGGCTTTCAGACATCCATGTAGAGGTGTTACATGGAATGTTGAATACATGAATCTGAAGTTCAGGGAGAAGTTCAGTGTGGAGGGAATAGTGGGTGGGCGAGATTTAAAGAGAATTTTCTTTTTATTGTATAATAGATTATAGTGTATTTGTTGATGGGGATGACCCAGTAGAGAAGGAAAAACTGGTGATGTTGAAGAGGAGAGGATCACTGGATCAATGTCATCAAATAGGTAAGAAGGGATGGGATCTAGAAGACACGTTGGAAGGTTGCCTTTAGATAAGGCACAGAAACACTTCATCTGGAATGACAAGAAAAAAGCCAGAATGAGTGAGTGTGGACACAGGTATGTGGCTAGATGTGGTGACAGAACTTTGCAGAAGTTCTCTTTAATTTGCTTCTCTTTTCTCAGTGAAGTAAGAAGTAGGTTTATCAACTGAGAATGAAGGGTCTTGGGTAGACTCATTGTGGTGTATTTAATGCATATCATTCTGTGGCAGTGTGGGGGATGCGTTGGATGGAGCAATGTCGACCTGAAGAGAACATGGCAGTTATTCTCAGCAAGAGATGCTGAGCACCTGGATAGGGAGGTGGTGCTAGATATGGAGAGAATGCATAAATATCACATGTTTTGGAGGAAGGGCATTCAGAACTTGCTGATGGATTAGGAGTAGGTGTGAGGGAAAGGGAGGAGGGATCAAACATAATACTGCTTTGAAAAGCACCCTAAAAAGGCAATAAATTATGATGGCTTCAGCTATATGGAAATGAAGGCCTGAGAGCTCTTACTATTTTGGCTCACACACTGGAGTATACCAGTGCTCTTTTCCTCTCTAAAAATTGGTCCTAACATTCTGGTAATCTTTGATTTTTAACAAAGTATGGTTAAAAAACAACACACACAATTTAGAGAAGTTTTTGGCACTCATTGGGCTCTGTGAGTTGGAAGTATATCCTCATTTTGCATATGAAGGGACCAAGGCCTACAAAGGTCAATGGAGGTAATTACAAATTTGGGGGGAAGATCAAACAAAAACCTCTTTATTAATTTAGAATAATGTGAAGTACTTTACATCTTAGATTGCAGATCATTAACTAACTACATGCTTGTTTTGTTTCGTATAATGCCTAGGACAGAATCTCATACAAATAAATGCTTAAGAAATGTATTTGACAATGATTCTGCATAATGCATCAATTGCCATCAATTGCCTAAAAAAACCTTTTAAATATGTATAAAGGTACTCATAATATTGGCAGCCTCTTACATTAGGGTTATGATACTCCAGGTATTCTGGAAGCAAGGACCAGGTCTTCTGGTCCTACAGGTAAAATATTCTTCGTTAGATAAAAAAGGTGAAACTGAATATTTGTCATGTCCTGAATCTCTCCGCCTTTTTCAGAAAAAGAAAAAGCAGGAAAGAACTTTAAAACACTGATTTATTAAAGTTTTACATAGGATCTTATTTTTGTTTTTGTTTTTGGGTTATGCCTAAGTGTGTTTAATATGGGCGTTTTCATTACTATGTTAAAAAAAAAAAACTTTTGCTATGCCAGTCACCCTTGTTCTGAAATATGGTAGCTTCCCCTAAAACGCAAACAGTAGCAAAGTACTACAGTATAGTATAGTTCATATTTTTTAATTCATTGCCTTAGAACTTGTTCCTTCATTGTTAACTTCAAATTAAACACTTTCTAAATGTCCAGATTATTTCTAGGAAGGCTTTGTGTTTGTAACTCAAATACCAACTCTTTGAGGGCAGGAAAGATTCTCTATTTTGGAACATGCTTCACACAATATAATATATAGTAACTATGAATGTTACTTGAATAAAAGATAATTGAAATCCTTGAACTTTAGTTTCTTTTCATTTAGTAGGTACATTTTAAAATGTCACGTTTCCCTCTGTACAAACATGCATGTACGGAAGCACATTGTCTTTGGATTCATCTACCTCTGACAATTAACTATCTAATTAATTAATCATCTGATAATTAAAATGACCTCCTTTTGGCTGATACTGGATCCCAAGAAAAGTTCAAAAGAAATTTGACACATCATGTTGTGTAATGTTCCACTGTGAGACTACACTGCTGTTTTATCACATTATGTCATATCTGATCACATGATGGTAATAAGTTGAACAAAACATGTTGACATATCAGAAAAAAAAATCCAGTACTTTAGATTTATATAAAGCCATCCAGTCTTTGCTCTTTCAAAATGTTATAGTCACTGGGCAAAGCTGGCAAATACAGCATCTTTTAACCATCCACAAATTTTGGACTCTATTCATCAAGTAAGTCCATACATTGGACTTAGTCTTTCCCTCAATTTCTGCCTTGAGATTTCAGTTAAGGCCTTTTGGATAACATATGGGCTTATGTAGTTTATAGTTCTTGCATAATCCTGTACTTTTGTCTGCCAAATTCTTAAGTCAGCATTAGTTTTCACAGAGGAAGACATGTAGAACATGTAGAACAGAGCTTTTTATTACATTTGAGACACACTATTTTTCCTCCTCTTTCTTGAAAAAACTGATTACAAAGAATTAGAATTGAAATGGAAACTCTGCAAGAAAAATAAAAATTTCATAGACCTCATTTGGCATTCTTTATTCGTGGCAGCCTCAGTCATGGCAATATTAGCACTTTTATATTTTTGGAGACATTTCTGCTTCCACTGATTTCCAAAATGAAACTAGGATTCCATGGCCCTATGGAATACAGTGACTCCATGGAAGTAGAATACACTTTAACATTGTATGTTAGATTGCTTAACATATAGTACGCATGAGCCTTAGCTTAAAACTCATTTTCACTTTCTGTGATTAGTGCATGATGTTATTATGGAGTAATATGGAATTCAGGGAGGACTTCTGCAGTAAAGGTGACCTATGGCTGGCACACTGTATCTTTAATAAGCTACAGATGACATGGGTCTCTTCTCAAAAGGGATATTGGTTTTCTGTATATAATTAATAACAAGAAAACTGTATCCTGACTTTAAGGTCTGCAGTAGCATCCTGGAACAAAAAGGGCCATAAATTAACATCAATTATGTATTAAAGTTCCAATTAACCTGGCTGACACTGATATACTTTATCAAGGCACATTTAGATAAAAGAAGAAACTCTCTAATTACTTGGAACAGGACCTTATGACCCATTCTGCTCTTTTATCCCAATTCCAACCTAATGAAGAATGAAGTGAGGGAGAGAAATTTCCACAAAAAGTGACAATGCAGCACCAGAAGATATCCCCTGGGATACCCTTTTACCACGAAAAACTCTCCACAATGAATATTTTATTGTACTTGGCTTCTTAAAAACAAGTACACCCATTGAAGGAAAAGGGTTATTTTAAGGTTGAAAATCGTGGCTTCCTTTGAGATTTCCCACTGGAATTGGTTGAGCATATTATAACCATTTAATGGGAAGCCTCCCTGCCCTCCATTTGTGCCGGAACTTGCTTTAGATACATCCTCTAGGAAAGAAGCTCATTGGTCATGATTCCCTCTGCATTGTTTACTCTCCCTGCCCCCCAAATCTTTGGGCAGCCTTCCTGTTTTCCGTTTGATTTGGGAAGAGCATTCTGGTCTCCGGTTCCCATCTGTTCTCCAGGTGGTTCTTTGGAGTTTGTTCATCTTCGTCTTCTGTCCAGTGCCTGGGCATCCTGCCCACTTAGATTTCTAGGTCTTCGTGTCCCTCCTGGTGCCTCTTGGTCAGTTAGCTTCATCCACAATTGCACACACATCTTCTAGGCTGCATGTTACAAGCACTGAAGTGTTTCTTCAACTGAAAACACAGAAATAGCAGATGAAGATGTTCATAGAACGAGTGAGAGAGAAATTGTGGTGATTGTGGGTGACAGGGAAGGAGTGGGAGCAAGACAAATCTCAATAGTCGAGGAAACAGAGGAGGTAAGGACACACAGAATAAATTCAGAAGTTGTTTGTCTTTATTGCACTTATATTTTTCTGTGAATCATTATCAAATGCTATTGCTTTCCTGCCGTGATCTCCAATTAGGTGCCTGCTCATTTCTTGACATCGTTCCTAAAACCAATACTCTACCTCACCGAGCACAGTAGATGGAGGAACTTGTCTCACCCTGTATTCAATCAGGCTTCCCTGCTCATCCGCTCCACTCCTCCCACCAAATAGCCCAAGGCATAAATACTTTCTTCAAGGCTCTTCCCTGCCTACATCCAAAATGAGACTAGCTTTTTATAGATATGAACTCAGCTTTTAGCCAAATATGAAATTAAAAAAAATCAAGAAATGCATCTAAATAAAGCAGAATTTCTACTTATACATTTGAATAAATATCCCAGTTCTTTTAAGGCCACAGATATGTGTGAATAGATACTTAGATCTATCTATGTACTAAGTAAGTATCTAGAACAGATGCTTATGAATAGAGATGAAAGAAGACATACAGAAATTAAATGTTGGCAACATATGTGGCCAACGAAATATTTCCAAATTTAATTCTGACCATGTTTTTTCTTGTGGCAAAGGAAAGCGATAGTAAAAGCATGGGAATGGACGTCAGCTCAGCTTGGCCACTGGAATCTAAGGTTAATTGGTTTGAGGCCAGTGGGGGAAGGGCCGTTACCCTGTAGCCAGGTAAGGAAGGCCCCCAGGGCTTTCTTTGAAAGCTGACTTTCTGCCCTTAACCCATTTGCCTAGGTGCTGGGCCCAGGGCTTCCAATAGTTTCCTTGTCCCCAACTTTGTGTTGTTCTGACCTTGATTTGACAACCCAACTCTATCCTTCGGTACACCACTGAATATGTTTTTTGTCTGCTTCATTGGAAACCTTAGTTCAAAGATAAACAGGAAAGTCCTAAGAACTTCCAAACAGAACAAGTTATATAAAAAAGTAAACATACTCCCACTGGCCTTGTTCTTTCCCTTTGAAACATGAAAGCTAAAAGACAGTGGAATATAGCATTTACAGAAGACAGAGATAAGATTATTGTAATCTAATTCATATGAGAGAGGAAAGAAACAAACCTGTGAACCTTTGTTCCAAACAGCTGGTTTAAGCCACCCAGGTCTCTCACCCGGATTATTGCCAACAGCCTACCATAGAGTCTGTTCTCCACACAGTGGCCAGAAGGATCCTTTTTAAAAGATTGGTCAGATTGCATCACTTCTGTGCTCAAACTCCTTACAGTTCCCGTTTCTGAAACGCTTTCTTCTCTCACTTCATCTATGACCCCTTGCCCCTTGCCCACACCTCCCCAGTCACAATGGCCTTCTTGCAGTTGGCCTGGGATTCACTTCACTGAACTCTTATATTCTCTTTTCCTTCCTCCAGGTCTTTGTTCTATTATTTTCTTATCGAACAACCCTAATTCTTGTATTTTAATAAAATAGAACCCCTCCCATCATTCTTTGTCTTCCTGACTCTGCTTTATTTCCTACATAGCACTTATCACTATCTGCTTTACTATGTGTTTGTTTATTGTATCTTTTCTCTCACCAGAATATGAGCTCTGCAGTGAGAGAGGATTTGTATGTCATCGTTACCACCTAGAATAGGCCCTTATAAGCTCTCTCCATTTGTCTAATGAAGGGAAAGGGTACTATACCCAGCCAAGATATTCTCCTTTATGAAGGAAAAAAAAGACATTTGTTGATATTCAAGGACCCACACACCAGATTACCAGCAAACACCAATTCTTGAGAGAGACCTTGAAATTATCCAGAATGCTTTTTAAAAAAGAGTAGATTCTCAGGCCCAACCCAGGTCAACAGAATCATGATGATTCAGATTCTAGATCTGAAATATTCAGACCTGAATATTTCAAACTATTAAAAAAAACACTTCTGAAGGGCCTTATGTAATGATTGTCATAAGAAAGTCTGGAAAACTCAGAGAGTCTTATCTTACAACAAATGAATGTGAATAGACTTTTAGTAGCAGTAAACTTTGCAGTGTATGTGTCTGAGTGGATATAAAAATACAATGCATTATCTATCTATCATCTATCTATCTATCTATCTATCTATCTATCTATCTATCTATCTATCTATCTATCATCTATCTATCTATCATCATCTCTCTATCCATCTGTCCCTACCTGAAGGGACTAGAAATTTAGTTTAACTAGAAATTTGAACTAGAAATTTTCAGTATAAATACTACAAGGATTCTTGAAATAGAACATATTTTTGTTATCTGACCCATTCTTTAAATTACTGATTTTTCATTACGGTTTCGACTACAGTTAGCTCAGCGGTAGTGTTTCAGTACTCAGTTCCTGTCTTCAGCAGACAGATAACAGCTAGAAATGCATAGACATGATAGTCGTACTTGTTAAAGTGAGCTCACCTGTCCATTTTAATATGGGGTAAGAGAGAAAAGAATTTAGATACATGAGTCTTACTGGGAATACTTGATGTAAGACACGCTAAGATTCTATGGCTGACATTTGGTTTAAAGGCAGATTCTTCTATTCCCCAATATTCTCTGAGAATATGACTATGACACAGCCCTGTATCACACCTGATATTCAGACTGACAATACATATTTGAGAAAAAGTTAATTATGCTCATAATACTCAATTTAAAAGGCAGGGAATTGTTAAAATAACAACACGGTTAACACAAAATAATGTTTGATAATTAAAGCAAACAGTTGTTTGGAAAGTGCAATTATGGCAAAAACTAATTCCTGGATACCAGATAAGTAAGGTACTATTGCATAAAATGAGATCCTTGAACACAGAGTGCTTATAATCTTGGTGAAGAGACAAAGCATGTAGAGACAGGAAATAATTAAAGGGTAATGAAACAGTGCTCTTGTACATGTTACGTAATCACTCTGGATTGCACAGTATCCTCATCAACGAAGTGGATATAATAATGTAAGTCTCCCAGGGAGGTTTGAGGATTAAAGGAGATAATTCATGCCCTTGATAAGTGGCATAGAAAGCCACTAACTGAGGACTGACCACAGAAAGATGTGATGGCTAAAGATCAACACAGTCAGGGAAGCTTTTATAGAGATGGAGAGATTGAGACTTGCTCTTGGAGGAAAAGGAGATGAGAATTCTAAGTAGGAGGATCAGCATCAGCAAAGGTGTGGAGGAGGGAGAGATCATGGTATTTTGGAGGGACAATGAGGAGATCATCTGACTGAAGGTGTGGGTCATAAAAGGCAAGGTTGTCTAGGTAGATATACTTCTTCAAAGAGAAAAATAGACATATACAGGGGAGAGAAAGTAACAATATCCCTTATCATTTTACCTCCCAGAGATAACTACCTTGCGATACTCCCTTCTAATTTTTTCCTTATGCAAAATTTCCTTTTATAAATAAAACATATAATGCTGTATATATGCTTTTGTAACTCTCTTTTAACATTACATTATTTGCATTTTTGCATGCCATTACATGTTTTCTTTTTGAAGCATGATTTCTGATGGCCAAATAATACCACATTTTGTGATCTTGCTGTAAGTTAATCAGTCTATTTTGTTAGACTTGTAGGTTGTGGTATTCTGTTCTCTTCTAATACATATAGTACCACAAGATGACTTAAAAAAATACTCTGGGGCATCTGGGTGTCTCGGTCGGTTGAGTGTCCGACTCTTGGTTTTGGCTCAGGTCATGATCTCGTGGGTCATGGGATGGAGTCCTGCGGTGGCTCCCCGCTCAGTGAGGAGTCTGCTTGAAAGATTCTTTCTCTGTGCCCCTCTCCCGGCTCTCTCTCTCTCTTTCTAAAAATAAATATATCTTAAAAAAATACTCTGATAGGGGTGCCTGGGTGGCTCACTTGGTTAGAGTGACTGCCTTTGGCTCAGGTCATGATCCCAGGGTCCTGGGATCGAGCCCCGCATCAGCCCCGCGTCCCTGCTTGGCCAGAAGCCTGCTTCTCCCTCCCCCACTCCCCCTGCTTGTGTTCCCTCTCATGCTGTCTCTCTCTCTCTCTGTCAATTAAATAAATAAAATCTTAAAAAAAATACTCTGATATTTTTTTCTCCATAGGAGGAATTACTACAAGAGACATATTTTGGTAAAACATATATGAGTATTTTGTTACTGATATATTTTGTTAAATTACTGAAAGCTTGTGCCAATATGTATTTTCACTGGCAGAATATGGGAGCATGAATTTCATTCTTCTTTTGGCAGAGAAATTTGGACTCAGTGGGTTCTTGATCAGAGGAAGAGCAATCTGACAGCAGTAGGTGGTGGGATGGGAGGAAGAGATGCCGGAGCCATGCATCAGTGCAGAGCTGCCATGACTAGCTACTGAACTTCAGTGATCCAAGTGAGAATAGAGAGGAAGAAATCAATCCAAGATATTCTCCCTCCTTTATTTCCTCTTCTTACCTTCCCTCTTTTTCTCATTTCCTTCCTTCCTAATAACTTGCTTTCCCCCTTTATTAAAAAATATGCATATCATAGAATATTTGTAAAATATAGAAATGTAAGTTATATTTTGTATCTTTTCAGTCTTTTTTAATATATCAATCAATATACTTAAAAATTTTCACATATTAAATATTCTTTGCAAAAACAAAAGCCCTTCCTTTCATAGATATATTGATCTACTTATTCATTTGCTATTGATGGATTTATATGGGCCAGAGATTTTCTATGAATTTTTGCTATTATGTAAAATGCTGCTATAAATATCCTTGTCCATATTGTTGCCTTTATTTCTGATTTTCCTCTAGCAGAAAGGAATTACTGAGTAAATTGTATAGATACATTTTAGATAAAGAAGCATTTTCAAGCATCAGTAACAGGATTCATTACACACACACACACATGCACATGCACACACATGCACACACACACAACTAGGACAAATAAAAAATGGTCCTTGTGTTTCTACATTTCAAGAATAAACCCTGACATAGAAATTCCACATAGCTGGTTTTGGAGGGTAGTTGACAAGTTCAGTTTTGAACACAAATTGAATGAAAGGAATCTATTCACAGCCCCCCCCACCCAGGCTCATTTACAGACAAAACTCATAGGTGTCTGCATTTGGCCCTAACTCTTTGTTTTTCTAGGTCACGTTGCCCTCCATACTCAGAAAGTAGACCCCAACTACAAAACATATTCTTTTCTTTCACCTGACCACAACCCACATCCCAGATGAGCTCAGGGCAGAGCCTTGAAAAACCTGACACCTCCTGCTTTACCTGGCCAAGAGTTGACCCCCCCCACACACCATCTGCCATGGGTGCAGCTGCAACCCTCTTGCATCCTTTATTTTATTTTTTTTTTTCATTCTGGAATTTTCTTTTTCTTTTTTTATTATGTTCAATTAGCCACCATATAGTACATCATTAGTTTTTGACTCTCACATCTTTTAAAACTCCTTAAAATGCCCAGTCTGACAGAAACTCGGGACTGACATTTCTCTAGATGTCTGGCCCCTCTCCTCCCTTGACGAGTGAATAAACTCTGTCTTGCTTTTTGCTCCCCTCATCAATTCTTTGCCACCTCACATCACTGACTACCCTAACACTGAACAAATAAACACATATAAATGGAAGTGAAAATGAGGATAGAACTTGTTTCAAGAAATTCATATAGTCAATAAATGCTATTGCTGTTTTTGACATTTTGTATCTTATTATAGTATATTAACCAGAATTATAAGAACATTATAGAGATAACCAGGGTGCTATTTTATATTTTCCACAGTGAAACATTACTTTTGTAAATAGCTCCCAGCAGAGAAATTGAAGAAAAATACTTGAGATTTTATCTGCCTTATCATTTTATGCTCATCTTATTGTTTAGCCCTTCTTATATGCAATCATTACTTAATCATTACTTAAGGAACATATATCAATGTGATCCCTTTTCATTTGTGAATAGAGGAATAACTATCTTCTTCTTTTGTATTTATTTATTTTTTATTTTTATTTTTTTAAATAGGCCCCATGTCCAGCATGCAGACTAATGTGGGGCTTGAACCCACAACCCCGAGATCAAGACCTGAGCCAAGATTAAGAGTCAGGGGCCCAACTAAATTAGCCACCCAAGTGCCCCATAACGATCTTTTTCCATATAATGTGTCCAGTTAGGAAGACTTTTCCCAACCAAGTAAAGAATGATGAAACTGGCCCATCCTTTCCAAAGATTCCCAAGTGAACTGATGCAAACTTCAGTTTACTCTGTCTTCATGTAACTCAGTTGACTCCATCCTGTGCAAGCCTGTCTTGACTTTCTTTTTATCCTCTGTACTTTTTTTCAAATAAAAAATAAATGCTTTCTCCAGAAAAAGGAAGAAAAATTTTAAATGTTCCCAGTGGTATCTTATAGCATATAGGATTGCCTTACTGCATCAGTGGTGTTGTTGCTATGACTGGTTACCACAACAAAGCTTATAAATAGATTTGCCTACTCACTAAGACCTGTTCCTTTTGAAGGACTAAGTTTGAGTCAAAGAATGGATGATAGCTTTGCTAAAATACATGATCTCTTTCCTCTCCAGAGCTTTCACCTGCTGTGCCATTTGAAGGTGTCTGTGTTTTCATTCTAATGTGTTTCAAAGTGTATTTTGATCTGGCAGAGAATTAAAAAAAAAAAAAAGGAATTTTTTTCCTTTGTCTGTTACTGAATTGATGGTGTAGTCATTTTGCTTCATGATTTTGAAACAAAACTTGTTTGAATTGATGATTGTTTTCTGGTGCAGTGTAAATTTTTAGTTAGCTAGCAGGGGCTGAACTTTTTTGTCTCTCACTTGCTCTGAATGCTATGAATGTATCCATTAAGAAGCATTTATTGGAGGCCTTCCATGTGCCAGACACTCTGTTAAGTGCTAGGCATGTGGCATTGAAAAAAAACTAGACTTGGCCTTGGTCTTCATGGAGCTTATAGTTTATGGGAGAAAGAGACTGTAAAGTAAGGAGCACAGATATCAACATACAATTATAAAGTGTTATGAATACTATGAATTATAAGTACAATGATTAAAAGTGTTATGAAAGAAAACAGGGTGCTTGCTATCTGAAGCCCTGAATGATTGTCAGATCGAGAGTGAGAGACATGGGGAGTACAGTTAGGATGGTATGGCAGCATTCCAGGTTAGTAATCTAAACTGCTGTTGAAAATTACCTTTCATACTAGGTCTTCTATACATGATGGAGTGGGTTATTTACATTTTAAACTTTCATTCCAATTTTGGATATGTTTGGCATTCTGTATCCATACTGGAAAAACGGGTACCACTTTTCTGACATACTATGCCACTATATGATAATGAGCCAGTGTGTTTGTCCTCTCCAGAGTAATTAATTGTATCGACCATTTGTATAGGGCAGTTTTTAAAACCAGAATCTCTTGAATCGGCAATTACAGTTGACCCTTGAACAATGTGAGGTTTAAGGGTACCCTGCACAGTCAAAAATCCATGTATAACTTGACTTACCCCCAAATTTAACTAATAGCCTACTCTTGCCTGAAAGCCTTACCAGTAGCATAAACAGTTGATTAACACATATTTTATACATGTATTATATACTGTATTCTTACAATAAAGAAAGAAAAGGAGAGAAGAAAGGAGAGAAAAGAAAATGTTATTAAAAAAAAAAAAGAAAGCCATAAGGAAAATACATTCATAGGACTGCACTATAAAAATCTGCATATATATGGACCTGTTTAGTTCAAACTTGTGATGTTCAAGGGTCAGTTGTACTTCTGAATATGCCAGGGGTGTGCTAATTTCTCCTTGCAGTTCTATTAATATTTGTTCTATATATTTTGAGGCTATTTTATTGGGTGCATATAAGTTTTTTTTAGAAGATTTTTATTTCTTTATTTGAGAGAGAGATAGCGACAGAGATAGCAAGAGAGAGTGGGGGCAGGGAGGAGAGGGAGAAGCAGGCTCCGCACTGAACAGGAGCCTGATGTGGGACTCAATCCCACATCACTACCTGAGCCAAAGGCAGACACCTAACTGACTGAGCCACCCAGGTGCCCAGGTGCGTGTAAGTTTTAAATTATTATATTATCCTGGATACTTGAGCATTTTTATCATTACTTACAACCTCTGATCTCTAATTATGCTTGTAAAATTCTATTTTGGTTAAAGATATAGCAACTCCAGGTTTCTGTTTTCCAGGGACAATAGATTTCTACTTTATTTTTAGTGTGTCTCTTGTAAACAACCTATATCTGGATTTTTGTATTTTTGTCCAATGTGTCAATGTCTGTTTTTTGTTCTTAAATTGGTAAGTTTGGTCTATGATGTTTTTATTTTTAAATTATTGATATATTTGGGTTGTTTCCATCTTTCTTTTGCTTCTATTTTTCTGCTTTGGTCCCTCATACTATCTTATGCATGCCATATTGTTATTCTTTCCAGTGTTATTCTATCCCAATCCTCTATCAATTAGAATCACTTGGGAGATTTATTTTTTTAAAATTTTTATTTATTTTTATTTTTAAAATTTTATTTTATTATGTTATGCTAGTCACCATACAATACATCATTAGTTTTTGATGTAGTGATCCACGATTCGTTGTTTGCACGTAACACCCAGTGCTCCATGCAGTACGTGCCCTCCTTAATACCCATCACCAGGCTAACCCATCCCCCCACCTCCTCCCCTTGAAAATGCTCGGTTTGTTTCTGAGTCCATAGTTTCTCATGGTTCATCTCTCCTTCCGATTCCCCCCCTTCACTTTTCCCTTCCTTCTCCTAATGTCCTCCATGCTGTTCCTTATGTTCCACAAATAAGTGAAACCATATGATAACTGACTTTCTCTGCTTGACTTATTTCACTTAGCATCATCTCCTCCAGTCCCATCCATGTTGATGTAAAAGTTGGGTATTCATCCTTTCTGATGGCTGAGTAATATTCCATTGTATATATGGACCACATCTTCTTTATCCATTCATCTGTTGAAGGGCATCTCGGCTCTTTCCACAGTTTGGCTATTGTGGACATTGCTGCTATGAACATTGGGATGCATATGGCCCTTCTTTTCACTACATCTGTGTCTTTGGGGTAAATACCCAGGAGTGCGATTGCTGGGTCATAGGATAGCTCTATTTTTAATTTTTTGAGGCATCTCTACACTGTTTTCCAAAGTCGCTGTACCAACTTGCATTTCCACCAACAGTGTAAGAGGGTTCCCCTTTCTCCACACCCTCTCCAACATTTGTTGTTTCTTGCCTTGTCAATTTTTGCGATTCTAACTGGTGTAAGGTGGTATCTCAATGTGGTTTTGGTTGGAATTTTCCCTGATGGCTAATGATGATGAACATTTTTTTCATGTGTCTGTTAGACATTTATACAAATTTATACAAATTCTTCTTTGGAGAAGTGTCTGTTCATGTCTTCTGCCCATTTTTTGACTTGGGTTATTTGTTTTTTGGGTGCTGAGTTTGAGAAGTTCTTTATAGATCTTGGATACCAGCCCTTTATCTGTAGTGTCATTTGCAAATTTCTTCTCCAAAGGCTAGTGAAACAAAAGCTTCTGCACTTGGGAGATTTAAAAAAATATTAATATTCAGGCTTCACCCCTAGGGATTCTATTTAAGGTCTGGATGGGGCCTGAACAGTGGTATTTTTGAAAAGTTCCCCGGGCAATATAGTCTAGGTACTTTGGTAATTCAGAATTTCTCATCTCCATCTAACATCACATCCTAACCACTTACAATGCATGGAGAAGCTACCTTTACTCATTCTAGTGAAATTCTTGGAACAATCTGGCCTGGGATTAGTATTCCCACTATTTCCACCTTGTTCTCCAGGAACTGTCTCCCTAACTTGATTTCCATTCCCCACTGTCTCATAGCTCCCTGAACCCACATCAAATCTGTATCTTGACAGAGTCAGGTATTTCAGGTATTAAGAGTTAAGTATAGTTCAAATCTTATCTCTGGCTGTGAGATCCTCTAACAGCTTAAGTTATAGCGTTGACTTGATCCTGTTAGTTTCTCTTAGATTCTTTTTTTTTATGGTTATACCATAACTTTTTTTTAAATTAACATAATGTATTATTTGTTTCAGGGGCACACGTCTGTGATTCATCAGTCTTACACAATTCACAGTGCTCACCATAGCACATACCCTCCCCAATGTCATGGATTGGAAGAACAAATATTGTGAAAATGTCTATGCTACCTAGAGCAATCTACACATTTAATGTAATCCTTATCAAAATACCATCAACTTTTTTCAAAGAAATGGAACAAATAACCCTAAAATTTGTATGGAACCAGAAAAGACCCCCAAATAGCCAGAGGAATGTTGAAAAAGAAAAGCAAAGCTGGTGGCATCTCTTAGATTCTTTTCTTTACTCTGCTGGAATTACCAGTCCCCACCCCCTAACCCCTCAGCAGAGTCACCATTTGCTTAGATCTGGTCTACCAACCTCTTGCTGAAGATGCCAATAACAACATTATTGAAGTAGCCACTGTAAAACATAGATCCTGGTAGTTCTGAGAGGTGGAATTTCTTCTGTCTGTTAAAGCTAATAGTGAACAATAATATCCTCTAATCCAGTGGCTTTCCCAAAGTGTCATTCCTGGACCCGCAGCATCCACATCAACTGAGAACTTGTTAGAAATACAAATTCTCTGGTCCTACCCTAGACCTCTTCAATCAGAAATACTGGGTGGCAGAGCCCAGCAATCTATGTTTTAATAAATCTGCCAGCTTATTCTGCTGCTCAGTCAAGTTTGAGAGCCACCGCTCTAATTCAAGAGGTTTTTCAATATTCAATTTAATTAAGAAGACAGGAAAATTTTCTTTATAGTGGCAACCAGTTAATTAACTAGGAAATCAAGAATGGCAAAACTCAAAAAGAAAATAAACTATTCAGTGGGTAGTACTATATTTTATAATTTTATATTTTAATTTACGTTGAACATTACCCCAGTATTAGGCTAATCTTCATGTTAATCTGTTTCTCTTGAAATTGAAAGTTAGTATGTATATTAAGTCAAGTGAGAGGGTCAAGACAAAAACTGTGAGTGAATTATCTAAGTGGAATGTGGACTGATACCAAATTATTCACATCTAACCCTCCTGTACAGAAACAATTATCACGATCTTTTAAAATTTAATATGGAGTCAAATACTTTCATTTGTATTTCTTCTTTTTTAGAAGAGTTTATTTATTTGACAGAAAGAGAGAGAGAGAGCATGAGTGTGCACACAAGTAGGCAGAGCGGCAGGCAGAGGGAGAGGGAGAAGTAGGCAGGCTCCTCACTGAGCAGAGAGCCGGGGATAGGGGGCTCCATCCCAGGACCTTGGGATCATGACCTGAGCCGAAGGCAGATGCTTAACCCACTGAGCCACCCAGGCGCCGCCTTTTGTTTCTACTTCTACAGACTGTGGTTGCCACAACAAGAATAACAAAACTGTTGCTTGTCCGTATGTTATGCTCATCAGCACTTGCTAGGTATACACCAGTACACAGAATGTTATGAAATAACTAGGCCCCAATGAAGAAAAAATGCACAGTCAAGCCTTCTCTTTGTAAAATTTGGTCCTGGAAAAAAAATAAATTTGGGGCTGGAAAAAAATAGAGTTTACTATCTAGAATCTTAAGTATCATACACTGTTTTATCTCTGAATTTATATAAAAAATTCATTTTTGTCCTGTTTACAGATTTCTGAACTCATTTTTCCTTTGCTTAAAGTAGAGTATCCTTAAGATGTCCAGATAGTTTTTAATGGAAACATATTCCTTCACTAGCAGTAAACTGAGGGGAAAGAAGATAATTCAACCATTGAAATGTTTTCATGAAAATCTAGTTTTCATATTTATAATAGTGTATTATAATAGCTTAGATAATGTACTTATAGACTATGAGACTTACCAGGGCCCTTGGGTTGTTAGTGGTGGAACTACAGGCTGTATGGAGAAAGTACCATGGACTCTATAGCCACAGGGTGATGGGGGTAGGGATGGGAGTTGGGGAGGGAGACATATGATACCCTCCACTGCAACAGTATGGCAGGGCACACACTGGGGAAATCGTGGAGAGTCCCGTGAGCCAAACACACATTTACAGAGCATGTAAACGTGAATATTGGCCATTTCAGGGATGGCATGTGCTTTGTGGTGGGTATTTTGCAAACATTATTGGAGAAAGTAAAAACTTCTTTAGAGATATATTTGATTACAATTCTGTAGCTAAACAGCAGGTTAAGGGACTCCTGTGATAGTGCTGGGTGTTGTATGTAAGTGTTGAATCACTAAATTGAAACTAATATTACACTGTATGTTAACTAAGCAGAATTTAAATAAAAACCTAAAAAAAAAAAAAGAAAAAATAATTTGACTGTTAGAGCTTCCTTAGATTTGGCGTGGCCTTCCTGTTCAAACCTTGTAACTCCCTGAGCCTGGTGGTTTAATTTTCCTAGGTTCTCAGGAGGTCTAGCCAGGTGGCAAAATTTCGTATTTTCCATTTTCCGCCAATATGTATGAATGCAAGTGAAATGAGAAATTATTGTTCTTACCTCCAAAGTCCTATAACCTTGGTGTGGATGAAGCCTGCCAAAGTAAGAAATATCCTTAAATCATCAAACAAATCTCCTGGCAAACTAGGAGTCTGGTAGATGTTCTCTGTAGGTCAGGACTAATCTCTTCACATTGGAGGCTAGTCCTTTCCATGTATGGTCTGCTCTGCGTTTTTCTATCTCCCCTTGCTTCCCCATAGCCTCATACCCTCAGGCCTCTACAGCAAATTTATCCAGTAACCTGTCAAATCATCTCAATCTCATCCTTGAGAGGTCTCTTAGCCTGTGGTTTCCTGTTTATACTACTCATCAAATCATCCTAGTTAGGGTCTTCTGGAATGCCCAGACTGTCACGGAATCATCATGAATATACTAGCAACAATCCACAGGGTCTTTCAGGCTTCATGTTTTCTGTATAAAAAACCCATGACTTTTCTTCATTTTTCCACCACCTCCTTATGAAATATACTTACTCTGTGTGTAAATGGAATTAGTGGGGGCATATGTGTTAATTTCTTTGGTTTTTGTGTATCTAATTGTTTTAATGCCACTTGGTTTAGTTGTGTTAGAGTTGTCTTTGACTGTAAGGGCCTGGAGTTCAGGATGTGTGTTCTACTTGGCCTGAATATTGCTCAGCTAGGGCTATATGCAGCTGGGTGCTTTATAATGATGGGAGGAAGAACATTCTGCCTTTGGGTCTGACTTGCATTGTCCTAAAAGGCTGAAGTCCAGCCCTGTAGATTTGTGGACATATCTATTTTGGTCCAACACAATAGCTGGTTATCAAATCCCTTTCTACAGTCTATAGAATTTATACATCAGTTTATGTCTCTAACATTCAATTTTGGGTTTGTAAAATGGTATCATTCCACTTCAAAACCCTGCATAAATGGTAATATTCTTCTGTTCTGTCTGATGACAAAATCTGCCTCCATTGCCACTCAAGCATATTCAAAATGAGAAAGGAAATGCCTCTCTTTATATAATAAGGATTTTAGCTTACATTTCAACACCATGGAAACTAGGCACTGGGATAGGATCTTTTCTGTCTAAATATATCCTTGGCTTTCAATTATATTTTCTATTTCACCAAAATGGCTTTTAAAATTCCTCCATGTTCACACCATTTTCCTTTATTTTGGGTTGGCAGGATCACCTTGAGCCCACCCCTCAACTTTCATCAGCAAATATTATCACTTCAAGAGAAGCATAAATTGGGGCAATCTGAGTACAAAGGAATCTCTCTGAGAAGCTATTCTGGTGCCACAGGAATGTGGAATAAGATTAAAGTGTGTCTCAGATTAGGGGTAGCCACTTTTAACTCCTTAAAAGTTAATTCTTTGAACTTCCATAGGAGATAGAATCCTGGAATAAAGGATAAAGACCTTCCTTTAAGGGTGGAGAATCAGGCCTTCCTCCAAGAAACACCAGCAAGATGTTGTGGAAGCACTGTGGTTAGATTGCCAGATACTTGTGACTTTGGGAAATTGTTTTTGCTCCTCTGGCTTTCCGTTTCCCTCTGAGTGAAGTGAAGTGTTTGTGTAGAGATTTTCTAAGATTCTTTCAAGCTCCACTTATTTGTCAACAAATATTTATGAGCACTCACTAGGTTCCAGGCACTAGGGATGAAGTGATAAACAAGGGAGATGGAGTCTCCAGCATTCCAGAACTCAGATGTAATCTGAAAGATTGTCAGTTACATTTAATAAGGATTTTAGCTTAATATTAGCCTTTGGAGTGTCTCATCTTATTTCAAGTTGTGCTTCTTTTGTCCTTTTTCTACTTGTTGGTCTTCCTCAATCATTCCGGGAGAAATAAATCAAACACTTGTCTTATAAGATGTATTGAGAAAATGCCAAATATATCCTGTTGGTCAGAATTTGTTTTGATGAACTGTGGTTGATACCACCTGCATTCATGGGTGTGATTTAGGGAGGGAGGACAGATATTATGACCACATTTGGGTCTTACTGCTGTGTCATAATTATATGGTTGTATGGATAAAATGTCATTGAAAATAAAACGGTTGGAAAAACCCTACCTTTAGAATCAGTTTGTTAGATTATTCCTACATAGATAGATCTATTACATTTAGGAGAGGGTTTATATTTTTGAGTGCCAATGTGTGTTATTTTCCTATGCTTAAACAAACAGCTATGCTTAAAGCTTAATGAAGTAGGAAAGGCATTCAGGAAGAGCTAGAGCCAACATCTTGTATATTTGAACCTGTCTGTTCTGCCAGTGACCCATAGAGTGAAGAGCTGTGTCAGCTAATCATTTAGTTGACCATTGCTGACAGACAAATACCTTGTGCTGAGCTTGGAGGGAATGTCACAAAAACATCAGAAGTCAACAAGGTGACATGATCTCTGTGGGGTCCTATACTTATTTTTCCCATTGCTTGGAGCTGAGCAATTACACATACAAATGCATCTTCTCTTCTAATAATATACACATTTTAAGAGTTTAAAGTACTTTGTTTTCAGAAGGTGTTTTAAAAACTAGTTGGACACATATTTTTTCCAATGATGATAATTAGCTGATTAATAATATCATAGTCATCAAAAGAGATAGCATGTTTTCAAAATCATGCAACACTAGATGAGCCCTTACATGGTTTTAATTGGAACACCTAATAATTATAACCTTGTAGATGCAAGGGAAGACATGTGTTCAAATGTAAACACAAACACAGAAAACAAAACACAAAATTTGTCAGCAGAAGACCGCCTGCTTATATGACTACTAAACGAGAAAACAGCTGTTTTATTTAATGCATTGTTTCAGGGGACATAGGACTGGAGTGAAATCACTGAAGTAGTGGTCCCCAACAGGACCCCAATAGGACTTTACTAAGTCCTATTATCCACCTGCCCCATGACCTGCAAATTTTGAAAGATTTCTTCCCTACCCAATTGTTTTTATTAATTATGAGTGTTTCTATTTTAGTAAGCAAAGACAATTGTAGCTATCAGTTAACTATTATGATGAACGTGAAACAATGGATATTCAACACTGAATTGCTATCATTTCTACCCAAACCAAACCAATTTGTTAGAGATATCTTAGACTCCCTTATGGTGACCAAGTATGTGATTTCCTTTAGACACTTAAAGTTCTTGAAAATGGCACATGAAACCCATTGCTACTTTTTAGGAAGTCCTAGAGATTCAGAGATCTCTTACGAGGAAACTCAATGATGCATAAAAGTTACATGTGTGAATTTAGTTGTCTTTGATGAACTTAAAGTTAGAGAAGTTCTTATTGCAACTTCGTGTTCCAAATGCTTTTCTAAGAATGTGAAGAACCAGGCTATATTTTCTTAACAGAAGCAAACAAACCCTCTCTTCCATTGCAAGAAAAATTTGATGGGCTCTTTATGAGCTGAGTCTTTGGTAATTATCAAAAGATGTATGGCTCAACAATGGGACTATTTATTGTTCTTGGCAGACCTGAGGGAGCACAATTTAAAATAGGCTGGGTTGCAAAGAGCAAAAGAAACGAACTAAAAACAAATGCTTTTCATAAAAATGTGAACTACCAATTGCATTGTGAGGTGGTTGATATTGAAAGATGTGGAGTAAGTTAGGAAGATATGTTTTTCTCCTTAAATAACATTTAAGGTTATTTATACTGCTCTGAGAATTAATGTTTGTCTTTGGGAAGTGTGTGTGTGTGTGTTCCAACAGCTATCTACTGAACGGATTGGATATGTGATATCAAAAGAGAACTACTTGGAATGCTTAGGCCCATTCTGAACTGCATTGTGATTTTTGAGCCTTAAAGCTATATCTGCACACCCACCCCAACTCCACACTGTTTTTTAGGGTCAGATGTGTCCAGTGCTACCCAGTCTGCTTCCTGAAGTCCTGAGAATGTTCTTCTCTAGATTGAAGACCTCTGGTTCTGGGAATGGTACTGCTGGGGGAAAGAGGAAAGATACTTGAGGTGAGATCCTCTCTAGAAGGTAAAAAGTATGGAAGGAAGGATATGCTAAGGATGGGAGGAAGTTCACATTACAGAAATGCTCTATGAGAGAGGCAAGGTTGTAAGTATGGGGGAGCAGGGTTAGGAGCTAGGATGCATGTGACTATGAGAGTCCTCCTTCCACCATAAAGTGTTTTCTTGAATGGTCTATCCCTGAATGTGAGAAAAGTTATATAAAATTTTATGTCCCTCAGTCAATCCTCTGCCCACTCCCCTGCCCTGTGTTTTATTACTCTTAGTTATCTCAACCATTCAGTTAAGTTTGATGTATCTAAATAGGCTTGTGTGTTGGTGTTATGAATGACAATAAAGGTAAAGCAAAAGGACAAATGGTCTTCATTTCAAATCAATTAGTTGTGGAGGAGGATGATGTTTACTTCAAGGAGGATGGGCTGACCTTTGAGCTTCACCTACACATTGCCTCCTACAGTGTTCCCCAAACAGTGTCTCAAACCATATTAATAGTTGTTCTACCTCAAGAAACTGTTCTATGGCCAAATAAGTTTGAGATATGTTGTATACCACAGGAAATCCACAGGAAAGCCACATTAACAGGCTAAGAAAATCTGAGGAGTCCTATAGTAAAGACAATTATTTAACCTTGCTTAACCCAGTATTTCCCAATGGATTTGACTATAGACTCATTTTTTTCCACAGGACATATTTTTCATAAAACAAGATTGCCATATGGAGAACACTACTGCATTTTCTTTCTTGAAATAATTTCTTCCTTTACTTCTATGACATCATGCTCTTGGTTTTCCTTGTATCTTCCTGAGCACCGTTTCTGCCTCCTTTGCTGGCTCATAGTCTTCTGCTTGGTCATTGGATATTAGATTTCCTCAAAGTTTGGCCCTAGGCCTTCTCCTCTTTTCATTCCTTATTCTCTTCTCTCACCATGCCCATAGCTTTAATGAGTTTCATGGAGATGTCTCACAGATGTCTAGCTCCAATCTAGACCCCTTCTTGGGCCTCAGCCATGTAGATCCACCAGTTTATTTGACATCTCTACTTGGATGTCCAACTCATGTTAAATCAAGATCATTCTCTTCCTGCCTTTGTCCCGTTTTCTTGCTATATTTCTTTTGTCAGCAGATGGCATTGCAATGCATTCTGTTATGCAACACAGGAAACGAGTCATCTTTGGCACTACACTACATCACACTGATTGAGTTGTATAGATGTTACTTCCTAAGAACCTTAAATTCATCCACTTCTCTCCATCTCCATTTCTCCTTCTTTGGTCCATGTTACCAACTTTTCACACTTGGGATCTTACAAAGGCTGATCTAGGCTTATAGCATCCACTCTTGCCCTCTCTAATCCATTATCCACAATACAGCCCAATTACTCTTAGAATAAGGACCAAATCCTCAAGTCAAAAAGACTGTGAGATCAGGCTTCTGTCTCTTGTTTTAGCTTCATTTTGCATTATACTTGTAACCCTCTTTGCTTCTCTGGTTCTGATTTATTTTATAAAAAAAATTGAGATAGCATTCACTCTTTTTGGTATTTATCTTTATTGTATGTTATACCATAAAATTTGCTCTTTTAGAGTGTGCGGTTTAGTCATTTTAGTATATTTTCAAGGTTGTGCAATGATCACCACTAATTCCAAACTATTTTCATCACCCCTAAAAGAAATCCATCAGTAGTCACTGTCCATTTCCTGATGCCCCAGTCCCTGGCAACCACTAATCTATATTCTTCCTCTATGGGTTTGTCTATATTGGACATTTCATATAAGTGGAATCATGTAAATGGAATGTGGTCTTTTGTGTCTGGTTTTCTTTAATTTGGCGTACTGTTTTCAGGGTTCATGCATGTTGTAGCATGTATTAGTACTTTATTTCTTTTTATTGCCAAATTGCATGGATATAGCACATTTTGTTTATCCATTCATCAGCTGGTGGACATTTGGGTTGTTTCCACTTTTTGCTATTAGGAATAATGCTTCCGTGAACACTTACGTACAAAATTGGTGTGAACATATTCTTTTGGGCATATTCCTAAGGATAGAATTGCTTGGTCATGTGGTAATTCTAGGTTTAATTTTTGAGGATCAGCCAAATTGTTTTCAAAGTGGCTGTACTACTTTACATTCCCATCAGCAATGTATGAACATTCTAGTTTCTTCACATCTTTGCTAACTTGCTATTGTCCATCTTTTTTTATTAAAGCCATATTAATAGTTAAGAAGTAGTATCTCATTGTGGGTTTGATTTGCATTTCCCTAGCGATTAATGCATTTCCTGGTTTATTTTTAATTTTTGAAATGCATCGTATTTCCTATTGCCACAGGGTCTTTGCATGTACAGTTCCCTTTCACCCAATCCTTTCACTTTTAACTTGACTCTACCTTTTGCTCTCTTTATACTGATAGCAATTATCGTTTCCTTAAAGAAGTATTCTTTAATATCTCTAGGTCAAATCTGTTGACTCTAAGCTTTCATTGGGTTGCATAATTCTCACTCATAACACTTACCATAATTGTAATTCCATCTTTATTTGTGTGATTTTTTTGATTAGTGCCTCCTCTATCAGCAGATTACATGTTTCATGAAGGTGGGAAACCTGTTTACATTACTTCGCATTGTATTCTCAGCACAGACAATGCCTGACACATAGTAGATAGTCAAATATTTTCTGAATGAATGAAAGAATAAATAGACTGCTCCTGGATTTAAAGAAATAACTTTAATAAGTAAAGGCATTCAGTACTACTATGTATTCCTGTGGGATTTCTCATAAGACAGCTTGGGGTCACAAATCCTCTCTCTATATGAATAATTATATACTTTGGTGAGTTAGAAAAGATAAATGGGAGGAGAAATTCAGGCCGAGAGCAATATCTGTAGGGATGAAGGATAGACACTTTTCATCAGATTACTTTTGCATACCCTGACAAATTAAAAAGTGATGGATTTTTATGATTTTGGACAGCTTGTAGAAATCAACTCAATTGTCTTTTAAACTAATTTCCTCATGAATTAATTTCCTTAAAATTATTAAAGTGAAAATTCAGTTTTCTTGCAGTACACTGGCCTTTCTTTGACTAGTCACTTGTACATTGGCATATAGGCAGTATTTGCCATGCTTTAGACTTCTAAAAGAAAGCAAAATGGAAGAACTCTAGCAACTTTTATCCACTGACATGAGTTATCTCCATTGGTCATTTCTGTCTGAAACCCAAGATTCTTATTCATTTTAGTTGCATGCTTTTGCTAAGCATTAGATGACATTTACTTATACAAATGAAAGCTAGAATTTCAGGAAAATCTATTCTAACATCCTCCAACATTTATCATTTCAAGTGACCCACACTAAAGAGCAGCATGCATACCCTTGTACTCTGACACTCAATGGGGATATCAGCTAGCAGGTAGGATCCTTTGCTCAAATGCAGTGCATATAGCAAAGAAAGATAGTAACCAGTACTCCATACGCATCAACAAACAATAACATCCTGAAGCATAATGACTATGACCATGGTAGCCCCCACCTCACCTGTAGTCAAGTGTAGCCTTGGGTAATAAAGATGGAAAACAGCAATACTAAAGAAAACATGCCTGTAAAGGGGGCTTTTACTAAATTGCTGAAGGTGTTAAGCTTCTTTTCCTTCTCCTTGTTAGTAAACTCTTCATGGTTGAAGGAATGGAGGCCTAATGACAGGAGATGGACACGCCACAGACAGAAGTGGCCCTCAGACCCTGGAGGTCACTGTGTGATGGTGTGTGTGAAGGAATGTACATCCTTTTTACGTCTTTGTTCCAGTGGACATGGTCCATTGGCAAATCCTGTTGCACTAAGATCGGAGGCTGCAGATAACCCAAACATAATCCAGACATGTGGACATTGTTCCTGTGACATAGCGTTACGATTCCAAAGTGCACCAGCCCTCTCAAAAAACAAACAAGACTGGTTTCTTCCTGCATAGAACTCTAGATCTATGTCTCTCTCTTTCTCAATCTCTAATGCTTTTTCTGTCCTTGTTGCTGTCAGTCTCTTTCTCTTTGTCTTTCTTCTTGTGTTTTCATCAATTAAATACTTAAACTTATAGGTGTGTTATGTATATATTTACTAGACATTGTGTGTACATTACCCATAGATACAGTTGACTATTTAATATACATAAAACATGTAAGATATATATACATATTCAAAATATTTATAACCCCCAAGTAAAAAGGAAACTCTCAATCTGTCATCGAATGGGCAAACATAGATTACTTTATTTATCTTTTATAGGAGAAGACAATACTAGTTTTATCAGAAATAGTGTGAGGATGAATTGGAGTTTATAAATGCTTGTCCAAATAGACTCAATGCCCTTACCTGGGCTTCCCTGCCCATGGGCTCAGCCAATGTCACTTTATAAACAACTTGGGTTCTTGTATCAGCTCTTGGGTTCTCCCTGGACTCTGCCTTTGGAAACTTTTCCTTAGTAGTCTTATTATTCATTGTTAATTTTGCACTGTAGATTCTGCCTGTTCTGTACCCACTTACCTGGACCTGGCTCTTTTTATCTGCCTTGCCTTCCAGATCTGTTTTTCCTTGGGTACTGACTCTAATGTCCTGGAGCCACAGAAAGGCAATGTCAGGCAGTTATTCCTAGAAACCCTGAAATTTACAAGGACCTACTCTGTCCTCCAGTGGCGGCAGATTTGGGAGGAACATAGAGCCCTTCTTGGGTGGCTTCAGAAGGTATAGCTGAGGCTCAGTGCCTGGGTTCTCAGGACCAGGTGCCTCAGCTCTAGGGCTCAGAACCCTCTAGAGGCCACAGAGGGACATGCCACACTGGCAGTGAGTCTCATGCCTCCTGCTCATGATGAACCACGAGAGTTCATATTCTAGTGCATAGCCTGGAACACTTGGTCCTACTGGCATTTCTGCTGCCCCAATCCTGTAACAGTTGCACTGGAAACAATTTACCTGCACCTCAAAGACATTGCTTTATCTTGCAGGTGCAATTTATCAGGAAAAATGGAATATATAGACATATGGCCCCAAGGGGGCTATATAGTTTGCCTTATATCTGGTGAAAGAAGCTGAGATTTATACAGAACTTTTCTTCCAGATGAGTGAGCCTCCTTTAGAGGACTTCCTGAACCTTTTAGCATCATTAAAGCATAAATTTGGGGCTGTAATTGGTGTAAGTTGGCCTCCATATTATGATGGTTTTGCCTAGAGATGGGAAAATGGCCAGCTATATCATGTTGTTTCAGAATGGAATGATCAAGTCTTAGGACTTAGTTGTAGGAAGAACTAAGGGGATTTTTTTTTTTTTTAATAAACTGGAATGAGTCCTTCTTCTTCCACTTTTCTGATCTCTGACCAACCCCTCTACATTGACTGAACCTTGTGAGGTAGGGGATGTTCTCACCAAGATTGCATTCATGTCCCTGTACTGCCAAGGCCTGGCTCCCATCTTTGTCCAGCCTAGTTTGGAGGGCAGGTTCTGGATTCAGACTGAATAAATTCAAGTCCTACCTCCAGTGTTTACTCATTGTATGTGCTTATGCAAGTCACTTTACTTCCATGCCTCAGTTTCTACATCTATAAAATGGTAGCAAAAACATTAGGTACTACAGGGGATAGAGCAGTGCCTGGAACATGGAAAGCCTAAAAATATTAGCTCTTGCTATACCCATTGTCATCATGACAAGTCTGCCTCATGGATCACTCAGGGTCCTAATGTGTGACATGATTTTCACTGCTCCAGACCCTCACAATCTTTCTATCTTGTATAAATGACACTGACAGTTGAATAAAACTGCCACTGGGAGTTCTAAGGGGACCCACCTTGATATACATCTACAGACCTACATTGGCACAGGAAGGAAATTCTCACCAAATAAGACTGAACTATTAGAACATCTGAGTTTAGAACAATTATGGCATTTGCCTGTGCTCCCTCAGGGCACCTTCACACTATTCCTGCAGTGTCCCCAGGGCCCTGCAGTTAGCCAGTATCTGATATATTTTATGGATCTTCAGTATGCTTGCTGGCCTGCCAAAGCCAAGACTTGAGGCATGCTCTATAGCACTGGGAGCTTCAGAACACCATCTGAGAAAAAAGTATGCCTGACTTCTCTGCATATACACCAAGTAAATATACACCAAGAAGCTGAAAGACAACTTCTGGGGCCTTTCAGATAGATGGTGACCACTAGAAATTGTCCTCATCTTTAACTGCCTTCAAATGGAGCATTATTTGAACCAGCAGGACCAGATTTCCACCTATGTCCTTGTGACTTGTCCCAGCAACCTCGCATAGGGTATGAAGAGTTGAACTTACAGTAATACCAGAATCAGCTGCTGTATCTATCCACTAGAAGATGGTAACCAAAGGCAGCTGTCACAGAAACCCACCTTGGAAGAACTTCAATTTACCACCAATTAAATCTGATGATCTCTTTGATCTATGAGTTAACGTCAGGAAGGAAACTGAATGGATAGTGCACCTGATATTTTATCAGTGTGATTTTTGCTTGTTTGAACCCAGATGTTTCAGACTCCAAAGCCTAAAACTCTCTGTTACACCTCACTTTCTGAGGATACAGCTGATTCCCACCCTCAAAGAGAAGCACCTCCTAAAAGAACATAAGAGATAATTTAACTTATACCTATACACCATTTGAGTGGGCCTTTCACCAGTAGGTGGAATGCAGACATGAGGAAATGGGACAAGGATAGGACAACTCAGGCAGAAAGAACAGAGTGAAGATAGACGGAGGCGGGATGCTGAAGAGCATGTCTGGGGAACATATGTGTGAGCAGGGCATGGGCCCATGAGAAGGAGCTATACTGCCTCCCTGAGACGTCAGGTGTGTCTGTGTAGTGTGTGAACTAGAACAAAGACTGGGAATAAAATACCCATATAGTAATGGTGACTGTGCTTTACAGATGGATTATAGGTATTTTTTTTCTTCTTTTCTCTAATTTTTCTATGTAATCTACATGTCCTCTGGCCTTGCCTATGAATCAGTCCTCTGTGTCTCATAGTGCCTTTGTGTCATTGCCGCTGTTCTCCGGGTCGTGCCTCATGACCCCTCTGTGCTACTGACATCATTGGCCTACAAGCCAGGCTTTTGTATGCTCTGACCAGGCTCCCACTCCAGAACTGCGCTGCATCATATTCCTTAGGGCTCAGCCAACCCAGGAACCCTGCTTCCTGTGACATTCTCCTCATTGTTTGCGCCCCCATCAGCCCCTCACACCCTTTTCCCCCCTTGCCACCACATCGCCTGCTATCTGGCCATTGCCACCAGCTCCATGGATTCTCTTTGGAGTAATCCCAGACCTAGATGTTTGGGGCCTGAGGTAATATAGCTCTGTCAGTGTTACCCATGGTCATTTCCCCCCAGGACATGTACTCACCGTTCGGGAGGCTGAATTGGGTGGTTTCGGTGCCTACCATGTGCCTGGCTGCTCTTCTAGGTGCTGGGGCACATGACCACAGGAGAATCCAAGTCTCACTCTCACAGAGCTCACCTGGCAGTGAAGGAGACTGCCCACAAACAGGTCAACCAACAAACAAAAATGATGCAATTTCTGACGGTGCTAAGTGCTGTGAAGTACATAAGGAAGGTTTTGAAAGTTGATGGCCAAAACAAATACTGGTGAAGGGAGAGATGTCAGCTTCACAATCCCCAATCTCTACCCGAAGGGAACTTCCTTGATAAAAATATAATGGAAAAAGTTTTTATATTGCAATTAGTAGTTTATCAGGTCATCTTTGTGGAATCGAAGGTGGAAGTGTTGCAAATATTTATTCTACTTTTATGTAAGTACCCTTCTTGAGAAAATTTACTGTCAGTTCCTTACAGGTTATGATCCGGCAACTTAGACGTAGACATATATATTATAAAGTTGCTGCCTCGGAATCACTTTAAAAGCTAATTTCCTGCTGGAATTCTAGATGCACAGTATCACTCCCAAAGCTGAGCTGAGTGCTTTGCAGTCCTGGCTCATTCCCCTTTGTGTTAATGATTGTGCTAATTGCCTGCAGGTGTCTTTATTTCCCCTTTTAAGGAACAGGGGTTTCTTCTGGTTTAATTCCAATTAGGGTATTTACCTGTTCTCCATGCAAATTCTCTCTGCAACTGGAAGTATTCAAGTAAATTTTGCCTCAGTTTAAGATTGTGCTGCTAAGATAATATTTAGATTGGGGAGATAGCTTTGCTACCTGTTATTTTGCGTTTTTGTGCAGGAGGGGAACAAACATAGTTTCAAGATGATTTGTATTTATTTATTTATTTATTTATTTATTTTTAAAGATTTTATTTATTTATTTGATAGAGAGAGACACAGCGAGAGAGGGAACACAAGCAGGGGGAGTGGGAGAGGGAGAAGCAGGCTTCCCACGGATCAGGGAGCTTCATGCTGGGCTGGATCCCAGGACCCTGGGATCATGACCTGAGCCGAAGGCAGACGCTTAATGACTGAGCCACCCAGGCTCCCCAAGATGATTTGTATTTAAACTTAAAAAAAACAATAGTATGCTGATGATGATAATGAGAAATATTGGTACAGTGCTTTTTAGTTAGAAACTTCCTAACAAAAAGTACAATTCAAAGGTTTGTCCTATGACATATACATCCCTTCCATCACTGATAGAGTTATCTATAAACATTTCTCCTTCAAATTGCATTTTCTTTTTTTAAAGACTTTATTTATTTGAGAGAGAGAGAGAGTAAGAGAAAAAGAGAGAGCACAAGCTGGGGGAAGGGGTAGAGGGGGGCGGGTAAAGGCAGAGCAGGGAGCCCAATGTGGGACTCGATCCCAGGATGCTGGGATCATGACCTGAGCCGAAGGCAGACGCTTAACTGACTGAGCCACCCAGGTGCCCCAAATTGCATTTTCTTAACATGGATTGTGTGTAATGGGATTATAATCAATTTAGGGCCATACTTTAAAAAAATTGAGGTAAAGTTTATATTCAGTTAACTACACAGGTCTTAAGTATAATATTCAATGAATTTTGATAAATGTATTCACCTAGGTAACTACCACCCCAATCAAGATACAGAACATTTTCATCATTCCAGGAAGTTCCCTCATGTAGGGGGCATAGTTTGAAGTATGCAGACAGTGTTTTATTATAAAAACAATTGCGGTCAGAAATTTGCATGCCAATAAGCTTAAAAGATAGGCACCATTAATATACTTCACCAGCTTCTTGAGGTGCCTGGGTGGATCAGTGGGTTAAACGTTGGTCTCTTGATTTCGGCTCAGGTCATGATCTCAGGGTTGTGAGCCTGGCATCGGGCTCCAGGCTGGACCATGGAGCCTGCTCAAGATTATCTCTCCCCTCTCCCTCTGCCCCTCCCCACCACTCTCTCCCAGGCTGCCTCTCTCTCTCTCAAATAAATAAATAAATAAAAGTAAAATAAAGATTCATAAAAAAATATTTTACCGGCTTCTTAACCAAACAACTAATTTTCTTTAACATTTGCTGGCAGTTAAATATTGTCCATTGCCCATGGGCTTATCAGCGGTACCAAAATCATTTGGGAAAAACTTTACTCCTGAGGTTGCAAAAGCTTGCTGATTAATTTAGCAATGAGCTAATTATAATAACTTCTTATAATTAGGTCCAAGGCAGGAGGTTTTGTTTCATTTGCATCAGACGTGTCCATCATTGGTATCTTTTGGGCCCAGAAAGCAATATCCATTTTTCTGTTGAAGTGAACCAGTGCCACACGAGGGGACATGGGCTGAAGGAAGAACTGCACGGATTTTATTTTTAGTCATTCAACAGATGAAACCCTTACTGTGTGCCAGGAACTGTTAACTGTTGGGGTTGCAGCATTGATCAAAATAAAAAAAAGTCCCTCTTTTCAGTGGGACTAAAACCATCCCCCCCAAAACAAAAACCTCCTATTTTATTCTTTGGAATCTATCTCAGCCTCAGGGAAAGAGGGGTGATGGGAATTAGCTTCTTTGGAGTGTTTTAAGCAGAGGAGTAACATAGTCCTATTTACGCTTTGAAAGGGTCACTCTGTGCAGAGCAGGTTGTAGGGGGCAAGAGCAGAAGAAGGGAGACGAGGCAGCATCAGGTGAGGGATGGCAGCTGGGACTAGAGGAAGAGCTGTGGAAGTGATGAGAGTCGTTGAAATAAGCAGCCTGTGGGTCTATGTTGCCTTTCTGCCTTCACCACCATGAGAGCAACGGCCACTGGTAACGATAAACATTATCTTGTTTGACCAATTACAGCATCACTTCCTGGAAGGAAGTGCCCTCCTTTTATAGTTGTTGGGTATTATTACCCATTTATTTGTTTGCATTCTTAAAGTAAAACCAACTGGTTCCTTAAGCGCTACAAATGTCACAGATCTTAGAGAGAATTATCAGCATAAAAATTAAGATAAACTAGGCTGGGGAAGGTAATTTCTTCCTATGTAGTAGGCCCCATTTTAGCTGCTTTGTATTTGCTGTGAGTTTGAGTTTTAAGGCCCACAAAAACACAAAAATATAGATTTCTTGATTTTCCTATAAGTGAACTTAAATTTTATCTTAAGTTTTCATTTTTTTCTCCTGTAAAAATCTTACTCCAGTTACATTTATATTAATTCAGTCCCTTGAGTGATTATATTAGTCATTTCATTTATACCCACACAAATCTGGACTTTCCTTCTCTTCCTCTGCTTCATCTCCTTTCTCTTGGTACTGATCCTCAGGATGGCAGAGATTTGTAAATATGCTACTGGAGATGTGGAGGCGAGGCTGGCCTTTCTTTCTTGATCCTGATCTGGTGAGATCTCGTGCCATCTTCCATGAGTTAGAGCCGGTTAGTTTCGTCTTTGGGCATGTCCTTCTCCACACTGGCAATCTCCTGAGAAATAACTGTATTCTCAATCACTCCCCTGAGGGAGCGTACCTACTGTATCCTTCCTGCAGTGTCCTCCTCATTCAGCCTTGAGAGCCCTTATAGGGCTACCAGTAGCCTCTCTTGGAGCAAGTGGGATTCAAGTCCCGTCTTCAGAGATCCTCAAACCAGAAATGTTCTATCATGTCTCTCCTCCAGCAGTGCCTCTCCTTACTGGAACTTGACCTAAGGGTGCAGGATGTTGGCCTCTAAGCCAGCACCTAACTTGTTCTCTTCACTTCTCTCTGCTTGCTGACAGCTCTTATTTCTGAAGGGCTTGGAGGCAGGAGTAGAAGAACTGGAAGAGGGACCCACTCAGCTTATAGTCTTCCCACATCTATTGTTTTTTAGGAGCTGGGCCTTTGGAAAAATAAAAAAAAGAATTTACTTATTTTGCGTGCCCTAGGCAGTGAGAAATGGGAGGCTGCCGTAGAGGCTGGGGTACAGTGTAAGCCAGGATCTCATTTGAAGAGTTGGGTAGAAAAGTGTAGGAGTGGAAAGCCGACTGGCGAGCAATGCGTGGGCTGACATTTCATATATTGCCTATCACATGATGATTTCATTTGCTCTTTATATGGGTTCTATGAGTTTCATCTTCTTATTGCTGCTTTTTAAATGAAAATAGTTAAGAGAAGTCATAAAAAAATCATCCAAGTTTGTACACATAGTGTGTGTTGGAGAACCAGAAATCAAAACCAGATCTGTTCTGACAGCAAAGCTCACGTTTTGTTCATTATAGCTCATAATCAAACTCATATACTAACATTTTCCTTCCATGTGAATGACCTGAAGCATTCCGGGGAAAGCAATGAATGGGCATAGACTATGGATAGGAACTATTGAGGGCACCTACCTGGTCAGTAGGTGTAACATCTCTCTCTTCAAATTTCAGCCTTCAACCAGTAAGTATTGAACGGCCATGGTGGGGTGTAGGGATACGATAATGAACAAGCTAGTTCTTGACCTTATGGAAGTTAGAGCTAGGGAGAGGTGAGAGACATATTAAAAGGTACTTAAAATCCAGCACAGTGAAGTGCCGCTAATGAAGTGAAACAGCTTACTCTGAGAGACCTAGAAGGAACGCTAGTTCTGCCCTGGGGGATCCACAAAAACTTCCTGGAAAGGATGGGATTTAAAGCACAGTCCATAGAAGAGGCTATGAGATGTGCAGTGCTAGAGGACAGAATGGGAGGGCCCACTGCAAACTTTCCAGATCTTTTTGTAAGTGATGTTCTCCTCTTCCTCCTTTAAAGCAGGGTGAACTGAGCTCCAGTTGAGGCACAGACATCCATTCTTGGGCCCACCCTCTAAGGTAATGCAGACCTTTTCTGTAACCAAAAGTTGGCTGTTTCTTGTGCCTACTCTAACCACCACCCAACGAACACCGCATCCTCTGCAGCCAAGGCTACCACGACTTTTTATTGATTACCTCTGAAAAGGCGCCCACTGTTTGGCATCCGGCCTGCCCACCTTCTAGTCAGTGGGGTTCTTCTCATTGGCTTTGCCTCCCCTCTGGCCTGAACGAGGCTGCATGTGGGAGATAATCACCATAAGGACAATCGAACACTGCAGAGATACAGCAGAAAGAGGCAGAGCAAACTACACCACTTCTTCCTCCCTGGACTCTGAGGACGTTGGAAGAGCTGAGGGGAGGGTGCTGTTGGAGCCTGCATATTCTTACTTGAACAGGTGGTGTTTAAAAGAAAAGAAATGTGGTTATTTTTGAAATCAGGTCTTTCCTCTCCATCCTCGCCCTGCTGCAGGTTTCCATTTCGAGACTCATTTTCTTCCTCAGACGTTTCAGCTTCTGAATTTATTTCATACAAAAAGCATGACATATGTTTTCTTTCTTATATGTTTTTTAAGGTGACAGTGAGTTTCCCCAATTCCCAGCACTTTCTGCTGGTTGCATCTGCAGGGGAACACAGAACATACTTCTGGCAGCCGCGGCTGCTAGCACGAAGCCCACGGGCTCATGGCAGGATTGGGTTGCTTGCCCTTGAAATGCTCTGCTGGAGCATCTTACTCCGATGTGCAGGCTTTTATGCTTCTGGGGACAGTGGAGTCCTTGGGACCTGGGGAGGAAGAGTGTCATCCAGTGGTCTGATGCTGGGCAGGGCTTCAGGGAGGCAAGGATGTGGTGCTGCCTCTGGGAAGGGATCCTGGAGCGAGTCCTTTCCTCTCTGGCTGTTTCTGATCATGGGAGTTTTGAGCCAGCCACCATGACTTTGTTGCCTTCAGAAATGTGGTGGGGAATCCGTGCCCTCCACCCTCCCACCTGTGCATATTCCTGAGGTTATACTTTAAGAGATGCACTTTAAGAAAATCCCAAACAGGGGCACTTGGGTGGCTCAGTTGGTTGAGGGTCCAACTCTTGATTTTGGCTCAGGTCACGATCTCAGGGTCATGAGATCAAGCTCCATGTTGGGCTCTGCACTCAGCGGGGAGTCTGCTTGAGGATTCTCTCCATCTCCCTCTCTCCATCTCCCTCTGTCCCGCCCCCTGCTCGTGCACGCTCTCTTTTTCTCTCTCAAATAAATAAGTAAATCTTTAAAAAAAAGAAAAGAAAGGAAAAGAAAATCCCAAACAGAAAATCAGGATTTGTGAAATGATGGTGGGGAGGGGGAGTTGAATATTCATGCTATCACATTGTTCCTTTATATAACAACATCTAGATCATGATTTAATTTAAAAAATGAATGTGACATATACATCTTTATTGGCACATACATGTAGTTGACAGGTGAAGGGAGACACAGAATTTGTTAAGGGACCTTTGTCCCCTGCTACTCATTGAGTCTTCACGACAACTCTATATTATAGATAGTATTAGTCCGACTTTTGAGGTGAAGAAATTGAGGCAGAGAGGTGACATAACTAGCAAATTAAGTGGCTTCTCATTGGCTAAGCTGAGATTCCAACCCAAGTCCAGGGCAGGTGGTGTGACCTCTTTAGGGCCTCTTCGTGAGCCAATACCCCAAGGTTTGAAACTGGGCTTCCCTGCTAATGCCCTCAGCATTCCCTTCCCTCCTCAGAGTCTGAGTCTCAGGATAATCTTGTCTTTCTGGCTTCACAGGGTTGTTGTGATAGCCATGATCACCAGACAACTTAGACAAGTGCTTCGTAAATGACAACACAGAGAAATATTAGAAGGAGTTATTATTACTTCGTTGCCACTGAGTGAGGCACACCTGTTGATGAATAACTGAACTATTTAGCTGAGGGACTTGCTGTGTAGTTTTGTCTCCTATAGCAGAATACTGGCAGAGGCACATTCTTCATGAGGGTTTGTTTGTTTCATACTGAAGCCAAGTGCAGGTCGTCTGTGGACGGACACTTAATGCCCATGAAGAGGGTGTGCTGGAGTAATCCTTAAGAGCAAGGCTGCTGGAGACATACTGCCTGCCTCTGCTACTTACCAGCTCTGTGACTTTGGGCAAGTGACTTAACTTCTCTGCATCCCAGCTTTCCAGTCAATAAAATGAGACTAAGCATAGTATTTATCTCATACGATTATTTTGAAGATTAAATGAGTCAGTTCATGCACAGCTCTTAGCACAATGCCTGGAACATAGGAAGTGCTATAGTAGTGCTGGCTGGCACTACCCTTGCTAGTTGATTTTGACCAACCTTGGTAGGGTTTGCAGGAGCCACACATTGGTGGCAATGGTCAGCTCTGTGGTAGAGTGCCACAGTGGCGAAAGCTGGAAATAGGGGGCCTTCTCTACAAATAGCATTCCTTATGGCTCACAAAGAAATGGCTTCTGTGACTGATATTTCCCATGTGGAACAAGTGCCATGTCAGGCCTGGTAAGGAGCTAAGCGAGAGCCTGTAAGATCTGCTTCACCTCTTCAACCTCATCTCATGCTATATGGTCCCATAACTCCACTTCCACCTACACTGGGCCCTTTTAGGTCTTAGGATGTGACATGCTCTCTTCCCTCTCAAATGCATGATTCCTTCTACTTGGGATGCTCTTTCTTTGCCACCATAGCCCCAGACCCACCAGTCGGCTGGCTCGCATCTGTCCACATATCACTCAGGTCTCAGTTTAGTTATCATTTCCTGGGGAGGTTTGTCCTGATGCCCTTAAGACTATTTTGGAAAACAGTGTTAAAATGCAGTACAGTCTCTAATGATTGAAATAAAAACCATTACCCTGAAAACTCTATAATGACACTTGCTTAACCAATTGTACGTTTGTTGTGTGTAAACAATATGCTATTTTTTTGTGTATAAACTGAAACTAATTTATGCATTATAGTCTTTGTTTATTCAAGGTAGTTTACTCATTTTCTGAATTATACAAATTTCTTTTTTTTCTTCCTTTTCTCTTTTTGGCTACTTATTCCCTTGTGCCAGCTCTTGACCAAATCAAGATTGACTTTCTTTTTTTTTTTTTTAAGAAACAATGAGTTGAAACTTTCATGCCATTGAAAAATCTAGAAAATGTCAAATAACTTCTACTTTTCTTTTAAAATTTTTCTGAAACAGTATTGTCTAACATTTAGGTATTGCTCACTGATTTTAGCCCTTCTCATTTTGTAAACGAAAACAATAGAAAAAAGACAGATTTGTACCTCAGCCTAATAGTGTTACCTGTGAGAGGTAGGGGAAAGTGAATTTTGTTTTACTCCTTTTGCTTCCAGTGAATTCTCTAAATTTTCTACAACTAACACACTTTGGAATAATAAAAAAATTATTAAAATTTTATAAAGAAAACAAGAACAACTTCAATGTTCTCTGAATTCAACAAGATTCAATAAGCAATGTATGTTGGGAAGAAGGAGAATTCAAAAAAAAGAAGACTGTTTCCTGTCTGCAAGGAGATGGACATCCAGAAGATGTTTCCCTTTTGAACATTTTTTCTTTCTTTCTTTTTTTCACTTACCATACCTGCCTTCTTGACCATTGTCTCAGTCCCTCTTTTCCGGTTATACCTCCTTCAGAAGAGACTGTTTCCCTTCTCCTTCTGTGCTTCCCTCGCCAGTGTTTTTTCTCTGTATTCCACTCACCAATGGTGGACATGGAAAGCACATGACATTGAATTTCAAGATATTCAGGAATTTCTTTTTAGTTAGTGCTTAGAAATTTTCCTAAACAAAACTCTTCATAAGCATCAAAATAGAATTTTAAAGGTGTGTGCATTTTTAAAAAATTCTATATTGTGAGCAATATAGAAGAGAAATTAACTATTTGGAATTGTGTTTCTGAAGACCATTGGTTAGAGTTCCTGTCACAGGCCCAAAGGGGCCTGTCCCTTACCATATATTTAATGATATCCACCTCTCTCTTGCTGGAAATAGCAGCTGTGACTCATGTGGTCTTACCAAGATCTGTCTGCACCTTTCTCAGAATGATACATTTTACATTTCAGCAAATAAAATATATATGGCTTATGAGGTCCTTACAAGAAATCTCTGTGCAAAAATTGGGCCAGCTTCTTTTTTAATGCTACAGCTAAAGACCAGAAGAGGGTCTGCCCACTGTACTCATGTCAAATGGGTAATCATGCTATGATTGAACTTCCCCTCTGCCAAGTGTTTCTAAGAGAGATCGGAAGGGGATCACAGTGTCCCTACCCTCTGAAGCAAACACCCTTGGTATGAAATTCACTGTGTCTGCCCCACAGAAAAATGGGGATCCACATCTGTATGGATAGTTGATTTAAAAAAAAGTTGAAACCAGTATTATAGGTGCAGCATACTATTTGTTGTTTTAACTGGCATTTCTTGTGAATCTGAACATTTTTTCCGTATGTTTATTGGTTTTTTATACATATAGATATAGATATGTATATCTATCTGTATCTTATTTTGAATATTTTCTATTCATGCTCTTTGCATTCTTTTCTATTGCTATAATTGTCTCTATATTGATTTAGATGAACTTTTCATATATTAAGACACTACCTTTTTGTCCCATGTTTTAAACATTATCATTTTCCACTGTATTTGCCTTTTAGTTTCGTTTCTTATATGAACATTAAAAATGTGTGAATCTTGCAATCTTTTCTTTTAAAATGTATTTTTATGTTACTTCTTTATTATCCTTGTTTCCAACACATGAGAGAGAGAGAGAGAGAATCCAGTGTTTTCAGTGAGTTAATAATCAACCTCTAAGTGTTACTGAATCTGAGAGTTAGGAAATAATTATGTCCCATTTACTTTTTTAGAAAAAAAGAGGAGGGGAGGAAACATAAATTGGCATTAATTCTGAAGTTAAGTAACTCTGGCTATACACCCCCCCCCACCCCGCTTTCCCGGGTCACAGTGGGAAGGAGCCTCCGGTGTCAGAGATTCTCTCTTTCCGCCCCTCCCCCTCGCCCAAGCAGGAGTCCTGCCCATACTATTGCCACCATCCCCTTGACAACTGCCGGGATAGCTCAGTCTCCTACTACAGCTCTGGATGTCAGCAGAACCTACCTTTCCTATGTTCTTTTTTTATAAAGATTTTATTTATTTATTTGAAAGAGAGAGAGAGAGAGAGAGAGAGAGCACAAGTAGGGGAAACCACAGGCAGAGAGAGAGGGAGAGAGGGAGAAGCAGGCTCCTTGCTGAGCAGGGAGCCCAGTGCGGGACTCGATCCCAGGACCCTGAGATCATGACCTGAGCCGAAGGCAGACGCTTAACGACTGAGCCACTCAGGCGCCCCTACCTTTCCTATGTTCTGCTGAAACTCCCCTGCCTGTAAGTTCCACACTCCAGGCCTAGCTCTGCCCATCAGAGCCACAGACACAGAGTTGGTCTAGCTAGGAAAGCTTCAACAACTCAGAGGAGGCTGACATTTCTTTTCCAGGACAAACACCTTAAAATCTTTTCTCTCTCCCTCCTCCCACATGGAGTTGAGACCTACCACTGGTCTGTTTGCCATCTCCTGGACACATCCCAGCGTCTGCCTCTTCTCTTGTATGGGCCCAGCACTGAGCCCCAAATTTTGTGTGCCCCTGATGGGGCAGAACCGGCACAAATACGGCACACTCAAGTCCTTCTGTCTTCCGTGACCCTGCCCACTCAGTCTCCCTTTGCTGCTTTTCACTTTCTCAGCCACCGCCTCTGTGTCTCAGGAACCCTAGAGCTGGTGGCCTGGGCACCTGGACATGTCTACTCCATTCCACCCTTATGTGGAAGCTTGATTTTGTTTTTTGTTTGTTGGGCTTGCTATGGCTGTCAAAACCCTGGTAAACCTCTTACATAGCTGCTTGGCAAGAGCTGGCTAGAGACTGTTTATTTATGTTCACTTCCCTTTCCTCCTACTTTTAAAGACTTTATTCCTTTGAGGGGAAGAGGGACAGAGGGAAAGAAATGCAAGCAGACTCCCCACTGAGCATGGAGCTCACACAGAGCTCCATCCCATGACCCCGGGATCATGACCTGAGCTAAAAATCAAGAGTCGGACGCTTAACCGACTGAGCCACACAGGTGCCCCCCTTTCTCCTAGTTTTAAAGCCCCTGCCTTTTACTGATAATGGCAGTAGTTTTCAACCTCTGTCTGTGGGTCAATGTTTTGATTCTGGATCTTGGCCTCACTAGCCTGTTCAACCAGGGCTCAGGCCTGGCTGTTCAAGGACCTCCCACTGAGACTTGGCGGCTGGGGAGGGTGGGGCAGGGCAGGGCTGGGGTAAAGTGAAGGTGGGGCTCGTAGAGCTGGGTGGGGCTAGGCGGCATGGGAGACTGACTTGTTTCTCTGCCTCAGCTGGGCCTGGTGATGGCACAGTTGCTAGGGGGTACAGGTGCCAGTTGGCAATGGCAGTGGGGGTGTTGGACTTAAAACTGAGTCGTAGTCCTGGTTAACCAGCTGGAAAACCCCGGGCACGTCATGGGTCATCTCTGGAAAGCAGTGCCCTCTGCTGCCATCTATCAAGCACTGGTTTGGGGACCGTGCAACTAACAGGGTCACGGGCATCATCCCATTCAATTATAGCAGCAAACTCATGACAAAGGTCCTAGTCCTCCTCTCATTTTACAGATGACAAGATAGTAATTTAGGTTAAATAATTTGTCCAAGGTCAAAGTGTTTGTAAATAGCTGAGCTGGGATTTGAACCCAAGTGGTGCGAGTGTCTGTGCTCCTAACCAGGATGCCCCTGCCTCCCCCACCCCCAATTCTGCTCAGTTCTGTGGCCCATCATACATCAGCAGGAGCTCTGGGTCTCAGGAGGACCATGTTCATGCCATTTGTTAGTAGGAATGCAGTAAGGCCACCTACGCTCCGCTAGCCTGTGTGAAGCACCCAGCAAACATTCAGGTACTGAGAGTAAATTTCTTTTTTTTTTTTTAAAGATTTTATTTATTTATTTGAGAGAGAAAGAATGAGAGACAGAGAGCATGAGAGGGAGGAGAGTCAGAGGGAGAAGCAGACTCCCTGCTGAGCAGGGAGCCCGATGTGGGACTCAATTCCGGGACTCCAGGATCATGACCTGAGCTGAAGGCAGTCGCTTAACCAACTGAGCCACCCAGGCACCCACTGAGAGTAAATTTCTACCAGAAACGGCTTTCTGTCAGATTTGCTATCACCATCTCCATATTTAGGGATAAAAACCTAGAAACAGAACGAAACATGAGTTTCCCTCGAGTGGGAAGCCTGTCTAAAATATTATTATTAATTATTCATGTTGGCCGAGGCTGTTAACTTAAAATATTTTTTTCTTCTTGTAGACATAAAAAAATTAATTGCTCTGGCCTTTTCTCTGTGATTTCCTAATGTCTTGGCATGCCAACGCCTGAGAAAGCTTAACCCACAGAATGAGTAATATTCCGTAGCTAGGAGCTGGTATTTCGATTGCCCAAGGTTGTGGAAATCTCACTGCAACTTGGAAATCAGCTCCTTAGAAAGCAAGCAAGCAAGCCAGCCTGCGGACCTCTACTGAAAAGAGCCTGTCCTCTTTAAGGATTTTAATTTGCCTTCCTTCAACATAACATAATATTGTAGTTATTATCTCCTTGGCTTTACACATTAGTTCAATAGGGCCCAGGGCCTTCCTAAGAACAGAACATTTTCATATTTATTATCACAACGTGTGTGTGTGTGTGTGTGTGTGTGTGTGAGAGAGAGAGAGAGAGAGAGAGAGAGAGTACGAATGAGCCCTGATTAGAGAAATGTTTTTACATTGAAAGATAGCAGATCTGTTGCATCAGAAACTGCCAGTAAACCTGTGAGGGGCAGGAGAAGAAACCTAGAGCCTTATTTTTATAGATTCATGTACTTTGTGTCTTAGAGCAAAGCTCAACCTTCCAAGAAAAACACTGAAAGTCTTGGCATAAATATGACATGGCACTTAGTAGGTATACTCAATATTTGCCAGTTCTATTCCTCCCCTCCAATGATGTGATATTTACCATAGACTTGTCATTTCCATAACAACTAAAATTGGTGCTTTCACATAAAAGTCCTATTTCTGTGTTTCTGTAATTGTTTATTAAGTTTGTTTTGATCTCAGTTATATCACTAGGAACCCTCTGGTACCATTTATCTAAATATGGTTCAAGCTTCTATGGCTGGCTTCTCCTATGTTCTCTCTCTCATCCTTGTACTACCTGGGTATAACTTAATCTTCTGCCTTTTTGTTTTCTTTCTGCTTAAGTGAAAAACAAGAATGCCAAGATTGCTTCAGGACACACCTGGGCGCTGTGGCAGAGCGGCTGATCTTGAGGGAAGGCTGGTTTTGCCACACAGGTGGTGACTGGGAGGCCTCAACAAGCCTCCAAATAAAGAGGGGGGAAAAAACAAAGCCAGTGTATATTGAGGTGGGGGCTGGGATGGGGGAAGGAAATACCTTTGGGTATTTAGCAGATGTTGCTTAATTACTCTGAGTACCGAAGTGTAATTAGAAAGCCAAATGTCACAGAGAAGTAGAGTTTTAACATGTGTGCATGCACACACGGACACCCCCACCCCCTAGCCCCGGCCAGGTGCACATTTTCTTTCTACATTTTCAGGTAGTTCCTCTTCCTTGACATCATGATAGAACATTCAAGATTGAGAGACTCCATTGAGTTAATGCAACGCACTGTGAGAGCCACAGTTCAGAGGGAGATTTGCCCCTAAATGTAGCTGACTTTTCACCAGGGTTGAATTGCTTCTTTTTTCTCGATACTGAATGTAATCTGTCCCAAATTTTACACCACACACTAAAGAATTGAAGATGGCATATAGTCACCAGCAGTTAAAAGTGCTGGTGCAGCAGGCAAAATGAGGGATCTAGATTTTGGAGTTCTGGAACACAAGCTCAAAGGCTTGTCAGTTAGGTTTTTTTTTTGTGTGTGTGTGATATATGCAACTGGACTTTTATTGCGTGGGTTAGAATGGAGATAAATGTGAGTCATTTAATATTTCTGCTTTTCACTTCCTGTCTAGAGCACAGAGCATGCCCCACCCCCCCTTTTTTTTTCAGAAATAGCATTAACATTAGGAGGCTTGTGAACTATTTTCTCTCTTAGCCATTTGCCGAAATTTTTTTGGTCTCCCCTTCTTCATTTACAAAAGGGGAATGATTCTTTCATGTTGTGATAAATGGATAGTAGCCAGTAAAACAGGGGTACTTTCAACCTGTAAAATACCATGTGAAGAATTTTAATCTTAAAAAGTTAGATTTTTCTTTAAAATATTAATGAATTAGTCATTTGAAGATATTCTGTTTCACTAACAAAGAAATGCATCTGAAAGAATAATGATGTGATATTTTATCATTATCTATCAGCTTGGTAAAGATAAAAAATATTGATGATATGTAGTGTTTGTGAGAATGTGGGTATGTTGAATCAACTTTTCTGCAAGGTATATTGTCAATATATTTAAAATTTTAAATGATCATGCCTTTTGATGAAATGACCCCTCTTCTAGAAATTTATTCTCAGAAGAAAATCAGAAAGGTATTTAAAGATATATTTATAAGCTTGTTCATCTTAGCTTCCTTAATAAGATTGAAAAATGGGAAATAAGATACATGCCCACTAATAGGAAATTGTTAAATCAATTATGGTATACCCCAAATAGAATAAATACTCTGTTCAAAATAAGGACATAACTCTGATGATATGGAAAGATATCTAGAATATATTGCTAAGTGGAAAGCAAATTATAGAACTATATGTTTAATATTATTCCATTTGGATAGGTATATTTATATTTATCCCTATATTTATATTTATCTACATGAAGAATATTTTTGTCTGTCATAGTCATTGGAAAAGGAGGTTATTGGAAAAGGACTTTCACTTTATACACTTTTGACTTGCCTAAACTTTTTTTATAGTGAATGGTGTTACGCTGTATAATCAGCCAACACAATAATAATAAAGAAGAAAAAAGAACCCAAGGGACACTGAAATGAAAAAAAAAAAACCTCTGAATTCTACTGTTTCTACTAATTTCTCTCATTTGTAATATGACCACTGAATTGGATACACTCAACTTCTGATCAGCTAGGTAGGTACATGGGCCTAGGCTATTTACAATGGACTAAAGAAACAGTAAAAGATAAACAAGTATGAGATAAACAGTATGAAGATACGATATAAATTGGTGGGGATGGCCATAAATAACACACTAATCTATTTAATGAAATAATATATGACGGGCACCGGATGAGCCTGTGAATTGATTATCATGTGAAAATAAGGTCGTTGAATTTAGCGTAAGTGATAGGGGCCACCGCCGGGGGATGATAGGCACCGCATTCAATGCTCTGGGAAGCGTGATTCTCTCTCCAACCTCTTTTCTTTCTGAGAGACCCAGTGGTGGGCACTAGAGACTTTCAGTCTACTTTGCCTTTATTTTGGACTGAGACCTAGATGCTATCATGTAAAAATATCCCTGCTAATGCATATTAAGATGTGACATGCTTCCTTTTTTTCTTTTTTTTTTCATTTTGTATGCCTTTGTATCATTAACCTGAGAGGAAGAAAACAAAACAAAACAAAACAAAAAACCAAAAAAACTCCCCATATCCCGACGTGTAACTAAAAACCTCCCGGTGAGATTTGTTTAGTGTGAGAGAGTGATTAGTAATTTTTAGTGATTAGTAATTTTCTCCCTCAGGTGGTTTTTCTGCATTCCTGTAGAGATCGTGTACACAACAGGGCTGCCAAGTGAGAAGAAAAGACTCAGGCAGAAAATATCACGCTTTAGAAAACAGTGTGTGTGTGGGAGCGCGCGCGCGTGTTTTAAACAACTGTTTTAGTTACTTTGACAAATAAAGTGCTTTGATTTGGAATCATTGCTTTTATGTCTTATATAATCTCTGGTCTTGCAAAGAGTTCCATTATGCAACGATTTTTTACAAGGGAATTCTATCTGTGTTCCTATCCACTCATAACCCTGTCTCCCTCACACCGTTTCTATCCCCCCATTGGGTTTTGGAAAGCAAATCAATTTTAAATATCTTAGCTTAACAAGGCCCCAGGGCTTTATTTGCAGGTTTTTTAAGGCCCACTGTGGAAATCACAGGATTGAAACAGAAGGAATTTAGCTTTTTCAATTAAAAAAAAAAAAAAAGACTGCAGAGGTCTATAATGAGAGAGTTCCATGAAGGAGGGCCATGTTGTTAGCGTCTTGCTTGGTCAACCCTATCTGCTTCCCAATAAAGGAGGTTTTCACACAGACTCTTGCCTCCACACAGATGAATTGCTGGCCAGACTGTGTAGTTGTTTCTCTTCTTGCCACTCCCCGAGGCTGGAAATGATGTAGCACAAAGATGAAGCAAGCCATGTGGCCTCAGGATTCTCCCACTGGTACCTTTCATAATTGTATTTTTGCATATCCAACGGGCACCTACACTGAGCCCAGTGACCTCACTAATTCTAGTTGCTAGCTCCTCAGAATGTTGCTCTATGAACCCCAGAGAATGATACACTGTTTCTTTGGTTACTCCTTGGTTTCTAAGACTAAAGTTGGTGCTTAGGACAGTAAGTGAAATAAGCTTTAAAGGCATTTATGCTGACAAAATTGAATAGTTTGCTGACCCACCTTACCCAGCTGATGGATTTTAGTCATGTCCCCCATTATCATTATCATTAGCAGCAGCAGCAGCAGCAGCAGCAGCAGCAACACAGAGCTACTGCACTTTGCCGTTATAAGCGCTTTCTCATGCATTGTCTATTTGGTCCTCATGGCTGTTCTTTGAGGTCCAGGAGGGTGTTTCTCTTCTCACCATTTTAGATATGAAGATGCTGAGGCTCTAAAACCACACGTTTAGCATCAGAGCAAGGAAGAGAATCCAGACTTTTTAATTCTGGGCTCTGTACTCTTTCTGAAGCACCTCGGGGGGGGGGGGGGGGGGGGGGGAGGTGGGGGGATGCTCTGGGAGAGGGGCACCAACCACTCTAACTCTGGGCCGAGAGCCTAGCCTGCCTTGAATTCTGATCTTGAGCAAAGACTGAGGTTACTTTAGAATACAAGTGATGACTTTGAAGTGGATAGATTAGTCATTCTGCAAATTTAGTGTAATGATCTAAGAAAACACAATTTCCCCCCTCTTTGGTAAATTGGCCATATGATGGTGCAAGGAGGTGTTCTGACAAGACTGAGGTGTCACCTTGTGAGGTCCTCCCAGAGATAGCTTTAGGTTACCTGTTCCACGTGGTAGGTGAACCGCTCCCCCAGCCCTATCTCCATGGATACGAACAGAACTTGCTCTCTTCAGTTCTCTGAGTGTGAATGGCAAGCCCAAATTGGCTGACCTAAGCCACTCAGGGCAGCATGAAGCATTTAAATGTTCAACATGGTAAATGAACAGAAAATATAGGTGAGTGAGACTGACTCGTGGCTGGGGAAGAGGCAGAGGTGGACGGTTTTCCATTGCCCTCGCCGGAGACCGTGGTTGGGCTAAAATGCCTCTCCCCTCCCATCCTTGCCCGCTGGGCACCAGGATTGTAAGCTGTTGCAAACTGTGGAGAGAAGAAAGGGATATGGGGGTGGGTGGCGGTCTGAACAAAAGCGGGAACTGGGGCGCATGTAGAAGTTCCACAAGACAAGGCAGAGGGTTTCTCACTAGGCTGTGACCAACTCTAATGTTAGGGAGAAACATTCTATTCATTTTTATATTTCTTTAAGCTGAGTGCTGTGCAAGGCACATAGTAGCAGTTGCTCAATAAATATTTGTTGAGGTAATGATAGTAAACTGGTGTGGACTTTTAGTAACCTCACCTGCTGTTTCCTCCCTGGATCAAGCACCCAGTTTAAACTGCTGGCCTGGCCTGATGACTGCCCCTAGGATTGCCACTTCTGATCTCGCTATCATTTGTGGACCTTCGGACTTCGCCTGTCTTTGGGGCCTGCATAGTGCCCCCAGCCTGGCCTCTATTTCTGTTTCCTGCAACTGACTTCTGATGGAAGTGTTGTCAGGTAAGCTGTTTCCAAAATTCTCAGCTTTCCAATTAGTTACGATGGAACCAAATAATTCTGGAAAAAATGTAGCCCTTTTAGAAAACTAGTTGTGAAACAAATGATTTTTGTCGCAATATGAGATTCCACATGTACGGTGGTGGTTTTACCAAAATTTTAAGTCTCATAAATCCTGGCTAAAGGAATAAAAAGTCTGCTTTTGGGAGGCTATTTGGCTGTGTCTATCAAAATTTTAAAAAAGTATAAACATTTTGATCTAGCAATTCAGTTCCAGAAATCTAACTTACAGAAATATATGTGTGAGTGAATATAATTACAAAGATGCTTAATGCCACATGATTTGTGATCGTAAAAAACGGAAGTCATTGTAAAGCTGTTAACAAGGAAATTGGAAACAAATAAATTATGTCCACACAAAAGAGTACTATTCATCAAGTAAAAGGAATCAGGGAAATTAGGATTTATTTTTATATTTAGTATGCCAGGGGCTGAATAATTTGCATAATATCACATTCTTTATGCTATATGTGTGTGTATATATGCAAATATATCTGTGTATAATATATACATATACACTACTATATGTATTTTTTATTATGTATAGTTATATCTATGTATTCCTATTTTTGAATATATGCATAGAGAAAAGTTGGAAGGACACACATCGAATAGTTAAGAACGGATATCCATGAAGAGAAGAAATGGAATAGGGATGGTTATTACTTAGCTGATCATCTACTGCTCTGATATCTTCTCTTTCCTTCTGCCATTTTGGATCATGTATCTTCTAGGAAGATGAAATAATGGTTAACTCACTTCTGTATTTATTAGCATTTGTGCCTATGCTTATTTTCTCTTCTATGGCCTGTGTGTGTATGTGGGGGTGGGTCTGTCTGTCTGTCTGTGAGTAAACTGAAATCATTGGGAAACTATTGGTGAATTTGAGCTTGTGGGTTAGTGTCAGAGTTCCTATATCTCTTTTTTTCTTGCTTCCCATGATCACTGATCATAGGTATTATCTGCCACCAGGAGTAGATGAAAGATATTTATAAATGTGAGTCATGTACAATTTCCCAGGGCTTTATGTTAGAATGCAGATGACTCCTTTCTCAAATTCAAAGAAAGCCTTGAACAAAATGACAAGAAAGATGCAGGTTGTCTGGCGTCTCCCCTTTCGGTGCCCATGCTTTCTTGTTGTCTTGAATGGCAAATATTTTCGAGAAGATAGTAGGTACGAAGGTCAGGTCCATCAGTCACCAACTGTGTGAACGGGGGCCACTCATTTAGTCTTGCAAAGCTTTCATTTTCCCCTAAGTGACACAATAATATCCATCTAGGAGGACTTTTGTGAGGATGAAGTCAGATACCGTGTGTGAAAATGCCTAGTACACATCATAGATGCTCAATGACTATTTTCTCCCTTCTGATTCTTATTTTAAGGATCCTCTCAAATAAGCTGTTGAGCTTTGCCGTTCTCGGATCATTTTCATCTTCTGTAGCGCCCCGTGGCTTCAGAACATCTGCAGTTGTGTCACGCCTTCCCCTTCCGCCACCGTGACTCCGTGTCCCTTCTTTCCTCTCCGTTCTTCTCTCCTCAAGCACTTCCTTTTGCCTTTGGCTCTTCTTCCCTATTTCCAGTTCCACTTTTTCTAATTCCATACCTTCACACCTTCCACTTTCTCTTCAATTCCTGACTGCTTGGGGAAGAGACACACGGTTCACAGAGAAAGAGAAAGAAACAGAGTGTAGTAAGGGAATGAAACCAACTGTGCCTCCTTCACAATTGAGCCACACTAGGTTTCTCTCACTTCTCCAAGCTGTGCTTCATCATACCTCCACGTCTTTGCACATGCTGTTCCTTCTTTACTTTTCCCTACCTTACTCGGCTAAATTCCACTTGTGCTTCAGGTCTTAGAGGCATATCCTCTGGGGGCCTGGTTCTGGGCTCCAATATAGTAGGTCAGATGCTCTTGCTCTTTGTGCCCACAGGGCTCCATGCTTCCCAGGCCCAAATAGTGACATCACTAGACTATAATAGTTCATATAATAGTCTCTCTTTCCTGCTACAATACCAGCTTGTACACATAGATTGTCACCTGTTTATTTTCATATTTCTAGTGCTTTGCTTAATGCTTAGCTCTTAGCAGGTGCTTATCGAATGGAGCTGTAACTTGGTGTGTTCATCATCAAGTTATCTGGGAGACCCAACCTAGTTTTTCTCAAGCTGGATTCTACTCTGGGACCTCTGTCTTGTTCTTACACTAAAACTAGTCCACAATTTTGAATGGCCCTAATAAAAGCAAGATGAAATTTTGCATACTGTCTGTGCCTATTTAATTGGAATAAATTTCCAAACCCCCTTAGCCTGGGGCTAAGGCTCCAAATAAACTTTTCAGCTTTTCAGCCCTCTGTGAACCTGATAATATGTGTCACACAAATTTGCCAGCATTGTCACCTTTTTGTCCTTGCTCATGCTGTTTCTTCACCTTGTGGGGTTGATTCTCCCCATTCTTTGACTATTGAAAATTTTCTTATCCCTCAAGCTCCTGTTCAAATAATGGCTCTTACTTCTTGAAATTAAATAAGATAAATTGCATAAACGCATAGCACAGTGGTTGCCATAGAGCAAGTAACAGCAATACTTGCCACAGAGCAAGTACTCTAAAGATTAGCTATTAGCATCTTTTCTTTACTGGACTTTAAGCTCAGAGAAGGTGGGAACCATGTTTATATTGTTTATATTGGTACCTAAGCACCGAACATAAGGCTGAGTGCATAGTAAGTGCTCAGTAAATGGTTGTTGAATAAATGAGGGAATTAATGATCTAAATGACTGTCTAATAGGGCAGACCACATACTAAATGTGGTGTGCTACCTCCAGGCAAAGCCAACTACCAGGTGTAGTGGGTTTATCCGTATGAGTTATTGAAAACAACTCCAGTTCTTTAGCTACCTAGATATGACCTAAAAGATTTTCTAAGAATCACTAATAAATGATTGGCTAAATATGTGTAGATGTTAGACAAGCAGAAAAAATATGTAAGTTTCTTTGGTTAGTCAAAGGTTCTGCTTTGAATGCAGAAAATATTCAGGTGAGAATAATTAAAGGAGATTTCATGTTTAATCGGGTCCAATTCAATGGGACCTTATAAAAAATCAAATTTAGGAATCCTGCTTCCTCCCATCTCCTACACTAGTGGTACAGTTTAAAGCCAATGTTAATAGTGAAAAATCAAATATTCTCTGTTTCACATATTGAATTCCTTTAGAGGAAGTCTGAAGTGGTGAGTATTTTAACTCCATTAAACAGAATGCTAGAAAGATCTTTTTGAAATACAAAATAGTTTTAGTTTGAAAAAAGTCCAGGTAAAATACAAGAATGCTTTGAATAAAGTAATATATATATAATATATTGGCAGTATATTCATACTTGTATGCAAAATGTCAATATTTGCTGAGTAGTATATGACCCAGTCTAGAGTATTTTGGAATAAAGTTCTCCATCATTTCCAGGTACAATTACACATGGTCTTTCCACTAATTATTTTTTTTTCTCTTTCTACATTCCTTTTCTTTTCCAATTCCCCTTTCCCTAGAGTGATAATCTTGTAACACCAGACTTTGAAGGGAGAAACATTAAAAATTAAATTTTGAATGACACAGTCCTTCTTAATAGTAGCTTAATAGTAGCTTTCACATCTAACAGTAAGCAAAATCCTTGGATTTAAGATGATCAGCACAACTGGCACACCAAACAAATAAAAATCAATAGCAAATAAGAAATGATTCTACATCCTCTGAGACCAAGCAGTAGTGTCTCCCTGAGCTGACCATCTGGGAGGTCAGGAGCCATGATGATTTTATCAGCTGCTATGACAAACTAGAAGAAGCAGATGAACCCTTTGCTCCTTTCTACAGCGGTGGTTGTGGGGGAAAAAATGTGATTCAGACCTGTTGGCATTGGGCATGGTTCTGGATATCTCATGTTAATTCTGTTCTAGAGACTGTGGAAGATGTTAAATCTATTTCTGTAGACAAATGACCACTTCTTCTCAAGGTTGAGGTCCATTCTTGTCTTCTCTGAGATGTCAAATATGCCTGTGAGGCTCCTGAGACCTTGCTCTTTCCCAAGGCTCTGGATTCCTGATGAAGACCAGTGTCTTCCCTACAACACAGCTGCCTCCTCTTTGGGCCACCATTACTGACTGATCACTCTCTCATGCCCAGGAAAGCAATCTCAACCCCATTGAATAGACCCCAGCTTACTGTTTATCGAACTATGCTCTTTCTTTGTTTCTGTAGTGGAGCACTGACACTTATGTAGTGTGGCTGTCACTGTACCCCAATAACCTTTGAGAAAATAAATTGATGTTCAACAGCAATAACTCACATTTTAGTGGCTAATTCCATGTCTTTTTACGTAACATACGTCTTCAGACCCTCTGTTCAAAGTCTCACTCAGTTACTTCAGGTATTATTCAGCTGTTTCTCAGTTACTTCATGGGGGCTTCCATAAGCTCATGACCAATTCTATCTAGTTCTTCTGCTCTAGATCCTCCACTGATGCCCATGGCCATCAACACCAAATTTGTGAGGCCAAATAAGAGCCACTCCTTATTTTCTGCCAATCTTCATGAGCGTGATTGTTTTTCTAGTACATTCTAAGGCTGCAAACCTATAAAATGCCAATATAGCACTGCACTTAAATTTCATTTCCCTGGAACCATGGTGGCTTACATAATAATTAGGAGAAAACTCCTCTTTCCCTTTGTTACTCAGTTATGATAAAAAAAAAAGAAGCACTCTTTGTGCTCCAATATTTCACAAAATCCTCATGAAAATAACTTTTTTTGTGTGTTCTGATTGAAGTCCTGTTTTTTTGTAAGGCTCACAGGTAGTATTTTGAGCTGGGTAAAGAAAGACAGTCTGCTCTTCCTCTTTCCTTGTTTTGTTTTACATGTCTTTACCCAAACGTTTCTTTACAGATATTTGGCTTTTGTTTGTGTGTTTGTATTTTGGGGACATTTCTCTTGTCTTTTAAGGAGCTCCCCAGAATCCCACAGAATGTATCCAGAACCTGGTCACCTGGCCATATCTAGTTGCCAGGGAAACTAGGGAAACGTGGCCTTTTATTCCATGTGTTAATGTACCTAGCCAAAAATCAGTATTCTGTTAAAAAAAAAAAAAAGGAGAAGGAGAATTCATTTTTGGTACAGACGACCAGCAGTCTCTGCTACAGGTTTTAACCTACTTTCCAGTTTTTTCCCCTACCAGCCATCCCTTTTATACACTTGGGTGGAAGACATCCAGTTTGTTCATTGGTCTGAATATGGTATAGTTTTTCCCACTTCTGTGTCCTTGCTCATCATGTTCTCTTGTTTGAAATGCCTCTGGACTCCTTTTCTTGCTTTTGAGTTTGCATCCTCCAAGGCTCAGATTGGAGTTTTCCTTCTACATAAAGTATGGTGATTACTTTTCTTCTAGATTTCAATGCTCTTGTCTATACCATTCGTGGCAACTTTTACCTTTTAAATTTATACTCAGTGCTTTCCTTGTAAGCCTGTCAGTGCAAGGGCTGATAGATTTTCTGAAGGAAAGAAGTGAGAACAATGTCTTGCTGAAAGCCAGTGCTTGGCAAATACTTATTTTTGTTGTTGTTAATAACCTAGGCTAAGGTTTGATGAGATGTATTAAGGATTGTGTAAGTGTTCCAGCCTGAGAACAGTTGAGTCAAATCATGGAACTGCGCTATCTCTATACCTTTCTTCTGAGACTAAAAATAATACTTGGAGCTTTAGTTAATCTCATAGGGATAAGGAGCGGGATTGGCGGGGGTGAGGGGTGGGGGGGTGGTTTCAAAAATTATTGCAGCCTCAACCCAGGAATCAAACTCTCCAATTTTTGGATAACATCAATTTTGGGATAATATAATACATTTGTTTTTAAAATTATTTTTAGAATTGGTAATACATTCACATTTTAATTTTTTTTAAAACAGATTTATCCATTATTTGAGAGAGAGAGAGTGCGCACACCAGCACAGCGTGGAGGGGCAGAGGGAGAGGGAGAGGGAGAGAAAGCCCAAGCAGACTCCATGCTGAGCGGGGAGCCTGACGCAGGGCTCAATCTCACAACCCTGAGATGAGGACCTGAGCCAAAATCAAGAGTCAAACGCTTAACCAACAGAGCTACCCAGCCACCCCATTCATATTTTAAATATAAAACATATAAAAGCTTCATTTCCTTACCAGTCCTTCATCCAGCCATCTCTATCCCTCTGATAGGTAACCATTAATATTGATTTCTTAATATCCTATCAGAGATATTCTTAAAGCAAATAGAAACCAATACAAATATATACTCTTTTTTTGACTCATTTTTTCTAAAAATCACAAAATACTATACACACTTTACTTTTACTCAGTATAACTTGAAATTTTCCATATCAATACAGCAATCGTGTCTTAGTTCCTTTTTCCAGTTGCATAGTATTCCACTGTGTGGACACCATAGTTTATTTAATCAATCCCTTTTTGACAACATTTATGTTATTAGCAGTTTTTTTCCATTACAACAATCTGCAGGTAATATCCTTGTACTTAATTCATTTTGCATTCGTGTATCTATAGCGTAAATTCCAAAAAGTAGAATGGGATATGTATTTGGAGCTTTAACAGATATTGCCAGATAGCCCTCCATGAGAATGCTACCAATTTATATTCTTACCAGCAACATATAAAAGTGCCCATTTTTATGCAGTCTTGCCAGCATAGTGTATTATCAAACCTCTGAAATTTTTCCTGTCTGTTAGGTGGAGGAAAAAACTCCGACTTCATCTAGTCTTAATTTGCATTTTTATTACCATGAATGAAGTTGGGCATCTATTTTTTCTACTTATTTAAGAACCATATCTCCAAATGTCTGCCGACAGAGGAATCGATAAAAAAGATATGGTATATATGTATATATATATATATACACACACACACATATATATGTATGTATATAATGAAATATTACTTAGTGATCAAAAAGAATGAAATCTTGCCATTTGTAACAACATGGATGGAGCTAGAGTGTATTATTCTAAGTGGAACAAGTAAGTCAGAGAAAGACAAATACCATACGATTTCACTCATATGTGGAATTTAAAATACAATACAGAACATAGGGGAAGGATAAAAAGAGAAGGAGGCAAACCATAGAAGACTCTTCATTATAGAGAACAAACTGAGGGTTGCAGGAGGGGAGGTGGGTAGGGGGATGGGTTAAATGGGTGATGGGTATTAAGGAGGGCAGGCACTTGTGATGAGCACTGAGTATTATATGTAAGTGAAGAATCACTAAATTCTACTCCTAAAACAAATATTATACTATATGTTAATTAACTAGAATTTAAATAAAAATTTGGAATGGGGAAAAAGAAAAGAGCCATATCTATTTTCTTTTCTGTGAATACTCTGTATCTTTGTGAACTTTTTAATTGGATAAATAGCCTTTCATTTATTCTTAGTGGATTTGAAGGTACTGTTTATATATGTGAGAGATTAGTCCTTTTTCTATACTTCAAGTTGTAAATATTTTTACCTAGTTGTCATTTGTTTTTCAGTTGGCTTATTTTTTTTCTCCCAGAAAAGTTTTTTGATTCTTATAGAATGGCTCCTATCAATCTTTTCTTCCATGGTTTCTGGATTTTGTGTGAGTTACAAAGACTTTCAACACAATATTATAAAATAATTCTCTCAATTTTTTCTTCATTTTACATTTAAATATTGAATCTATTTGAAATCTCAGGCTCCCTTTTAAACCATTTCAAGCAAATATGTCCTTGGGATAGGGTTGCTAAATTTTATAAATAAAAATACAAATACATCATTAAATTTGAATTTCAGATAAGCAATGAATCATTTTTTAGTACAAGTGTGTCCCACGCAATACTGGGGGCTTTTGCTTAAGACTGACTTATAATAAATAATGATTCATTGTTTATCTGAAATTCAAATTTAACTGAGCATCCTATATTTTACCTAACAACCCTAGTTTGGGAGCCACTGGCCTACCTGCTTAGACATTTTAGATTGGTGTGAGTCTCAATTTAGCCTATGTCAGGGCTCTGCTCCTCTTCCTCATTCACCATTTAAAAGTTTAATGGTATCGGGGCACGTGGGTGACTCAGTTAAGCGTCCCACTCTTGGTTTCAGCTCAGGTCATGATCTCATGGGTGGTGAGATAGAGCCGGCATTGGACTCCTTGCTCAGCAGGGAGTCTGCTTCCCCTCCCCCTTCTTTCTCTCCATTCAATCAGCTAAAATGATCTCTTTAATTTAAAAAGGTCCTTAAAGGATTTTAGATCTGGAATTTAACTGCTGGAAGAAAGGCAGAACATCATGTCCTCGGATCCTGGAGAAATGCTTCTTTTTGCTCTCTGGCATTATTAGGGTTTTTTATGAAAACCTTACTTTTTCCTGTCTTAGTGCTTTCCTTAGCTTTCTTTCCTAAGTGAGTTAGGGCTCTCTTGAGTGTGTCACACATGATTATGGTTTCCTTATTCTGTAAGAAGAGTGCAGAAGGGAGAGGGGACCAGACACCCTCTCATGGACTCTACTAAACCTGGGATTTTGAAATCCAGAGTCTCACTTCTGGCAGAATTCTCCAGTTCTTACAAAGAGAATATATACTTTATTCCTGATTTCTACCTTGATTTTGATATACCAGGAGGGTTTTCTCTTCCCATCGAAGGTAATTTTTCACGTGCAGATCCTATATGGATTTTGTTAGATTTATGCCTCAATTGTTGCTGTTGTTCTTCCTCTTTTTGGTAGTATTATAAATGGTATTGTTTCATAATTTCATGTGCAAGTTGTTCATTGCCAGCATGTGGGAAAGCAATGACTGTTGTATACCGATGTGATTTCCTGCAACCTTGCTGTCATCACTTATTAGTTCCAGGAATTTTTGGTAATAGATTCTTCAGAGTTCTCTACATTAACGATCATGTCATCTGCAAATAAAGGCAGTTTAATTCTTTCTTTCTAACCAGTGTATCTTTAGCTTATTTTTTCTGGTCTTTTTTTATTAGCTAGGACTTCACACAGGAGCCATGAGAGAGGATATCTTTATAGTGTTACTGATCTTAGGGGGAAGGTGTCCTGTCTCTGACCATTAAGTATGATGCTAGCTGTAGGTTTTCCCTGTATACCCTTTTTTAGATTATGTGAGCTCTCTTATAGTTCTCATTTTGGAGACCCACAGAATATAAATGGTTTGTTTGAACCTAATCTATTGAGAGATTTGATATATGGTCACTCCTCCCAGGGCAAGAGTGGTTTGGAAGTGGTAGCAGGAAAGGACATTCTACCCTTGATTCCTATGGTGACTAGTCCCTGAGTCAGCTCTGTGCTGCCTCCGTCCTCCACCCCCTCCACCATTCCTGGTCATAAAACCAGGAATCTCCAGCAGCTGCATTTGGGAAAGAGTCAGCATGAGGTAGAGTGATGAACTTGCTTTTTACATCTGAAGAACTGCCACTTCTTATCTGTGCGACCTTGGATGAATCACAAAACCTCCTTTCTAAAGTCAGGGCCATGCTTACTTTATAAAGCTGTGAAGATAGGTTGAAATGATGTAAACTTTAAAGTACTCTACAAATTTACCTTTTCGACGCTAAGTTCTTGGAGGGCAGGATCTGTGTTAGTTCATTTTTGTGTCCCCTAAATAGTATGGGGCACAGTAAATGCTTACTATACATCTAACTGGTGTGTTATTACAGATATTTATCCCTTCAAGATCTCTTTGTCCTTGGGCTGTGTGTGGGGAGGTAGTGCAAGATTGTGTGGGCTCTCACAGTCAGGGTCCGTGACCTTGCACAAGTCACCCAAACTCCTTAACAAATAATTGGGCTGTGTACATGACTATGTGAGATGATTCAAATAAAGGATTCTGCAAAATATTGGCACATGGAAAACAATAAATGCTAGCTGTTATTTTTATTTGGGCAGAAACTTCATGATTGAACTAGAGAACTAAAGAGGGAAAACTATGGGGCTCTTTATTTGGTTGAGGTTGTTTTTTGGTGTTTCCTTGAGGGAACTTTCTTGTTTGTGCATGGATGCTAATGGAGGGCCAGAATGAGGGGGGAAAAGGGGCCAAAGCTGACTGCTGGTCCAAATTTCCATTTGTGCCAATTCACCATTTTTTCTTTTTCTGTCCACTAGGTGACACTGTTTACTCATCTATGCTACTCCATTTAGGCCTTTCCACAAATCTTAATTCAAAAGTAGCAAGTTTTATTTGGGGTAATGGTGAAGGGGGTGGGGTGGGGGACTGAATTGGGAAAGAAAGTATAAATAAACTGCCAGTGACCAACCGTTGAGGCACAATTAGAGGCCAGTTGTCACCTATGGTTATTTGATTTTATGGGCTAGTTTCAAAATATTTTTTAAACTGATTTTAAGAGCAACATGCAATTAGTTTTACATCTATTCAAGAAATGAAGGAAAACATGGACTACTTCCCTTCCCAAGCCTTCACGAAAGCAAAGGATAAAATAAAATCTTGTGTCTTTGACTGTAGAGTTGAGTAGACGCTCTTAAATGTCTATGTTTCCCGCTCTTCCACGATATTTAATGAGGGCACAGATTACTAATAAGCAGCTGAAGCAGTTTCTAGGCTAAGCTTAAGTTGGGCCTTCAAATCGAATAAAAATTAGTCAGTGCTGAGAAGAACCCAAATGCAGTGTGTTCGTTTGGGGGTAGAGTTAGCAGAGGGGCAGCCCCCTCCCCTGCTTTCCAGGTCAGTTATGGTCCCATTTCTGCATTGCTTCATTGCCACAAAATTAGAGGAAGCTGTCCTTTATCTGGATACCCCACACCCCCATTGAAATTAATGATAATTCCAAAATGGCTCATGTAACTGTTGAATAGGAAAGAAAAAAATTCCAAAGTGACTTTCTTCCCTTGCATTTCCAGGCTGTGGGCCAGGGAAATGTATCAACCGTATCGAAGCAAAGGATCAAGAAATCAAAGGGTTCATCCATTTGCCTCGGAGTTTGGGGTCTGTCTTTTCCACTTACCACCTCTTCATTGTCCATTATAACTTTAAAATTAACTTATTTATGCTGCTTGTAATGCTTGTTGATAGCTTTAATTTTTTTTTTCTTTTTGGCCCTCAGAGGTAACACAACCAAAATTCTCTAACAAATATTTCCCCGTTCAGAATTTTTCTGAAGCTTTCCTGGCCTCTCTTGCTAATGAGCTCCAATTTTCTTTGCTTTTCTGCGTGTCTACCAGCACGCACCACCTTGAGTTGGTGTGTAATAAACAACTAAATATAGTCACAGTTTTGGCAGCCAACTTTAGGAAGACTGTCACAAGGCCCCCTAAAACAGGAATTAAGCAGATTTAAAATGAATAGGCACTCTTTTGGGCTTGGGAAGAGAGGTTTTTCATATGTTGTGAGCAGCAGTTACCACAATGTCTTCTATGTATTTATGCCCCGCTTTATTTAAATTAACAGTAATAAATTTAATGATTGCTGGCAAAGCATTGTTAGATGTTCAGCACCCCTCTTTGACATGGGGCCTCTTCCAGAAAATTCTCTACGTGGAACCAATGCTGTGTACTCTGCAGTTACATGAAGAGGTTTGGGGAGCAGAGCAGGTAGCAGCAGCCTCTGCTAGCTACACAGAACGGTGGTGGCTGAAACATGCATTTTGTTCCTTGATTCAGTGTAGAGCACCCATGACATCTGGGATGTGCTCACATCTCCAGCTTGCACGGTCCTCTGAGGAAGAAATGAGAGAGCAGAAAAAGGAAAAGAGGGTAATGGGAGAGAGAAGGGGACAGAGAGAAATTCAGAGCTGGCTTTAGCACATTTGAATTTTAACTTTGGGGCATTCTCCTAAGTAGTGAATACTAATTATACTGAGTGTGTCAAATCGTGTCCTGTTTTTGTAAATCAAACAAATGTTCCCAAGAGATAGGTGGAGGCCACCAAGCCCATTTCATTTATGATGCAAGTTGAATGTATAGCTAGGACTCTGGGGGCGGGGGGGGGCATAGAGTTTGTGAGTTTATTTAGTTTTATGACATGTGCCTTGCACCTTCAACACTACCTTGACATAAAGGTGGCAAGCTTTCATTTGAACAATTAATATGCTATTAGGGATAGCTATAGCACTTTGTAGAAACATTGGGAATAAACAAATTGTTTCAAGGGACATGGGTTGTAGTGCTTTTCTCAGGGAAAATGAGAAACAGACCACAGTGCGTAGAGGATGTTGCTCTCATCAAGAATGCCTGCAGATCTTTACCAAACTCTCCTGAGGTATTTGTGCATGATCTAACGGTGACAATACAACAGGGTTGCTTCTAGGGGAAAGATTTGCCATTCCCTGTAACATTTGAGTGCTACACGCCCTGGATGATCCCGCTTCAGCTCTTAGAAGAAAGCAAGAAAGTTTTTTGTTGTTGCCAGGTGGATTTTCCTAAAGTGCCCTCGTTTTTCAAATCTTCAGTGGTTTGTCACTGTTTACTAAGTAATGCCTAAATGGAGTGGAGACAGAAGCCTTCCCTTCCCTGTAGTGCCTTTTCCAGTCTTTGTGCTCATGCTTCCCTGGCCGTCACGTGCCCACCAGATGGGACCCTGGATTTGGCTTTCCCAGTTTTCACGGAGCCCTGTCATTCCTCCTGGGAGGCTCTCAGGGACGCTCCTCTCTACCAACCATCTCTTAGGACGGGGAGCCTGCTCACCACTAAAGACCAGTTTAAGTATCACCTTCTTCAAGAAGTTCTACCTGATTTCCTCTGCCTCCAAGCAGAAGTAATCTTTCATTTTTCGGAACATTGTACCTCTTTTATGGCATTGAACTCCTCCTACTTTAGTTGGTAGGTACCTGTGTGTGCAGCATCTTTCCTACCAAACAACAAGCTCCCAAGCATTGGGGGATTAGATAATCTGCATCTGCCTCAGTCATCTGCATGGCATCCTGTATAGAATATGTGGTCATAAATATGTTTTGGGTAAATGAATGACATAAAGCATACATACTATCTTGATGGACTAATTTCAATAGCTGTGTCTAAGAGCTGATAATATAAAATAAAGTGTCAAAAATAAAGCAATTAGGAACATATTTCTTTATGTAGGTTTTGCTTCGGTGCTTTTTTTCAAGCAGTTACCTTCTTTCAGATATGTTTGACACATAGTGGGTGCTCAGTCAACCAGCTCCTAGCTGCTTGAATGTAGTATCACAGCAAATGAGCTTCCACAATCAGGCGAAGAGAGTTTTTAATCAGACTTTTTTGAATTTATGAACTGGTGAACAATCTTTCCAGGTTTACATGGAAACTGGAAAGCTTAAGAGGCAGAGTGAATCATTTCCATTTTTGATGCGCATGAATCTGTGGACTGTTGACAGTAAAGGATGAGAAACATGTAGCAATGTGATATGAACTAACACTAGCACTTATTGAGCACTTATGGTATGCTAGGCACCCTGCTCATCAGTTCATATGCATTACTTCATTTGACCTCCCGATAACTGTGATTTCCATTTATAGATTAAAAATACCCAAGTCTTAGAAAAGTTAAGTAAGTTGCTCAAAGACACACAGCTAGTAAGTGGCAGAACCAGGAATCAGACCCAGGTTGACTAACTCCAGTGCATATACCATTCTGCCTCTTCGTGCAAAGTTATGTCCTTCCAAAAGAAAACATAGTGTTCTTTGACCAGTGTTAAAAATAGCAGTTTTTATTCAGCCTCACCTCTTCTCATTGCCCTTCATTTTACAGATGAAGGGATAGATGCCCAGAGAAGTTAAGTCCCTTACCCAGGATCACAGAGCTAGTGAGAAGAGGGATTAGACCACAGATATCTAGACTCTAGTCCAGAGGACCACCATTAGAAGATGGTGTGTTAGCACACAGATTTGGATGTACATGAGTTGGCAATGTTCTCCCAAACATAAGCCCTATGTGCAGTGAAATCCAAAGGCAGCTCAGCTGACCCCAGCGGTGTTAATGATGTCTGATTTATAAAGCGTTCTGACTACCTTTCCTTTTGCTCATTGGTTAATCCAGTAGTACTCTCCTCAATCCAGCACACACATCACTGTTTATGACCAAAGCAACCAAGAGTGCCAAAGTTATCCATTCATGTACCAGAGACCAACACACTCCCTCTTCTGTGGCTGAGTCTGCCCGCTCACACGACAACCAGGGTGTGAAGAGCTGGCTGGGTTTTGGTTGAGTGTGAGGTTTGCTTTGTGGTGCACTTTGGAGGCCTCTCTGCTACTTGGGGACCACCGGTGTCTAAAATATCCACAATGGATGGTCTCTTGGGGTTCAGGCATTTCTTTAAAGATGCTGAGATTGTTGAAGCAAAACAAAATAAAGAGCAATGAAGGGGATGGCGACCACAACAATACAACACCACCGTAGAGCGTCTGGAATCAGAAAGCCAGAGGACTGGGCAGCAAAGGGTCAAGACTTGATGGTGAGTGAGGCTTCCTTCCCAGTTTAGCAGGGGATGGTCCTTCTTGTGCTCCACCAGGGGGCTGATAAGGACTTAGGTTTCCAGATGTTGAGAGGGGATTTGAAATCAGAAAGAACTCTGCCTCTGGGTGTCGAGTGATCATGGAAAAGCTATTTAGTCTGTTTGGACCTCAGTTTCTTTATCTGTAAAATGATATAAATCTTAGGGGGTTCTGTGGCAATTAGGTTAAGTTGGACAATGTAACTGAAGGCTCTTAGTAAATGCAGCACTATCCACACACCTCTTCTCCACTAATGACCAACTGCTGCATTTGGGAGGTCCACATTAAAAAGAAAATATGCATTCTGGGAGAGCAAACAAATTTTTATATCCACATTATCTTTTAAAAAATTGGCTTTATGATGAAGGATGACTCTGGGTAAATAGAGCATACATAGGTAGGGGCATTTCTTCAGTTGGGGTGAGTGGGAGGCAAGGGGAAGAATGAAGAGTCAGGTGCCAGAGCGTCATCTAAGAGAGTGTCTCAACAGCCAGTCAATGTGAAGGCCATGGGCTAGTGGTAGAGATGAAGAATCTGAAGAGGTCAATCAGGGCAAACATTTTTCTTGTCACCATTTGGCCCACGGCCATCCTTTTGCAGGTGTGTGAATGCCTCACGTGGTCTTTCTCAGTCACTGGGCTTTCAAGCGGCTGATATCAAAATCCTGCCGTGACCCAGCAACATAGAGATCTTGTAGTTTATCAGATCACAGAGCCTGATATCCCAGTAGCTAGAACACTGGGAGGAAGGGAGATTGAAGTGAGTTTTGATCAACCTTCATATCTTCCAATTGTGTTTCACACACCTAGGACTTCTGTTGGGAGAGGTGAGCTTAAGTTACATTTTATGTTATATTTTTCATTTTCAATTTCAGAGAGAAACAAATTCCCATTATCAAGGTGATTTTGCCCTTATGTATTGGAAAACTCTCAATATCAAACAAATGAAAAAAAAAACATTAGGAACCACTATAATATCTGCCCTGTATATTATACCTTTCTTGTCAAAATATCAAGTTAGGATTTATAAAATTTTAAAATTGAAAGATAATTTAAAATATTTTCTATCCTGTATACATATTTAAACCATCCTAAATACAAATGAAATTACCCTGTCTTTAAAAGGAGATTCCCAGGATCCCTTGAAAACTCACTTCAATATTTTGCTAGTCTTCCCACTGCATATTTTATCCCACTGCTATTAATTTTTCCCTAATGGAAGATGGAGACTAGCTTATTGCCATATTTCTCTGGGTGTTGCATTGTGTTATATTCACATTTATATTCCCACCACTTACCACAGTCCTTGGCACAAGGCAAGTATGCAATTGCTGTTTGTTGAATGAATGAATGAATGAAAAAATGCATGAATGAATGGATGAATGATTCTTGCTTCTAATTTACTCTATTGGTGTGTCTACTTTTTAGTCAGAATGATTCTAGTTCTTTAATGTTTCATGAGGAATCTGCCTTCTTTTGAACATCTGAACCTTTTGACTGGCTCTTTACTCAATCCTCTCAAAGTTTTTCAAGTTCCTCTTTGGTCTGAAGCCCAGAATTGGAGATCAGTGAAGCTATCAGGTAAAAATGCTAAAACTCTTCCTCATTTACAGAATGGAGTAAAAAAAAAAGAGTAGCTATAACTGACTAAGGTCTAGCTTGTAGGAGGTTTAGGATTAAGGGAATTATTGCTAAGTGTTTTTGTTCTTTTGTTTTTGTTTTTGTTGGTTTGTTTGTTTTGATGTAATGATGATAATATAATTAAGGCAAAAGTCTTTATCTCTTGGAAATATTCAAGTGTTTCCAAGTGAGATGTTATGGTGTCCAGGCTTTGCTTTAAAAAAATATCAGCAGGAAAGGATGGGAGGAAATTAAGGCAGTATAGATGAAGCAGGATATATTGATAATTTCTGAAGCTGGGTTAATTGTACTGTTCTCTCTGCTTTTGTGAATGAATATTTTTCATAATGTAAAGTTAAGAGAAATGCATGTAGACAAACATACTTATTCTAGATGGGAACAACCAGGACATAGAGAGGTGAGGAGGCATGCCTAGCATCATAAAGCTAGGTAATAGAGTCCTTGGACTACAAGGCAATTTGTCTTCCTCCCATTCAGATGCTCTTTCCAACATGCTATGTGTTAGGTCAGCTCGTTGTGCACTCCCTGTAGGTATTACTCATGTCACCATCATCCTGCTAATGATAACTTCAGCATGAAAAGACTATTCATTTATTTATTTATTTATTTATTTTTAAAGATTTTATTTTATTTAGAGAGAGAGTGAGTGCACGAGCAGGGGGAGGTGCAGAAAGAGAGGGAGAGAGAGAATCTCAAGCGGACTCCTTGCTGAGCATGGAGCCCGACATGGGGCTCAATCTCACAACTCTGAGATCATGACCTGAGCCAAAATCAGGAGTCCGACACTTAACCAACTGAACCACCCAGGGGCCCCTACAAAGACCATTTATTGACTCTAGTCTACTTCCAACCTAACTTAGTGTACTGTCCCTGTGGTTTTAATAAGCACAAATGTTTACATGGATTTTTACACTCCATGTAAAAATCAAAAGAGCAAATAATGTTGATATAACTCCCTGTTCTATAGCATTCTTAGAGACTAAAATAAAACATTAACAGAGAACAAAACAGACAAACATATGTGCAAGGAATTTCAACGATGAACAGTCACAAAACATATTTAAACTTTTAAGTAAGAAACTGCACACTGCAACAGAATCTAAATAATGTCCCAGAAGTAATTGCTAATTTAAGTGTGCAATAAAATGATAACATGCTTTGAAAGGGCTCTGGACAGCAGAGTCTGTGACAGATCCAGCAGGTTGGCAGCCATCCAAGGCTCAGAGCGGCTTCAAGTTTGGAACATCAGTAGCCAAGAACACATTAGGAATTCACCTGGGCCCAGAAAACTCAGGGTTACATGGCTTTGCCCATATTCCTTTTGAGAAAGAAAGAGCAAACATCTCTTCATTCAGAGGAAAGAAATAGGGATGGGTCTAAAGAAGGGAGGGGATGGAGAATTTTGTGTGTCAGGATGGAGAGGTGGGCGGGAGGGAGGAAATTGTTTGGGTGCGAGCTCGTTCAGGTGTAGCTCTAAGAAACATTCCATAAAATGGTTAAGCACATTGTCAGAGTGGTATAGCCCAGAATACACGCTTGATAGTAGGAAACCTAAGTCAGGTGACAGTCCAGGTGAGAAGAGGTGTTTCAGGGAGTCTTAACCAGGGGCTCTGTTCAGAACCAGGGAGACTTGTAAGATGTCTTCTGGAGGGGCGCCTGGGTGGCTCAGTTGTTAAGTGTCTGCCTTCGGCTCAGGTCATGAACCCGGGGTCCTGGGATCGAGCCCCTCATCGGGCTCCCTGCTCTGCGGGAGGCCTACCTCTCCCTCTCCCACTCCCCCTGCTTGTGTTCCCTCTCTCTCTGTGTCTCTCTCTGTCAAATAAATAAATAAAATCTTTAAAAAAAAAAGATGTCTTCTGGAAACCAGTTAAGTGCCATAAGGTGTTGGAGGCACTAAGAGGGAATTGTGGAAGCTATTGTGGAATTCAAATAGCACTCACTTCCTTAAATAGGTTTCAAAACATTTTTGGATTAGATTTAAGACATTTTCTTTGATTCATATTTCACAAGCAAGACATAGGTATTTTGTGCATTTTTCCCCCTGCCAGAATTAATTCTCTTTGCCTATAAGATGCATGTCATCATCATAACATTGTTTTTTCCCCCATATTTTTTTTATTGTATATTCCAATTCCCAGGGTGTTATAAAACTTTTGAAGAAGTTAATGTTAACTGTGGATTTCCGTATTAAATGAGCTTCTCAGTGAGAACCAGTTAGACATGAAAGCATACTTCCAAGTGAATTGTGTATTCATTTAAAGTTTAGGAAAAAAATAAAAACAAACCCTGCTCCACCTCCACCCAGCATGTGACTCCAGGTCACCACCCTTGAAACATTGTGCTTTTGAGCTTTTGACTGGATTTGCTTCTGAGGCTAAGAGAAGTGTGTGGCAGATGTTGGGAGGCAGTTGGGGACGGGGGTGGGGTGCAGGGATGAAGGGGCTGCCAGATGTTGAGCGGGAGGGTGGAGTGTGAGGATGAAAGCCTGCCAGATGTCTGTAGTGCAGAATGTTGGGGCACCTGCTTTCCATGATCTTCAGAAGATGATTTATATCACAACAGTAGGATCTCATAAAAGTCCTACCCCTCCTCAATAAATACTGAGTCCAGGACTCCTACAACTATTTTCTGCATGGTATCTTGCCTTGGATTATGTCTTTTTAAAAATTCAAGTTAAGGGTTATATGAATGAAAATACACAATCAACCAATATACTCATTTGTAAATAAAAGAGATTGGGAGGGGGGCTTTACATTTAAATCTGTTGTTCTAAAATGTAAAGACAATCACCTTTTATTTTCTATTTATTTTATCCTTCCAATAAGGGATGATTTGCTCATCTCTTTTCCCCACAATGAATTTAATAGATTTATTCATCAAGTTTTCTAAATTTAGACACCAAACTGATGTTTTTCTCCCACTGCTTAATTTTATTCTTAGCAGCACTTACATAAAGCCAGGCAGTGAAAGATATGGCAAAATTACTAACTTGCTGTGACCTGGAACGCACTGATAGAATAAAATAACAATAATAAAGATTGATGTACCAAAGAGACTTAATACCAAGCACTCCTAATGAAATCAATTTTATGCTTATGGTTTTTCCCTACAGGCTACATATTTCCTGTGGCTTTATGGAGTCTAAGTTTTCTTTGTGATGCCTGGGAGAGGCTCAATTCTTAGGCTAATAGATGGGCCATACAAAAGAAAATATGTGGATCTTATCATTTCTTTGGATTTTAGGAAACTTTAGTATTTTCTGGGACTAGATTTGATTACAACAGGTAAAATTCTTCACTCTGATCTTGTTTGAAAGGCTTAGAAATAATGGTATTTTAGGACTTGAAGAGTGACCCAAGAGACTGGGAACATTAAAAGAGAAGCTACATTTGTCCCAGTGGCCTCCCAATCTTCAGAAAGCCAAGGTTTGTCATTCACCATGCACCACAGTTAGCAGTGTTGATGATTGTTCCTCTGAACTGCACTGACATTCATGCATTTGGTAAATAATCACTGAGCACCTATTAGGTGCCACTCTGCTAAGTTCTGGGAATATGTGGTGAAAGAAGTCCTTTCCTTCTTGGAACCCCTCAGGTACTGGGGAAGACAGACACTGAACAGATAATTGCTCAAATAATTATTCACAATTTGTTCTATGAGAATGAGAAAACACAGTAGTAGGAACTTTGATGGAAGATAACCATGGAATGAACTGCTTTATGACTTGGCAAATTGGTCCTTCATTGAGGGTCACCAGATGGACTACTGACTTGGATAAGTCCATCTTTCAATGTGATGGTGTGCAAGCATTTTGTCAGGTGGTACTTTTAAAGTACCACCAAGAAAACAAGAAAACCTTTTTTTAGCCTGCATTCCAGCTTTTTCCAGGGGCAACCCCAGAGTTGAAACTTTTCTTCATATCCAGGCCCTGTATTTTTTAAAAAATAAGCTTTTAATTTTAGAATAGTTTTAGAATCAGAAAAGTTGTGAAGGAAGTACAGAAAGTTCCCATATACTTCACTCCCAGTTTCCCCCGTTAGTAACATTTTACTTTAGTATGGGACAAATGTCACAACTAATAAACCAATATTGATACATTATTATTTTTTAAAAAGATTTATTTATTTATTTCAGAGAGAGAGAGAGAGAGAGAGAGTGTGTGCGCGCACTCTAGTGGGGGAGGGGCACAGGGCGAGGGAGAGGGAGATGAGCAGACTCCCCGCTGAGTGGAGAGTCCAATGCGGGGGCTGACCCCAGCACCCCAAGACCTGAGCCCAAATCCAGAGTTGGACACTCAACCTACTGAGCCACCCAGGCACCCCGATACATTACTATTAACTAAAGTTCAACTTCCTATTCAGATTTCTTTGGTTTTTACCTAATGTTCTTTTTGCTCAAGGCTCTCATCCGGGATACCATATTACATTTATTGGCCCTATCTCCCCAGGTTCTTTAGCTATGACAGTTTTTCAGACTTCCCTTGTTTGTGATGACCTTCACAGTTTTGAGGAGTACTGCTCAAGCATTTTGTAGGACGCCCCTTTACTGCAATTTGTCTGATGGTTTTCTTATGATTACATAGGGTTATGGGTTTTGAGGAGGAGGCCTACAGTGGTAAAGTATCATTGTAATTACATCCTATCAAAGGTACCTACTACCAACATGACTTACCACTGTTGATGTTGACCTTGATCACCTGGCTGCAGTGGTGTTTTTTAGGTTTCTCCACTGTAAAGTTACTCTTTTCTCCCTTTTCCATACTCTACTCTTTGGGAGAAAGTTTCCATATGCAATCGGCATTGAAGGAGTGGGAAGTTATGTTCCACCCTCCTGAGGGCAGAGTTTCCATGCATATTATTTGATAGTCTTTTGCATGGGAAATTTGTCTATTCTCCCTTATTTATTTCTTTATTTAGTTGTTTACTTTTATCAGAATGGACCCATGAATATTTATTTTATGCTTTGGGTTATAACCCATTACTACTTTGTTTTGCTGCTCAAATTGTTCTAGCTTTGGCCATAGGAAGCTCTTTTAGTTGGCGCTTGTGCCCCTTACATATACCACATCACTGTGTGTGTATGTATTTTCTTTTTGTAATTTTTTGAAGTACCTCATTACTTTCTGACACTACAAGGTGCTCCAGGCTCATCTTGCCTATTTCCTGTTCTGGTCCTAGCCTCAGCATTTCTCCAAGGAGCCCTGGTTTCTTTTATTGGAGGATAGTATTAGAAACCAAGAACTGTCTGGGTGACTCAGGTTTATTTTTCACACTACAAACTACCTGTAAAATAGTGACTGAACAAGAATGTGGAGAGGAGAAGGAAGCCCGAGCTTCAGAGTCAGGCCTTATATCTGTTTCCCATATATTTCCTACTTATTACCTGCAGAGCTCTGGACAAATCATTTAACCTCTTGGGAGCTTACCTTTCTTATCTACAAAATGGGCACAATATTGCTTACCCTGTAGGGTTGTTGTGAGAATTTTTAAAAAAAGTCTAATGGGTCTGGCCTGTAGCATCTGCTCAAAAATTCATTTCTGTGGAGCGGTAGGTCCATATGGGTGTCACCACCCCAGAGTTGGCTGAACACCAAGGAAAATAAATGTTTAATTTTTTTAATTGCATAAACAAAACCATATTATCCATGAAGGAAATTAAAAAAGGAGGATGTTTTACTTACAATCCTACTACCCTAACATATGCTCCCTTTTAGTCCCTGTCATTATGTACTTATTTTAAAAATATTTTCATCACATTGTATATAATAAGAAAAATAATGTTTTACTGTTGTGTATCCAGTAATAATAAAATAGCAGCCCTTATTGAGTGCTTATCTAGTACTCAACCCTTTACGTGGACTATTACCATCTCTATTTTATAGCTGAGGGAACTGAGGCATGGAGGAATTAAGTCCTTTCCACAGGGCACACAGCCAAGGAGAGAGAGAGAGACAGGATTTGAACTGAAGGCTGTCTGACGCCAGAGCTTGAAGCCCTTAATCATTATGTTGTATTTTCCTTTTTATGCAGATACACACACGTAATCACATGTACACACAGATGCATATGTTTTCATTTCTTTATGCAGCATATACTGAGCATCTAGCATGCTACAGGCATTGGATAATGTTGGTAATGAAAAAATGATTTTTTCATAGTTGCTTTTTTTAAGGTGCTTAGGATTTTATAGGACATGTCACACACAGACAAATGACTTCAATGTGATGCTCTATGTAATAAATGCTATTGGAGGATACAGAGTTTGGTGTTTGGAAAAAATCTGTCCAGTGATGCCAGGGAGAGTTTGATGGAGGGGGTGGCATTTGAACTGAGACTTGAAGGTTGGGCCAGATTAAAATAGGTTTGCGGATACTAAAGGCATTTCAGCCAAATGGGATAGTAAAAATAAAACTGTAGAGCCTTGTGGTAGATTAGATCACTGAACAGCAGGTATTCATTTCATTTGACAAACTGCTTGCATGGAGCATACTCCCTTACCCTCAGTGACTTTGGCCTTGGCCTTGTGACTTTCTTGAGCCAATGTAATATGGGTGGAAGTGTCATCATGCTATTTGTGAGCCCAGGCCTCTGTCTGGGAAGAGCATGTCTCAGATTGCTCCTTCAGCGTGGGGTCTGGAATGAGTGCACATGAAAGCCGACTTGAAGGTGACCTGGCCTGACACGAACTGGGCCCAGATGAGCCCAGCTGACATCATGCAAACTTCAGCAGACATGCAGACCTGTTAGTACAAAATAAATGTCAGTTATTATAAATCCCTGAGATTTGGGGGGTTGTTTGCTATGCAGCATAATCTCAGCAAACATCTGATTAATACAAGGCCAGAAAGGATCGGCCAAATTAGAAGAGAAGGTAATTGTCCAGTTTGGCTGAAGAATACACATGCACGTCTGCACCTGCACACAGAAGGATTTTAACTTAAGCCATGAAAGGGAGTAAAATGGCTCAGACTTTGTTGGATTTTGGCTGCCAAAATGCCCAAGATGATTTTATAGCATCTTATGTAGGATTTATGAAAAATCTATAAAGTTATGAAATTGGAATGAAAGCACAGCATGTCTTTGGTATTTTTTCTTCTCTCCCCTGTCCCTTTGTGGGACCCAGCACATACCAAGTAAACATTAGGGACATGGGTCTTCCCTCAAAGGACCTTATCAATTGAGTAAGAAGATAGATATACACACAGGAAATACAAGGGAAGTTCTTGCAAATAGGAAAGTTGCAGGATTTAAGGTAAAGAAGGAATCTGATACTATTTTAGCTTAGTGACATAAAGGACATCTGCTAGCAAGAGGTTAACCATGGCAGCATGAACTATATGATTCATTCATAAATAGCTTCTCCTGAGGCCAGGTGGTTACGAAGGGTCCTCTACTCTCTCTACTTTTCCACCTTCAGAATCCAGGAATATAAATGCATGTTGCTGATGACTGACAAGCCACCTGAATGCTTAGGCCAAGGTAGAGCCCTGGTGGGAGGAAACAAAATGTTTTAAAGGCAAAAGAGGTGTGGAATTAAACAAACTGAGTGAATGGGTGGCTCTGTGGGAAAGGACCACGCAGGCATGGTTTTTTGGGAAAGCCTGAGGGTATAGAACAGAAACATGCTGGGGCCAGGGCTGGGTGGAATGAACAGAGAAGCCTTTCTTTAATATCCACCCTCTGGACTCGGGTTGGAAGCTGTCTCTCCAACTTCCTTCTGGTTTTGCTGTGCTTTACTGTCAGTAAGACATTTGGGGATGGGCTGTGCCTGCCCTTTCTCCCACTCACAAGTCACCTGTATATCGTCATGCCCAAAGAACTTGTCTCCTCTTTGCTTTCATGACATGCCCTTGGATGATGTGTCTCCTTTATGAGACATACTGGTACCATTACTTTTCAGCAAATGAATTCTGTACCGTGGAGTACATTTGCAACTGCAATTTCCCTCTGGCTTAAAGATAAGGAAAAATTTGTGACCATGGTACATAATTCGGAGGTGTTTCTGCCTCAGTCTCCAGTGGATCAACCCTGACTCTGTCCAGGGTGCAGGAAAACTGTAGGTCCTCCAGCTGAGTTCTAATTAAGTGGCTCTGAACCTCTCAATGGTGTGGCCACAGGGACCCTGACTGTAGCCATAAACCAGCTCCAAAGGAAGCCTTGTCACTTAAAGATCTACAAAACATAGTTCACTCACATTTGTTAAACACTTGCTCTTTAACAGGCGTTGTGGTAGGCATAGCAAGGAACACAAAAATGAATAAGACATGGTTCTTTCCTCCACGGGGGTTTATAATCTAGTGGAGAAATAGATAGGCACAGAAGCAACACAAGGATGTGGGAGGCTGACTGTGAGGACAAGTTTGAGCGTGGGCCAAATATGGAACCACCCAGCCTCTAGGTTCAAATTGGAACATAGTGTAACAGAAATCCTACCATGGCCACATGGAACGCCAAAAGCAGTCTGTATGGAGGGGACTGATTTAAAACATTATCTAGCAGGGTGGTCAAAGCTGAGGTATCTTATACTGGTCTGGGGAGAGAAGAACAGACCCACATGGATAAACGTTCCTCTTTTTAAAGCCCCACTTCAGCAATTTTTCTTCCTAACTTCCTATTTTTGCTTCACCTCCCAGAGGCACTGTCTAGGAGGCTTCTAGAACATTCTTTGCCTGGGGGATGAAGACAGTATAATTCTAGTGGGCCTTAGATCAGAACCAAGTGGGTTTATATTTTTAGCAACAAAACTACTGCATTCACCATGAGCTGATTTCCCTTTGGATTAAGTAGAAGGGAAGGTAGCTCTCCTTTCCTCTCTGTAAAAGTTAGCCTTCTTTCAGCTTCAGTGAGTGCTCATGGAGATCATCTTGGAGATGTGGTAGCAAAATACCACTTGCTAATAGTTCATTCATTTTTTCCTTAAGTGAAACGGTCTTGGAAGACAAGCCTGGGAATTAGGCATATAGGCTGGGAAAACAGACAGGGATTTGGGCAGCAGCTGTTTTTAATGTGTTTGGAGACTACATATGTACTATGGAGAGAACACATTGCATTCAGTAAGATCATAAAATATGCATGTGAGTGTGGTAAGAACATGACAATAAAAATGGTGCTGCCAACCCAGTGGGAACACTTTGTTATGCTGGCTGAACCATGTGGCTCCATGTCTCAGAACATGGCAGCCAAGCTATATTCTTTAGAGTTGAGATTTGTTGTGTTCTAATGCCACAATTCTCTATCTTTCCCACATGATGAATATACAATGCTGAAAGAGTTGTTAGTGGTAACTTCCAATGTCTGGGGAGAACTCAAGCCTGCCTCCCGGATCTATGGAAATATTTAAGGACGACACAGTTAAGGACAAAATTTTCAGGTGCAGGCAATTTGCCCTGCTAACAAGAGATAAAGCCTTGAGAGGGGAGGGTCAATGGTATCGTGATTAAAATTGGGTGAGGTAAGAAATCTCTTAGATTCTCAGGACACCTAAAAATCATTCTTTTTATGTTAATAAGCTTTTAATTTTGATATAGTTTTAGATTTACAGTGAAATTGCAAAGGTAGTACAGAGAGTTCCCTTAAAACCCCTCAACCAGTCTCAGTCTTCCCTAATGTTATGATCTTAGAGTATCATGGCGCATTTATCAAAAATAAGACACCAATACTGATACACGACCATTAACTCTAGACTCCGTTTGGATTTCGCCAGTTTTTCCATTAACGTCTTTTTTTTTTCCCCTGTTCCAGGATCTAATACAGGATACTGTATTCCACTTATTTGTCATGTTTCCTTAATCTCCTCTGGTCTGGGGCAGTTTCTCAGTCCTTCCTTGTTCTCATAACCTTACAGTTTCGAGGAGTAGGAACATGAGTATTTTGCAGGGTGTAAAAAACAAACATGCTGTGTTTTAAAATGAGGCCTGAAACTCTCTTGCTTGGGAGAAATTGCTTTGTCTTGGAAGCCTAGAGAGGAAACATCAGAGATGGATGAGATGGATGGAGAAGGCTAGAGATGGAAATAGAGATGGATGCCAGGGGAGAGAAGGCACAGAGGAGGATACTGTACCTGCCCTTGCTCTCATCTGCTCAGGGGGAGGAAGAGCACCTGAGTATTGTGGGTGGTCTGGTGTATTTGAGGGTTATTCCTGGAGTCAGTGGTGTAACCTCACAACACATCAGAGTCACTGGGGAGCTTTGAAAAATACTGATGCCCAGGGGCACTTGGGTGACTCAGTTGGTTGGGCGTCCGACTCTTGATTTTGGCTCAGGTTATGGTCTTGGGGTTGGGGAATAAGCCCCGTGTTGGGCTCCACGCTCAATGTGGAGTCCACTTGTCCCTCTGCCTCTGCTCCTTCCCCATTCCCCATGCCCCCCACTCACTCTCTCTCTTTCCCATAAATAAATGAAATCTTAAACTAAACTAAAATAAAAATACTGATGCCCAGGATTCACTCGAGACCAATGAAATCAGAATTCTGGGGATGAAACTCAGGCATGGGTATTTTTCAACAGCGTAGCAGATGATTCTAATGTGAGGCCAGGACTGAGAACTGCAGACTTAGCTAGCAATACATATTTGTATTGTATTCCTTAGCTAGCAAAGAACATATTTGCATAAGGACCCTAGACATAGCCATGGAAAAGGAGTAGACCCCACCTACACCCCTGGGATTTGGGTTTAAAATCCTGGCAAAGTATCTTTATCATAGATTTAATTGGCAGTATTATTCTACTTACTTTTCTTAACTAGCTTGAAAACTGTGTGCCAAGCCGTGGATTTGTGTCCTTAGTCATCAGTCTGGTGTGAGGCTAACACAAGTGAGTTATGGAACACTGTTCCTCACCTAGTATCCTGCTTGTAGCTGTCTAGTGATCAGAGCTGACTCTCTGGAAGTACTAATCTATCACACAGATAAAGACACTGGACTGGGAATCAGGAAGCTGGTTCTAGTCTTAGGGTTTTAAAAGCCATTTGACCACTGGCTGATCAAATCACTTAATTTCTCTGGAATTCAGGGCATTCACCAGAAGAGTGAAGGGTTTGCATTACGTCACCACTGAGATCTCATCTGGCTCTAAAATTCTATGATTCTCTTAAATCCCAGTTCGTCACTTCCTAAATATTTTATCTTGAGTGAACCACTTAGTCTGAGGGCTCATTTCCCCATCTGTGAAATAGGGACAGGGATGCTTCACCTCAAGTTTAACGTGGGCACTAATTGAGATCCTTCTTCGTGAGGTGCTGCACAATTCTAGCTGTAATGTTTTCTGAAAAGGGGGTGATTGTTCCCTCTCTTGGGGATCATTGTATCACCCGTGCATCTCTTCCCCCCGCCATGTAAATGCCTCCAAGTACGCAATAAGTATTTGTGGACTGAGTAAATGGCATAATTTGAAGATAAAAACTAGTCAACATAGCAGTAGATTACAACAGTGGCTTCCCATTAGATTCACCTGAGGATCTTTAAAAACCATGGCTCTTTCATTGCATCAGAGTCCAATCAAATTAGAAATCTCTGGGGATGGGATCCAGATGTTAGTTTTTTTTTTTTAAGGTTCCCAAGAGATTCCATGTCAGTTCTTCTTGCTCAGCAAGTTGAAGAAACAGAGGATGGCTTGAGTATTAAAGCCTGCCCAATCCTTGAAGGACATGCACTGTATCTTTCTTTCTGTCTCCATCTACAACAACACTTAGCACAGGTGCATGGTAGAAACTCAACATGAATTTGTTCAATTGGATAGAATTAAAAAAAACGTCCAGCTCACCATTTCCTCCCTCAGCCATTTCTCTCACTATGTGATACAATATGCAGAGCAGGTGAAGTCATGGGTTCTAACTCATGGTCCTCCTCAGTCATATTCTCACTACAACACAGGGTCTTTTTTTGATTTTTGATTTTTAAGATTCATACAATTTAATGAGTCTAGTTTAAAAGTGAGCCTCCCTCATTCCACCCCCAGTCTGCGGCCCCATGCTGGTCCAGTGATGCAATCCTACAGCTGATCGGTGCCTGGGGCTGGAGAGGAAGGTAGGCGGCAGCATGAGGGTGGTGGCATTTTCAGTAGCTGGAGTCACTGCAAGCCCATGTCACTGCTGCGAGGTGTTTCACCCACTGACCATACGGCATCCCATTTGATGTCTCTCCCTTAGGTTCTCAATGCTTTATTTATCTTCACGCTAAGAACGTAGTTTTAAAAAGATTCTGAGATGCTCTCCTTATTATTAATACAGGTGCTTACTTAGTTCCAGATAAATACAGAACCCCCCCTCCTTTTTTTGAATGTGTTGTAGCTTTATATGAAGCTAATGGAGCAAGGCAATGCTCAAACGTCAAATTAAACTGCACAGCTCTGTAATCACTCAGACTGACATGGCATAAAAGGATAATTAGTAGTTCATTACATGGAACATTGTTTGTTCAGCTAAATTGATTTCTCAGCTGCCCATGTTTTCTGTTTACTTAGTAAGCGCTCCACTGCACATTTTTATTTGAGAGCTAGGAAATCCCTTTCCCTGAACTTTTTTTTTTATCAGTGCAGTTTTAAAATATAATTTGCTTGAGCTGGGTGAACCTCTGAATGACATACAGGTGTACGGTAACAATCCTGAGTGTGGATTGATGCTCGGAACATAAAACCGGCTGTGGTCAGAAACCTGCGAGACTACCTAAAGGCCGGAATATACCCAGTGGCTTTGTACCTGGAAATGCTTTTGTGGCTGTTTGCTTTTCAACTTAAGAGTGAACTCCCCTCTCAGAAAGGGAGGGAGTGAGAGAGAAATTGGAATAGACACCTAATCCCTTGCTGTTCAAAGTGGAAATTTTCCAACAAAGTTTTTCTTAAACCCTTCATGTTGCCTGTTAATGCCAATATAAAGGAAACAGTGGCTGTTTTAGGATTTCCTGCAACCCTGCTCACCATTGGCAGGCTTTAGAAAAAAGGCTAAATGCTAGCTTTGAAACTTTCTGAAATTGCTCGCTTACAAAGATAATGTGCATTTGCTAGGTAGGTGCAGTATAGCTATCCATTGTATATGCCCTTTGGTCCCTTCCATGTCCTTTGCACTTCTCTCTGGTGAGTGAGGCATCCATAGACATTTTTCTGGGCAAATATGGACATTCAGAGGTGTGGTCTTTGACTCCATCAGCATCTACCTCCTAACATGCAGCTCACTTGGGTTTGGCCATTGCTTGCTTGACTTGGCTTGACCAATGAGTTAATGCATTGAACTAGGTGACCTTGGAGTTTTGATAGCCCCAAGGAGAGGAGAGAAGCCAGTTCTTCAGCAAGTTCAAGGCTTGAGCACATGATGGAATATAATTCTGGGCAACATGTCAGGCTGAAAATTCTGCCACGAAGAAGTTTGTTTCCGGAAAGATTCTCAACATTAACTAGGTTTTGCTAGTCCTTGGAGGAACTTAGAAATCTGCTTTTTTTGATTAAACATTGACATCATCTGTATTAAGCAGAGAAGATGAATCTTTGAGAGGAGAGGGGAGGCCTTTTGAGGCCGGGCAAAGAAAAGCTCAGTGGCTCACTCTGGTTAAGTATTCTTTTAAAATACACGTGTGCAGCTGAGGTTCTCACTAAGGGAACTAAAAACTGTATTAAATTCCACCACAACCAAGTTCTGGGTTTCTTTCCTTGGCCCATTAGAGGGCTTTTATAACATAAACACAACATATTGAGCAGGCGTCTCTCAGTTACCAATATTAATGGGAGGAAATAGAGCCTGCATGAATGCAATCCAGGGATAATCCCCGAGGCTCACCCGTGCTTTTTGATTTAATCTTCTTCCCTAGCAACGTTGTTAGGTGCTGGACTCAGAGCTGAAGGTATACACAGAAGAAGAGCATTCTGACTTTTGAAGAGAGCATGGACATACTATATAGTTGTATTCTTAGTACAGAAAAACCCACAGAAATGTGAAATTTGAAAATTTCAGTTTGTAATGCCATTTCAAAGGTTTTTCTCTACAGACAGTAATTTGGGGGTTGAAGTCCCAGGCAGGCCATTCCCTTGTAGGCTTTGAATGTGGAAACCAGTCAGTGTGAAGATCTATGATTACCCCGTATAGAGTGGGACCTTGCTCTGGTTAAAACAATGCTAATGAATGTGCTATCATGAACTGCAGCTCTGCCACGTGGCTGGCACCATGCTATGGGTTTTACCTCTGCCATTGTAGTACCTTCTCTCCCCACTGTCATGGTAGGCTTTCTTTCCCTTCGGGCCAGCCCAGTACTCTAAGTAAAGACAACTGGGTGGTTACCAGTATCAGACTGTCCTTTATCCTGAGCACTACCTGGCGCTTGCTCACCCATCTACTCTCTTTACATCCTGCAAAAACCCTTGGTTTCTCTTGGCCAGGGCGTGGACCTTCTAGCTCCCCTTTGTCATCCCTTATCTCATTTCTCCTGTTACAGTTTGCCCTAATTTTTGTCATTCAGATTAGCTGTTGTTGGTACCTCTGCCCCCCAATCTCTACCACTAATGGGGAAATGTGGCCCTAGCCCAGTTCCTAAGCTGATGCCAACAGAGACTGAATGCATGTAAGCAATCCTCCCCAACTTGCTCATCCAGCAATTCTATTAAAGTTCTGTTGTCAGAACTGAATTATCTGGATGTTTTGTTGCAAACCTCTGAGTTTTTGTTTTCCACTAACTCTTCTCTGCTTCCAGAGAGACCCAGGAACTGCTTCTCTAAGGGCAAGTCCTGAGCTCCATACATCTGCCTCCTTAACCACATTCAGGACATTCCGATGTGTGGTCTCCCTTCAGGGAGGCTCTTGCAGTGGCCCAAGATACAAGGTGATGATTCTGCCCAGATGGCTCTTGTGGATCCCTGACTGGCTGTCCTTGCTGTAGTCCCTTCTTAGCTTTCTTAGCACCAAAATCACTTCATTTTCCTCCTCTCTCCCTAGCTGTTTCTTTGCCCCCCTCTCCCTGGCCCCTAAGAGTTGGGGAGACCAGAGACCAGTGCTGGGCCTCATTTCTTTTCCTGCTTCTTTCTTTCCTTCCCGCCTTCATTGAGGCGCTCCTCTCACTTGGTTCCATGGTTTCAAATCCTACCTGTACCGGCTGAGGTCTCCCCATGTAGTATCTCCTAGTCTTGACCTTTCTCCTGAGCTCTAGCCACATGTGGCTTATAGCCACATGCCTAATCAGAAATTTGGGGTATAAAATGCATCTTTAACTCAACAGGGCTTGAAAGGAATTTGGGATTTCTTTCCTGAAACCTGTCTTGCTCTTTCCTTCCTTTAAGTTAAATAGCTGCATCCAGTTGCTAAGGCTAAAAACCTAGGAATCATCCTTGATTATTCTTTTTTCCTTACCTCCACATCCAATCCATCAGTGAGTCCTGGAGGTTCCTGCATTCAAAACATATTCCCAGCGTGTTAACTTTTTTCCAGCTTCAAGCCACCGTCATCTCTCCACTAAACTATGGTAATACCCTTTTAACTAAACCTCCCTGCTTCTGCTCTAGCCCCTAAGTCTATTCTTAACAGAGCAGGCAGAGTGCTCTTTCAAAAACAAAATTCAAGATTGTATCATTTCCCAGTTTGAAAACTCCTGTGGTGTTTACTGTGCTTAGAGTAATATCTAAACTTCACATGGCCCCCACTGGCTCCACATGATCTAACCCATTGTCACTTTCTGATATCATTTCACACTTTCCTCTATTCCCTCAAATTCCTACAGCAAAGTCCTTGCACTTACTGCTCCCTCTGCCTAGAATACTCTTCCTCATATCTTTGATGATTGCTTTCTCCCTGATGCTGGCCTAAACCACTAGTCTTGCTCCATATTTCCCAGGGCCAGCTGCTTCCCACATTCTGGGGAAGCAAGGCATCGGGGGAAGCAGTTTGAAGCTAAATCCCAGCAGAGCCTGAAGAAGACAGGTTGACTTTCTATCTCAAGGGGCATTTTCCATTGCAATCATATTCCACGGATGTTCACCACCACTTCCCTGAGGCATTTCATTTCAAGAGTCCCCTTGACCCTTCCTGGTGGAGAACAGCCACATAACTGAAAATCTTAAGGCCCGTTAAAATGCAAAATCTGGTGGTAATATAAACCAAGGAAAGCAAAATTTACAAGATTCCCCGCTTGGGATGCAGTGTGAAAGACTAATATAGGAAAAGAAGGGTAATAGGAGCCTCATAATCAAACAGGAAATTCCACTCTCATGTCCTGTCTATTGTTTGGCTTTTCGAGAGTAGGTGTGAGTACATGAGTGTAAATAATTTACATATATCAATACTCATATTACTGGTTTATAGATGAAGTATGTAAAGTGTAGGTGATATTTATGTTTTACTTTAATGAAAACTTATAAAATGAGTAATAGTTATTCAAGAACCTAGAATAACTTTTTTGGATTTACTTGGATGATTAGGCCAGAAACACATTCAGAAAATTATATATATATGTACATATATATATATAAAATCTAATAATATCTAAAAAATATCTCTCTGAAAGAACAAAGTGCTAGTTCTGCAGCACTTCAACCTGTCAAGCAAATATATATGAACATGTTTTTCTTTTGAAAGGCATATTATTATGTACCCGATAAATCAAAATAAGCTCTGAGTGACTTACATCTGTCAAATAAATAAAATTCAATCCCACATATATATATATATATATCACCTGTTAAACAAATCCAACTTGGGGACAAAACCAATTCAGTTATGCAATGCCTGTAAAAACAAAAAAAATTATAAAGATGTTTATAACATCACCAGGTGGCACAGTCAGTTGAGCATTCAACTCCTGGTTTTGGCTCAGGTCATGATCTCAGGGTCACGGGATTGGGCCCCATGTCAGGCTCCCCACTCAGCACAGAGTCTGCTTGAGATTCTTCTGTCTCTCCCTCTGCCCCTTCCCTCACTCATGTGCATGCTCTTTCTCTCTAAAAGAAATAAATGAATCTTTAAAAAAAAAGATGTTTATATAGTAAAATAAAACAAAACTGTTTTAAAAAAGAATTATATTCCATAATATTGATAGTTGATCATTTATTTAACCATTCTATTAATGGATATTTAATATTAATTTATTATATTAATGTTTATATTTGTATCCACATGAAAATATTTCTATAAGGTTCAGTTCTTAAAGTGAAATTATTGTTTAAAGAGATTATGCAGGGCACCTGGTGGCTCAGTCAGTTAAGCATCTGCCTTCGGCTCAGGTCATGATCTCAGGGTCCTGGGATGGAGCCCCACTCTGGCTCCCTGCTCAGCGGGGAGTCTGCTTCTCCCTCTCCCTCTGCCCCTTCCCCCCACCCACTCTCTCTCTCTCAAATAAATAAATAAATAAATAAATAAATAAATAAATTCTTTAAAACAAGAGAGATTATGCATTTTTTTAAGATTTTATTTTTAAGTAATCTCTAAATCCAACATGGAGAAATCAAGAGTTGCATGCTCTACCAACTGAGCCAGCCAGGTGTCCCTAGACTGTGCATTTTAATCGACAGATAACTGAAATTTAAGCTCAACCAACAGTGCATGAAGTTTATAAGTTTATACTGTCTTCACTACTGTCAAAACTACTTTTGCTCATTTGATGAGTGAACATCACCCTCTTTTTTATAGTTTTATTGAAGTATAATTGACATACAATAAATTTCACTATGATTGTCTATGTGTGTGTTTGTGTGAAAACTATCACCACAACCAAGCTAATAAACACTGCTATTACTTCTAGAGGTTTCCTTGTGCCCTCCTATAATTCCTATCTCTCTCATCCCTTCCCTACACTGTCCCCAGGCAACTACTCATCTGCTTTTGTCTTTATTCTATTTTCTAGGCTTTTGTTTAAATGGAATCAAATAGTTTTCTTTTTGTGTGGCTTCTTCCACTCAGAATTATTATTTTTGAGTTCATTTATGTTGCTGTGTGTATCAATACTTCACGCCTATTTATTGCTGAATAGTATCACATTGAATGGATATACCAAACTTTGTTTTCCATTCACCTGTTCATGGATATTTAGGTTGTTTTCAAATGTCTTGGCTATTAGAATTATGTGTCGTTATGCTTTTAAAAATGGTTGAATGGTTTTCCAAAGTGCTTGTAACATTTTATATTCCCACAATGAGAGTTCCTATTGAACCACATCCTCTCCAAACACTCAGTCTGTCACATTTTTATTATCTTAGTGTTTGTGCAGTGGTATCTCATTGCCATTTTAATTTTCATTTCTCTAGTGACTAATGATGTTGAACATCTTTCCAGGCACTTATTTGCCATCCATATATCTTCTTTGGTGATGGGTCTAACATTTTGTCTATGGTTTTATTCTATCATTTGTGTTCTTATTAATTTGTAAGAACTCTTTATATATTCTAGGTACAAGTCCTCTGCAGGAAATATGTTCTGCAAATATTTTCTTCCAATCTGTGGCTTGTCAGCATTTTTTCTTCCTTCTCCTTTTTCTTCTTTTCCTTTTGTGATAGTGTCTTTTGAAGAGGAAAAGTTTTTAATTTTGATGAAATCCACTTTATTGACTTTTTTCTTTTTTGAAGATTTTATTTATTTATTTGTCAGAGAGAGAGAGAGAGAACACAAGTGGGGGGAGTGGCCGGCAAAGGGAGAAGCAGGCTCCCCGCTGAGCAAGGAACATGATGTGGGACTCAATCCCAGGACCCTAGGATCATGACCTGAGCCACTGACTGAGCCACCTTTGGCTCAGGTCATGATCTCAGGGTCCTGGGATCAGGCCCCACTCTGGCTCCCTGCTCAGAGGGGGTCTGCTTCTCCCTCTCCCTCTGCCCCTTCCCCCCTCCTGCTCTCTCTCTCTCAAATAAATAAGTAAATAAATAAAATCTTTAAAACAAGAGAGATTATGCATTTTTTAAGATTTTATTTTATTTTTTTAATTAATTTATTTTTTTTGATGTAGTGTTCCATGATTCATTGTTTGTGTATAACACCCAGTGCTCCATTCAATATGTATCCTCTTTAATACGGTTCTTCAAAAAGTTGAAAATAGAGCTACCTTATGACTCAGCAATAGCACTACTAGATATTTACCCCAAAGACACAAATGTAGTGATCTGAAGGGTTATGTGCACCCTAATGTTTATAGCAGCAATGTCCACAATAGCCAAACTATGGAAAGAGCCAAGATGTCCATCAACAGATGAATGGTTAAGATTTTATTTTTAAGTAATCTCTACATCCAACACAGAGAGATCAAGAGTTGCATGCTCTACTGACTGAGCCACCCAGGCATCCCTTGACTTTTTTCTTTATAGTCTGTCTTTTTGTATTATATTTAAGAACATTTTTTTTTTTTTGCCAAATCCGCTATCACTTGCTGACTTTGAAGGCGGAGGAAGGGGGCGACAATCCAAGGAATTAAGCAGACTCTAGAAGTTGGAAAAGTCAGAAAAATGGATTCATGCCTAATGCTTCTGGAAAGGAAAGCAGTCTTGCCAACATCTTGATTTTATCCCAATGAGGCCCACATCAGACTTTTAATATATGGAACTTTAAGATAATAGTATGATTACATTTTAGAAACTATTTATGCACAATATGTGTATGTATGTATACTGAACAGAAGGTAACCTCCTCCACTAAAATGTAAGCTCCTTGAGGCCAGGGACACTTTTATGTTCATTGTTATATCTCAGTGTCTAGTAACAGTACATGGCAGATAGTTGGGGGGGAAGGTCAATATAACTTACTGAATGAATGAATTAATAATCCATATGTTACCACATTTATATAAAGTAAGTATACATATAGGTATAAGGTATGATAATAACTTATGCACAGAACAGTGCATAGAACATAGGACATTTAGAATATATACTAAACCATCATCAATGGTTATCGCTGGGGAAGGACTAGGATTGGGTAAACGGGAAGTGAAAATAGACATTTACTATTATCTGACCTACTTCTGAAATTGAATGTTCATGTCATTATGTATTATTCTTATAAATAAAAATATTAGTACAGGAAATAATTATTGTCTCCATTCTGATCAAACATCTTTAAATTTGATTTGAAGATCCTATGTTCTGTATCATTAAGTACTGTTTTCCCTGGAGATTTTTAAAGGGACACAAATCAGTATTAAACAATTAAAACTAAAGACCAGGGAGGTGAGGGGCACCTGGGTGGCTCAGTCATTAAGCGTCTGCCTTCGGCTCGGGTCATGATCCCAGGGTCCTGGGATCAAGCCCCGCATCAGGCTCCCTGCTCCGCGGGAAGCCTGCTTCTCCGTCTCCCACTCCCCCTGCTTGTGTTCCCTCTCTCGCTGTGTCTCTCTCTGTCAAATAAATAAATAAAATCTTTAAAGACCAGGTGATTATTATCAGGAAGGGCAAACCAGACTTTGAACAATGGCAGAAATAAAATACGGGTGCCTGGTGAATTTCATCATCAGGCTTTGGGAAAGATTCAGAAGGTAGTGTCATATTGGGTAAGACCAGTGGGGTTGTAATGAGTATCATGTGAGAAGACACTAGAAATTACTTCATAAGGAAACTGGTAATTTGGTATCCAGGAATGAAATTTAGAAAATAGAGAAGAAAAATATATAATCCTTCTGATGAACTGAATTATGACTCATGGGGCAGCTTGAATGATTTTTGCTTGTTGAATTTTATGGCCCAGTAGTACATGTGGCGGTTCTCATATTTGAGGTCATTATAAAGTTTCCAGATGACTCAAATTACACAAAATCATTCCTTTTGATCAGCTTCGTAATCAGTATTGATTGTCAAAGGTGAATGTGCCATGTAAGGATGCAGATTTCATTTAAGAAGACTTTATGGAATGTTTACAGGTCATAAGGATCTGGCATAGGCTCTATCAGAGATGCAGAGACAAATCAGGTATGGATCTTATTCTCTAAAAACAGAATCATGGGAGCTGAATCAAAACAGGAATGTAAGGGCACCTGGGTGGCTTAAAAAAGCATCTGCCTTCGGCTCAGGTCATGATCCCAGCGTCCTGGGATTGAGCCCCACAATGGGCTCTCTGCTCAGTGGGGGGTCTACTTTTCCCTCTCCCTCTGCCCCTCTCCCATCCTGCTTGTGCTCTCTCTGTCTCTCTTTCTCAGATAAATAAATAAAATCTTTAAAAAAAACCCCAGGAATGTAAATTGCCATGAAAGGATTAAGGTGATGAAGTTATAAGATTAGGAAGTTGTGAAGTAAGACAGTAACAATGGGACTGAATGGAGGGGATGAATGAGAGAGTAACTGAAGAGGGAATGGAAAGACCATGGCCATTGATTAGATGTAGTGACTGTAAGAAAACTGCCAAGACTGTTGGATTCACAGAACACCCAGGTGACTCTCTTGAGGGAGTGGCTTTAGCAGGCTTTGCCTAGTTCCCAGGATTTCCTGGAGTACAAATACAGCTACTTATTAATTATAATACAGCTGTTTATTATTAAAGGGTGTCTGCAGCCTCTATGGAAAGCAAGGGAGACATTCAACCTCTGATCTGGTCAGGACAAGTCATATTTTACTTATTTGTCTCACTCACCAGCTTTCAAGATCCTTCTGGGAGAGGATTTGTAGTTCTCTCTTTCTTCCTAGTGTCTTACACAGTGCTTAGTATATAGCAGACACTCAGTTGTTTATTGATTGGAACATAGAAGCAATAATTGGTCAGTAGGAAGAGAGACCATGACCAATAAATAAGCACTCAAAACTCTTTGATTTGTCTAGTAGGACCGAGTCCCTGATGACATGTGATACTCATTTTACAGAACGTGACACTGGGGTTGAATACATCCATTGTATCTCTTGGATTTGTAGGCGGACTACTCCTGGACAACCAGAACAGCAGGTCTATGTTGGAATTTATGCTAATTTTGGGGGGTATAGATTGATTAGGATAAGATGACTCCTCCAAGGAACTTAGAGTCCAGTGAGAGCTTATTAGCTGTACTAGATGGACGCAGAAGGAAACCACAACTCCAAAAGAGTACGTATACTCATGTGGATTCGCCAGGATCGGCTTGGTTATACTGTGGCAACAAACAACCTCCGCATCTCAGTGGTTCCCAAGGACAGTGTTTTGCTTACCTCACATGTCTGTTTTGAGTTGGCTGCATCTATGCTCCACATCTTCACTCAGGGACCCAGGCTGAAGTGATTAGCTTTTCCACCTTGAACATTGCTGGTCATTGTGGCAGAGGCATGCACTGGCTTTTCTTCCTAAAGTCACATATATCACTTCACACATTTTGTCAACCAGAGCAGGTCACCATGGGCATGACTGAGTTCAACAGGCTTAGTAAATATAATCATCCCACAGGAGGGGCAGTGGATATTGATGAACAGAAATATAATCTATGACATAATTGCTCTGCAGTCTAATTTCTCAACCTTAAGACTCCAAGTCTTGGAGGAGAATCTTGGAGAACAAGGAATAGGGTAAGGAATAAAGAGAATATTCTGAGAGTAGCTGGGATTGTGGGAGAAAATTCAAATAAAGGAAGCATCAGGATAAATGTGAGAGGACTTTTAATTTAGCCATATACCCAATGGCGTAGTTGGTAGGGATGGTTGTGAAGTCACGGAATTTTATTTTTCTCTGCAGATGATATTATCATATGCTTGTCACGACTAGGCTATTACTGTGAATTTTTTAAAAGAAGAAAAATGAAAAGATTTTGATCTAATGTCATCTTTATTTCAGAAAAAAGATAAGAACACTAATTGTTAAGACTGACAAAGATTTAATTTCTAGTTGCATTGAGAGGAAAAAAATTAACAGACTAACAAAATTATAACCTTAACATGATTGAACTCATTACTTTTGAAATGTGGAGCAGATACTTTGTGTTGGTTTTTTAGTTTGTTTATAGAACTGGAAATGACTTTAGCATGTTAATATTTTATCAAATTAAAATTAATATCATTATGTTTTGAGAATCAAAATGTAAATGTAATGTAAATGCCATTATATATGTTAGAGTATGTGCTTTATTTTTTATAAAAATAATACATGTTTATTATTGAAATTTCAAGTAGCACAAAAAGTATGAAGAAAGAAAAAATTACTTGTAAATAACCTAGTATAACATTTGGTGAGCACTACTTCAGTTAACCCTATATACATGAATAGAGATTGACATATGAATTGATAGGCAGGGAGACAGGTAGGTAGGTAGGTAGGTAGGTGGGTAGATAGATAGATGATAGATAGAAAGGTAATTTTATAAGAATGAGAGCATCCTATGCAACTATTAAAATACATTTAATTTTATTCTAATTTACTAGATATTGAGATGCAGGATTTTTGAATTTTTGATAAATGTTTTTCTTCTCAAGAGATATTACTCCCTTAAAATGCTAAGCTTAAAGATTTTGAAAACCATCAAGGCATTAGCAATATCACATTTTAAAACCGAAATGGTCCATTTTTTTACAGTTCTCACTGATTTCCTGCTATGAAGGAAGAAGCCTTTAAATCTCTTATCCTCTCTTTCCTTCAAATCTATTTTTTGTTCTGATCTTATTTTATTTTAATATAATTTCAAACTTTCCCAATAGTGTAAGAACAGCAAGAGGCATTCCTGTATACCTGTACCAAATTTTTATATTATGCTTCATTTTTTATTCTCTTTATAATTTACACACATGCATATTATTTTTTCTAAACCATACTTAATACATAGTTAAATATGTATTTCTGAAGAACAAGGACATTTTCTTAAATAGTCACAGTGCAATTTTCAAAAGCAGGAAATTTAACATAGATATAATACTATTAGCTACTCTGCAATTCATATACAAATTTTGTCCGCATTTGTCCAATATTCTTTCTACAGATTTTTTCCTAGTACAGGATCTAATCTAGGATCATGCATTACTTGGTTATCATGTCTCTTTAATCATTAATCTGAAGCAATTCTTCAGCTTCTTATTTTTCTTGATCTTGACAGTTTTGAGTTTAGGCCAGTTGTACAATGTCCCTCCATTTGGATTTGTCTAATGTTTCTTGATGATTTGATTCAGGTTATGCGTTTTTGGCAAGAATACCACTGAGGTGATGTGCTTTCTCAATGCATCGTATTAGGAGGCCCAAGATGTCTGTTTGTCCCAGCATTGGTAATGATAACGTTGATCACATGATTAAAGTGGTATCCATCAGATTTCTCTTCTGTAAGGGTAACATTTCTCCCTTTTTAATTGGTGAGTATAGTAAGCAGAGATATTCTAACACTATTTAATATCCCATGGCATCAAAATTTTGTCCATTAGTTTTAGTGTCCTTTGATGATTTTCTATTTTTATCATTTCTTCTATATTAGTTGGCTTTCTACTACAAAGAAGAATTTTACTTTGTCCACTATTTACTTATTTTTTCATTGCAGTATGAACTTTTATGGATTGAATTGTTTTTCCCTCACCTCCCCACAAAGACATGTTCAAGTCCTAACCCCCAGTACTTCAGAGTGTGAACTTATTTAGAAATAAGGTTTTTGCAGATTTAACCAAGTTAGATTGAGGTTATTAGGTTGAGTCCGAATCCAAGATGACTGGTGTCCTTATGAAAAGGGAAAATTTGGACACAGACACACACAGAGAAAAGATTGTATGAAGACACACAGGGAGAATGCCATGTGAACATGGAGGATCAGAGATATGCATCTACTAGCCAAGGAATGCCAAGTACTGCTGGCAAACCACCTACAAAGGTGCTAAGAGGCAAAGAAGGATTTCCCTACGGGTTTCAGAGGGAGCATAGCCCTGCTGATGCACCTTAATTTTGGACTTCTAATCTCAAAATTATGAGACAATAAATCTGTTTTTTTAGGTCACCCAGTTTGTGGTAACTTTTTATTGCAGTCCTAGGGAACTAATATAATATGTGTGGATTTTTATTTTATTCAAACAATTGCAATCAATTACCATCATTATTTATTTTGATGCATTAATTGTCCCAGAGTTTGCTGGAGGGAGCCCCTTGAAGCTGGCTCCTGCATGCTTTTGATATGACCCCATATTCTTTGAGCATTTCCCTTTTCCTTAATTTTTGGAGCAAGAAGATGGTCCTGCTCATCTTGTAATTCCTCTGCCCTAGACCCCCTACTCTACAGGTAGGTGGTGTCTCTCTTTTTCTTTCTGTCTCACTCCCTGTCTCTATCTATCATCTATCTATCTATCTATCTATCTATCTATCTATCTATCTATCTATCTATCATCATCATCCATCCATCTATCATAATCTATCTATCTATCCTTCCCTTGAGTTTATACTGATAGTTTCAGTTTCAAACTGATACCTCAGGATACATTCTTGGCTTCCTTTTGCTTTTTTGTAATTGCAACTTCCTTTAACCACAAGGAGAAATCTGGCTCTCATTATGTCCAATATATTCCTGATTTGCTCAAGCCTAAAATATATTATTTGCCTAAACTCACACAAATTAATTTTAGAATTGCTAACCCATACCACTGAAAAAACCAAATTTATTAACCAGAGTTCAATATTTGTATACAGTTTATTCACTTCTGAGGGGTAAAATTTAAATACAGAGATATACTCTAATCTTAAGTATACAATTTATTGATGTATACACTTATGTATTCCATACCCCTATCGATATACAAAGCCTTTCCATTACTCCAGAAAGTTTCCTTATGTTTATTACCAGTTAATCCCCTCCCTCAAGGCATTATGTTTTCCAGTTTTTTCCACCATTGTCTGTGTGATTTTGAGTTGTAACTTTTTTACTCCTGTTGGTAATTTTTGTTGTTTTTCTTTTTTTCTTATGTTTTGTAGATTTCTCAAGTATTTGTTTCCCATTTCTGCTCTTTATTTTTCCTTCCTTGTACTTAATTTTTTATTAATTAATTTATATTTTACCTTCTTAACATTGGAACTTGATCATTGATTGTAAACTTCTTCTCTATTATAACTATTTGACACTATAAATTTCTATCTAAGCACTGCTTTAGCTGCATCCCATAAATTTGGTATGTTTTAATTTAATCATTGTCCAGTTAAAAACATTTTCTAATTTCTCTGTGTTTTCTTTAAGTTATATATTATTTTGAAATGTGTTGTTTGATTTCCAAATATTTGGCGACTTTTTAAAACATCTTACTACTATAAACCATGAGGTGCATGTACCCTTTCGAATCAGCATTTTTGTATTCTTTGGGTAATTACTTAGTGGTGCAATTGCTGGATCGTGGGGTAGTTCTATTTTTTAACTTTTTGAGGAACTTCCAAATTGTTCCCTCCAGAGTGACTGCACCAGTTTGCATTCCCACCAACATGCAAGAGGGCTCCACTTTCTCCACATCCTTGCCAACACCTGTTGCTTCTTGTGTGTTAGTTTTAGCCATTCTAACAGGTGTGAGGTGATATCTCATCATGGTTTTGATTTGTATTTCCCTGATGATGAGTGATGTTGAGCATCTTTTCATGTATCTGTTGGACATCTATATGTCTTCTTTGGAAAAGTGTCTGCTCATATCTTCTGACCATTTCTTAACTGGATTATTGATTTTTTGGGTGTTGAGTTTGGTAAATTCTTTATAGATTTTGAATACTAACTCTTAACTGAAAGCTGATGGAAGGAGGAGGGTGGGGGATGGGTTAGATGGGTGATGGGTATTAAAGAGGGCACTTGTTGCGTTGAGCACTGGGTTTTGTATGTAAATGATGAATTACTGAATTCTACTCCAGAAACCAATATTGCACTATATGTTAACTAACAAAAATTTAAATTAAAAAAAGTAAATTGAAGAATTAAAAAATATATATATCTTACTACTATTGATTTCTAACTTCCTTTACAGTTAGAGGATATACCCTGTAAGGTTCCAAACTTTTGAAATTTATTGAGACATGTTATGTTTCAGCATATTGAGATTATTTTGGTAACTGTTTTCTATGTACTTGAAAAGAGTATATATTCTGAAACTTTGGGCTACTCTATAAATGTCATTACGTCAAAGTGTTGTTCAGCATTTTTATGTTCTTACTGATTTTTTTAGTATCTTTCCTCTCAATAACTAAGTTCTGTAAAGTGTACAGAATATTATTTTATTCTGTAGCCAAATTTTCCCCAAGGAATAGTCTTTGGTATATATTTAAATAGATTAAAATGTCACCATCCCTCCCCTTACCATATCTTATTTAATGATGATTTCTTCATTTAGGTTTCACATAGGTATATTATTTCCTAAGTTCTTTAAAATTTAAATATATCTGGCCTATTGTCTTTCTCTTTGAATGGCAACATGATTGGATATAATATTCTTTTTTTTTAAATTTTTTTTATTGTTATGTTAATCACCATATATTACATCATTAGTTTTTGGTGCAGTGTTCCATGATTCATTGTTTGTTCATAACACCCAGTGCTCCATGCAGAACGTGCCCTCCTCAATACCCATCACCAGGCTAACCCATCCCCCTACCCCCTCCCCTCTAGAACCCTCAGTTTGTTTTTCAGAGTCCATCATCTCTCATGGTTCGTCTCCCCCTCTGACATACTCCCCTTTTCTTCCTCTCCTGTTATCTTCTTCTTTTTCTTTTTTCTTAAAATATGTTGCGTTACTTGTTTCAGAAGTACAGATCTGTAATTCAACAGTCTTGCACAATTCACAGCGCTCACCGTAGCACATACCCTCCCCAATGTCTATCACCCAGCCACCCCATCCCTCCCACCCCCAACCACTCCAGTAACACTCAGTTTGTTTCCTGAGATTAAGAATTCCTCATATCAGTGAGGTCATGTGATACATGTCTTTCTCTGATTGACTTATTTCACTCAGCATAACACCCTCCAGTTCCATCCACGTCGTTGCAAATGGCAAGATCTCATTCCTTTTGATTGCTGCATAATATTCCATTGTGTATATATACCACACCTTCTTTATCCATTCATCTGTCGATGGGAATCTTGGCTCTTTCCAGAGTTTGGCTATTGTGGACATTGCTGCTATAAACATTGGGGTACACGTACCCCTTCGGGTCCCTACATTTGTATCTTTGGGGTAAATACCCAGTAGTGCAATTGCTGGATCGAACGGTAGCTCTAATTTCAACTGTTTGAGGAACCTCCATACTGTTTTCCAGAGTGGTTGCACCAGCTTGCATTCCCACCAACAGTGTGGGAGGGTTCCCCTTTCTCCACATCCCCGCCAACATCTGTTGTTCCCTGACTTGTTAATTTTAGCCATTCTGACGGGTGTGAGGTGGTATCTCATGGAGGTTTTGATTTGGATTTCCCTGATGCCGAGCGATGTTGAGCACTTTTTCATGTGCCTGTTGGCCATTTGGATGTCTTCTTTGGAGAAATGTCTGTTCATGTCTTCTGCCCATTTCTTGATTGGATTATTTGTTCTTTGGGTGTTGAGTTTCATAAGTTCTTTATAGATTTTGGATACTAGCCCTTTATCTGATATGTCATTTGCAAATATTTTCTCCCATTCTGTCGGTTGTCTTTTGGTTTTGTGGACTGTTTCTTTTGCTGTGCAAAGGCTTTTTATCTTGATGAAATCCCAATAGTTCATTTTTGCCCGGGCTTCCCGTGCCTTTGGCGATGTTTCTAGGAAGAAGTTGCTGCGGCTAAGGTCGAAAAGGTTGCTGCCTGTGTTCTCCTTTAGGATTTTGATGGACTCCTGTCTCACGTTTAGGTCTTTCAACCATTTGGAGTCTATTTTTGTGTGTGGTGTAAGGAAATGGTCCAGTTTCATTCTTCTGCATGTGGCTGTCCAATTTTCCCAACACCATTTGTTGAAGAGACTGTCTTTTTCCATTGGACATTCTTTCCTGCTTTGTCAAAGATAAGTTGACCATAGAGTTGAGGGTCCATTTCTGGGCTCTCGATTCTGTTCCATTGATCTATGTGTCTGTTTTTGTGCCAGTACCAAACTGTCTTGATGATGACAGCTTTGTAATAGAGCTGGAAGTCCGGAATTGTGATGCCGCCAGCTTTGCTTTTCTTTTTCAGTATTCCTCTGGCTATTCTGGGTCTCTTCTGGTTCCATACAAATTTTAAGATTATTTGTTCCATTTCTTTGAAAAAAATGGATGGTATTTTGATGGGGATTGCATTGAATGTGTAGATTGCTCTAGGTAGCATTGACATCTTCACAATGTTGATTCTCCCAATCCATGAGCATGGAACGTTTTTCCATTTCTTTGTGTCTTCTTCAATTTCTTTCATGAGTATTTTATAGTTTTCTGAGTACAGATCCTTTGCCTCTTTGGTTAGATTTATTCCTAGGTATCTAATAGTTTTGGGTGCAATTGTAAATGGGATAGACTCCTTGATTTGTCTCTCTTCTGTCTTGTTGTTGGTGTATAGGAATGCCACTGATTTCTGTGCATTGATTTTATATCCTGCTACTTTACTGAATTCCTGTATGAGTTCTAGCAGTGGATATAATATTCTTGATCACAGATATTTTTTCCCTTCAACTTTTTAGGGGAAAAATTTGAATTCAGTCATTGGATGATGTTGCATAGATGTCAGAAGATAGGCTGGTATTTTTCTTCTTAGAGGTGACTTAATTTTTCTCTCTAGATGTGATAAGGATTCTTTCTTTATCCTTAAAGTTCAATAACATAATCAGGATTTGTCTTTATGTAGATGGTTTTGTAACAGTTTTCCCTGGTATATGATCTGTCCTTTTGATCTTCTGATTTAGTTCTTTCATGTTAGTATTCCTACATATTGCTGAACCTTTTTCTGTTCTTTTGTTTGGGTTCTCTGATACAAGGGCACCAATTATCATTATGTTGTAAAGATTTTTATCTCTCCTTCACATCTAACAGTTTCTTTGTAATTTCTTTAATAGTTTGTCTTTTTCCTTTTATATTTAAAAAATATATAAGGGGGGAAATCGGAGGGGGAGACGAACCATGAGAGACTATGGACTCTGAAAAACAAACTGAAGGTTCTAGAGGGGAGGGGGGTGGGAGGATGGGTTAGCCTGGTGATGGGTATTAAAGAGGGCACGTTCTGCATGGAGCACTGAGTGTTATACACAAACAATGAATCATGGAACACTACATCAAAAACTAATGATGTAATGTATGGTGATTAACATAACAATAAAAATTAAAAAATATATGTATACTTATATAGTATAATATATATATACATTTACATGTTATATATATATACACACACACATATATATAAATATACACATATATTTCCTTTAGATGTAATTATCCCAAGCCCTTCTTCTTTACCATTAATTTGATATATTTTGCCATATGCTTGCTGTTTTTAATTTATTTATTAGAGCTTCAAGGTTGTTATTTGCTTCTTAATCTGTTGATCTGTTATCTTCTCTGTGTTTAATTATGTTGTTTTACCATTCGGATGTTCTTTTAAGTTCTTTTATAGATAAAGCAGTCTTGGCATCTTGTAGTGTTTGATAATATTTTCTGAGTTCTTCATCAGGCTTTTGCTCCCTAGGATATCTGATACTTTTGAAAAATTCTCTTTTCTGTAGTATTATTGCAGAATTGTCATATAATTTCTTTTCAGATTACTCAAGCTTAATATGTGAAGCTCGGTCTAGATCTAACATTTACTTTGACTTTGACTATTTTTCTTCCTTTTTCGGTCTTTCTCCTTGTGATCAGTGTGGGGACATAAGGTTGCTTTCTATGTACCTTCTTTTTTTTTTCTTTAAGATTTTATTTATTTATTTTGGAGACAGAGAGAGAGAGAGAGAGAGAGAGAGGTGGGGGGTGGGGGTGGGGGTGGGGCGGGAGAAGCAGAGAGACAAGCAGATTCTGGGCTGAGCACGGATCCTGATATGGGGCTTGATCTCAGGACCCTGAGATCATGACCTGAGCTGAAACCAAGAGTCAGATGTTTAACTGACTGAGCCACCCAGGCCCCACTATGTACCTTCTTAGAGCCTGAGGGAATGTGGGTGGAGTGGGCCAACCTCCCTTGGTGCCCAGCATACCTACTCCCTGGGTGCCCAGAGAACTGCTGCCTCTTTTGAGAATCTCCTCCATATTCTGTACCAGGATCCAAGGGTCTATCATAATCCTATGAGTTTCAGCTCAATCTCCAACATACCACAGAACCCTGGGACATTGCAAGCTCAGGTTATTACTCATGCTTAGTTGAGGTTCAGGGGCATTATAAAGGAGTTTTACTTTTAGGAGTTTTTCTGTGGAATATTCTAGGGAGCTTTACTCACCTGAGTCTCCTTTGCTCAAAGAGCACAGTTGAAAAATCTCAAGATTTTGCTGACATGCTTTGTTTCCTCAGTTCTGCTTTTAATAGGTTACAAGTGTGGAAGCAAGGTTAGAAGTTGAGCTTTGATAAACCAGAATCTTTTATTTCTTCCCTGGTCACCATTTTTCTGAGTTTAGAAACCAAATCCACTGCCCTTTCTTCCAGGTTACTAATCCTTTCTACTGTTTCATCTAGTCTGTTATTGAACCCCTGTAGTATATTTTTCAGTTCAGTTATTATGTTCTTCAGTTCTGTGACTTCTGCTTGGTTCTTTCTTATATTTTCTATCTCTTTGTTGAAATTCTCACTGTGTTCACCCCAGATTGGTGAGCATCTTTATACCACTACTTTGAACTCTATATCAAGTAAATTACTTATCTCTTTCATCAATGTTTTTTTTTTTCCTGGATTTTTATCTTGTTCTTTCATTTGGAACATATTCCCCTGTTTCCTCATTTTGTTTGTATCTGTTTCTCTGTATTAGGCTAAACAGCCATCTCTCCCAGTCTTGAAAGAGTGGTCACAGAAAGACTGGGGGTGTATTTTAGTCTGTTGTCTGTGCAGTGGTCTGGGATTGGCAGCCTGCCAATAACTGCTCTCCAATTATTTCAGAGATTGTTTTAGTGTTGTGGGGCCCAGAAATGCAATACCCCTGGCCACCAGATCTAGGCACTCAAGGGGCATTACCTGTGTGGTCTGTGTATACTCACCAGATGTGTGGGGTCACTGGGGAGTACCAGGCTGGGGCATGTCTATCCCCCAATTTTAGCAGGGTGGGGCTACTGGAGAGCTCAGGGTTGGGCCGAGGGCAAGAAAGGTAGAAGGAGAGTGCAAAAATGGTAACTGCTAGTGCCTCCATCCTCAGAGAGAGTTCCAACAGACACTTGCTTTTGTGACATACACTTTAAGATAAACCAAGGAATCTTTTTCGCATATGGTCTAAGTACTTTTCAACTTGCTGTTACTTTGAAAAGAAAATTTTAATTTCAATATAGTTAACATGCATTGCTATGTTAGTTTTCGATTTACAATATAGTGATTCAGTAATTCTATATGTTACTCAGGGCTCATCATGATAAGTGCGTTCTTAATCCCCTTCACCTATTTCACCCATCCTCCCACCCACCTCCCCTCTGGTAGCCATCAGTTTGTTCTCTATGTTTAAGAGTCTGTTTTCTGGTTTATCTCTTTTTTAATGTTCATTTGTTTTGTTTTTTAAATTCCACATATAATTGAAATCATATGGTATTTGTCTTTCTCTGATTGACTTATTTCACTTAGGGTTATACTCTAGATCCTTCCATATTGTTGCAAATGGCAAAATTTCATTCATTTTTATGGCTGAGTAATAGTCCAGTGTATATACGTACCACCTCTTTATCCATTCATCTGTCAATGGACATTTGGGCTGCTTTCATAATTTAGCTATTGTAAATAATGCTGTAATAAACATAGGGGTGCATATATTTTTTTGAATTAGTGTTTTTGTTTCCTTTGGGTAAATACCTAGTAGTGGAATTCTGGATGATATGGTAGTTCTATTTTTAATTTTTTGAGGACCCTCCATACTGTTTTCCACAGTGGCTGCACCAATTTGCATTCCCACCAACAGATCACAAGGGTTCCTTTTTCTCCACATCCTTACCAACATTTGTTGTTTCTTGTGTTTTTGATTTTAGCCATTTTGACAGGTCTGAGGTAATAGCTCCTTGTAGTTTTGATTTGCATTTCTCTGATGATGGGTGATGTTGAGTATCTTTTCATGTGTCTGTTGGCCTTCTGGATGTCTTCTTTGGAGAAATGTCTGTTCATGTCTTATGCTCATTTTTTAATTAGATTATTTTTGTTTGTTTTTTATTTTGGTGTCTTTTTGGTATTGAATTGTATAAGTTCTTTTCATATTTTGGATACTAACCTTTTATCAGATATTTCATTTGCAAATATGTTCTCCCATTCAGTAGGTTGTCTTTTAGTTTTGTTGATTGTTTCCATTTTGGGGCAAAAGTTTTTATTTTGATGTAGTCCCAGTAGTTTAGTTTTGCTTTTGTTTCCATTGCTCAGGAGACATATCTAGAAAAATGTTGCTGTAGTCGATGTCAGAGAAATTACTGCCTGTGCTCTCTTCTAGGATGTTTGTTGTTGGAGGTCTCCCATTTAGATCCTTGATCCATTTTGAGTTTATTTTTGTGTATGATGTAAGAAAGTAGTCCAATTTCATTCTTTTGCAAGTAGCTGCTCAGGTTTCCCATCACCATTTGTTGAAGAGACTTTCTTATTGCATATTCTTGCCTCCTTTGTCAAAGATTAACTGACCATATATATTTGGTTTTATTTCTAGGATTGTGATCCTGTTCCATTGCTCTATGTGTTTATTTTTTTGCCAGTACCATACTGTTTTGATTACTACAGCTCTGTATTGTATCTTGAAATCTGGGATTGTGATACCTCCAGCTTTGTTCTTCTTTTTCAGGATTGCTTTGACAGTTGGGGTCTTTTTTGGTTCCATAAAAATTTTAGGATTATTTGTACTAGTTCTGTGAAAAATGCTCTTGGTATTTTGATAGGGATTGCATTAAATCTGTAGATTGCTTTAGGTAGTATTGACATTTTAGCAATATTTGTTCTTCCAATCTATAAGCATGGAATATTTTTCCATTTCTTTGTGTCATCTTCAATTCCTTTCATTAATGTTTCATAGTTTTCAGAATATGGGTCATTCACCTCCTTAGTTAAGTTTATTCCTAGGTATTTTATTATTTTTGGTCCAATTGTAAATGAGATTGCTTTCCTAATTTCTCTTTCTGCTACTTCATTATTAGTATATGGATATGCAACAATATTTTGTGTACCGATTTTGTATCTTGCAAGCTTACTGAATTCATTTATCAGTTCTGGTAGTTTTTTGTGGTCTTTAGTGTTTTCTATATATAGTATCATGCCATCTGCAAATAGTGAAAGTTTTACTTCTTCCTTACCAATTTGGATGCCTTTTATTTCCTTGCATTATCTAATTGCCATGGTTAGCACTCCCAATACTATGTTGAATAAAAGTGGTAAGTGTGAACATCCTTGTCTTTTTCCTGATTTTAGGAGAAAAGTTTTGTTTTTCACCACTGACTATGATATTAGTTGTGAATTTTATATACGGCCTTTACTTTGTTATGTTCCCTCTGAAACTGCTTTGTTGAATGGATGTTGTACTTTGTCAAATGCTCTTTCTGCATCTTTTAAAATGATCATATGGTTTTTATCCTTTCTCTTGTTGATGTAATGTATGATGTTCACTGATTTGCAAATATTGAATCACCCTTGCATCCTAGGAATAAATCCCACTTGATCATGGTGAAAGAATTTGTTTAATGTATCGTTGGATTTGGTCTGCTAATATTTTGTTGAGGATTTTTATATCTAGGTTCATCAGAGATACTGGTCTATAGTTCTCTTTTTTTTGTAGTATCTTTATCCAGTTTTGGTATCAGGGTAATGCTGGTTTCCTAGAATGAATTTGGAAGCTTTCCTTCCTCTTCTATTTTTTTGGAATAGTTTGAGAAGAATAAGTATTAACTCTTCTTTAACTATTTGGTAGAATTTAGCTGTGAAGCCATCTGGTCCTGGACTTTTCTTTGTTGGGATTTTTTTGATTACTGATTCAATTTCATTGCTGGTAATTGGTCTGTTCAAATTTTCTATTCCTTCCTGATTCAGTTTTGAGAGGTTATGTGTTTCTAAGAATTTATCTATTTCTTCTAGATTGTCTAATTTGTTGGCATATAATTTTTCATAATAATAATCCTTTGTATTTCTGTGGTGTTGGTTATTTCTCTTCTTTCATTTCTGATTTTGTTTATTTGAGTTCCCCCCACTCTCTCGCTCTTTGATGAGTCTGGTTAAAGGTTTATCAATTTTGTTGATCTTTCCAAAGAATAAACTCCTGATTTTTTTGATCTGTTGTATTTTTTTTTAGTTTCTATTTCATTTTTTTCTTCTCTAATCTTTATTATTTTATTCCTTCTACTAGTTATGGGTTTTATTCGTTTTTCTTTTCCTGGCTCCTTTAAGTATAAAGTTAGGTGTTTTATTTGATATTTTTCTTGCTTCTTGTGGTAGGCCTGTACTGGTATTAACTTTCCTCTTAGAATAGCTTTTGTTGCATCCCCAAAATTTTGGACCATTGTGCTTTCATTTTCATTTGTCTCGATGTATTTTTGATTTCCTCTTTGATTTCTTGGTTGATCCATTCATTGTTTAGTAACATGTTACTTAACTTTCTTATATTTGTGTTTTTTCCTGGATTTTTTTTCCTCTTAGGTCTGCAGTCTTTGTAGACTGTACCAAGTTTCTAATTTGTCTAACTCTCTATGTCTGTTTCTATGTGTTAGGAAAGTCAGCTACATCTGCTCTTGAAAGTAGTGGCCTTATGAAGAAGAAGTCCTGTAGTGCCCCGCAGTGCAATGTCCCCTGTTCACCAGAACCTGGCTCTTCAGGGGTATCTCCTATGTGTGTTGCATGCACCCTACTATTGTGTCTGAACTGCTTTTGCCTTCAGTCCAGTTGTCTGCAATGACTCTTTTTGCCTGTTGTGGGCAGGGTTTTGTCCCTGTATAGTTAGTGGGCCAGTCTGGGGCTGCCGTGGGCTTACATTGAGTCATACCAGGCATTTGTGAGAAATGCAGTAGCACCAAACTGCAGGAGAACATGAGGGTATGGTGTGTGGTGCCAGCAATATCCATGCTGGTGAGAAGGGACCTGCAGTTGCTGGGGACTGAGTCATGCCGTTGGAGAAGGTAGATCCTCAGGAGTGCATGGGGGCAGGGCATGTGGTGTTAGCAAGGTTTGTGGTCTGCCGTGGGAGGAAATATGGACCCAGGCCTGATGCAGGCCTGGTGTGTCCAGAGAAGAACACGTGGGAAGGGTGTGCAGTTAGCAAGCTATATAACAAGTGTTGGCACCATGCTGGCTTTAAGCTGGGAAGCAGGGGAGGGAAATGACACCTGTCAGTTCCTTTGTTCCTGGGAGGTCTCCCAAAGACCCTGCCCTTCCAGCACATGCCTTAGATTAGTAAACAAATACTCCTCCTGTGTATACCCCAGGCATTTTTTTTAAACTGCTGCTTCTATGCGGGCTGTTTGTTGTGCTATCTCTTTAAAGGCATAGTCTCAGTTTCCTCGCACTTTCCTGGCTCTCCCGTTAGCTTGCTGATTTTTAAAGGTCCAGGTTTTAAGCCCTGCTGATTGTAAGAATTTGGGAAATTCAGCCCCTCTGGTTTTCAAAGCCAAATGTTAATGAAGATTCATCTTCCTTGTTTTGGCTGTCTGGTTTGAGAATCTGTTTCTCTCCCCTCTTTGAGACTATAGTATCTCTCCCTCCCACAGATAGTACTGTGGGTCTGTTTAGCTCCCTACCATGTCTCTGTACTTCCCACCCTCTTCAGTGTGGCCTCTTCTCTACATTTAGCTATGGAGAGTCTGTTCTGCCAGATTTGGGGTTGTTTTCTGGGTTATTTACACTGATGTGGCTATTATTTATTTGTATCCATGGAATGAGGTGAGCTTAGGGTCCTCCTACTCCACCATCTTTCCCAGAAATTCAACTTGCTGCTTTGCAATGGGTCTCAGGGTGAGTGGTTCTGTGTGCCAACTCTTTGAGTGGAGTCTCACCCTTTTACAGCCCTTTAGGTCTCTTGGACATAAGCCCCATTGATTTTGAAAGCCAGACATTGCGGGGGCTCATCTCTCCATTGTAGGGTCCCAAGAGTTGGGGTGGACTGATGGACTTGAATCCCTCATTCTTCAAGAATATATTCTGTATTTGTGAGATCCCTCCTGTTCATGCGCCAACCATGCCAAGAGTGGGATATTTGGCAAGACTGCATCTCTGCTTCTCCTATCTTTCTTGATGTGGCCATTTATTTTTTGTTGTGCAGGAACTAGCTATTCAGTTAGTTTTCAGGTCTATTTCAGAGAGAGATCGTTCTATATGTAGCTGAAGGTTTGGTGTGTCCATGGGAGGAAGTGAGTTCAGGGTCTTCCTACACTGCTATCTTGAACCACCCTCCTATTTAATTAATTTTCAAACTGCTAAAGAATTTGTATTCTCTGAAGTTGATTGAGTGCACATTTAAAAAGCCAAATAAATAAATCAAATATAACCAGTGGCAGTCCACTAACCTCCAGCATTTACTATAATTTATAAAATTCTGCAATAAAATTTATTTTTGTATTCTACATAAAGAAAGGGTACATCAAGTAAATGAATATTAGCTGTATAAAGAAAAGAAAGAAATAACTTTAAGATAATTTAAAAGCAATTAGTCACTATAAATGATAAAGATATCAGTAAAATCACCTTTTTTGTGGAATCATTAATTAATGGATTATTCTTTTTATGTGAAGATGAGTAAACTGCAGTCTCTCTACTTGAGGCTCTCACAATATGGAAAGAATATCAGACTATTCTTCCAAATACGGCATGGATAAATATTACAAGAGTTCGAAGAGAGCAATACTAGGTTTTTTGGAGACGAATCTTCCTGATGAAAGCTAACATTTAGAGAATGCTGACTATGTGGCAAATCCTGGAAAGCCTGACTCTAGAAGGTTTATCCTCAGAGCTGATGGGAACTTGCCCTCCTTCTGTATAGAAGTCCCACACTGCAGCCTGACAGTAAGTTTTAGCTCTCAGTTAAGGAAACAGGAATTCTCTCGTATGCTTATTCAGAAAAGAGGTCTTTGCCTTGCAATTTCTGATGGAAGGAAGAAAGAGAAGCTTAGATTATTCAAACTCTGCTTCTCTGATTTGTATTCTCAAAGTGCCAATGTAGAAATATACTTTTCTTAGAAGGATAGGAATAAACTATCAAATTTAAGAGAAGTATTGGTAAGAGACTCTCGAAACTTCAGAGGTGTGAAGAACTTGTAAGTAGGGAGCATCTTAGCTGCAACAAATGAGTGCTGGTTTCCTGTTTTAGGCTACCTACGCCAGGGCATTGAGAGAAATTGTAGATGAGTTTAATCCTTAGGAAACCGTGGAGAATAGAAGAAGTACTAGAAGAGGGACATATGACTTACTGGTAATCCTCGGATAACCCAGTAAGCCAGGCATCAATTCTAGATGAAAGTATGATTTGTGAACACATAGAAAAGAAAGCAGTAGGTTCACTAAGTCGTGCCAAATAAGTTAAATTTTCTTTTGTTTTCTTTTTTGCAGGGATTATAGTTTGGTAGCTCAGGAAACTGCATTAAACACAGCATATCCATATTTCAGGATTGCATTTGGCTGTCTTTCTTGAACTTTTCTTTAACAAAATGAAGAAAGAGGAACAGGATGTCAGTATCAGGAGATGTGTTCATAACTGGTCAAGGAAAGAATTGAAACCCCAAAGAGGTTTCAATCAATGGATTGTTGATAACCTTGAATGTATAGCTCTAGAATCCTACCACATAGATTGTACCCTTGTCCTGGTCAATAACTGACAAAGTTTCATTTAGTGTCTCCACTGTGTCAAACACTGTGCTATGTGTTAGAACAATATTCTGTTACACATGCCAGGAGCTGGCATGCTCATTTTATGAACATATACTCAACACTTCATGATCTTATTTGATTCTTCCAATAACCTTATCGAATAGGTATTATCTCCATTTTATAGATGAATAAATGGAAAGTTGGAGAACTTAAGTAGCCTAACTAAGGTTGACTACACAGCTACTGAGTGGCAGTGCCCAAAGGTAAACCTTGGTCTGTCAATTTTTCTTCACTGCTTTTTTTTTTAAATTAATGATTGGAACAAGAGAACAAATCAATACGCATATAAAATGAATGCAAAAGAGATATTGACGTAGGAATGTGCTTAATGACAGAATTAGTATCCAAAAGAATTTTAATAGGCTGGAGCAAATTTAATCAGAGAACATTTAACAGAGATGCATGTGAAATCCTGAGCTGGGTTCCAAATATCCAGCTGCACAGGGCAATGTGGCTTAGCAGCTGCGTAAGCTTAATGTGATTCAATAGTGTGACATAGCTGCCCTAAAAGTGAATGAAAACGGATGCCACATTTGTACAAATCTAGTATTCCAAACAAAGAGATAGATTATTCTGTTTTATTATGGAGCTTGTGAGTAGTTCTGGGCAGCATAACTTTGAAGAGACATAGACAGACTTAACCAGTCTTGCGAAAAAACTCAGTACCATTTTTATCTCATTCTTTTGATGAGTATTTTTTGGAGTGCTTACTATGTGTCAGGCATTGTGTTAAGTACTCAGGAAATGGCAGTTTATAAAATAGCCCTCTTGTAGCTTACATTCTTACTGGAGAGGCAAGAAATAAACAAATGAACAAATGAATGTGTATCATAATGTCAGATAGTAATACATGCTGGAAGAAAATAAAGCATGTGAGGTGATAGAGAATAGGTGGAGGCTATTTCAGGTAAGTTTGTCAAGGAAGTCTCTGAAGAGCTGTCATTTGATCAGAGACCTGGGATAACTAAGAGAGGGCATCATAAATAGAAGAACATTCTATGCAAAGGAAAAAGAAAGTACAGGGGCGCCTGGGTGGCTCAGGTGGTTCAGCGTCTGCCTTCGGCTTGGGTCATGATCCCAGGGTCCTGGGATCGAGCCCCGCATCAGGCTCCCTGCTCCTTGGGAGCCTGAGCCTGCTTCTCCCTCTGCCTCTCTCTGTCTCTCTCTTTGTCTTTCATGAATAAATAAATAAAATGTTAAAAAAAAAAAGAAAGTACAAAACCCTGAAGTGGATGTTTGCTTCATATGTTCTTAAAGGAACTCAAGGAAACCCCTATGCTATGTTAACAGACATTGAGGAGAAACAGGGCTCCAGGCTGTTGCAGAAGTCAGGTGAACAGAAGGATAAAATGATCCAACCTGAGCAACATGAGTAAGATGAGAAGAGAGAGCTGATCATTGGATTTGGCAATATGGTTCTCCCTGGGGACTTTGTTGTTCCTCATGAGAATTAGCTGAAAGAGCCTGAAGACATCTAGCCTTGGGAAGAAAAGTCTTAGAGCAATGTAATTGAGGACCATCTGAATACCTCCTGAAATCAGATCTCCAGGGACATGGAAACCTGGAATTTGCATTTTTGCACTAAAAGTTTTTTCTTCACCTTAAAAATGGAAAACTGCTGGTTTAGGAATTCCTAGCTGACATGAAACATGGACAAAGTTGTCCTGCATCTCTACTGAAGGACTGATGAACAGAGGCTAAAAGTATACAGATTTCTGCGACATATGAGATGTAATACTCAAATGCTGGCCATCTTAAAGCAGAATGAGTTGTTTATGACAAAAAAAAGCTCTTGTCAATTGAAGCAGAGATGGATAACCACTTTTTTGGGGGGAAATTGTTTGGAAGGATTTAAATATCATGTGGGGTGAGAAGAGTGTTGTACGAAGTAAACTTCTTAGCCCAGTGGTTCCATTGCTCTGAAATGCAACCAGCAAACCCTCCTGCTCCAAATAGCCAGAACACTAGCTCCAACTAGCCTTGTCTATGTTTGTTTTGGCTTTGAAAATGTAGGAACAAGACATTTCTATTTTATGGAGTCCCAAGATTTGAGTTGTCAAGGGGCTATGAAGCAGCGTCTATTAACTGAAGGAAAAGAAGAGAGTTAAGATCTTACTGTAAAATGGCATAAGGGAGAAACTAGTAATTGAGAAAGTGTTGTATCAGTGTTTGCATGTTTCCATTATAATGTATGAAGAAAATCCTGGACATCTATTCCCTTGCTGTTATTGGATTTATTATTATTATTATTTATTAAATTAGGGCAAAAGTGCAGTCAGAATAGATATCTTGGGTTTGTTAGCAAATGAGATGTTCCAAATTTTGTGTCACACAATTAGCTTGGTGGGTTTCTTTTTACTGGCTATAACATTTCCTGCATGCAGCAGAGGCTGGGCTGTGGACTTCCTCATTTGTTGGAGCATATGCAGTATTGTTGAGCTCACCACACAGCTGTAGGGGGAAAACGTTGCTCACCCTAAGGTTATAACCCCCCTTTTCTAAATTACTGTTTACTGATGTGGGAGGAAAGGACTCCTGGCATAGCTCAATAATTACTCTTGGCACAGTTCAATAATTAATGAAGTGTTAAAAAGACGCTGTTAAAGTTTGTGCATCTGCTATGGAGGGTATGAAAGTACAAGAAACTCGCCTGCGTCTCTAAGTCAAAGACACACATGGCCTTCCCTGTCCTCCCAGGAGAGGACCCAGTGGGGAGTAAGTGCAAACTGATGCTTTAGTGGAGGAGAGAAGGGGACTCTTACTACCAAGCTGTTGCCACGTTTCTGAGAATAGAGAAGCCCAAAGTAGTAGGGTTGTAGTTTCTCAGTTGTTTTCTCCCCTGTGATTTATAGGTAGGTCCTTTAATTTGTGAGAAGAAATTTGTATGCAGAAATGACCATTCTCCTCTCTCCTCCTCTCTCTATGACTTGTTAAATCAGCAGTTTAAAATAATTTGATGATAGTAAAGCAACAGGGATAAATAATTACTACCACTAGTGTGGTATTTACCTCCTAAAGTTTTAGGAGGTTGCAGGCTGGCGTCTTGCCTGGTGAATAAGATATCAAGAGTGCTTTTTTAGCTGCAAAATTAACAAAGGAAGGAATAAATATTATTTTTCCCCTCAAAGGACCCAGTTTGGAAGAAGCCCAAGGATTAACTCTTTGTGCTGCAGTCTGATTTCACAGTGTGTCACCTCTCACACTTGTCCTCATCAATCAGTGCCATAGGACCAGGCCTCAGACAGGCCTCTGGGCTTTCCCAGGAATCCCTGCTGCTTGGCTGGAAAGTCGGGTCCAGCCAAGGGTTTCTGAAACACAGCTCAGGTACAAGCTGACTCTAGCTTCAGGCCAATTTCTTAAGCAAAGGGTCTTTGCTAATATGCGGAACAGAAAAAAAAATGTTGGGAGAATGGGTTGGGGTTTCATTCACCTCCTTCCTCCACCTACCCCCACTCCATCCCTAAGTTATTTAAGTTCTAGTTCAGACTAAAAGGAAGACATTTGACAAATTCTGTTTTATTAACTCTCCTCTGCTTTGGTTGGTGATAAATTAAATATTTTGTTTTCTTTCTCTTTTTTCCCCCTCTGTGTTGTGTATATACATTTCTTTGTGGTCACAATTTCTCTATGTGACAGCTAAGGGGGAGTATAGGGCAAGGAGTAAACCTTGAGGAATTAAGGTGCAGTCTGCCCTATTTTTTTCCCCTCCTCTTTAATATGAAACTGGTTACAGGCACATTTTTTTAAACCTCTCAGCAGGAATTGCAAAGTTTTCCCGGGTCATCACCTAGCAACAAAACCCAGCAAAACATTCGCAAAGCAGTTTTTGCAATGCAGCCATCACTGACTGGCAGAACTGACTTGTGGAAGGCTGAATTTGCCATGGAGGGGAATTGAATGCTTTCTTCTTTATTCAAGTAGAATGCTGAGATGTGCAGTCTGGATCCTGCTTGAACCAAATTAATGTACATTAAAGAATAAACCATATGCCCATTGTGAATAGGAGGTCGGAAGGATTCAACAGAATTTGATGATGGGCCAGTTCTTATTGAAACTATTTAAATTGAACTTTTAACATAGTTGTTTTAAATAAAGCAATCTGAGATTGATATAACTCTCCTTTTATTAGATCAAATATTCTGAGGACTTTTGGGTAGTGTCAGAAACCTTAAGTCTATTGAGTAATAAGTTCAGAATTCAACAAAAGATTACTTAGCCTCTTCCTTGAAAATAATAGTAAAAATCCCCCTTCAGAAGAAGAGGAAATCTGGTTTGTCTGGTTTTGACTTCTACTCAGAGTTAGCAGCCGGGCATAATGTCTATTATCATTAAGAAAATGTGCTACCCTGGAACGTGGTTATAATATCCATCTGAAGGTCTATGCTGTGGGTCTTTTTCCTTGGAAGAATCTTACAACAAGATCCTTTTGCTTTGCCATGTACTTTAGAACCAAAAGACGGAATGCAAACACATCTTATTTCAATTATTTTTTTCTGTACTAGCATATGTGGAGATTCAACTATCTCAACTCAATGATCCAGGCATCTAGATCTTGATTTTTAATACTCAGATAGGGCCTGCTGTGCTCATACCTCTATTAGTAACAGAGGGGTTTCTTTAGCTCGGTACTTCAGGCAGAGAGCAAAAAGATTTTTAAGTGTGACTGAATCCTGACTCTTCAATAAGAGTCCTATAAAGTTTGCCCCATATGTGTACAGTATGTGCACAAAGGACATGAAGTGTGTTCTCATATCAGGCTTCAACTCTTGATCATTGAGGAACTGGTGAGGAAATTGTACTCCAGTTTAGATTCTCTTCCATGTGTTCCATGTTCTTGCAGCAGCCTGGGATGCCAATTCTGCTCAATATCCATTATTGCTGATGACATTATTGTTCTAAACATTTGCCCCTGTCCTTGCACAAAATGTAACTTTTAAGTACTGAGTCCTTTTCAGGTGATTTGTGTAAAAGGCCTTGCTTCCCTCCATTATGCTCTTGTGAAGTGTTGGCTGTCTGCTTTATTTGTCCATCTCTCTTCAGGCTGAACTCTCTTTGACAACTTGTTCTCCACCACATTGGTGTCTTCTGCAGCTGTGGGAGCAATATTCTAAATCCTTGCTACTCAAAGTAGGGGCCAGTGCATCAACCAGTGCATCTACATCATCTGGGGACTTGTTATGAATATAAAATCTCAGCCCCCCCCAAGAACTACTGAATTAGACTCTGCATTTTAACAGGTTACCCAGGGGATTCATATGCCCACTGATGGTTGGAGAACACTGTAGATCTTTCTGGTTCAATAATTTGTTTCCTACTGGGAGTTCTAGCTGAAAATGATTCTTCCTGTTCACATTTCTTCTAAAATATGAAACACTTCCCACTCTCAGCAATACTGAAGTGAACTTAGAGGATGAACCACATGAGCAACAGGGAAACTTAAGAAAAGTTGTGGAGATTTCCCATATGTTAGCAGATACTCACAGACAGGACAATGCAGTGATTCCACATAGACCCAGCAGACTATCAGACAGTTTTCTCTACCTTGTATATCTTATTGTTACCCATTTTAGAGAAAATTCTACATTTTGTCTTATATTGTATTTATTTTTATATATGACAACTCTCCTATAAGATGGAAAACTTCTTGAGGCAGGCTAAGTACTCATATTTATCCCCTTCACATCCCATAGCTCAGGGCTTTTATTATAACAGAAACCCAATGAATGATGGTTGCATTGAATTGTTAACATTGCCAATAGATGCAGTATATTTAAAAGGGTCATGACATCACTCTTTCTAGGGAAAATGAGAAGGAACTTGATAATGACCTAACATACATAAAGCACTGAGGGGATAGTTGGCCTTGTGACTCTAGACATTTGAGTTACGTTGCAAATGGTGCAGTCTGGTCCAAATTAATCCTTTCTATTACCAAATAGACCAGGTCTTCAAGGTATTTATGAAAGATACCATAACTTGGAAACATCCTTTTGATTTGGGTATCTAAGGGTTAGATGTCCATCCAAAGTGGTCCTAAAGAAGGAAAAACCCCTAAAAGTGGAGGGGATATTACTTTAATGGTTTTTATGGATCTATTAATCCTTCTGTTCAGAGGTACGAAAAACCAGAGATGGAACCTGGGAGTGTGAGGGGAGAACATGTGGAGAAGATTGGCAGTTGGGAAAGAATTTTATTTGTGCTGAACATTGGAGAATGTATTGTTCTCCTCTGCATATTAGTTACCAAAAATATGTAGATATTTCAGTAAAATTCTTGATTGTAGAAAGTCTACTCCAATTTAGATTTTCTAATTCCTGGTTTACCCAATAGATTGGGTAAATGAGGTGCTGATATTTTGGGAGTATGAAATAGTCTATTTTTATTTATATGAAGTTTTACAAAATTTGTGAAGGGTAACATGACTAGGGCTTAGTTACATTGCCCTCACATCAAGGTTTATGTGATACATTGGCAATTTGAATTGGTAGTGGAAAAAGTGGAAATGAGAATTCTGTCATGTACAATATGGGTTCCTAAGCATAAAGAGTCAACTTTGTTTCACCTCACAGTAAAAGCAAGAGGTAAGAAGACATTTAAATGTTTATATAAATTACTGCATATGTCATCCCAAAAATAAAACAAAAAAAACCCAGATGGCCAGATGGGAATTTTTATCCTGGCTTCATGGAAGTATAAATTTCCTTTAAAGGAAGAGTTACAGTTACAAAAAAATATAGCCAATTAAGAGTAAAAGGTGTACTAGTTTCAGAAGCACGTAATTTCATTTATAACTAAAGGCAAATTTGTCACTTAATTAGTAATTCTGACACAGGTAAAGAGGAAGACAGCTGCTTTTCTGGGCATTTTATGCCTCACTGGTCCCCGGTAACCAGATGGCATTGTTGTTGCTGATGGATGAACCAGAGAAGATGTGGGATAGGATCCACCCCCACCCCCAACTCCTTGAAATAACAAACTTGTATTTGAAATCTCACAAGGAGTAAGCTTTCTTCTGTGTTCACCCAGGCCAGGTTGGGGTGGGGAGCAATGTTGGAGCTGAACAAGTAATTTTGCTCTCTACTCTTCTGGCTTGTCTGAGGAGACTCCACAGTTAGTAGATAAATGAGTAGCTGCATGCACTAGCCTTCTTTTGTTTAGAAAAATTCCCAATTACAGAATTATTCAATAATGTTGCACCTGTTTTTAAAACTAAAAGAAATACCATTTATTTGTCTAGCATTTTAGAGTTTTCCACTTTCATGATTTCATCCATTATTTTTCTGACCACTCCCAGTAACTTGCAGAGTAAGGCAGTACTGGGATTATTTATTTCTATTGTGAGGCTGAGAAACTGAGGTTCAGAAAGGTAAATTTAGCTGATCAAAGTCTGCAAAGCTAATTACAAACCTAGGACTAAAATCTAGTTTCTAGATTCCCATAGTTAGTGCTTCCTTTAATACAAAGATTATGCAACAAATAGATGAAATTATGATCAATCTCACTAGTAATTAGTTAAATAGAAATTAGCATATCAAAATTTTTATCAATTTGGTAAAAATTAAGAGAATTAATTTTCATTGTTGGCAACTATATAGAGAAACACACTGTTGCTATTTTTGCAAATAGATGAAGCTTAAAAACTTTCATACTTTTTAACATAGCATTTCTCCTTCTAGTAATCCATCCTATAGAAAGAAATCACAATTGTATATAAATGTGTATGTACAATGATGTTGATTGTTTATATCAATAAAAAACTGCAAATAACTTTAAAGCCCCTAATTTGGGAATTATAAAATGATTATGGCATATCTATATTATGAAATACAATGAAATTATTTTAGAAAGGACAGACGTACATATACTGATATAGAAAATTTTCTCAACATATTGATAAGTAAATGAAGCAAACTGCACGATGATTCTTGGTTTAATTTATTAAAAAATGATGTATGTGCATATACATATATAAAATACAGATGCATAGAAAAAAGGTCTGTGACAGCACAGACCAAACTGAAACTAGTGGTTGCCTATGGTGGGAAGAGTGATATTGTGGGAAGGGACAGATAAAGAGGTAATTTATACTTAGTCTATATTTCTCTATTATTTGACTCTTTTATAAGAATTTCTTTATGCATCATTGTAAAATAAAAAAACTTTTGAAAAGAAAAGTTAATTTTTCCTGGGCTGCCTTCATTTTTTGCATCCTAGATAGCTGCTTCTCTCACACTGTCTGATGACTGGAGTCATTCCTGAGTCCCAGCAGGAGCTCAGCTAGATGTCTCCAACCTGGCATCTCCAGCATCTTTAGGTTGGGAGAGATCCTGATATCGACCTTTCAGGATCTTTTAGATTTTCTATCATTGCATTATGATGGATCTTTATCAACCTAGATATATAATACCATGCTGATTTTTTTTCAACTTTCACTAGGCCAATTGTTTAAAAAAACTTTGGGCCACAAAAGTTATATTCAGAAGCCCAATGCATGAGAAGACAAAAATGGAGCTTCTCTGGTTGAATTTGAGGATGGTGAGGGCTTCTCAACCTCACCACTCCCCCCACCCACTAAATTCCAAAAAATTGCTTCCAAAAAACACCTAGGCCTCCAGAGATCAGTTTGAAAATCACTGACACTATGTCATTTTATAAAGAAACAGGAGTCCAGTGAAGTGAAGTGATTCAGCTGAGATTGCATAAATGCTAAATGTGGAGCCAGTCTTTGAATCCAGATATTCTGCACCCAGCTTTATTGACTTTTCCAGAATGGTGGTTCACCTTTTAGTCAACTCCCATTAGTTTTGGCTGTTCAGACTTTTTCCAAAACAGAGAGCTCAAATAGCATCTCTACAAATGTTAGAATAGGGTTTTGTATGTGTGTTTGTGCACACCTCTCAAACACCCTTTATGACTAACTTCTCAATTACTTTATCTCAAAGAGCTCCATTAAGTAAAGAACACAAAGCAAATTTTAGTTGTCTTGTACTATTTTACTTTAGGAGATGTGATGGTAAAAATTATTATCATTGTAACTTGTGCCATTTTATAATATCCAGATGGTGCTCGTTTTACTCCACACTGAGCCATAAGGCTTAACACTGAGAGCTATCAGTGTGCAAGCCTCCTCGCTGTTCTAGTGTTGGTGAGTTGGGCCACTAACCCTTTAACTAGACTAACTGAATAGGCCATTCTAATCAATGGTTACTAATTCTCACCCATATTGGAACTATGGGTGATTTACAAGTTTACAGTGATGCCTTCAACTTATTTTCTAGTTGATAAATTAATTATTCAGCAGTATAAGCCACTCTTAAACATCATAAAAGTCTTTTTAAAAAAACATTTAGAATAATGCAAGTTCTAAGACCAGGATTTGATCTATAGCAAGTGGAGTAAAATGTTCCACTAACTGTGCCTGGCTTGGCTAAAACAAGTTAATTCCTTTAAGTTGAGAATGCTTAATAACATTATTTTACTATATAAATCTTTCCCTTACGCAGTTCTACTTAGATATAATTGACATATAGCACTGTATAAGTTTAAGGTGTATAGCATGATGATTTGACTTACATATATTGTAAAATGATTATCATAGCATCTAAATCTTAATATCATTATTATAATCACCATTGTGATTTATTAAGTGCCTTTTGCTAGTCTTTGGGAGTGAAGGGTAAGACCAAGAACATTACCATGCTATATTTGACATAGGGCCAAGAGATAAAAGTTGTAGATCCAGTCCCAACACTTTTCTGGGACTCAGTTTCCTAATCTATGAAATGATAGGGTTTGACTAGATGAATGTTACTGAATCTGGATTATCTGAACCTCTAAGAATTCATAAAGGAAACAATGAGAAACAAATAATATATTATATGTTAAAAAAAAAGAAGATAGCAGGAAGGGAAGAATAAAGGGGGGAAATTGGAGGGGGAGAGGAACCATGAGAGACTATGGACTCTGAGAAACAAACTGAGGGTTCTGGGGGGGTTGGGGGGATGGGTTAGCATGGTGATGGGTATTAAAGAGGGCATGTACTGCATGGAGCATTGGGTGTTATATGCAAACAATGAATCATGGAACACGACATCAAAAACTAATGATGTAACGTATGGTGATTAACAAAACATAATAATAAAAAATAAAGAAAAAAAAGAATGAAGAGTACCAGGAATAGAAAATACTTGAGTAATATGAAAATATTTTTAATCATTTTAATCTCTTTAAAAGATGATTAAATTTAGGGGTGCCTGGGTGGCTCAGTCATTAAGCGTCTGCCTTTGGCTCAGGTCATGATCCCAGGGTACTGGGATCGAGCCCCACATCTGGCTCCCTGCTCAGCAGGAAGCTTGCTTCTCCCTCTCCCACTCCCGCTGCTTGTGTTCCCTTTCTCACTGTCAAATAAATAAATAAAATCTTTAAAAAAATAAATAAAAGATAATTTAAGTTTAAAGCAAAACAATGTATTAAGGAGATTATAACCTGTGGAAGTATAATGTATGACAATATCACAAAAGACAAGGCAGAGGTAAAGTGGAAGAATGTTGTTGTAAGAATCTCATATATGAAGTGGTATAATGTCATTTGCATGCAGACTATAAAAAGTTAAACATGCATCATGCAAAATTTAGAGAAAACAATAACCATTAAACCAGAGTTACAACTAGTAGTGCAATTGCTGGGTGGTACGGTAACTCTCCCAAAGATACAAATGTAGTGATCCAAAGGGGCACCTGCACCCCAATGTTTATAGCAGCAATGTCCACAATAGCCTAACTATGGAAAAAGCCCAGATGTCCATTGGCACATGAATGGATAAAGAGGAGGTGGTATTATAATAATAATATTATTCAGCCATCAAAAACAATGAAATCTTGCCATTTGCAACAACATGGATGGAACTGGAGGGTATCATGCTAAGCGAAATAAGTCAATCAGAGAAAGACAATTATAATATGATTTCATTCATATGTGGAATTTAAGAAACAAAACAAAGGAGCATAGAGGAAGGGAGGGAAAAATAAAACAAGACATAATCAGAGAGGGAGACAAACCGTAACAGACTCTTAACCATAGGAAACAAACTGAGGGTTGCTGGAAGGGAGGGAGGTGGTGAGATGGGGTAACTGGGTGATGGACATTAAGGAAGGCATGTGATGTAATGAGCACTGGGTGTATACAACTGATGAATCACTGAACTCTACCTCTGAAACTAATAGTACATAGTATGTTAAAAAATTGAATTTAAATTAAAAAAAAAAGAGAACCCCCCCGAGTTACAACTAATAAGCCAACAGAAGGATAAAATGAAATCATCAAGATCTCAATCCCAAAGAAATCATAGCAGGGCAAAATAGTAACAAAGACAGGAGGACTAATATAAAACAAATAGTAACATGGGAGACTTAGAACCAGCTGTATCAATAAGTGGACTATATACTTCGATTAAAAGAATAAATAGGGAGGTTTCATAATGATTGAAAGATCAATTTATGAAGAAACCACAACAACCTGAAATATATATACTCCTAATAACAGATCTTCATACTACCTGATTAAAAAACTGTCAGAACTGAAAGAAGAAATAAAATATTGCAAATTAAGAGTTGGAAATTTTAACAATTTGCTCTCACAAATTGTTGGAACAAATAGAAAATTAGAAAGCATATAGATGACATTAACAATACTACTAACCAACTAATTTGCATTTCAGAACACTCCACTAAATAAAAGCAGAATATATATACTTTTTAAGTTCACATAAAACATTAACCAATGTTGACCATATTCTGGGCCAAAATCCAAACTTCAACAAATTTTAAAGAGTTGAAATCATACAAAATGTACAGCTTTTTGTATGTCAGTTATGCCTCAACAAAGTGGTTTTGAAAAAAGTAACTAAATATTCACTAATGACCAACTCATTAAAGTATAATAATATAATCATCATAAAACTGATGATATATATACATTACTTATTGATATGGTAAGTTGTCTGTGACTTACTGTTAAGTTGAAAAAAAGGTGAGAAAACTAAATGTATTGTGGACATTGCTGCTATGAACATTGGGGTGCATGTGCCCCTTCTTTTCACTACATCTGTATCTTTGGGGTAAATACCCAGTAGAGCAATTGTGGATTGTAGGGTAGCTCTATTTTTAACTTCTTGAGGAACCTCCATACTGTTTTCCACTGTGGCTGCACCAGCTTTCATTCCCACCAACAGTGTAGGAGGATGCCTCTTTCTCCACATCTTTGCCAACATTTGTTGTTCTCTATCTTGTTAATTTTAACCATTCTAACTGGTGTAAGGTGGTATCTCATTGTGGTTTTGATTTGTATTTCCCTGATGGCAAGTGATGTGGAGCATTTTTTCAAGTGTGGAATATAAGGAATAATGCAGAGGATCACAGGGGAAGGGAGGGAAAACTGAATGGGAAGAAATCAGAGAGGGAGACAAACCATGAGAGACTCTTGACTCTGGGAAACAAACTGAGGGGTGCAGAAAGGGAGGTGGGTGGGGGATGGGGTAACTGGGTGTTGGGTATTAAGGAAGGTATGTGATATGATGAGCACTGGGTGTTATATACAACTAATGAAACATTGAACATTACACCAAAAACTAATGATGTATTATATGTTCACTAACTGAATTTAAATAAAAAAAGAAAATTAAATGTACAGATATTAAACAAATTTCAACAGTGTTAACATTGGGGTGGCAGACTTTTAGGTGACTTTTACTCTATATTTTTCTGTATTGCTTGGATTTTTTATATCAGAACATATTCTTTTTATACTGAAAACAACAAAGCTGTTTTCATTTTGAACAGAACATAGTACACAAAGTTTGAGGATGCAATAATATTCATAAATAGTGGGAAAAAAGTGGAGACACCACTATGGACTCTACAGATATTAAAATTATAATAAGGAATTACTATGAAAAATGTTAATAAATTCAACAACTTAGATGTTAAGAACAATTTTCTTGAAAGATACTTTACCAATAGGACACAAAAGAAATAGAAAATATGAGAAGTCCCATTAAAGAAATCGCATTCATAATTTAAAATTTTTCCATATATAAAAACAATAGACTTAGATGCTTTCAACTGACAATTCCCTTGAATACTTAAGAAAGAAATGGTTCTGGGGTGAAACAAACTCTTTGGAAGTGTGAAAGAGGAGGGAAGACATCCCAATGTATTTTTTTGAGGCCAGTATTATTCTGATACCAAAATCAGACAAGATACTATAAGAAAACTTCAGCCAACATACCTCATCAACATAAATGCAACAATCCTTTACAAATGTTGGCTAAAGTTGATAAATCATCATGATTAAGGGGAGTTTAATCCAAGGAATACAAATTTGGCTCAACATAAAAAAAACAACAATGTAATTTACCATATTAACAAAATAAATTAGAAAGTTCATATTATAATTTCAATAGATATTTATAAAAAGCATTTGGCAAAACTTAACATTCATTTAGGATAAAATCTCTTGGCAAATTAGGAATGGAAGGGTATTTTCTCAACCTGAAATAGGGCATCTACTAAAAACCTATAGTTAACATACTTAATGTTGGAGAATGAATACTTTCCTCCCAAGTTTAAGAATAAGACAAGGATGTTTGTGTTTCCACTGCTGGAGTTCTTAGCCAGTACAGTAAGACCATAAAGAAATAAAAAGCATATATATTGGAAAGGAAGAATTAAAACTATTCAAATATGACATGATCATGTATGTAGAAAATTCTTAAAAAATCCACAGAAAACTGCTGGAACTAATGAATGAATTCAGCAAAGTCACAGACGCAAAGTTAATTTAAAAAAATGAATTGTATATATGCCAGCAACCAAATCATTAAAGCGGAAATTATAAAGATGGTATCACTTACAATAGATAAAAAATATAAAATATTTAGGGATACATTTAATGAAATATGTACACTGAAAATCAAAAATGTTGCAGAGAGAAATTAAATAAGACCAAAATAAGTGGAGAGATATACCATATTCGAGAATCAGATGATTCAGTTTTGTTAAGATGTCACTTCTCCCCAATTTGAATTGTAGATTTAACACAATATCCCCAACCCCAAACCCAGATAATTTTCTTTTTTTATTTTAAAACATGAGTCCTTAGATTAAAACTTCCCTTTGAGTATCAAAAAATATAATGAAAATAAATTTACACCTGGGCAAATTATAGTAAAACTTCAGACTCTCAAGGATTAAAAAGAACTACCTTAAAAGCTATCAGAGAGGAAATACAGGTTATGTTCAAAAGGTCAACTTCCCCAGATCATTATTAGACTTCTCATCAGAAACAACTTATGTTAAAAAACAACAAACTAGCATTTTCAAAGTGGTGAAGGAAAAAAAATTATAATTTTATTTCCTATTAAACAAAATTTAGAAGTGAGAGCAAAATTATGTAGAAAATCCACATGAATTTACTATCCACACATCTTCACTAGAAAAGCTGGCAAAATATGTACTTCCATAAAAAGAAAAGTGAATTCAAAGAGAAGGCTTGAGATATAAGAAAGAACAGTGAATGCAGACACTGATTAAAATATGTTTGCAAATTTAATAGCTATTGTAAATAAAAAGTGGGACATAACAAAACAAAACAACCCAAAGGTGTAAAACTAAAACTCTAAGGAATAAAAAATTAACAGGAGGGTGATGTTCAGTAATCAGCACACTAAAGAACAGTGTTTGGGAAAAGTGAAAAACATGTTGGGTACACTTAGTAATTGTTCCACAATTTTAGAGTTAAATGTGCATGTTAAAAGATAAGGATAATCACCAGAGCTATAGAAACAATGTATAGCTCTAAAAGTAGAGAAGGAAAAAAAGAGTATCAGTTTAATAGAAAGCAGAAATGGAGGGAAAAAAGAAGCAGAGGAAAAGAAAAAACCAAAATAAAATGGTGGCAATAAGGCCAAATATAATCATATTAAAATGATTATATTTTAGTAATCATAGTAAAAGTGGATTAAATGTGCATGTTAGAATATAGAAATTATGGAGTGCCTGGGTGGTGCAGTTGGTTGAATGTTGGCCTCTTGGCACTGCATGCTCTCTCTCTCTCTCTCTCTCTCTCTCAAATAAACAAATAAATAAATAAATAAATAAACAAATCTTAAAAAAAAAAGAATGTAGAAATTATTAGATTGGAAAAAACCCAAACCAGCTAATGTTTCTGAAGGGAGACACTAAAACAAAGTCTCACAAACATGTTGAAGTTAATACATCATGCAAGACCCAATCAAAAGAAAGCTAGTGTGGAAATACCAATATCAGAAGAAAAATAATTAAGGCAAAAACATTAATTAAAAGAAACCTCATTCAGAGTGGAAGATTTATCAGAAACTGATGAATCATACTGGCTAAAAAATGTTTTTGAACAATAAAATTAACATTTTATCTAATATAGAAATAGACTCTGAACCTAACATGAATACATTATTTTCCCAGCACCCATCTGTATGAGATCTATTTTTTCTATTTTGATTGTATCCTATGTTATCTACTAGATGCAAATTTTATAAATGTTTTATGAGTACTTTAAAAACAGACTAATCTAAAAAAACTGATCAAGAAATGAAAAGGTAGAGGTACAAATTAAAAGAATGCTAATGACAAAGAAGAGATACAGAGATTTAAAAAGATCCAGTGACTAATATGAATAGATTTATTTTTTTAAAGATTTATTCATTTTAGAGACAGAGAGTTGGGGTGGGGAAGGAGAGAGAAACCCAAGCAGACTCCCCGCTGAGCACGGAGCCCAATGTGGGGCTTCATCCCACGACCCTGAGATTATGACTCCAGCCAAACCAAGAGTCAGATGCCCAATTGACTGTGCCACCTAGGTGCTCCTAATATGAACAGCTTTAAATCGACGACTTTGAAATCTTAAATGAAGTGAATGATTTTTTTAAAAATTGTAAATTACCAGAATTGACTGAAGTAAAAATGGAAAATTAAGTAATTCAATAACTCTGGAGACATTGAATTGGTAATAAATAATCTCCAATCCCTAACCTTCCCACATGCACTTAATCCCAAATTCACTGGACTTTGATAATCTTCCTAAAACTTTATTAAACATTCACATAGGAGATCTGATTAGCCATTACACCACAGATTGTTATGTTTTATGTTTGGTTGACCATATAAATAATAAAATACATCATTGGTGGTGAAAAAAGGTAGGAGCTCCTATGCCAGCAACAGCAATTTCCCAGGTCTCCTGAGTTTCTTAGTGCATTTATATTTCCTTCCCCATTTCTTTGCCAAAATTTCCTCTAACATCCTCTAAAACCCATTCGATAGTAAAGACTATTGTATAAACTGCTACCAGTAAGCAGCTAGGAATGCTTAAACAACAGAATGCTGAGCATCAACTTAAAAGGAATATTTTTGACTAGGGCCTCCCCTGGGTCCCAGTAATCAGCGTTGACTTGTGTTTCAATGTGAGAATAGCCGGCTAACCAATAATCAAATAAGAGATTAAAAATATTAACCATGAAAAAAATATTAACCATGTGTCCATTTATTAAGAATTTTTCTAATCATCAATAAAAAATGATTTGCACATTAGTTTCCAGATTAAGTATTAGGTTTTGAAGTGCATGGGAATATGCAACAAAATCCTTCTGGCATCAATGTGCTGATCCCCACTTTTCCCCTAAGCATTTATATTATTACTACTTGGATTGTAAAAATTACTCTTGTAGCATGGCAAAAGTGTTTCTTCTGGTGCTTCACCCAATACTTTGGATACTTTATTACAATGAAGTAGGATCATCATGGTTTGACATCAAGGTAAAATCTAATAAAGAAAAATCACCATGAATGTAATGGAGTTCTTAGGGGTTATTAAAAAGAAAGGAGAACCACTCCTTCTCATATTTCCTAGGTATAGTATCGATAACCTCCTGATTTCCAGTTTTTCATAAATGGGAAATGTAGAATTGGCAAGCATAAAATCCATAATTTCTAGAGGTGTACGTTTGATTATGTTTAGTCTGAATCAAAAGCAAAGGGTGTACATTGAATCATTCAAAAGGAACAGGAAATTGCATACTTCAAGCACACCTTTCAATGGTCTACTTCTGTCATTACAGTATTAACAAAAGGCTCTAGGGATGCCGGCAGTCATATCTACCTACTTTCTTGGGAAGAAAATCTAAAATGAAAAGACTCAACAAAAGACCACAAGATGGAAGAAGATTGTTGTGAAGGAAATGTCCTGGATTTCTTTTCTTTATCTGTTGCCAAGGAGCCCAGAACCCAGCTTACACAAAATCTTTCCTGGGTGTATTGCTGCTAATAACCCTAATTGCAAGTCAGGTAAGATATGCAAATGCATCTTTTTTGACATCATGTACACTCAGGGAGCATATAAGCTCAAATTGAAAAATAAATCCCGTGACTGGACAAAAACAAAACATATATTTTTTGGTTATAGATATGCGTGATGAAGGTAAAAATAAAATGAATAGGTCACCTAAAGTGGTACAGATGAAAGAATACTTCAGAGTTCACAAGAAGTTTTCCTTGTAAAAAGATCAAACAATAGTTGAAAGTATATTTAAAAGCTGTATTGTGGTAGAACTTCTATTCTAAAATTCTTTAGCTACTACATTTGAAAACACACATTACCTGTTAGGTTAGCATCAAATATGGAAATGTCAAAATGACCACAGTCTCAGTAAGGATGAAAGGAAAACTAGGGACTTGTTGTAAAACACATCCTTAACTATATTTGCACCTCTGGTTCATTGACCTTGAGAATATAGGTCTTTTTTCTTTACCATCACAGACAGTTCCATCCTCTGGAAGAATGAACTCCTAATGTTTGGCTAGGTGTGCCTGGGAGTTTTTCTTTGAAGATACTATGTTTCATCATAATGAGGTCTTAATTGGATCTATCTCAGTCATTTTCCGATCATCCTGGACATCTTTTAAAAAATAGATTTGCTTTTAAACAAGAGTAGTGTAAAACAACCACAACCAAAACAAACATACTAAGCGAAACTCATTTTGGAGATTTTAGTAACTATGTTTTAATTTTTCAGAAATCATCTAATTACTTTTTCTTTACTTCAAGGAGACAAGGTAGGACAATCAACCAACTTACACTGATTTGAATATACCAACAGTTTGTTTCTCTCAGCTCCTTAATATAGATTTAAAAGTACTTGAAATGAATATATATCTTGGATAAATTATGTTGGATTATATTACATGTTCAAAAGACTTCTAGGTTTATAACTGACAATCTATCCAGGTTTGAAATCTCTGTGGGTCCCGCTGTAAGCTCTTGGACCACGTGTTCAGCATCTCAGGTGGGAAATTAACTTATTCTTCTGAACACATCTTTACATTTGTGTTCATCAAAGTATTAATTTATTTATTTTAAACTCCTTTGTGGGAAAGACTATATTTATTTCCTAAAATTGTGTATTTTCATTGAGTTTTTTTTTTAAAAATGAGCTACAGATCTTGATATCTTGATATACTACACCGTCAACTTCCTCTCTCATTTTTTTCCTCCTTTGCACTTACCTCTTCTCTGTTGATTTTGTTCTTCAACAACGGATGAAAGAGGGTCATAAATTAATAGCATTAATTCCATTGCTTCTCTGTCATCTCTCCACTTGCCTAGCCTTTTTATTCATCAGAAGTGATAAGAAACCCAAGACTTCAAAAAAGCATTTTAAAGTAGCAAGTAATTTATTCATTACTTAGACTCTGGGTTTTTTTTTTAAATGTAAAACTCATTTCTGAAACACACACTTTGTGACAGACATGTCACTTCCCTAAGTTGTATTCTAAGAGAACCTATACCTGTTTCAATTGGCCCTCCCTTCCCTGACTGATTTGAGGATTGCCACACATTCCAATGATGAAGTGACATGACAAGAGCTTTCTAGGAATGCTTTGCTACGTATGTAATAGATTATTCTAGGGCAATTGTAAAGGGTGTTGAGTAAAAATAAGAAAAATAAGTGAAATTATTTAGGAATAAAAACAACCATTTATTTGAGTATCTGCTGTGTACCAGAAGCTTTATATATATATATTTTTTTCCATTTAACCCTGACAATGGCCTTATAAAGTACATATTATTACCTTATTTAATAGTTCAAGAACTGGAGGCACAGAAAGGTTGAGTAATGTACAAAACAGAAGAGCTCAGATTCTGCAGGGAAACCTGACCCTAGAGCCCATGTTCATTCCAGGTGACAGACTTATTAGCAGGAAAGCAGTGACATATTTTATTTTTATCAGTTAGGGAGTCACATGGACCGGCCCCTCCTCTGTCATTGGACCCAACTTCTGCCAAACAAGTCAACAAGGATAGGAGCAATAATTTGAGAGGACCAGCCCAATTATGAAAAAGGGTTTACTGTTCTAGCACTCAAAAACATTTAAGTTATCTCTAGAGCGTAAGTACTCTTTACTGTTTATAGACTTTTTATCTAATTTAACTTATATTTTTAAGAAAAGAGCACACTTATCATCTTAGGAACTTTTATATCATCTGGTGATTATCTCTGGCCTATAATGATTGAAAAAAATTCTTTTAATACATTTTTGGTTTGGTGGGAAGAATAGAGACCTGTGGACTCACATATTCAGGTTTTAGAGATATTTTTAAAAGAAAGAAATTGGGGAAAAACAAGGAAGAAGAGAAAGAAGGTCACAGAAGTGTTCTTGAATGCTCACACAGTCTCCTTAATATTCACATGGCTCATGTTTGGTAGTGGTTAGGACATCAGTTAGGTTTAAAAAGGAGAAAGGATTAAAGGATGTCTACTGGGCAGGCAAGGATATGCAGTGGAATGTTGTGGAGTTAGCTGTCACTCTGCAATTATATCCTGAATTTGGGTCTCTACCATCATTGTGACTGATGAGAATATCCCATATGATATGATATGACAGAAGAGATGCTTAGAAAGCAAATCTTAATTATTCCATATTTATTTCATTAAACATTCTCGTTCAACTTTAATGTCTGAAACATTGTGCTAGGCACTGAAAGTGAAGCACCCTTCCCTTATTGGATGTGAGTTGAAGGAGGATACCTATTCTGGTCCCATCTGTCAGAGACAGCTCCATGCAGGGCATGGAAAAGACAAACCCAGTAATTACCATTTATATTACCAGCAATCCTCAGGGCATAGATATTGTATAATAGGATGTATATATAGTTTTTTTTTTTTTTTAGTTTGGAAAGCCAACTGTCTCCTTTTCCTCCCATAAACAATTTAGAAACTCTGTTGAGAATACGAAGACCTGTAACTCAAGCACTAATTTTAATAGATGTGTAAGTTAGCTCCTCACATACACGTCAGATGAAAAATTTATAGAAAGCGGGCAATAAACTTAATAAGGTGTTATATAATATGCAGAATAAATATTAGTACAGTACATGAACCTAAATGACAGCAACAAATTATAAAGCTTAGCATGTAATTAAAATCACTAATGGAACACTGTACGGAGAGAATGCGTTCATTCGTAGATCAGTCAAAGAGCAGCTATTCTCGTGTCAGAGCCACCACTTGAACTAATGACACCCTCTTAAACTTATTTTTAAACACACTCTATCTGTCATGCAATAGCTACACTTTATGGGTGACTTCAGTTCAGTCTTTTAACTTATATACATACTAATAAAGTGTGTCCTCAAGGCAGAATGGTCCTCATGGCCAGGACACAGTCTTCAGGTCTACGTTCAAGTGTTGGTATTGAATTTGCTCCTTGTTAGAAACAGGGAGCCTTTTGGTTTCTGTGGCCATGGAGGTGTGCCACTATGACTCCCCACCAAGAGAGAACCTGATGGAGAATATAACTAGCAGACAGCCTCCAGATGTTGCAACTTTGAGATCCACCATAGCCTTTAACTCTAAGTTTGTACTCTTCTAGGGCTGCTCACAGCCAGAATCAGTACAGAAGGGGTTTTGTGAGCCAGGTGCTGTAGACCAGGTCATTCCTGCCCAACATGGGACGCCTCTAATGGGCAGTGTTTGCTCTGGGGCTCTGCATTGGCCTGGCTGGGACTTGCTCTAGCTACACTGCAGTTGGAGGCTCTTCTTACCCAATCCTCCTTCCTTCCCTCTCTCCTTGACAAGTGTCAAATCATCATTGTGATACCAAGGCTCTTCCTTCCTATTCTTTTTTTTTTTTTTAAAGATTTTATTTATTTATTCATGAGAGACAGAGAGAGAGAGAGAGAGAAGGAGAGGGAGAAGCAGGCTCCCCGCTGAGCAGGGAGCCCGATGTGGGACTCGATCCCAGGACTCTGGGATCATGACCTGAGCCGAAGGCAGACGCTTAACCATCTGAGCCACCCAGGCGCCCTCTTCCTTCCTATTCTTGCACACTTTATCTTTCACGATTTATTTTTCCCTATACATCTCTTTTGCTTCTTATCCCATATTTGTATCTGCTTCCAGAAGTATCTAAACTGACACAGCCTCAGATTAGCTATCCTATTGAGCAATGTCATGGTGAAATTGGACCTGAGTACTAACACTTATGAATTCATTCATTTACTGAATTTATTTTACAAACATTTTTGAGCATTTACGCTGTGCTAAGTACCTCTGTACTAGACACTAGTGATGTGGGAATGAACAAGGCAGACAAGAATCCTGTTTTGAATAGAATCTACATTTATAAGGAAACTAATTAAATGGTTATTTTTTCCACTTATTTATTATCCCATAAGGTTGTGTAGCTCATGACTATTTCCCAGTTCTTAGCAACTTTGTGTCTAAAAGTTTTCTTTATGTCTTTGTCCTTTCTCTTTTTTTCCTTCTTCTTTTTCCTCTGTCCCTTCCTCCCTCCTTTCCTTCTTTCTATCCTTTCTTTTTTCCCTACTTCCATCAGAATAATTAATAACATACATTTCTAAGGAGAGAAAATTTATAGATTGTAGTACATTTGTAGATTATACCTTAAACTCAGTGAAGGCAAAGCACATTTCAACTTGGATGGGATTAAGGAATGTTGATACATTATCAGCACAGAACAATAGAAAAGAAGGAGGAAATTGGGGCTGCTAAAATTTGTGTGCTGTTCCAGTGTGATAGTCATATGTACTACTCCACCCTCCTTGGACACATGTTTGAGGTAAGAATATTCCTACCCTCCCAGGAGCTGAAATCTTCATTGAGTAAACATTGACACAAAGCACTGCAATGGGTCCTTCCAATGGCCACCTCCTGAAGAGATAGCTTGTTAATGCCTATTTTTTTAATTTCCTGGAACATCTTTGATCCGATCCTTCCCAAGGCCTGATTATTTGCTTTTTTGTTAGATTCTGTAATTTATTTTATTATTGTTAATTATTATTACTATTACTTTGCTTAAGGTAACCAACCAGAGTCCATTTCTGTTACTCGCAACCAAATAATCCTAACTGATAGATCCATCTTGTGGGTGGATATGTGGGTTGTTAGTAGCTTCTAACCATGGTAGGTGATTCTAAAAATTATTTGCATGATGACATGATCAGTTCATTTAGAGAAGATTTCAGTCAGCAACAAGGGATGTGGGTCTTTTTTATTTACAAAACAGGATTTTTTGGAAGCACATTTTGTCTATTTATTTTATATATTTACATGTACAATTATTTATTTTCTTGTGAGAAAGACAGATTACTCATAATTTGTCATTTTCAGAAGGAATGAATGGAAGCCTTTTTTGAGGAAAGGGCTACGAACTTTACCCTGCCCCTAGAGTGATCTGAAATTACATATCTTTATATATTACACAATTATTATATAATTATGTAACACAATTATTCGGACTCTGTCTTCATAAGGTAGAAGACCAGAGGCAGCTTTGGGTTGTTTCCTTTGATGTGTTGGTATGGAGATTTGTTCACAGATGATGACTTTAGGACATCAAGTGTTTGAACTTGTTTGAGTTGAACTGTATGACTCCTACCATTAAGAGTACTGTGTTTTCTCCATCTCTGAAGTACTATTCTCATTTCCTGTCTTTGGTAAATGATAATGACTGACCTTGAATTTTGCTAGGCTAAAGTGCTAGGTAAACAATAAATAATAGCCATGACTCCATGAGATCACAATCTAGGTGGGGTACCTTTTGCATTCTTTAACACTTCATTGTAGGTTGTTATTGGTTTTCTTTTTTTAAATTTTATTTTATTATGTTAGTCACCATACAATACATCACCAGTTTTTGATGCAGTGATCCACGATTCATTGTTTTCATACAACCCCCAGTGCTCCATGCAGTACGTGCCCTCCTTAATACCCATCACCAGGCTAACCCATCCCCCCACCCCCCTCCCCTCTGAAACCCTCAGTCTGTTTCTCGGAGTCCAGAGTCTCTCATGGTTCATCTCTCCCTCCGATTTCCCCCCTTCATTTTTCCCTTCCTTCTCCTAATGTCCTCCATGCCATTCCTTATGTTCCACAAATAAGTGAAACCATATGATAATTGACTTTCTCTGCTTGACTTATTTCACTTAGCATCATCTCCTCCAGCCCCATCCATGTTGATGTAAAAGTTGGGTATTCATCCTTTCTGATGGCTGAGTAATATTCCATTGTATATATGGACCACATCTTCTTTATCCATTCATCTATTGAAGGGCATCTCGGCTCCTTCCACAGTTTGGCTATTGTGGACATTGCCGCTATGAACACTGGGGTGCATATGGCCCTTCTTTTCACTACATCTGTGTCTTTGGGGTAAATACCCGGTAGTGCAATTGCTGGGTCACAGGGTAGCTTTATTTTTAATTTTTTGAGGCACCTCTACACTGTTTTCCAAAGTGGCTGTACCAACTTGCATTTCCACCAACAGTGTAGGAGGGTTCCCCTTTCTCCACACCCTCTCCAACATTTGTTGTTTCTTGCCTTGTCCATTTTGGCCATTCTAACTGGTGTAAGGTGATATCTCAGTGTGGTTTTGATTTGAATTTCCCTGATGGCTAATGATGATGAACATTTTTTCATGTGTCTGTTAGCCATTTGTAGTTATTGGTTTTCAAATTGTCAGCTCAGTCTTGTGTAGTAAGCCATTCCAAGTCATGGGTACAACAGCAGTGTAGTACTTGTTGAGTATACTATACCAGGCACTGTATTAGGTGGTTTGTAAAAAGTGTGTTCTATGTTAATCAATATCCTTGGTAAGTATTGTTATCACCATTTATAGACAAGAGGACTGGGATTCAAAGTTCCATGATTTAATATAGGTTTCCCTACTCTACTTTTTGACAATTTATTCAAATGAAAGCTATCCTAATCCTGCATATTTGTATGGAGATGCTGCATAAAAACCTTGGTAAATAACGGGATAAAAGCAAGACATGTACCTACCTATTTAGGCCTTATTTCAGTCATTTTCAAATCTCAAACTCTTTGCCCCTATTCTTTTATTACATCCAGCATCCAACACCTTTTCCAAGTCAGAAACCTGAAAGTCACCCTTGGCCTTCCCTTCTTTTTCATTCCTTTTTGTTAGATCAGTTATCAAGTCTTGTCAAAATTATAATTTGAATATGACGACTTTTCTTCCTTTCTACTGCCATCACTATAGTTCAGTTACCATGATCTCCTTTTTTCAATGATGGGATTACTGTAATGATATTCTAGCTGTACCTAAAAGGAAGTATCTCAGGTAACCTATGCTTATGCAGACCTATTGGAGCCATGCATTTTGGGAAATTATTTGTGGTCCTAGAGGGGTATAGAAAAGGGTAGAACTAAGTGATATTGGATGGTCACAGACCTGGAGGAGAGACCATCTATGGGGCAAGAGCACAGATTGGGGTGGTTCATTTTTGTGGCAGACTAACATCATTATTATGGAACCCTTTGAACCACGTGTGAGAGATTAAATTAATAAGCAGGAAATGGAGCCAGTTTTGGATTCTGGGCTTAACAGATCAGTGTGCCATACTTTTGAGATAAGGTAAAAGTATTAAAGGAGCAATGGATGCCAGCAAGATATGAGGAGAAAAGAGCAGGATAAACTTAGAGAGGTAAGATGGTGACTTTCTTAACATTTACCATGTTCTAAGTAGGACATGTTTATTGATTTTATAAAGGCTATATTCTCACTTATATGGTATCAAAGTCTTCCTAGGTTGAGGGTAGACTCAAAGTGCCTGGGGCAATATAGACCTTTAGGAGCTAAGGGCTTGAAGCCCAAGCATCAATTCTATGAGTTTTGTAATGCTCTTTGGCCATAACTTTTCCTCAGCTAAGGGTTTGAAAGTGGCCAGTGTTGTGCCCAAGCAGGTTTGGTCATGCCCATTTTGTATGTCCAAAGGCAGAATAAAAGATAAGTAACAGAGTTATAGGTAGCCAGATCAGGCGAGATTTTTATAAAAGATAAAATGAAAGAAGCCAGCTTTATATGAAAAAGACTTTAAAAGCAGAGAGATCCATCAACCTAAGTGAAATAATGTTAGATGGAATCCACAAGGCTGAGGCTGATAGTTTTTGCTAAATCACTATGGATTATATTTACCTGGAGTCCAGTTCATTGTGTAGTAGATAGGGCATTGGGAGAGAAGTAAAAAACAGTGGATTCCTATCAAATAGCACACTTCACCCGGGAGAGAAATGTTATGGGTCTCTCATAGCCAGGATGAAACAGTATTTCATTGAAAAGTTCTCCAAACTCACAGAGAGCCTGATTTCTAAATTGGTTTCAATTAAATATATGTTTTTCTTCTAAGAAAACAACATACACCTATAATCTCTTCTAACTATTGGCACATCTTTGATGCTATAGCACTCCACATCTTCCCAGTGGCTGCAATTACACACATCAAATTTCAGGATGACTACAAGGTAAGATTCTCGAGGTAAAAGGCTACCACTTATGGTCCCCATTTTGCTCTCATGTGTCACAGCCTTTTATTTTTGGGAGTTATTTAGAGAAACAGTCATCAGCTAACAAAACCATCTGTTAGTTAACAACAGCAAAATATGAGGCTATTTCAAAATGGCATGGGGCATTTCAAGTTAAGGGCAGATGGGTGCCAACTATTTTTTCCCTTCAGTCTTTCCTTGTTAAAACAGAATGCATTTGTTATCAAAGCCAGTTTGGCTAATGTGCTTTCACCTCAGACATATCTAGAAATCAAACCTGCCTAGAAAGTTATTTGAGGGTATGTTCTCCCTTTGGAGCCCATTTTGCTCCAGTCATGCTAATAGGAATTTCATGTGTGTGTCAAGAAGACAATATAGCCTTTATGCAATTAAACCAACATGTTCTATTTAGAACATGGTAAATGTAGGGAAAGCAAAAATGGTCTTGCTGGACAGATTTAGTAAAAATCTTCACCGTTATGCTTTTCTGCATGACTCTATTACTTTTTCCATCTGGGAGAGGAAGGGTGGTAGATGAAGAATCGCCATACTCCTCCTTTTTCCTCAGCCAGATAGTTTCCCAAATCAGCTAAATATAACTCCATTTATTGTCATGCTAAAATGTTCTATTTAGCTGTGTTTAACTGGATATCATGATTCCATGGGCTGACCTTTTGCTCCTGGGAAGTCGTTTTAAATTCAATCCCGGCAAAGGAAAATCCTTCCAACTCGTTGGCTGTGAAAGGTCACAAGTGAAATGTGTTTTGATGGTATCTGCCTATGGTTTAATTCTCAGTAAACCTGAGCACTAACTGGGCCTCAATTGTGCTTTGTCTTGGGAATCTGAGTTCTAAGAAGCCTGGGAGAACTGAGTGGGAGATGTGGGGCTGAGTTGCCGGCATCAGCCAAGCGTACACAAAGGTACCAGCTGAAAGGTGAGGTATATGGTGTTAAGTTAGGTCAATGTTGCCTCCTTTCTGAGCTGATGGGGGATTCAGACTAAAATATATAGTTTCTCTCCCTGTTTCATTTGATCTCTTTAAAAGGGACATTTCCCACTTTCTGGGAGGCAGAGAGGGCTTAGGGTGAGATAGGGAAGGAACTAGAAGTGTGTGAACCACTCAAGAGGAAATTGGAGTATACTGAAAATTTAGCCATTTTAGGGTCTAGAGCATAAACTCAGTCTTCTAAGTCTGAATATTTCCCTTTTATGAACTTTTCTTTTCACATTTCAGTAGCTGGTGGATTCCTCAACATCATCATTATGCTGATTTTTAACTGCAAAAAAATACTTTTGTTAAATCTTATCAAAGACCCCCCCTTAAAAAAATCATTTTTTACCAAGCAATATTAGGATTTCTTTCAGAAATCTTTGAAGAGTTCAGTGGATGGGATATTGTGGTGAAGTTTCTGGACTTCTATTTTGTTTTGTTTTCACTCTCTTTCAACTTTATAGTCACTCTGTGCTATAATCTTTCAATCAAGTGTATTTCTCAGTTAGAAAGAAGCCCAGAGAGCAGTTTGTCCTTTCCCATTGCTCCATTACACACATACTATACTCAATTCCAGCAAGTATTCGATGTCTCCTGAACACAACTTGCAATTCTATACTTCTATGTCTGTGTTTATGTTGCTCCCTCTTTCTGAGATGTCTTCATGTTTTCATCAAAGTTCTATTCACGCACAAAAGCCAAAATGTCACCTCTTTCTGTGAAGCCTTCAAAAGGTTTCTGTCCCCCTCTCTCTCCCACTTCATGGAGAAGGCAAGCATGGCTTCCATAACACTCTGTCTATGTATCTATTATACCTTGTTTTATGGTAGCACATCTGTGTGTCTCCGACTCAACCCAGCTCTCTGAGGGCAGGAGCTGGGTGACTTTCTTCACCTTTATATCTCAGCGCTTAGCTCAAGGATTACTCCCAGAGGAGGAGTCTTTAAGCCTTCCTATCACAGAAGTATGAATAGTCGGGCCTTTGATATCAAGGGGAAGAAATGAAATGATGTTGTTTCTATCAAATGTATCTTGATCGTTCATAGCAGCCACCAGAATAAGCAGAAAGAAAACACTCATTCTCTAAAAGCCATTAAGGGCAGTTCTCTGATAATAAATGAGAAAAATTCTGCTTCCCTTTTCCCTTCTTTGTGTTATCAGTTTTTCTTGGAAATACTGCTTGTAGGGAGAGCTCTTAGAATGTTAACACAGGGTTCAGATAGGGAGAAATGGAGATGGCTCTAAAGGTGGAGTGGAGGCAGTTATACTTGGCCTCATTTTTCCAGCTTCTCATTTTCTTCTCCATTTCTGGTTCTATCACCTAGCAGATTGCAGGCCAGCTCTGATTCCTGAGTTTTCTTGAGAGGATAAAACAGTTTATAATAAGTAGACCCCTGAGGTAAGCCGTGTTCTATAGAAACAGCATCCAGTGATCTAGTCACCGTTGATAGGCCAAGCTCCATGCCCTGTCTCCTTTAGTTACCATCAATGAGATCTGGTCTTTAGTGGCCCAGGGGGGTGCTCTTGAGTGTCCAAGTCAGTCACAAATCACAGCACTCTCTGTCCCTCATGAGGGTGGGGCCATCCTCTGAAATTTGTTTAACCCATTATACCTGTCAGAATTGTTGGTTGCAAGAATTCAGTCAGGCTGATTTAAGCAAAAAAGCACCCAATATCCTGATAGACCAGAGACTCTGGTTTGAATGCTACACAACCAGAAACAATAGCCAATTATGCTGCAAGGGTCTTTGTTGGCAAAAGTGCCACTCCTGACATCCCATGCCTCAACTCCGTAGCTCAACAACCATCGGGCAGCTATCACCAATCACATAAGGGACTAGACACCAGGAACTCCACCCCTTCTTGCCCTCCAAGACTTGGCTACATTTGCTACATATTCTCTAGAAGGTGAATTTCACAGGCCTTCTTCACATTGTTTACTTTTGAATACAAGTCTCACATGGCTGCATTTGATTGGTAAATACTAGGTCTCGTGTGCACATCTTAGTGGCTAAGGAGTTGGGGAGACTTGTTTTCTTGTTTCTACCTTGAGGAGGTGAAATTCATGGGACAGAAAGTTTCTAAATATTGCTAGGGCTCTCATAAGGTGCTGAGCAACTGGAAAATGTGACAAAAATCTACTACATCCTGTAAGGCACTAATACTTTCATTTTAACTAATATAAAACAATATGACATGATTATATCAAGTTCCTCAGTCTGTCCGGTAACTTAGTAGTATGTGAAATGTTTTTCTGGGGTTTGGGGCATAGCTCACCTTTCCCATCCCTGACATCTCTCCTTCCTAATCAAGGACCTTGCTCTTTATTACTTTCATTACATCATCTCTTCTCCAAAATTCATTCTCCTACGTATTGGGGGGGACCTTGATGCATGGAATATGTCTTCTACTGGTGACTGTCAATTGATAAAATCTTTTGTGGCCATGGCTCAGCCTTGAGATGGGACCTTCAGTTGTCAATAATTTTCTGAGCCACACCTCAGCTCATGACTTTCTTTGAATACCATATCCTTGATTCTTTGGGGTGCCCTTTAAGACCAACCGCTCCAGCCAAGTGAATTTGCCCTAGCCCTAGCTTTAAGTCTTTGTGAAAAAATCTCTACTCTGATATAGCTCAATTTTTCTCTATGCTGACTTTGTCTTGACAGGGGTCAATGTAACTTGCTTGTGAAAGGTAGGCATCCATATAGAGAACTGCCAATGTAGATTTTTCAAATTAAAATAAATTCATCTTGTCTAGTGATTTCAGATATGCTGTCAGTTCCTCAATGTCCAGAATCAAGTCTTAATTATTAATCATCTCTGTATTCCCAGTGCTTAGTATTGCATCTGACTTGCCATGACATGAAATTCATTTCGGTTGAATGAATAAACAAATGAGTGACTGCAGATTGCATAAAGGCCACAGTATATTTCAGCATCACAGACTGATCATTCTATTCATTCATTTAGCAGACATTTTTTGTGAAGTTGCTTTTTCTGTGCAAAGCACTAGACTAGATACCTTGGAAATCTGCAATAACCCTGATGTTACGAATAATTATAACCACAGCCAACATTTATTAGATACTGACTAAATGACAAGCACTGAGCTGTTTTCATGGGCATCCATTTAATTCTCACAACAACCCTGTGAAGCAAACATACTGTTATTATTATTCCCATTTATAAGGGAAAAAGCTGGTTCTCAGAAAGATTAAGCAAATGAAAACAGGTTGGGGATATGTTTACACAGTAGATTTGGGAAGGTACAAGAGCCATCTGGAATGTCTTAAATATCAGAGGGCAACACATTTGTGGTACTCAAATTCCATTCAAAGAGCCCTTGAGTGCTAAATGGATACAGCTGGGGAATCAGAACTTACCTGGTGACCTTTAGGCAACCTGTATTTTAGCACTAAGGAACTCTACTTTATTCATCCATCCATCCATTCAACATGAATGGCACACTTGCTGTATTCCAGGAAGCGTTTTGAGCATTGGGGGTAAGGTAATGGAACTGGGAGAGGGGAGACATGTAAATAGATCATTGCAACTCATAATAAGAGCTATGATAGAGGTGTGAACATATTTCAAAAGAATATTTTCAACATTTTAGCATTAAGTATGACATTGGCAGTAGGTGCTTCTCGTTACCCTCTATTAGGTAAAGAATGATCCATTCATTCCGAGGGTTTTTTAAAAAATCATGAATGGATTTACATTTATTTCAGATGTTTTCGTACATCTATACAGATGATTTTTCTGCATTTATGGAGATTCTTTTTCTTCTTTTACTTATTACTGTTGATACACAACCATTATCTGTAATGTAGTATTTTCTAATATTATAACAACCTTGCATTTTTAGCATAAAACATAATCATAATTTTATAGACTTATTTGGATTTTCTTTTATTTTTCATTTTTAAAATTCTGCATTCATTTGCTAAGTTGTACGTTTGTAGGATTTATCTATTGCACCAAAGTTTTTAAATGTATTAGCAAAGAATTTTTATACTATTAATTTATTATATTTTAATATATATAGCATCTGTAGTTATGGCCTCTTCATTAATATTGTTGGTTATTCTTTCTGTTTTCTTGATTAACATTACAAAAAAACCTTTCAATTTTATCTAGGTCTTTTTTTTAAATTTTAGTCTTTTAAATGACCTTACTTTGGCTTTGCTTAATTTTAAATATTTTCTAATTTTGTGGTATATGTTTTACTCATTAATTCTGTAACTCTTTGTCTACTATAAGCATTTAAAGCTATGTTTCCTTCCAAGAAATGCTTTAGCTGTATCCCTCAAGTTTTGATATATTGGTTTTTCATATGTAATTCTTTTGAAATATTATATAATAATCTGATTTCCATTATGATTTCTCTTTTGTCATGAACTTTTTAAAATGTATTTTTAAATTTTTAATGAGTAGATTTTTATCTCGTTCTTTTGGAAAAGTTCACTTACTACATTGCTACCTGCTGATGTAGTCTACAGAAAATCTTTGAAATTTGTTAGACTTGCTCTGTAGCCTAATCCATGGTTAATTTTTGTAAACAGCCCTTGTGTATTCAGCAAGTAGTTGGATGCAGTGTTCTATTATATATCCTTTAGATTAGGCTTGTTATATGCATTCAAATCTATATCCTTGCTGTTATTTTTTTTGTTTGATCTATCAATTATAGGAAGAAGTGTGTGAAAGTGTTTGAACACACACATTTTTCTTAACGGATATCTCAATTTTGTATTCATATATTTTGAGGCTATAACACATACCTAAGAGTTAACATTGTTATATGTTCCTGGTGAATTGAAGCTTTTATTATTATGTAGTGACCATTCTGATTTCTAAAATGCTTTTTACCTTAAAGTCAATTTTGTATGATAATATGGTTACATTGGCCTTCTTTTGGCTGGTAGTTGCTTGGAAAGAAATGGTCACAAATGGTTAACAGTGGTTAACGCCAGACGATGAGATGAAAGGTATGAAAGGTAATTGTTATTTTCTTTATGCTTTTCAGTATTTTCCAAATTTTATTTAATAAGTATATATTACTTTGCAAATAGGAAAATTATGTTTAAAATTTTTAATTTAAGAAATGACAGTGTCAAAAGAGGTCCTCCTTTCTGAACAGGCTTTAATGCTTTGGGGTCAGATTCTCAAACAGCTAAATATGCATACAACAGAGTTTCTACGTCCATACAGGCAGCTTTTAGCCTTGAAACCTTTATGATGGATTATAGGTCAAGAAGGAAACCAAATAGAGCCCCATTCTGTTTTGCCTCCTGGATAGTTTATTATTAGGGGTGATGAAATGAGAAGTCTTACCTAAGCCTTCCAGGAGAATTAGTTGCCCCCTTCTGGATTTTCATAGCTATGAAGATGTGAATCCCAGCACTCACCACCCTCACCTTGTAGACTTTGGGGACAGGAACGTCTCTTTTTCTGGATGAGTCCATGCTGTAAGCCAGCAAGGTCTATCAGACAGGAAACATGGTTTGCTGGGAGCAAGATCCAGCCACAGGGCATAGGCAGGTATCTGGTGTTGTAGGGCTGGGCTCCTGAGCTGGACTCAGTGTTTTTGGGACCCAGTGTTAAGGCACAAGAAATGCTGTCCAATGGTGCCAAGGCAAGCTAGTGTTTACAAAGTGGAAACCTCTTCACAAACATGAATCCTTGTAACAATCCCGTGAGGAAATAAGTGTTGTCCCTTGCAGGAAATTGTATGGATTGTGTTGCTCCACCTGTTCCAACCTCTTTTGATGGGCTTTCCTGATCTACAGAGGCTCTACAGCTAAAAATGACATTTCCCCCACATGCTCTTGCAGCTATAATTTTTGATGCAATTTCGGTTTTATCACTTGCACTCTCATGAGACTTGGATTAGTCATAGGGTTAAATATGGGTGACTTATATCTATATATATCTATATAGAAATATAGAAATATAGGTGATTTATATCTATGTATATCTATATATAAATATAGAGATTAGGCATGAAGCATCTATATTGCTAGTAAAGAAGACACCAGAGGTTAAGAGGTCCTAGGAGCCAGAGGCAATATCTGGAAACAGTCTGGAGCCTGGTTATCTATCCCTTCTAATGATTTGAGAAGCTGCTCATACTTGTAATAAACTCCTTCTTGTTTTAATAAGTTAGAGTGGATTTTGCTGTGTATAGTTGTTGTGCTCTGACAAATACGCCATTGTGTAGCATAAAAAACTGATAGTTGGAGCTAGGAAGTGATCTGCTCAAGATTACACAGCTAATGAGTGGCAGAGATGGACTGTGAGTGTAAGTCCTTTGATGCCAAGTCAGAACTCCTTCAGTAGCAGGACAAGCAGCAGATGTAAGGAGCAGGCCATGGAAGACTCCAGGATCATTGAGATGGTACTGAGAAACCACATACGCAGATCCAAGGTCTCAGTTCCACAGTGACACTTTGACAACATTATTAGGTAGAAGCTGCTGCAACTCCTCATGGGCCTGCGCTAGAAGTAGGTGGTTTTCCACCAACCCCACCCCCATTATTTGCTCCTTCCTATGGTCTTTTAGCCCTTTCTACTAAGTGTATTACTTGCCCTCCTGTATATCCGTGTTAATATTAGGATCCCACACAGTTTTGGTTCCTCATTCACCTGTATCTACATAGTACTGTGTACTCCTTTACTGCTCTTAGAATATTTTATTGCTTCCTCAAAACTTGTTGGGGATGAAGGAGGCAGTGATGTACCTATACGTTGACAGGCAGATAAGCAAATATTGAATTATGATGATCGGATTACTCTTCTGTCTCCCACTAAACCATCTTAAGTAGATATCTTGTCCATATTTGCCCATTGTTTTCTCATATATGGTTCTCCTTATAATTTGTAATTATTTTATTTGGGGGGGTGGTTATGTTTGTTTTCTTTTTTCTTTTCCATACTAGGAAATAAGTTTCATGAAACAACGTTCATGTCTATTTTGGTCAAGGTTGTATCTGAAGCCCCTAGCCCAATCCTGTGCAAAGTAAGTATTTGAAAATGTTTACTGAGTGAATTAATGAATAAATGAATGAACAAAAAGCAGGGACCATATTTTGTTTTTTCATCTTTGTATTTTGGCATCCAGTTCAGAACCTGACATATAGAGGGTGCAGGCTGATTATAATAGAAAAAGAAGCTAAAGTATGTATAACTGACCTACCTTCAAGAATATAAATTTTTATTTTTTTCTTTTCAATGTTTTCAAAACTGGAAACTTTGGGTTGTTCATTATTCACTGTACATACATCTGTAGTTAGCTGATAAATAAAGATAAATAAGAAGAAAGCCTTTCATGACTTCAATTTTAGCAGAGGATCCAGCATATTGTATATCCTTAATACATTTTCTAAATGAATAAATAAATAAAGGAAGGAATGTTAAATTTCTGGGCCTTGATAGTACCTGCAGAAAAGACACACATCACTTTTAGGCAATAGGGTAACTGTAGCCAGACTGCATTGCTTGAATGCACTGGGCATCTTTGTACACAGGACAGTATTTCCTAGATGGAGTTTTCTCTGGCTTTTCTTCCTTGGCTGGTCATGGAGAACAAGGGTCTGCAACAACTTTGTCTCTGAGTGTGGCTGGTGGGCCTGAGCAATGTCTTTGGACACCACTCACAGAGCTGAGGCACTCACAGGAGAGAGTAGAGAAAAAGGGAATGAGAAAGTGAGAAGAAAAGAAAAAAACGAAATGAAGAGAGGCCAGGTGATGAGAACAAGGGAAAGAATGGAAGAGAAATTGGGAAGAGATAATAATGACAATGGACAATGCTAGTGACACTTGCCAATTATTGAATGCATTTCGTAGTGATTCTATGTTTTGTTCAAAATATATATTATCTCTAATCTTCATAACCCAGTCAACAATATCAGTAACATTTAAAGATTTTAATTAATTAATTAATTAATTTGAGAGAGAGAGAGAGAGAGAGAGAGAGAGAGAGCATGAGTGGGGGGAGGGGCAGAAGGAGAGAGAATCTGAAGGAGACTCCCCACTGAGTGTGGAGCCAGTTGCGGGGCTCCATTGCACGACCCTGAGATCATGACCTGAGCCAAAATCAAGAGTCAGAAGCCCAACTGACTGAGCCACCCAGGTGCCCCAATGTCAGTAACATTTATTATTTTTATTGTGCAGATGAGCAGACAGGCTCGGAGATGTTAATAAGTGACTTGCCCAGTCACATACTGCTAAAAAGTAAAGGTAGGATTTGCTCTCAAGAGTGTCTGGCTCAAAGCCATAATATGTTCACCTGGTGAGCAATGACAGAGATCCACCACCAAGGACCGCCTACCTCCCATGGGGCATTTGGATTATAGATTACTATTGATTGCCAACCTCCTACTCCAGGTGGGATACCTAGAGTAGATATCTATTTATCTGTGTGTGTATGCTCACACATGCGCATGAGGACGCGCGCGCACGCACACACACACACACGCGCACGCGCATGAGGACGCGCGCGCACACGCACACACACATGTGTATGAAGATGCGCACACACACGCGCATGAGGACGCACGCACACACACTCGCGCACACACACATGCGCATGAGGATGCGCGCGCGCGCACACACACACATGCACATGAGGACGTGCGCGCACACACACACATGCGCATGAGGACGTGTGCGCACACGCGCGCGCGCACACACACACACACACACACACACACACGGGGCCAGAGAAAAAGAAAAGAAATATTTGCTTTTTGTGTACACTTTGACCAAAGGCTTCTGGGATAAATACTGAACAGAAAAAAGATTTAATGGATGACAAATAGGGTGACATTTTCAAATGCCATAATTCCAGAAGTAAAGTAAAACCCCTGACTCCAGCCTCACCCCCCACATGTCGTGAGCAGAGAAAACAAAGCCACATAGACCAAAAAAGCAACAGGAAAATAACAAACAAAATTGAAGGCCATGTAAATATTTTCTGAATGTCCGTTCCCCAAAGGGTTGAGGTCAGACATATGGTTCTATTCACCAAACCCTAAACAAAGGACTTGGGCTATTTTATGCCCTGATCATTATTGTTGGTTAAATTAAAGCCTGATCAAAAAAGTGTAATGGAATATTAATTTCAGTTACTGTAGCTAATTGAAAACATAGCAGGAGTTGTGACTATGGAAAATGGAGTGAGAACACTCAGATGCATGTCCAAGCCTAGCCTAATTCTTTTCAAGTTGGACAGTGGCATATTTTTGAGAAATGGCCATTATCCCTAGAGTCTATACTTAAGCGCATCAGGACAAATACATGGCTTGGGAAAAAAAGACAAGCAACTAACTCTCAGCTATCAGCAGACTTCAAAAATTCAAGTTCAATTTAAAAACTATCAGTTGTTAATTTGTTCACATGAGAAGCATTGCAAAAATATGTAATCCTGCCAAGCCAAGGACTGTGTGGTTTTCTTCCTGCTGTCCCCGGTTTGAAACCTACATCCCGGCATCTAGGAGACGCTCAGCAGTAATTGTTGGGTGAACATGTGTATAACTGTTGACGACCTTTGTTTATTCTAACAAATGAGAGAGCTCTCTTAGACAACTGACCCTTTTCCTAAGTGAAAGTGCAGACCAACAAGATTTGGGAGAGGGAAGACAGCTCTACTTTAGCTTGAAATACAAATCTGAGAGATGAAGAATGTGAGCGGGACTATTTGCTGTTTTGTTCATTGCTATATTTCTAGGGCCTAGGACAGTACTTGGCACATGTGAGATACCAATAAATATTTGTTAAATTAATGAATAAATGCTTAGCATGGAGTTGGAAGGAGAGAATGAGTTAAGCAAAGGAGACAAAGTGGAGAACTCAGACCTTCACAGTGTATTTTATTTTATTTTTTTAGAGAGGGAGCAGGGAGGAGCAGAGGGAGAAGGAGATAGAGAATCATAAGCAGGCTCCACGCCCAGCCTAATGCAGGGCTCCATCTTGCAACCTTGAGATCATGACCTGAGCCGAAATCAAGTCAGATGCTTAACTGACTGAGCCACCCAGGCATCCTCACAGTGTATTTTATGTCTGCTGAGTTGATGGTTTTCAAACATCAGGCATATTCTTATTTGATATAAATATAAGAATCCCCTCCTCAAATCAGTATAATCTGCCTGAGGGATTAATCAGATTTCTTTTTATGAGCATGAGGGACTGGGGTAATGCTTTTAAAGTTCCAGTAACTTAGTGAAAGTTGCTCTGCACTTAAGATACAGAGGGGACATATTAGGGCAATGCCAGTCATTTTCATGTTACAGGAGAATGGTATGTCCTTAAGGAGAATTTTTATTAGGTTTCTGGGCTTTGTACACTCAACCTCCATTACCTACTTTTACTCCTTGATTTTTCCTAGAAGAGGCTACTTCTACTCATTTTTCTTAAAGCAAAGATACTTTACTGATTATCAAAGGCCAATGACGCAGAGGATATACATGAGAGGCCATGTTTAAGTAGCACTGAGAGAAATGTTCTTATGAAGAATGCTCCTAGGAATATGTCCTTAATCTACACTTGACAACATAATGGAGGGAAACACTAGCAAAAAAACCAAGCTGGGTGCACTTTAGCAGGAGTAATTTGTTTGGGGTAGAAAGAAGTGTCATCAATATTCAATCGTTACCCTATATGGCATCTGATTTTTCTTTATAAAGTGACTGTGTGTGGTATTCTGTGTATGTGGGTGGCATTATTTTGGCTTTTTCAGGCAAGTATATATATGTTGTTTGTTGTCTTCTCCTTTTGTTATACGCTTAACCATCAATTTAAAGGGGGGAAAAAGACTGTTGAAACAACATTTATTTTCATTTAGACAAGTACCACATTTTCTGAATCCATTTTGAATTCAGTTCTAGTGTTGGAAAATTGGTAAAATTTTGCATAGAACCACAAATTTGAAAAATTATTGCAAAGTTTAGTGTTCCTCTATTGTCTCATGATCATACACCACAGCCAAAGTCACACACTTTTGAACACATCTCTTTTGAATTGAATTCCCAGAACTATGGTACAAAGATGCAGGCAGCAATTTTCACATAGTAAGGAAATGTTCAGTGGACTTTTGCATTTTGTTCCACCTAAAAACTATTTGAATGTGACTCTTTTGCATCACTGGGTGAAGCTCTCGGGTGCTAGTAGACACAATGGGGCTCTCTTTAACTACCAAGAGGAGGGGAGAAGTCATAAGAGGGCAAGCAATAAAGCCAAGGGGAACATGGTTTATGAATGTGAAACTTACAGTAGAACTTTAGATAGGAAAAAAGTTGACAAGGCAAATTAAAGCTGGCTCCAGGCAGCAATAACTTACTGAAGTGGCATTTATTTGGCTGATAACCCAGGGTCTTGCTAAACTTACTAGTACAACAGAGGTAATCTTTTTTTTTTTAATCAAAAATTTGCTGAAAATATTAATGATTTTATATGATTTCAAAAATACTGTTTTTGTCAAGTTTTTCAAATGTGCATTTTTAAGTGCAATATCCTTACCTCACTTTCAGTTTTTTTTTGTTTTTTTATTATGTTATATTAATCACCATACATTACATCATTAGTTTTTGCTGTAGTGTTCCATGATTCATTGTTTGTGTATAACACCCAGTGCTCCATTCAGCACATGCCCTCTTTAATACCCATCACCGGGCTAACCCATCCCCCCACCCCCTCACCTCTAGAACCCTCAGTTTGTTTCTCAGAGTCCAGTCTCCCATGGTTAGTCTCCCCTTCCAATTTCCCCACCTTTATTCTTCCCCTCCTGCTATCTTCTTCTTCTTCTTCTTCTTCTTCTTCTTCTTCTTCTTCTTCTTCTTCTTCTTCTTCGTCTTCTTCTTTTTAACATATAATGAATTATTTGTTTCAGAGGTACAGGTCTGTGATTCATCAGTCTTACACAATTCACAGCACTCAGAGGTAATCTTTATGGAAGAATGAATTACAATAGCAGTTTGCAGTAACATTATTTGATCTTTCCCTTATGTAGAATGACCTTGTGAGCTCCCCCAAAGCTCCAAGTTTCAACTTTCTGTTGTGACTTAGCAGCTGAAATAGGTATTCTTCTACATATCCCCAAAGATTTTTCCAGTAGGTTTGCAGTATGTCCTGCCGGCCGTAGAGCAAGTGTTAAGGGGTTAATATGAGATTTGAACTCATGGTGTAACTGAACTGAAAGTAGATTGAGTAGGGTATTTATATTCAGAGAAGTAAAATGACTTGCTCAAGATCATACGGCCAGGTGACCTGCTTTAGATGTCATGTTAGTAGCTGTTATTTGGGAGCTAGTTAAACAGGCTCAGATCAAGAAGGCTCAAGAAGAGGATTATAAAAAGGATTATAATGCTTTTTCTGAGAAGCATGGGTGTCATGAAAGCAAGCATGATATTGAATTATTTGTAAAGATTAGTTTTTCTTTCTTTTTTCTTCTCTAAGTAGGGACGGTATTAATGGGTATTAAATAATTTTGCAGCTGAAAGGTTGAAATTTACTCTTAATACCCCATGTCTTCTATTCATATAGTTTCAAATGATTTCTTGTGAGCTCTGGACCCATGTTTCCAATTGCCTTGTGGAAATCTTTCAGTCTGCACTGTAGACACCACAACGTCAGCACACTCTAAGCTGAACTGATTGTCTCTCCTCCAAAATCAGCTCTTTGGCTTATATTTTTGACTTTGCTTAATAACTCTACTATATACCTGGTCTCCCATGTCAAAAATTTGGGAATAATCTTCAACTCTTTCACCCTTGCTACTTGTATACTTGTCATGAAATTCTCTTGATTTTGTTTCTTCATCAATTCTCAGGCCTGTTTTTTCCTTTGCCCGCTTACTTCCACTCCTGTAGTTTAGCTACTCATCATTTCTTAATCCTGGCTGATTACTATCAGTCATGAAAGTTATTATTAGGAAAATATAAATAGTGCGATATGACAGAGTTTCTGGAACCATCTCTCTGATGAGGTGACATGTTGGTCAGATGACAAGAAGTCACTCTGGGACGATCTGCAGGGTGGGAAGTTCCAGGAGGAGAGATGATAACCCACAAAAGCCCCAAGGAGAGAGCAAGCTTGGTGGGTTTGAGGAGCAGAAACAAGACCAGAGTGTCCAAATCATGGCGAGCCCGGGAAGGATATAGGTGTATGAGGTCAGAGATTATGCAGAGAGTTTTAGGCCATGGAAAGGAGTTTGGATTTATTATAAGTGTCATGACAATTTATTGGCCATGGAGAGAGAAGAAACACCCATGGCTCTGGGACATGAGTTGATATCTACCAAAATGAGGAAGTTGAGAAGAAGGGCTAGTTTGAGGAATTAATCCATGGCTCTGAAAATTAGAAATGTGAGTTTACAGACTGAGGAATTTGTTGCTTGCTTAAAGATCAGAGTAGATGCCCTCATTTTGATGAGATTACCCAAGAAGACAGACAGTAAAGACAGATTGTAAGAGAGAGGGAACTAAAGAAGAAGGCCAAGGATAAAGCTTTGGAGAAGTGGAAGTGGTGATCGAGAGAGAGGCCTCAAAGGAAATTTGTAAAGATAAATGAGAGCTCTCGCTGGCCATGTTCTCAGACATAGGGATGGAGCCACTGGCAGAAGAGATAAAAAATACTGTTACGAGTTGTGGTGGACTCTGGATTAAGGTAAACTGGGACCAGGTCACAACATATAGGCCTTAAAGAAAGATGAACTATCAAGTTGGGGCTGCCTGGTCAGGGTAGAGAGCATATACAAGTGGAGAGAACTCCAGCCAACTACACTTGCTGGGCCCCGTTAGGCCAGCTAGACAGGCCAAGGCCCAGGTCTGTTTTGGTCAAAGACCAGTGCAAGGAGCTCATGCTGACTGACCTTCCTCACTGAAGTAGGCCATAAGGTCATGTCCTGTGAGTGAGGTTAAGTTGAAGGAAGTCAAGGGGTGGGCCTTTGAGGATGAAGGTTGAAAATAGCCACTGTGGTTCCCTATAATGATTAGTCAACAAGGGATGTGTAAAACCATTTCTGAGGATCAGTGAGAGCTCAGCTGAGGTTAGAAAGCATTGCTTTATGGCGGCCCAGTTTCCATGGTTTCCTTTCTCATGCAGCCTGGGAGAGGGAGCAGAGAAAACCAATTATTGTCTACAATACATCTAGGGTAAGAAGTAGTAGTTTGATGTTAGAGGCTACTATATATTTTTTCCCCCAGTGGCGCAATATTATTTTGAATTTTGTAGAAAAAAAATGGAAAGATTATAGATCGAACTGAAATTTGTTATTTTTCTGTATTAAAGAAATTGTACGTGATTCAGACCAATTTCAAAAATCTGCAATAAGTAGAATCAAGGTTTTACATTAAGAAGCCTACAATGATTTATATTTAACTCTGATTTTAAAAGAAAATTAAAAATGTTGGACCACTTGTTATAGTGATTTGGGCTCTTATCTAGAAAGCATGTGCTTTGGAGACCAAGAATGTACAAATAAATAGTAATGGTATAACGCAAATTTCAAATTTTTTGAGTGACACGTTAACAATGTGAAGTTTTCCACTGACTGATATTTTAATGTCACACCCCCCAACAAACCTATAATTAAAGTTATTTTGGCATTTTCATCTCAAATCCCTGCTTTTGGGGGGTGGGCGGGTTATAATTTCACTTTTAAAATGGGCTTCCAGATACAATTTGACATAAAACACGAAGTCTTATCCTAGCAACAATTTCCCCTCCATCTTTCCACCATGAATATAGGAATATGTGTCTTGTCAGTTTTAAAAGTTACAAAGGTTTTTAAAAAAGGGAAACTGAACCTTTGTTTGTTTGGGTTTGTTGACCACAGCAGACCCGTGGAGATTAAAGCTTGTCTACAGTATAATCTATGCAAATGTCAGAGGTCATTACAGCATATAGCAGTTCTGGGACAAGTCAGTAGCCCCTCTTATTATGCTTGTCTTCTTTCAATAAGAACATTAATTAATTCATATTTTTTCTGGGAGAGAAGGGATCCCTGCCCAGTGATTATTCCCAGGAAAAGAATTTAGGCCTATAGCTACACATTTTAAATAGCATATGAATAAGTTAAAGCAAAAGCATAAAAATAGAAATAAGACTCAAAGCAGTTGAAGGAGAATCATCTCTCTTTTTGTACATTATTCCTATCTCTAAATCTCTTAAACACAGAAATTTAAGTGGAATTCTAAAGATTTCCTTTCCTACTCATTTATTTCATACATATTTGTATGTATTTATCCTACATACACACATGCATATGTGTGTATGTGTATATACGCATATATGCCATGTATAGGTATTTATAGATGTAGTTAGTGTGTGTGTGTATCATGTATTATATATGCATTTATAAATCTCTTGGGATAACTCTCTTGAGGAATCATCTCCTGGGCCTTTTCCCCCCTTGAATATGAATTCTGACCTAGGAGTGGGAGGCTTTAGATACTTCTGAAGCAGAGAGTTAAATTCTTCACTGGAATTCAGAAAGTAAAAGGAAAGTGCTTGGGAAGAAATCTTATGCTGAGGTGGGGGGTCATAGAGAGGGCATTCAATTCTCTTAGGAAGGTCATGGGGGCAGTGGGAGGGGTCACGGGCTGAGGATCCCTTGAAGAATGCCATCCTTTAAGTAGATTTTAGGCATATTTCTGATTGGGAAGCATCAATATGGTCTTTCTTGCGCAAACAATTCTAGGAAATGCCTCCCAAGACATTTTATAGCCCAGGGTGGGAGTGAGGAGAGGGGTGAAAACTCAAACAACCATCATTTATTCCCATCAGAATGAGTACTGAGTCACATACAAAAATCCTTTCTAAAACTCTTGGTGTGAAGACTTTGCTTTTCCTCAAGAGAGGCATTTTCCTTACCAACCTCTTTTTTGCTCTCCTCCCCAAACATGTACAACTTAATTTCCTCAGAAATAACAGAGTCCAAACTTCAAATACTTCCAAAGGTTTTACAGCTCCCTCCTCAAATTTCAAAATTCTCTGGTGTTAAAAAGAAATCAACCTAACATATACAAATATGAAAGAAAGGAGCAACATCAGGGACTAGCATTGAGCTGAACGTACTTAATGCAGTTCTTGATAAACCTTTATGGCAAATTAGAGGTTTTCCATTTCCCCAGTCAGCTGGCTATAAGACGTTGGGAGAGGCTTTTTTTTTTTTCTTTAACACAAGGCTCTTAAGAATTTGTAGCTATGTATTTTTAATACTGTCAATAAACAGCTTCCTCAAGACTCAGAGGGGCAATAATGGAAGCTGTTAACAAAGTGTGAAAAGCAACGGGCTAGCAAAGGTTAATCACATGGCTGCCCACTAATGACCTCTACAGCCCTCAGTTTAAACCCAACAGCACTTGTAAAGACCAATCACGTGAATAATTTCCTGTCTGAGGTAGCCTTTATGGTTAAGAATAAAAGCAGAGCTGATTGTGAATAGAAAGCCCCCGGCAGGGGAGGTGGTTATTATTTTTAAGCTGATCTAAACACCTGGGTTTCCCACTGGACCCTATTAAACTTCCTCCATTATGTCTAAATATTTCAATCATTTCTACAGCAGTTGTGAATTCGTGCATTACTAAGGTAGGCAAGGACTAGGAGAGGGCGCAGGTTGATGAATGGCAAAGAACCCTTTTCTCAAGGTGATGACCATCAGGTAGGGAGAATCCCAGGCTTTGGGAAGGGATTTGGAGGGGTCATCCCTCCCTCTGTAGTTCCCCAACCTCACCCTGCCCAAGGGAAGACCACACGTAAAGCCATTCAGATGAAGAAAATTTTACTATTTTAAAGGCCTGTAGATGAGGAGATTCCTTAGCTTGCCTTGGTAACCCATTTCAATGTTTTACAGCCCTCACCAGCAGCCAATGGTTTTCCCGTATAAAGAACTTCAGTGATTTCTGCTGTGGTTAGAGCCATTTTCCCTGCCCTGGCTTTGGATGGCTGTATTTTGCTGATCTTTCCACATTTTATTATCGATTTGGTTAAACATTCTCTCCCAATAAAATTGCTGTCTTTGAAGACTTTATATTCTACCTCCAGCTTATAGATCTGAACATATTTAAGTTAGGAGCCTTGACAAAGTCTCTTATCTATTAACAATGATATATTTTTAGGCTCATGGCAAGGACAGGATTTAAAAGTAATAGGGCTTCAAGATTCCAGTTTGGTACCTAGAATTTGGGTGATCAGTCCACATTCAATGCTTCCTCTCTTGCCACTCCTGGTTTTCCATCAGCTCATATCCCTTCATATTGTTTTTATAAATACCTCTTTTCTGAATTGTATTGTAAGACCCCATAAAGGGCAATATGTAGTAGTCCTCTACTAATTTCCTAATGAGATACACAGCCAGATCTAAGTTCAAATTTCGCCTCTGTTACTTCTTGTGAGAGCTTGGATAAGTTACCAACCACAATAAGACTCAATTTTTTGAAAGCAATACCTACTTCTTAGAGTTGCTGTAAGGAAAAAATTAAGTATGCAAAGTCCCTGAAATTCAGTGGGCACTCCGTATGTTAGTCTTTGTCCCTTTCTTCTTCTTTTTTTTTTTTTTTTTATTTTTTTTCCCTTTCTTCTTTATTAGCAACCCCGAATCCAGTATGGTACTCTGTCCTTGATAAAGATCCACACAAGGCATTCAAATTTAGTATATTGGAGATTATTTGGTACCAAGTAGCAGACACACAACTTGAACTAATTTAGGCAAGAGGTGAATTTAATGTTTCATCTAGCCAATCAACAGGAAATGCTGCAAAGGCAGCTAGGTCTCAGAGATGCTTAGAAACAGGGACTCTCTGGGTGGTCACCAGGACAATCATCTTCTCTATTCCTCTTCTCAATCCACAGCCTTATTTTCTCAGACCAACTTCTGTTTGGCTTGAAACATGGCTACCTAGTACTCCTAGGCCCACATCTCCCAACTTTGACACTACAGAAAGAGTCAAACCTCTCTGATCTCTAGGTAGAAAATCATAGGGGTAGGATTCAGATTGGCCTAGATGGATCATGTATTCATTCCCAAACCCATCAATTGAGGCTGGGAATTAGGAGAAGGAATTGTAATTGCCACGTTCTATCAAACTCATGTGGTTGAAAGAGCGTTAGGGTTAGCAACCCCAAAGAAGAGAGGCTGTTTTCTAGAATAAAACAGAGTGGCGGGCAGCAGAACAATAAATACTTAGTTCACTAGAAATCCCAAGGGACCCCTCTTCACCTATGTCTTTACTGCCACAGAAGTGCTATGCATATCTTCATAGCCAGATGACCTTGGCAAAAGATTTAGAAGAGGGTATTTTTAATGCTTTGTCTTGATTGGGCATTGATAATGACAATGATGGTGATGTTGATGATAAAAGCAAGCAGATTCTTGACTTTTGTACAATGCTCTAAAAATCTGCCAGTTTCCAGATTATTCTAGAGCTACCCTACCTGGTCTACAGCCCTTGTGGTATAACTACAGCAATCATATTTTTTCCAATAAAAATATTGGGACACAAATGATGGTTCTTTTTTTCCTTCTTTGTGCTTCTCTGAGCTTTTCAAATTTACTGCAATGAATGTGGATTATTTCTATAATTAAACAAGTGCTGTTAGAAATAAATGGGACTTATGGTCTTATGCATGAACTCTCCAAGCTCATTCCCACTTCCCGGCCTTTCCACATGCTTCTTTCCATGGGCCCAGATCCTCCTCTCTCATGGATGTTTGCTTCACGTTCCTTGGGTTTCTGCTGGAATGTCTCCTCCACAGAGGAGCCATGACCAGAGGCAGGTTTTGTGGGGCCTGAAGCTTATATACTTTGGGGGTTCTCTTTAAGAAAAAGAATGCAAAACCATGAACATAAATTTATACTCAAAAGTGAATATTTATTTAGAATAAAAAAGACATCATAAATAATAATAAATTTAAAAGGTAACTAGGATCATAAACACTTCTTT